>NC_064924.1:28674113-29314649 GCF_023897955.1 Schistocerca gregaria | reverse complement strand
ACTGGAAAAAAGCGCAAGTCATTCCCGTTTCCTGTTAACGTTCTAGGATAGATGCAATTGATTATAGGGCTCTATCGTTGTCGTCAGTCTGTTGTAGAATTAGAGGAACATTTTTTATGTACAAGAATTGTGACGTCTTTGGTGAACGAAAATCTCGCCTATAGAAATCAACATGGACTCCGCAAATAAAGATGTTGCGAAACTCAGTTAGATCTGTTTCTCCATGTGATGCACAGCGCTGAAGACAACGACGCCTCATGTTGTTGCCGTGTTCCTTGACTTCAGGAAGGCATTTGACACCGTCCTACGCTGCCGATTAGTGAGAAAAACACGAACGTACCGAGTGCCGGACCACATATCCGACTGCATTCAGGACTCTTTGCAGAGAACCAAGATTGCGCTTTATTGGCAGAACACTTAGAAGATGCAACAGGTCGACTAAAGGTGCCGCCTACATTACGCTTACCCGTCCTCTTTTGGAGTACTGATGCTCGGTTTGGGATCCTCCTTTTTTGTCATCAGTCTTGTGCTGGTTTTATGCTATCCGACACGAATTACTCTCCTCTTCATCTGAGAGTAGCACTTGCAACCTATGTCCTCAATTATTTGCTGGATGTATTCCAATATGTCTTCCTCTACAGTTTCGCCCTCTACAGATTCCTCTAGTACCATGGAAGTCACAGATGTCATATCACCCTGACCCTTCTCCTTTTCAGTGTTTTCATATGTATTTTCCTCTCCGATTCTGCACGGAACCTCCTTCTTCCTTCCTTTATCATCCCACCTAATTTTCAACATTCGTCTATAGCACTGCAACTTGATGCTTCGATGCTTCGATTTTCTTCTGCTCCTATTATTCCACCAGACAGGACGGAAGCCTCGGCACAGGAACCATGCCGTCCAACGTCAACGTTGAGCGTGCTGTGTTCAGAGTGCTGCTGAACGCTCAGAAACGAGGCGACATGTGCACACGATACGTGGGCCCCGACGTGGTATACGCGATCGCAGTTGTCAGCTGTATCTCGCTCGTAAATCACACTGTTTATGAAATGGACTGGCTTAGAATTGCTATATCAGTTCTGTTAAAACTTAATTACCTGTCTGCAGAACAGGTATTTCCGGCTGTAGCATACATAAATAAAAACTTAAGTATCTGCGAAAACATTACATTGCCAAAAGGAAAGTACCATGTCCAATTCACAAGGACATTGGGTTATAAAAGTTCCATTATAAACAGTGCGATACAAATTTACAGTAGCTATCCACATTAGCCACATTATTTCATCGTTCTCACTTTTCAGTAAAGCTCTAACTCTTACTTGACCTCTGTGACAGCTCAGTAGCAAGATCTTTACAACATGTGAATTACAAAACTTAACAGAAAACAGGGCAAAATATCTTACTCGGCTGGTGCAAACTTTTCAGTAGATTAAGGCAATCGAAGAAATGCACACCTCAGAAAGAATGAACTTACATTCACATAGAATATATATATATATATACTTACATTCAACTAATAAGAACGTATCAGAACCTATTAAAAACGCGAAGGTTAGGGAAAAAATACTAGAATTTAGTGGGACACGAACCGTCCACACACCACTAGTTTCATGAAGAATCTGTGATGCTAACGTGCTAAGGCGGCCACGTATTAGAAAAGACTATATCTCGTTTTTCATCACGTAATGAAATATACAAACAAAGCTATATTACTAACTGAGATTTAGCTATAACAAATTGTACCACGAACAATGCGTTTTTTGGTGGATCCTTAACTGTCAGATGCCTTCAAATCGTATACTCTCATAATATACAAGTTACAATATTTATTTCCTATGGATATGACGTACCTGATCACTTTATTACAACGAATCGCACAGTTTCCGGCAGATTTCTCAAGATATCCTCAGTTTGCTTCTGCTCAGAAACGGCGTATGTATAGTACATAAGGGTTTCAACTGAAAGCCAATATGACGGCTCACAACCCTGCGCCGGTGGGAGACGCTGTGCGTGTGACGTAGATGGAGTTCTGCCGTTCATTGCTCAACGTTCAAATGCAGTCCCTGTGCCGACAGCTTGACGGCGCTCATCAAGGAAGTTCAAAGAAGAGCAGCAAGTTTCGCATTATCGAGAAATAGGTGAGAGTGTGTCACTGACATGATAAAGGTTTTGGAGTGGATATTATTAACACAAATGCGTTTTTCGTTGCGGCGGAATCTTCTCAAGAAATGTCAATCACAAATTTTCTCTTCCGAATGAGAAAATATTTTGTTTACGTCGACCTACATAGGGAGAAACGATCATCATGATAAAACAAGGGAAATCAAAGCGCGCATGGAAAGATATAGGTGTTCGTTTTCCCAGGCGCTGTTCAGATTGGAAGAATAGAGAATTTTTGTGATGGTCGTTCGACGAACCCTGTCCCAGGCACTTCAGTTTGATTTGTAGAGTATCCTTCTAGATGTAGATGTAAATACAGAGGACTCAACACGTGGCTCTTTATGGGACAAAATCCGCAGATATAACAGTAATTTTCGGAGTGTTACAGTGAAGTATTATAGGACGATTACTCTTCACAGTGTATATCAATTATCTCGTAGAACGCGTCGGAATTAAGACTGTTCCAAGACGCTGCAGTTATCTGTAAGAAGATATCAATGCCAGAAGAGCATATCGATGAGTGGAATGATGCGCAGACTATTGATGAATGGTTCAGGCTGTGGCAGTTGACCCTTAACGCAAATACACGTAACATATTCCTCGTAAATACGGAAAGAAATCCAATACCTAGGTGTAGCTATGCACAGTGGCCTAAAGCGGAACGGCTACGTAAAACAAGCAATAGGGAAAGCAGACGCCAGACTGTGATTCATAGGAAGAAGCTTTATAAATGTAACTAAGTCATGAAGGAAGTGGCTTATAAGGCAATTGTTCGACCGGTTCTTGGGTATTGCTCATGAATCTGGGACCATTACCAGGTAGGATTAATATAATGGATAGAGAAGATCCAAAGTTCCGTCACAGGATCGTTTAGTTGGCATGAGAGCCTTTCTCACCCATGAGAATTATATCATAATCATGTAATAAATGCAGTGGTTGTCTAGTTATTTTCGGCATCACATCCCATGGTAATTCTGGTGCAGTAAAATATCAAGATGGACCTAAATCACATCAGCCAATAACGAAACACAAGTTTCAACATACATTTCATAATATTCACAAAGATTTTTGATACTAAATTTTTCCCAAACATATTTTCCGTGTTTATGATTTTCTTTACTTATTTCACAGTCATTCAGTTTATTGCAAAATAATTTTTTTCTGATAGTTGTGTCTCTTCAAATTTCTTCCAAGAATCCATGTGACTGTATGGATAGACATCTTTTCTGATCACTAGCTTGAATAAATCTTCTGAGATGAATTACTTAATTTAATTCTCTCTCAAATTTGATGAAAGTTTCTTAAGTGAAGAAGCCATAAATCTGAATGTATCTTCAAATTTTCTGTCATCTTGTCAAAACTAATGGATCTGTCTTCATTGCTGGGTATCAAATCTATTTGTTTTTTACCATAACCTAGTTCTTTCACAAAGAACTTTGAGTCATATAAAGATAAATTATGCAAATAAATTGGTACAAAACTTTGATGTGTTAGTTTTATATTAAAATTATTGTGTAACATATTTTTGTATTTTCCCATTATGTGATAATTATGATGAGTCTTCTTATCTTTCTGGGAGTAATGAGACCTAAAGAGTGTGCTAATTTTTGATTTTGCAAGCCTCAATTGTTCTTCAGGAATTAATGGTCTCATTTCTTCAATTGCAGAGAAAATTCTTTTACTTTTTGTTTCACAAATTCGATGAATGTTTTTGACAATTTGGTCCTCTATATACAACTGGGCCTTATAATGTGCATTCATCTACTTGATAAAGCAAGAAAAACCACATAGTTCACGTTTTTGATATTTCGTGATATAACACGAATTGGATATGGCTGACAATTATTCATTAAGGGCAAACTTTCAGAATCAGCATAAATAATGAATGGGAAATTTTGTGTATGCTGATAATTTTTAAAATGCACATATGAGCCTTTTGCTGGTAATTCTACATTTAATCACTTGTTAACTAAACAGTTTTTTAATGTTTCTTTACTATTGATATGGAGTATATACTACATGTAACGTAGATTGTATAGCCCACAGTAAAATATTTTTGATCATTATTTTTTACATTAACACACACTTTCTAATTATTTGTTTTACCTGGTAATTCTATGTAAGATGATCCTCTCAGTGGAACATATCTATTGATAATAACTCTATAACCTAGTGCTTGAAACTCAGTTATTTTTTTAAAAAAAATCTAGTTTCCCAGCCTTAAAATTTTTACTCAGCTATCTTTTATTCTTTTTCCTACAATTTTATGGCTGGAACTTACAATCCATAACATTTTCACTAAAAAAATTTTAAAAGTTGCTGTCAAATTGTATATAGTTTTAGATTATCTTCCATAATTTTCGTAATTTTTTTACTTTAACATATTGCAGGGTTATAAATATTAAATCAAATAGGGGTACTACAGGAGTAGGTTTAATAATGAATAAAAAATAGGAGTACAGGTAAACTACTATAAACTGCATAGTGAATGCATTATTGTGGCCAAGATAGACACGAAGCACATGGCTCCTAAAGTAGTACAAGTTTATATGCCAACTAGCTATGCAGATGACGAAGAAATTCATGAAATGAATGATGATATAAAATAAATTATTCAGGTAGTGAAGGTAGAGGAAAATTTAATAGTCACGGGTGACTGGAATTCGAGAGTAGGAAAAGAGAAAGAAGGAAACATAGTAGGTGAATGTGGATCGGGGGTAAGAAATGAAAGGGGAAGACGTTTGGTAGAATTTTGCACACAGCATAACTTAATCATAGCTAACACTTGGATTAAGAATCATAAAAGGAGGTTGTATACATGGAAGTATCCTGGAGATACTAGGGGGATGAGATAGATTATAGAATGGTAAGGCGGAGACTTCGGAACCAGGTTATAAATTGGAAGACATTTCCAGAGGCAGATGTGAACTCTGACCACACTCTATTGGTCATGAACTGTAGATTAAAACTAAACAAACTGCAATAAGTTGAAACTTTAAGGAAATGAGACCTGGATAAACTGACTAAACCAGAAGTTGAACAGAGCTTCAGGGAGTGCATAAGGGAACAATTGACAGAAATGGGGGAAAGATATACAGTAGAAGAAGAATGGGTAGCTCTGAGGGGTGAAGTAGTGAAGGCAGCAGAGGACCAAGTAGGTAAAATGATGAGGGCTAGTAGAAATACTTAGGTAACAGAAGAGATATTGAATTTAATTGACGAAAGGAGAAAATATAAAAACGCAGTACATGAAGCGCACAAAAAGGAATACAAACGTCTCAAAAACGAGATCGGCAGGAAGTGCAAAATGGCTAAGCAGGGAAGGCTAGAGGACAAATGTAAGGACAGAGAGGCTTATCTCACTAGGGGTGAGATAGATACGGCCTACAGGAAAATTAAAGAGACCTATGGAGAGAAGAAAACCACTTGCATGAATATCAAGAACTCAGATGGCAACCCAGTTCTAAGCAAACAAGCGATAGCAGAAAGGTGGTAGGAGTATATAGAGGTCTATACAAGGGCGATGTACTTGAGGACAATATTATAGAAATGGAAGAGAATGTAGATGAAGATGAAATGGGAGATACAAAACTACGTGATGAGTTTGACAGAGCACTGATAGACCTGAGCCGAAACAAGGCCCCAGGAGTAAAAACATTCCATTAGAACTACTGACGGCCTTGGGAGAGCCAGTCCTGAGAAAACTCTACCATCTGGTGAGCAAGATGTATGACACAGGCGATGTATCCCCAGACTTCAAGAAGAATATAATAATTCCAATCCCTAAGAATGCAGGTGTTTACACATGTCAAAATTACCGAACTATCAGTTTCATAAATCAGAGCTGCAAAATACTAACGCGAATTCTTTACAGACGAATGGAAAAACTGGTAGAAGCTGCCCTTGGGGAAGATCAGTTTGGATTTCGTAGAAATATTGGAACACGTGAGGCAATACTGACCTTACGACTACGTTTGGAGCAATTGTAGACTTAGAGAAAGCTTTTGAAAATGTTGACTGGAATGCTCTCTTGCAAATTCTAAAGGTGGCTGGGGTAAAATACAGGGAGCGAAAGACTATTAACAATTTGTACAGGAACCAGATGGCAGTTATAAGAGTCGAGGGGCATGAAAGGGAAGCAGTGGTTGGGAAGGGAGTGAGACAGGGTTGTAGCCTCTCCCCAATGTTTTTCTATCTGTATATTGAGCAAGCAGTAAAGGAAACAAAAGAAAAATTCGGAGTAGGTATTAAAATCCATGGAGAAGTAATAAAACCTTTGACGTTCGCTGATGACATTGTAATTCTGTCAGAGACAGCAAAGGACTTGAAAGAGCAGTTGAATGGAATGGACAGTGTCTTAAAAGGCGGATATAAGATGAACATCAACAAAAGCAAAACGACAATAATAGAATGTAGTTGAATTAAATCGTGTGATGCTGTGGGAATTAGATTAGGGAACGAGACACTTAAAGTAGTTTTGCTATTTGAGGAGCAAAGAAGCTGATGATGGTCGAAGTAGAGATGATGTAAAATGTAGACTGGCAATGGCATGCAAAGTGTTTCTGAAGAAGATAAACTTGTTAACTTTGAGTATACATTTAAGAGTCAGGAAGTCGTGTCTGAAAGTATTGGTATGGAGTGTAGGCATGTATGGAAGTGAAACATAGACGATAAATAGTTTGGACAAGGAGAGAATAGAAGCTTTTGAAATGTGGTGCTACAGATAGAATGCTAAAGATTAGATGGGTAGATCACATAACTAATGAAGAGATATTGAATAGAATTGGGGAGAAGAGTAGTTTGTGGCACGTCTTGACAAGGAGAAGGCATCAGTTGGTGGGACATGTTCTGAGGCATCAAGGGATCTCAAATTTAGCATTGGAGGGCAGCGCAGAGGGTAAAAACCATAGAGGGAGATCAAGAAATGAATACACTAAGCGGATTCAGGAGGATGTAGATTGCAGTAAGTACTGGGAGATCAAGAAGCTTGCAAAGGATAGAGTAGCATGGATAGCTGCATCCAACCATTCTCAGGACTGAAGACCATAACAACATATTCAACAGGAAGTTTGTGTCAGGCAAGTGTAGAATGGTCTCGAAATTTACAGTAGTTAAATTTTGGGTAGTTGGTTCAAAGAATTTGGTTTCCATTGTATGAAAAAAGGAATATGTTTATCAAAAATGAAATTTTTTGCTTCATTCATTATGGATTAGTGAACAATGCAGGTCCTAACGCCATAGGTCCTGGAAAAATTAATAAAATCAAGTGAAATTTTCTTAAATCCTTTAATAGTTATTATCTGGTATACAAGCAATAAAATACGATAACCCACTAGCTTCAGAGTATGAATATATTGCAAATGAAATTAAATCACTTGCATCTCAATTTAGTCCAGTAACTGTGGATTTTAGCGCCAATTCATAATTTCAATCTCGTAAATGTATTTTACAAGTATAGGAGCTGCTGATGAAACATGTGATTACTATGAAACTGTGCTCCTTGACTTTTGCGTTACACAGACGAATATGAAGTCATTCAGTCTCAACAACTGTACATTGAATTCGAGGACAGAGTTAAAATAGCAGAAGAAGAAAACCAACAACTTGCTATAGAACTAGAAGAAGAAAAATCTAAGAATAAGACACTGAGACAGGTAAACTATGAGATATCTAAAATAGAACTGAATGTTACAATCTATATTATTACTACAGATGATTTATATAATAATCACTGCTTTAAAGTTGGAGGAACAATCAAATTAATAAAATCAAGATTACCAGTATAAAGTAACAGTGAGCACCCAGATAAAATACCTTATTATGTTCATTTTAGAGAATATATCAATTATAAAGTAATTGAAGGACAGCTTAAATCTGATTTTAAGTGAGTTGGGAATGATGAAGGCAAAAAGCCGCATGTTATCAAATTTTATGGTAGGTAGTTTTGTTGTGGATGGGAACTATTTACTGTTTAGTAAACGTTATTTTAATCATCATAATCATCATCATCACCATCATTTAAGACTGATTATGCCTTTCAGCATTCAGTCTGGAGCATAGCCCCCTTATAAAATTCCTCCATGATCCCCTGTTCAGTGCTAACATTGATGTCTCTCCTGATGTTAAACCTATTACTTCAAAATCATTCTCAACCGAATCCAGGTACCTTCTCCTTGGTCTACCCCGACACCTCCTACCCTCTACTGCTGAACCCATGAGTCTCTTGGGTAACCGTGCTTCTCCCATACTTGTAACATGACCCCAACATCTAATCCTGTTCGCCCCCTGACTGCTACATCCATAGAGTTCATTCCCAGATTTTCTTTGATTTCCTCAGTGTGGACACCCTCCTGCCATTGTTCCCATCTACCAGTACCTGCAATCATCCTAGCTACTTTCATATCCGTGACCTCAACCTTGTTGATAAGGTAACTTGAATCCACACAGATTTCGCTCCCATACAACGAAGTTGGTCGAAGATTGAACGGCGCACAGACAATTTTGTCTTGGTACTGACTTCCTTCTTGCAGAAGAGAGTAGATCGTAGCTGAGCGTTCACTGCATTAGCTTTCCTACACCTCGCTTCCAGTTCTTTCACTATGTTGCCATCCTGTGAGAATATACATCCTAAGTACTTGAAACCGTCCACCTGTTCTTTGTTCCTCCTATTTGGCACTCAATCCGTTTATATATCCTTCCCACTGACATTACTTTCGTTTTGGAGATGCTAATTTTCATACCATAGTCCTTACATTTCTGATCTAGCTCTGAAATATTACTTTGCAAACTTTCTATCGAATCTGCCGTCACAACTAAGTCATCCGCATATGCGAGACTGCTTATTTTGTGTTCACATATCTTAATCTCACCCAGCCAATGTATTGTTATCAACATATGATCCATAAATAATACGAACAACAGTGGAGACAGGTTGCAGCCTTGTCTTACCCCCAAAACTACTCTGAACCATGAACTCAATTTACCGTCAACTCTAACTGCTGCCTTACTATCCATGTAAAGACCTTTAATTGCTTGCAAAAGTTTTCCTCCTATTCCATAATCTCGTAGAACAGACAATAACTTCCTCCTAGGAACCCAGCCAAATGCCTTTTCCAGATCTATAAAGCATAGATACAATTCCCTGTTCTACTTATAACACTTCTCCATTATTTGCCGTAAGCTAAAGATCTGGTCCTGACAACCTCTAAGAGGCCTAAACACACTGATTTTCATCCAATTGGTCCTCAACTAATACTCGCACTTTCCTTTCAACAATACCTGAGAAGACCCACAACGCTGATTAAAGAGATAACTCTGTACTTGCTACAATCTTTTCTGTTTCCATGTTTAAAGATTGGTGTGATTACTGCTTTTGTCCAGTCTGATGGAACCTGTCCTGACTCCCAGGCCATTTCAATTATCCTTTGTAGCCATGTAAGACCTGACATTCCACTGTATTTGATGAGTTCCGACTTAATTTCATCCACCCCAGCTGCTTTATTGCACTACAATCTATTGACCATTTTCTCAACTTCCTCAAATGTGATCCCCTTTCCATCATCATTCCTATCGCATTCTACCTCGAAATCTGAAACATTACTGATCGTATTTTCACCTACATTGAGCAATTCAACTCTTCAAAATATTCCCTCCATCTGCCCAAGGAATTCGCAGGTCTCACCAGCAGTTTTCCTGACCTGTCCAAAATACTTGTCATTTCTTTCTTACCTCCCTTTCGAAGACAGCTAATTACACTCCAGAATGGTTTTCCAGCAGCTTTACCTATAGCCTCCAACCTGTTTCCAAAGTCTTCCCACGATTTCTTCTTCGATGCTGCAATTAACTGTTTAGCTTTGTTTCTCTTTTCAATATAACTTTCTCTGTCTACCTAAGTTCTAGTATGTAGCCATTTTTGATACGCCTTCTTCTTCCTTTTACAGGCTGCCATGACTGTGTCATTCCACCATGCTGTTTGCTTCATCCAACTTTTACACATTACTGTTCCAAGACATTCTTTAGCCACTTCTAGTACTGTGTCCTGTACCTTGTCCATTCCTTTTTAAGTGTCTGTAATTGACTACATTGATTTCTGAGATCACTGTTATGTACTTGTGCCTGATTTCCTTATCCTGAAGTTTCTCCACTCTTATCCTCCTACATATGAACCTGACCTCCTGCACTTTCGGCCTCACAGTCCCAATTTCACTGCAGTTTAAATAATGATCAGTGTCATCAAAGAATCCCCTGAATACACGTGTGTCCCTAACAACCTTCCTGAATTCCTCATCTGTTATTTTATAGTCAATGACAGATCTGGTTCCCCTGCCTTCCACAGTATACCGGTGAATGTTCTTATGTTTAAAAAAGGAGTTTGAGATTACTAAGCCCATACTGGCACAGAAATCCAAGAGTTGTTTCCTGTTCCTGTTGGCCTCCATATCCTCTCCATATTTACCCATAACCTTTTCGTACCCTTCTGTTCGACTTCCAATTCTGGCATGAAAATCCCCCATGAGCAGAACACTGTTCTTGTCCTTTACTCTAACCTCCACATCACTGAGTGCCTCATAGAAACTATCCATCTTATCTTGATCTGTCCCTTCACAATGCGAATATACTGACACAGTCCAAATTTTCTTGCTAGACATTGTCAAATCTATCCTCATCAGACGTTCATTTACATACCTTATTGCAACTACGCTGCGTTCCATTTCTTTCCTGATATAAACCCCTACACCCCAGGGAGCTATTCCTGCTTTGACTCCTGACAGGTAGACCTTGTATTCTCCCACATCCTCTTCTTTCTCACCCCTTACTCGAATGTCACTAACAGCTAAAACGTCCAGCCCCATCTTACTTGCAGCCTCTGCCAGCTCTACCTTCTTCCCAGAGTAGCCCCCATTGATATTAATAGCTCCCCATCTCATTACCATTTGTTTACGAAGTCGTATCTTATGAGTAACTGGTTTCTCAGTTAGAGGTGGTTCTCCGTCACCTCCAAAGGTCCGAGGCATTTTGCTCTGATTGTTGCCAGCATCATATTTAAAGTACCAGGGAAGTAGGTTGCTAGCCTTACTTGCCCTGAGTCCCATTGGGTTTTACCCCTAACGGCTGAGGGACTAACTGGTGGATTTGGTAGTCCTTGCTGTACGATCTTAAAGGTGACCACGACTCAGAATATGTCTGAGATGCTCAGCCTTATTCCAAAGTAATCGGTATCCCGATGCTCGGGACCACTTACTTGGCCACTCATATGTTGCCTGTGGTTCATGAGCTAGGACATGACTACAGGAACACACACCATGAACCCACAATTATTTTAATAGTGAAGAAATTAAAAATAAGTTATATGACAATATGCTGACACCAGAAGATTATTTCAACCCGTTATCATCACTCGAGAACGCAAAAGCCAACAATAATGTAATTAACAAAATTGTGATAGATGGTTTATCTAAAGATGTACCAACTGCATTATGTCTGAAATTGATGAAGAATATCCAGAAAAGTTGAACATTGTTAGGAAAACCTTAGAAGAACTTCTTGCATTTAAAGGATACAAAATTAGACCAAAGAGAGAGATATTTAATGAGTTAAAGTATATTATAAGAAAAGCTAAACCAAACACAGAAATAATTGTAACTGCCATAGTAAGTAATTTACAAATATTTTACTTTTCCTGTCATCAATAAGATGACTATATAAGGACAATGCTTAATACTGGCAAAATAAAAAGTAGATAAGTGCTTTATCCACTGGTTTCTTTATGGACTATAAATAAATTTAACAGGAAGGAGATCTTACTGTAATTTTTACTTGGTGTTCCAGTGCTGAAAATGCTCTTCTTGGATGGCCTGTCTGCAATCAAGCTGGAGTCGAAATAACAGATACACTTCCAAAAAAAGGGAAATTTGGAGTATAACTCACAGAAATTCGTGTACCAATTGTTAAATATGAGCCAAATTACGAGTTAGAACAATGAAAGAACATTCTGAAAAATCCTAAAATTCCGATACCTTTTTATGATCTGCACACTGTACAAGTTGCTGGACTGAACGATAAGAAAAACTTGGAGTTAGATATTTAGATATTACGAATTTCTACGTCCCTGTAGTGCTTGAAATGCAATATTTCGTATTTGTTGCATTTCAAACAAATCTTAAAAACAGTGTTGTTTGGCTCCTCATTATGTGACTACAGAATATATGCATGAAAAATAGAAGAAACGAAGTTTTACCTCAAGAGTTGTGGAATATTGATCCACCTAATAATTTCCTCAAGGCATATGATGCATTTCCCATTTTTAACCGAGTTACACTACTCAAAGGAGGCACTGACATAAGTCCATATAATTTCATAACGAACTATGTACAATATCTATGTGACCAGCATGACCCACAGAAAAATACTGTAAAAACTAAGAAGATGACAATGAAATTAGTTGCATCTTTTAATGAAAAAATTCCATATGTAGTAATGCATGGTAAAATCTACTTATGAAACACAACACAGAATTTTAACTGATAATTTTTACACCGAAAAGTAGCTATCTAATTTAAATAGCCCTTTTTGCTTAGATTGCAGCAATGTTTTGAATTTATAAAATCGATTCAACAGTTGTTTCATATATTCATAGTTTTCTAAGTGTGAGTGGTAACAAAAGATAAAAAGCCATCTGTCGACTAGAGGTCAAAGGGTGAGGGAGCTAAGACAGTAAGTCCTATCTCTGAGACTGAGCACAGCACGACTTCCGTCTGCAGGGCTCTATCAATCCACACTTTCCTACTTGAGAAAGCTGCTAAAGGATGTCCCATTTTTGTTCTCAGATCAGCTTCGTTCTTCAAATACGTAATGCGTATACAACTTGTGGACGTTATTTTCTTTCCCTGCGGGGTACAGCTGAATAGCTGTAGGATTGGTTCGGCCAGCCAGTACTACTGTTACTTTCTATCGTCATCCACAGATCGAGCCCATCAAGAAGAAGACCACTAGAAGCAGTTCATCCAGTGGATACCAATGTGCACTGGAAAAGACACAGCAGAAGATGTGTGGACGACGCTTAGCATCCAAGTGGACGTTCAACAATAAAAGCCTTCTGGGGATAGTGAAACAAAGAGAGTACCACCAGAAGAAATCCCTAGAGATCTTTCCTTCAAAAGGCGATGAAAGTTTTGTCCTTTTTGAGACCGAATTTATTTGTTAAATTAATCCTATTACGTTCAACAAAAAAATAATTTAGGAAAATTATGAGTACATAGTATTTATATGTAATAAGACGGTTCAAAAGCGCCAAAGCCGGTCCCAAGCCCAGGTGGAAAAAGGAGGAAGGAGAGGAGTAACACCTCGTTAGAGAACCTTCATTCACCTGACCCAAGTGATAGTACCTCGTGAGGGTCCCTTGCCAGGAAAACGGTAAAGACCTCAACAGCAGTGAAGGCGGCGACGAAGACCATCAGAATGCCGGAAGTGGCGGAAGTTGAGGCCCCACTTATAAATGTAAGCTAAATCCTTGAATTTTCATCATGGAAAGGTTCAGCTACCTTTCCCAAAGTAAACTTTAACCTAAGACACGATAGTAAATTTCAAAATGAAAACTACTCCAGGAAGTAACCAATCTTTCATCGCTGTTCATAGCGGCGCAACTAGGCCTATGGATTATGGAGAGCCTAGAACATCATGTAAGGAAGAGTCAGAGCTTCTTAGTACTTCTTCGATGATAAGACCTAAGAAATAACACCTACTGCGGACTCTGAACGTCAACACACTTATGAAAGCTGGAAAACTGAAAAACCTAATATAAACTCTCAAGCAATACAACATACTTATATTGGCACTTCAAGAAAGGAGGCATCTGGATCAAAATGCATTTGGGTCACATGGATACAGCATCTACAAAAAAAAAGCAGCCATTAAAATTCCTATAACACGACTATATTACGGACAGCATTTATTGTCAAACAACAACTTACACAATCAAGAACTAATTTTAGCTCCCCATCAGAACGAACTTCATTTCTGACATTCAGTCAGGCAATAAACGTTACACCATTATAAATGCACATGCACATATCAACCAACACAACAGAACAAACGTTGACATATTCGAAGATTTTTGGGAAATGCTAAAACACAGAACATCCCAATTACCAAAAGTACATACCAAAATTTTAGTGGGCGACTTCAATGCACAAGTTGGCTAAGAAATAAAATTTAAATCAGTAGTTGGAGAATATCCAGCACATGAAAGAACCAACAGAAATGGGGCAAAACTCATAGATTTTTGTGAACAATTTAACCTAAGACTAATGTTGACATTTTCAGAACACTTGCAAGAAAGAAAAAAAACGTGGGTATCACCTAGTCAAAATCAAGGTGAATATCAATTGGACCATGTGGCAATAATGACTCGCAACTGCAAGGAAACCTTGGATGTCAGAATGAGGAAGAGCCTAAACATTGGCTCAGAAAATTATTTGCCTAAAATGAAGACCATGTTCCAACTGAACAAACCTAAACCGAAACCAAGAAGATTTCCAAGAGTAAACACTAAATTTCTCACGAAAAAACAGGAAAAATTCTGTGATATATTACACACAATAAAAATGAATGATTGGGAGGAAATTAGAGAAACAATACCTAGACACAGATGGTAGAACTGTGAGATGAAGCAACTGACAATTGACTAACAGCATGAAAAAAATGGAACAGAAACATGAAAGAAGAATATTGGGAAGAGTTTAAAGAATAAAAGAAAAAGACAGGAAAAATCACCAGATCAGTGAAAAGAAAATATGACAAAGACAGATTAGAAGAAATGGATTCAGACTTTAAAAGGACCTACATTAGAGAGTTCTATAAGACTTTCAAAGAAATTTTATCAGGACTCCAGTCACCAAGTTTACACTTTAAAGATAAAAATGGAAAAATGCTTTTAAGCAATAAAGAGAACTGCCCAATTTTAGCTGAATACTTTGAAAATCTATTAAATTGTAAAGATCCTAATGACATATTACAATTTCAAACACCACAACATGAAAATCCACCATCAGAACCACCTACAGTAGAAGAAATAGAAAAGATTATGAAGGCATTGAAGAATAATAAAGCACCAGAAGAGGATGGGATAGTAGCAGAATTGTGGAAACTAGGGGTTTATCTGCAAGGCAGAAAATTCACGAAGTAATTAAAGACATTTGGGCAAAAGGAATCATACCCAGTCACTGGAAACAAGCATTGATGCATCGTCTCCATAGGAAATGAGACAAAACAGATACCAACAACTACAGGGGTATATCCTTGTTACCAGTAACATACAAAATACTGTCAAAATCGCTTTAAAACAGAACAGAGGAACAAACTGGACCTAATATAGGAGATTATCAAGCAGGATTTAGAAAAGGTAGATCATGTGCAGAACAGATTCTTAATTTAAAAACATTTTTGAGGGTGAAATCTATACAAAATAAAAATACCAGAGTTACTTTCGTAGACTTCAAAAAGGCCCACGACTCAGTTGACAGACGAACACAATTCCAGATACTTTATGAATCAGGTATAGACAAATACAGCAGAAGAGTTTAACAAACTTTCACAGATACAAGAACAAGAACAAGAAAATCCTGAACCATTCAAATTGGAAACAGGAGTTCGACAAGGAGATGGACTATCCCCAATTCTCTTTAACTTGGTTTTAGACAAAATAGTAGAAACATGGGAAACCACATTAAAAAACAGAGACACAAAGGGTATAAGCATGAGCCAGGGAAAGAACAAATTTGAACTGAAATACTTAGCCTTTGCATACGATGTGGCATTGATAACTGAAACCCGAACAGATGTAGGAGTTATGCTTCATCTGTTACAGAAGATTTTTGAGAAGACTGGGCTAAAAAATTCCTGTGAAAACACCGAGTATATCGAACACCAACATAGTACAGAAAAATTTATGAAAACAAAGTATGGAAAAATTAAGAGTTGATAAATTCAAATTCCTGGCTGGGTGAATCCAAGTCAATGGACTCAATGGACTGCATAAAACAACAAATAGGCCGGCCGCGGTGGTCTCGAGGTTAAGGCGCTCAGTCTGGAACCGCGCGACCGCTACGGTCGCAGGTTCGAATCCTGCCTCGGGCATGGATGTGTGTGATGTCCTTAGGTTAGTTAGGTTTAAGTAGTTCTAAGTTCTAGGGGACTGATGACCAAAGATGTTAAGTCCCATAGTGTTCAGAGCCACTTGAACCACAACAAATAAAGAAAGAATAAAAAAGTTAGAATCTGTATATAAATTAACATAATAATAAATTAGTATCCATATAAGCAAAGATTAGACATTATAATTCAGTTATTAGGACACAAGCGAGATATGTATCAGAATGCCTAACATTGAATAAGAAAGGTGAATTAAGGGAGCTAAGCAAAAGACAGAGAAAAATACTAAGAAAAATTCTAGGTCCTGAGAAAAACAATGAAAATATGTGGATTAAAAGGACAAATGAAGATTTATACAAAAATAAAGAAAAGATCCTGTGATGGATGAGGAAGAGACTGTTAAAATTTTATGGACATTTCAAAATAATGGAAGAAACACGGACTACTAAGAAAACTGTAGGATGGATAGAAGCAGTAAAGGAAGATGCCAACAAAGTAGGTGTTACAGAAGAAATAATACGAGACAGGTAACACTTCAGGTTACTAATAGAAAATGCAAACTATGAAGAAGATGAGTCAAACAGAGTGTGGACAGATGAGCAGAGATGAAGAGTTGGAAAGGAAATGAAGAAGTACTTGGAAGTAACACCACAAGTCTTAAGTTGTATGCAGTCCATAGCTGGCCAAATTCATAAATACAAAAAAAGTGTTTATTTCCCATATTTTCTAAATTTTTTTCCCTTACATCCACTTTTTCAGAAAAGAGACAAGTTTTTATAAGAAAAATAGTGAGACATAGCTGAAAAAGTGGATAAAGTAACATATTTCAGTAGGTCCTGGGTAAGTTCTTTTATAAGAAAGCGAGTGAAGGATTGTATGAGCGAACGAGTATTCTTTTAAAAAAGTGAACAAGATCCTGCTGGAAAATGCTGTTAGTGTTAGGGGTATGACTGCAGATATCTTTATTAGTGACTGGTGATAGTGTATTGAAGAACATTACTTAAGTATTTACTTCATTTTAACACTAATAACTATAGCTGTTGGGAGTAGTATGTTTTAGGTTGTTAGCACCTCCAAGTACACGTGTCAAGGACAAGCCATTAATGCTTATTTTCCCCTGAGGAGCAAGTCAGGTGTTGGAGTCTGGATTCATGGATGCAAAATGGTTACCGTATACAGACAGGGGTAGCTTACTTACTGGTGCAGCAACGACAGTGTAGAAAAGGTCATGTGGTAAATTATAGGCTTCCACGAATACCGTTAAATGCACAGAAGTAGCGTTTAACACACTGTAGTAGGTACGTACTGGGTGACACTTGAACTACATGAACGAAAATTGTCGTAACTTCTGAATTACTCAGTTGGACGCGGGGCATGTTGGGAATTAGTAAGCGCTGTATAGTTTGGTTTAGCGACAAAGTGTACTTTCCTTTGGATGGGTTCGTTAATAAGCAAAATTGGCCCATTTGGGAACTGAGAATCCGCATTTCGACATCGGGAAGTCGCTTCACCCTCAGCGGGTGACTTGTGTTCTGTACAGTGTCAAGTCCGGAACTATCGGTGACGTATTCGTTGACAGCACGGTGACTCCCGAACGGTGCGTGAAGGTTTTGGAAGATGATTTCCTCCCCATTATCAAAAGTGACTCTGATTCGACAAGATGTGGTTCATGCAAGACGGAGCTCGACCGCATCGAAACAGGAGACTGTTTCACGTCCTAGAGGAGCACTCCTGGGACCGCATTCTGGCTCTTGGGTACCCAGAGACCACTGGGATGTGCCTAGATCGGCCGCCGTATTCTCCGGATCTGAACACATGCGGCTCCTTTCTGTGGGGCTACATTAAAGACAAGGTGCACAGCAATACCCCAAAACCATTAATGAACTGAAAACAGACATTCAGGAGGTCGTCAGCAGCATCAATGTTCCGACACTTCAGTACGTCATGCAGAATTTCGCTTTTCGTCTGCGCCACATCATCTCCAACGACGGCAGACATATCGGACATGTCATAACGTAAAACCGAATATCTGTAGTGACATCACGCTGTAGTTTCTAACAAATTTACGTTTTATTTTCAAATAATTCAACAATTGTCAGCCTGTATTAAGTTACCAGTGATCACAGTAGCGACACGTACACCCACAGCACCCTGTATTTCTTCCTCCCACATAGATCTTACGGAATGACTACGATGTGAAAATTCTAGGAATTCGAGCTAGCTCACAGACTTCACAACAGACATTCTTCCCAAGCGCCGTTCGGGAGTGGAACAGGGAAGTGTTTCCATACGTACCTCTGCCGCGCACCATTAGCTGGCCTGCGGATTATAGTGTAGATCTAGATATCCTCGGTCTGCAACACACGAAAAACGGATTTTCGAAATAGTCTTTAGAGGCAGTTCTGAGCTGAAACTTCATGACGTATCTCGAACAAAGCCTCTTCCATTCCAACTGGCATCAGTTCCGAAAAAACAGATCGTGTGAAACCCGAGTCGCAGTTTTCTCACTTCACGTACTGAAAACGATGGACAAGCACAGTCTGGTAGATGCAGTACTCCTAGATTTACAGAAAGCATTTGACTCACTATCGCACCTACGCCCGTTATAAGAAGTATAGGGTATCAAGCGATATTCTAGTTTGGATGGAGGCAATCTGTAAGGTGAAAGCAGCATGTTCTCTTAAATAGAGAATCATCGACAAATGTGGAAGTAAATTCGGATATTCCCGCCCCCCACTCTGGAATTATACTGGAACCTTTTGTTGTTCATGGTGCATACTATATGAATGACCTTGCAGACAATATTGGTAGTAACCTCAGACTTGTCGTAGATGACACAATTTTCTATAATGCAGTGTCGTCAGAAATAAGATGAGCAAATAAATAGTCAGATCTTGATAAGTTTTCAAAGTGATGGAAAGACTGGTAACTTTCTGCAAATATTCACACGTGTAAAGTTGTGCGCTACAGAAAACTAAAATACGTAATATTCTACGTGTCACAGTTGGAATTGGTCAAGTCGTGCAGATACGTGGAAATAGAAATTTGTATGTGTGTAAAATTGAATGAATACATACTCTCGATTGTAGGTAAATTGTCTTGCAGGTGTGGTTGATTGGTAAAATACTAGGCAAATAGAATCAGGATACAAGGAGACTATATTCAAAACATTCGGGCCATCAGCTGTTGAGGTGTGTGGGACCAATCCCAAATAGGACATAGCTTTGCTTAACCCATGGCAGAATCTCACGACGTAGTTGAAAGAACTGAAGTGACAGACGCCAGCAGACAGACACCAAGTATCAAGTGGAAACGTACTCACAGAGTTTTTACGACTAACTTAAAGTCACGTATTTGGCATTATATGACAACATCCCACGTACAGGTTGTTGAGGAAATGCAACCACCAGAGGAAACCCGAGCCGGTTCACCGCCCGACGTCTGTGAGAAGTAGTGCACAAGGGAGGCATTTTATGTAAACCACCATATTCCAAATACCAATCACGGTCCAATGTGGAAACGGAGCTCCCCGAATCCAAAAGTCCGCAAACAGGTTCTTGACTGAGCTGGGCACTTGCGTAAGGAAGGGAAGAGTAATTAACAGCGAGAACGCGAGCACAGCTACCAGGAGGCTTACCGGGCATGGGCTTGGCTCGCCCCTGAGGCGACATCCATTAGCTTTTGGACCTCGCTCGACATGGGATCCGCACCCTCTCCCACACAGGAAGCAGCCTCGGCGCCCAGAACCATTAGCGGGCGCATCGAGCTCAGGACTGCAGCGCGGCTTCTGGCCCTTCGCGTCGTTCACGCTGCTCGTCGGCGAACCTCAAAGCCTCCGCAGAGGGAATCAAGTCGCTCAACTCTGGAAAGGTGGTGGGGTTTCGCGCGAAGGTGATCCGCGAACGATCTTCTGGCCTCATTCCATGCAAAACGTTATTTGACTCCCACCTGTAATGTGATGGCAGCTGTGACGACGCGATCGATATGCGTCATCGGAACTGGTAACTTTGCCAACAAGCGGGAGACTGACCTATTGAAAACATTTAGGTCCTCAATAACCCAATCCAATCGACTCTCAGTGGGGCTACCGCCCTCCATACAACTCGCCTACCCATCTGAACCCAAAGCGCTTAAGCTAAATTGTAAGTCCTTCTCCTGTCCGAGCAATTGATTAACCGCATCTTTTGGTTCCCTACTAAGTTACAGACCGGCGAGACGTTTATCCCTTTGAAACAGGTGGCCTAAACTCTACATACCTGTTAACGGGTAGACTGACTACCCTCGAGGAACTGAATATTGCGACACAGTTCACCCAAAAGCGCACGAGCAAGAAGAAATACCAGCAGGTACCTCGTCATTTATTTCAGGGGGAATATGAACAAGGCTGTCCAACCAATCTTGTAAGCTTGTTGCCGATTTTGCAACGCCTCCCTCTATCGGCTGTCGCTGTAACATGAGCGCATTCTGAAGCTTCTGCCGTATTAAATGGGCTATGCCAAGACAGCCCCTGTACATCATCACCCTGTGTTCTTTTCCTGCAACAAATCTGGTAAAATTTAGAAACAAGACAATAATGATTAAGACAGTTCAAATTTTCAAACAATGAATGATATCGACAAGGGAAGACAACTCTGCCCATCCCCCTCTTAGCCCGTAAGAAGTAACCACTCTCTGGCTTGCCACATGAGCTCCAGCAAGTGGGATTAACAGGAATTTACGGAAGGCCTAGGCACCAAGTTAACACGTTATTCATTATTTGCCAAGTGATTTGCATTTATTAAACAATTTTTACAGAACAACAACAATAGTAAAATTCAGTTAAATAATGTGTTGAGATCAACAGTTCTTAGAACAATGAGTGGATACTCTGAATTCAAAAGAGCGCTACGGCCTAATCAATTTAACAACGGTAGCAAAATGATACCAAGCTATCACAAAGGTTTTAAATTATAGGACGACATTTAACATATTCCATTAAGAGACCTGACAAATTTAAGGCACAATTTTTGAAGGTTACCTGTAACAAAAACTAGCACAAATTCAATAATAGTAAATTTGCTTAAACAAACTTTAGTTTCGCAAGTGAATCGAATGTTTTTAATTACAGACCAAATATTTTTAAGATCAGATTTAACGACGACTAGCACAAACTTAGCAGCAGGTAAAACACTTACACAGTTTAATGTCCAAAGCTAACAGAATGGGTTTAAATTGCATATCAGAATTTTTGAAGGTAAAATGTAACAACGATTAGGACAAATTTAGTAACAGATAAAAATGTTCAAACATTTTTAAATGACCATGCTAATAAGATGGTTTTGAATTACAGACACAAATTTTACACCATGCTTTAAGAGAACCGACAAATTTAAACCAAGATTTTAAAAGTCTAACGTAAGAACGACTAGCGCAGATTTGGTAACAGGTAAAAATGTAAACCGGACTGCCGAGCGGTTCTAGGCGCTTCAGTCTGGAACAGCGTGACCGCTACTGTCGCAGGTTCGAATCCTGCCTCGGTCATGGATGTGTGTGATGTCCTTAGGTTAGTTAGGTTTAAGTAGTTCTAAGTTCTAGGGGACTGATGACCTCAGATGTTAAGTCCCATAGTGCTCAGAGCCATTTGAACCATTTGATATTGTACCGCCGGTGCAGTCACACTTGTCAGGCAGGGTCAACTGCACGCGTAGATCGCAGAAACAGTAGCTGACCTATCAGGCGACAGCAGGGCGGTGGTGAAACACTGTTTAAGTAGTTTATAAACAAGAATTCCGAACTTCCCTTGCGGGTTCAAATCCTGGTTCTATTAATAATGCAATGGTCAGGCTCCCAGAATCTCCCCTTACAACAAACAAGGGCACCAACACAGAAAATTTTACTGCTCTCTGGCAGTGCACGCAGTTTGCTAATAGATATGGCCACATCAGAAACTAAAACGTAATTAAAGGAGAGCATTAATAATAAACGTTCACGACGCCACCAGCACCAACTGCAACCGCCGTCACTTTCCCGCCGCTTGCACAGACGATGACAGTTATAATGTTAGGCATCATTTGGCAAGCAGAAACACTATTGAAACCAAGTAGGAACCTATCACCACTAGCGTCACACACGGGGATCACAACAAAGTTCTTTTCAGTAAAGCAACACGGGATGTTCAACAAATAGTGAGGTGGGCACGCTCAAACAGTTTCTATAAACGGTACAGACGACACAATGGCGGATCAAAAGTTCCCGGAAAGCACAAATTAACAACTCAGGGACGAATCACGTAATACTGGGCAGTAACAACAGAGCGCTCTAACGACGCAAAACTAGATCATACTACTCGGTCTGACGACAAGAAAGAGCATCGGAAGCAGCAATAGTAGCCTCGGAGCGAATCGGTCAAGACATCGACCACCGGTGCACACGTTTCTTCCAACGGACTTCCTTCGTCCTCGTCTCCCTGTGACTGTCCGTTTCACCGTCGCCCGCCTCGCAAACATTTCAAACCGGAAGACGCGATGCAAAAGGTCCATCTGGCAACCAGAGGGGAAACGAAGCAGAGATACCACATACACGGCTCAGTTGGAAGGTAATATTACAATGAGAGCTTACAGCAAAGGGCTAGTGAAAAGTGTTTCAGTGTGTTAGTCAATTAGACAGGGCAGCTGTAAATGATGAGGTAGAGATACCGAGGTGGAAGCTATGTGTGGTTTGACCTAGGGCTTTTGTTTGGATCTTGGATGGGTTGATACAGAAAATCACGTGGTTGAACCAGAGCCGAAACTGGTTGTCATGAAGGTGAAAGGTAGTTTAGAATTTGTGGAGCATACTAGCAGTAATGTACAGGATGAAGTGATAGTGGTGGCCGGGTGGGAGACGGGATGGGATTGAGCTCTGGCTCCTCTGTAGTGTAGAGGGCGGTAAGCATCGCACCATGTTTGGTGATCGACGGACTCGTGCACCAAGACTCATCAGTGCAGACCACGTTTCCCCCCTCCCACACTCATCTCTGCACCGTGTGGCATCTGGTGGTCAGCGGCATGCGTGAACCTACATACACACAAAATCTGGCTGCTACCAAGAAAATTGTTAGCACACATCTAATCATCTGAGCACTGGCGATGATCGAAATGAGCTGAAACGGATCCCTAGAGTCGTTCTTAGGGTGAGTGTGCACTCGAACGCCAAAATGCCGCACACCCCAAGAATTTTAACACCGGTTGTGATGGTTGTGTTTACCAACATCTTCTCCATACGAAACATCAATAAGGAAAGTGAGCCGGCTGGAGTGGCCGAGCGGTTCTAGGCGCTACAGTCTGGAGCTGCGCGACCGCTACGGTCGCAGGTTCGAATCTTACCTCGGGCATGGATGTGTGTTATGTCCTTAGGTTAGTTAGGTTTAAGTAGCTCGAAGATCTAGGGGACTGATGACCTCCGAAGTTAAGTCCCATAGTGCTCAAGCCATTTGAACCAAGGAAAGTGAAGGATATTTATGATATCTGAACAACAGGATGCATCCGAGCAACTCAGAGATTGACGTTGAACATGAATTTTCCAAGGAATAACAGTCTCAAGGGCACAAAATCATAACATCATAATACCACCATACGGCATGTCGTAGTAAATAAATCTGATTTCTGTGGAAATAACGAGAATGCTGGCTCGTCCGAGCATGCTCTTCGCTCCTACTTTTGCGGCTTCTTGCCATTACCTATGCTGAGGTCTAGTTCGCCTTAATTATGTTTACCTTTTCATAAGTGTTACGTCTGTGCACGTAATTTCAAAAACATTTTGTTTATAGCCGATTGACCGCTGTTTTCTATCATGTTAACCGTACAGTTCCTCTCATCAAATAGCGAAAACATAGATCATCGTGGAATGATATTCGTGAAAGCCTTTGAGCTATTATATCCAGTCTTGCGCATATCTTTTACCTCTCCTACATATGACTTGCGACACCTATTCAGAGCACTCTCGCCGCAAATACCTATTTTCAGATAATTCTCAAGCGTGGTAAGCCAAAACAAAAAAAACAGAAATTTTCGTTGTGTAACATCTGTCGAATCACAGTGAGTAATGCGTAATAGGCAACCTAGCATTCTGCGGTGTAAAAAATATATTTGTCATACGAAATGATTCGCGCTGTTTAATTCAGCTCACTGAGGTAGAATTTTGGTCAACACGCTAGTATGTATCTGCATTATATTACTTTTGACAGGAGGCCATCAGCATTCCATTTCCAGATCACGATTCGCCACCGCGTGGCTGCGGCGGTCTGCGGCCGCTGCTCGCTGCAAATACGCCCGCTGTTTGCGCGGCCCTCACAGTCGCAGCACTATCAGCTGTCACGCGAACTGTGATGCACTGCATCCGCAAAAAAAAAACCAGAACGATACTCGCAAATATCCCCCCGTAATGAATAACGGAGTTTGGTTGAGGTGATAGGGTCTGCAAACGTTTAACGTGCGGTGTGTGCTCGGTGTACCATTTCATTTCATTTTAAATACTGGTAGACATTTGAGAAGCAATTTCCATACTAGTCAGTGCCGCGCTTTCACACAGAAAATGTGGTTTTGCTTTCGACAATCATGAGGAATAATGACTGCTTCGTGCAATGGTGAATATCGAAACTATGTATTAAATGTTACTTATGACGTCATTTTGAGAGACTGAAAATTTGCTCTTTTCTAAAACTTTGCAGTTGCCTTGTGAAAATTAGGCATGATTAAGGCATGAAAAAGGAGAGTAGAAAACATTGTAGATGAATATGGATTGGGGGGGGGGGGGGGGGGGGGGGAACAAATGAAAGAGGAAGCCGTCTGGTAGAATTTTTCACAGAGCATAACTTAATCTTAGCTAACACTTGGTTCAAGAATCATAAAAGAAGGTTGTATACATGGAAGAATCCTGGAGATACTAAAAGGTATCAAATTATATAATAGTAAGACAGAGATTTAGGAACCAGGTCTTAAATTGTAAGACATTTCCAGGGGCAGATGTGGACTCTGACCACAATCTGTTGGTTATGAACTGTAGATTACAACTGAAGAAGCTACAAAAATGTGCTAATTTAAGGAGATGGGACCTGGATAAACTGACTAAACCAGAGGATGTAGAGAGTTTCAGGGAGAGGATAAGGGAACAATTGACAGGAATGTGGGAAAGAAATACAGTAGAAGAAGAATGGGTCACTCTGAGGAATGAAGTAGTGAAGGCAGCAGACGATCAAGTAGGTAAAAAGACGAGGGATAATAGAAATCCTTGGATAACAGAAGAAATATTGAATTTAATTGATGAAAGGAGAAAATATAAAAGTGCAGTAAAAGAAGCAGGCAAAAAGGAATACAAACGTCTCAAAAATGAGATCGACAGGAAGAGCAACATGGCTAAGCAGGGGTGGCTAGAGGACAAATGTAAGGATGTAGAGGCTTATGTCTCTAGGGGAAAGAGAGATACCGCCTACAGGAAAATTAAAGAGACATTTGGAGAAAAGAGAACCACTTGCATGAATATCAAGAGCTTTGATGGAAACACAGTTCTAAGCAAAGAAAGGGAAACAGAAAGGTGGAAGGAGTATATAGAGGGTCTATACAAGGGCGATGTACTTGAGGACAATATTATGGAAATGGAAGAGGATGTAGATGAAGATGAAATGGGAGATAAGATACTGCGTGAAGAGTTTGACAGAGCACTGAAAAACCTGAGTCGAAACAAGGAAACCTAAGGAGCAGACAAAATTCCAAGAAAACAACTGACAGCCATGGGAGAGCCAGTCATAACAAAACTCTACCATCTGGTGAGCAAGATGTATGAGACAGGCGAAATACCTTCAAACTTCAAGAAGAATATAATAATTCCAATCCCAAAGAAATTAGGTGTTGACAGATGTCAAAATTACCGAACTATCAGTTTAATAAGCCGCAGCTGCAAAACACTAACGCGAATTCTTTACAGACGAATGGAAAAACTAGTAGAAGTCGACCTCGGGGAAGATCACGTGAGGCAATACTAACCTTACGATTTATCTTAGAAGAAAGATTTAGATAAGGCAAACCTACGTTTCCAGCACTTGTAGACTTACAGAAAGCTTTTTACAATGTTAACTGGAATACTCTCTTTCAAATTCTGAAGGTGGCAGGGGTAAAATACAGGGAGCGAAAGGCTATGTACAATTTGTACAGAAACCAAATGGCAGTTAGAAGAGTCGAGGGGCATGAAAGGGAAGCTGTGCTTGGGTTTGGAATGAGACAGGGTTGTAGCCTCTCCCCGATGTTATTCAGTCTGTATATTGAGCAAGCAGTAAAGGAAACAAAAGAAAAATTCGGAGTAGGTATTAAAATTCATGGAGAAGAAACAAAAACTTTGAGGTTCGCCGATGACATTGTAATTCTGTCAGATACAGCAAAGGACTTGGAAGAGCAGTTGATCGGAATGGACAGTGTTTTGAGAGGAGGATATAAGATGAACATCAAGAAAAGCAAAACGAGGATAATGGAATGTAGTCGAATTAAGTCGGGTGATGCTGAGGGAATTAGATTAGGAAATCAGACACTTATGGTAGTAAAGGAGTTTTGCTATTTGGTGAGCAAAATAACTGATGATGGTCGAAGTAGAGAGGATATAAAATGTAGACTGGTAAAGGCAAGGAAAGCGTTTCTGAAGAAGAGAAATTTTTTAACAGCGAGTATTGATTTAAGTGTCAGGAAGTCGTTTCTCAAAGTATTTGTATGGAGTGTAGCCATGTATGGAAGTGAAATGTGGACGATAAATAGCTTAGACAAGAAGAGAATAGAAGCTTTCGAAATATGGTGCTACAGTAGAGTGCTGAAGATTAGATGGGTTGATCATATAACTAATGAGGCAGTATTGAATAGAATTGGCGAGAAGAGGAGTTTGTGGCACAACTTGACAAAAAAAAGGGATCAGTTGGTAGGACATGTTCTGAGGCATCAAGGGATCTCATATTTAGCATTGGAGGGCAGCGTGGAGGGTAAAAATCGTAGAGGGAGATCAAGAAATTAAAACACTAAGTAGATTCAGAAGGATGTAGGTTGCAGTAGGTACTGGGAGATGAAGAAGCTTACACAGGATAGAGTAGCATGGAGAACTGCATCAAACCCGTCTCAGGACTGAAGACCACAGCAACAACAAGGCAGTGTACAATTGGCAAGACCGACTGTGTTCTGCAGCAAAACTGTTGTCAGTGAGATATGATGACGACAGAAGACTTCACTTGCAGGGCCAGTGGCATATGATTCGGCAGGGCACCTGCAGTCGTTTGTTTTATCTCAATTTCTAAACAGAATGAAATTTGATGACAGTTACGAGGGTCATTCAATAATTAAAGAGACAAATTGGTCTGGAGAGAAAAGCGTCTATGTTTACAAAACAATACTTTTTCTTCATTTCAACACAATGCCAGTGAACATTTACGCACTTATTCCAACGGGCTGCCAGCTCTTATATTCCGGCACAAAATAACTCTTTATCTTGATGTTTGAACCAATTTCCCACAATTTTTTTCACGTCCTTGTCCTCGAACCTCTTCCCACGTAATGCCTCCTTCAGTGCACCAAACAAATGGAAATCACTAGGTCCTAAACCAGGACTGAAAGGGGGATGACGCTGTACTTCCCTGCCTATTTTGTCGATAGTTTCATGGGTTAGTTGAACGATATGAGGACGTGCATTGTCTTGCTGGAAAATCACACCTCTCCTTGAGATCCACGACGTCTCTCCCTCATCGCTGGTTTCGCCTTGCTTAAAAACAAATCCGAGTCGTATTGCCTGTTCATTGCACGCTGTTCTTCGAGATAAACACAAAAAAACTGGATGCTCAGCATCCTAACATGACTTTTCCTACTGCTGCTTGGATTTTGAATTTTTTCTTGACGGGTGTGTTGGTGTGCTTCCACTCCATGTTTTGTCTTTTTGATTGTGGCTCATAATATTGAACATGTAACACGCCAGGCTCAGCTCCAAATACTAACCAATCTTAACACAGGTTTCAGCCAAAATAATTTGGCCTTCTTCAGAAGCCAGTGACACTAAAGTATGCCATGACAAAGGTTGGCCATGTCAAGTATAAAACTGCAGCACCGTAGTACCCACTCATAGATCTGCGTTACTTGGGCTGAAGAGAGACAGCAGGACCCACCACGCGGACGAGGTCGGCAGGCCGCGAGAGCTGCGCCGGAAGTGAACCCAGTGGTCACCTGTGTGCCGAGCACCGCTGGTGGCCATGCCCAAGCGCTACCTGGACATTAGGAATTCGATTAATATAGCCATTAAAACCTTTAATGGCGTGATATGTCAAAGAACTTACTTCTGAGGTGAATGATACCCCTATGACAGATTCGGAGCCTGTAAGAAAGACTGTTACTTTAGCATCTAGACCATTTCAGGGTGTCCTCAACATGGACTACGTGTACGCCACACATGATTAATGCTAAACCACAAGTTAAAATTTACTCATTATAAGAGCGGCTTACAGCCTGCAATTAACGTTTGACCAGAATCGGTCTGTATGTTATTAGTACCTTGGAATTGTACACCTACTCATGTTTCCATCAGCCGTTAAGTTTTTGCTAACACCTATGTGAAACGATTTCTTTTATCCAACTTGTTAGATAGTAATTATCTGTTACCTGTAGCCAATCTGGTTACTTGTATCTAATCCGGTATATGACTGGGGGATATACAGGGTATAGCCATTCATCGTGCCATTAGCTGTTAAGTAATGGTAATGAGACAATAATCTTCGTCTCGTTCATAAGCATAAATGTGTATTTAATTGTGCAAATGTAACCTTGACGTTATGTTATGATTGTGACGTTACACGCACAATCACACTGATATTAAATGTTATTCATAAGCAGAAACGTGTGTTTAAGTGTTCAAATGCAAATTTGATATAATACCAGTCAATTTTTTTTTTATATAATTGAGGACTGTTCCGTTGCACGCCCAGTCTGACAGATACTGATGGTTAACTTCTGATCTTTCATTAATTAGTGTTAGACAATGTCGGTTTAACACACCTGGACACTAACTTATTATTTAAGTAGAAAATATTTAAGCACTGCTGCCTTTCTTTCTCTCAACCATTATGTTTTACTAAGAATATGTAATTTGACACAGTATATGTTCAAGTACATTGTTCCATTGTATTTACTTATGTCGTTTTACGCCAAATTTATAAAAAGGTCCTCGTACACGTAACACTTAGCTTTATACTTTCTTAGTGCCACGATTAACGTGGTGCATCATGTTATGTTACTACCTGTATGTTCTACTAGGCCTACCCAGTTTCTAACTAGCCTACGCAATTGTCTTACTGCTATCTTCGTTACTGCTATTACTAATCCAAATGCATCTACTTTTAATTTGTTGGGCGCTGTTGCCTTTGCTGATGCTTAGTCATGCTCATGTACTCTCCACGACATTAGAGATCATTCCTGTAAATAGCCACACATCCAGATAAAATTTGAGCAATGTATTCAAAATTGAGAAATAATTTTGCCGAGTAATAGCTAGTCTTTCTTACAGGCTCCGAATTTGCTATAGGGGTATCATTCACTTCAGAAGTAAGTTCTTTGACATATCACGCCATTAAAGGTTTCGATGGCTATATTAATCGAATTCCTAATGTGCAGGTAGCGCATGCGCATGGCCACCAGCGGTGCTCGGCACACAGGTGACCACTGCGTTCAGCTCCGGCGCAGCTCTCGCGGCCTGTCGACCTCGGCCGCGCAGTGGGGGCTGCTGTGTCTCTTCAGCCCAAGTAACGCAGATCTATGAGTGGGTACTACGGTATTCCTGAGATGGCCAAACTTTGGCATGCAATAGTTTAGTGTCACTGGCTTCTGCAGAACGCTAGATTATTTTGGCTGAAACCTGGGTAAAGATTGGTTTGTATTTTTATTTGCAAATGAGTCTCACGTGTTACATATTGGCCCGCATCTCGTGGTCGTGCGGTAGCGTTCTCGCTTCCCACGCCCGGGTTCCCGTGTTCGATTCCCGGCGGGGTCAGGGATTTTCTCTGAATCGTGATGGCTGAGTGTTGTGTGATGTCCTTAGGTTAGTTAGGTTTAAGTAGTTCTAAGTTCTAGGCGACTGATGACCATAGATGTTAAGTCCCATATTGCTCAGAGCCACTTGAACCATTTTTTTGTTACATATTCAGTTATCACAGTTGCTGACAGGGCTGCACAATGTTAAAAATTGATAATAGTGAACCCAAGTTTCATCAAAAGCTAAAATTCTCCTTCACAACGTTCCTGTAGCCCTGTGCATACTCTCTTGTTTTCTTGTGTGCCGCGCGGTGTGACAACGCGGTTCGAGGCACCATGTCACGGATTGGGTGGCCCCTCTCTCCAGAGGTACCAGTCCTCCATCGGACATGGGTGTGTGTGTTGTTCTAGTAAGTTCAGCGACAGATGACATCAGCAGTTCGGTCCGTTAGGGATTCACACATTTGTTGCCTTGTATAGCGGCACCAGCTCCTTTGGGACCCACCTTGCACATGTTTTGCGGTACTTCAACTTGTAACAGATAATGTTATGAACCGTATCAGTAATAACTTGAACATTATCATTTATTATTTCCACAGTCACACGGCGCTCGGCACAAATAATGACATCAATTCGACTTTGAAGCGAGGTAGTTGAAACTTCAGCTGCTCGCCCAGAACGGTGTTCGTCAGTGACTGAGTCGCAACATTTTTGAACTGCTCTACCAACTTGAAAAAAATTGCACGATTCATACAGCCTTCACCATAAGCTTTAGATATTCAGCAAGTAAAAAACGAATAACAGAACGTTGTTCAACTAACGTGGACGTTTCAAGTAGACTCGCCATCTTGAAATGTTTTTTTGAGGTTATGAACAAAACAGTGTTGATACATCTGCTGATCAGAGATCATCCCAGTGAAGCCATAAAAGTACTGAACTTTCCCCACTAACCGTTTCTCCCCAGACCAATTTGTCTCTGTAATTATTTGCTGGCCCTCTTATAAACCTAATTTCATGTCCTATCTGTACGCATGTCGCGACATGCGCTAGAAATATGTTCCAAAACGCCCCGTAAAAAAAGGAGAGTTTCCGGGGCTATATTGCTGATAGTAACGTAAAATCAACAGTTTTGGGCAGCCCTTGGGCTCGGCACCATTTGTATCCTCAACGCAAGGATCCTCTTACTGAAATTCTGCCTTTTTCGTTTTTTTTCAGGAATTTTTCACCATCAGCAGCTGATGTCTAAACAACTAACAGCATAAAATTGTCCAAGTTTTAACAGTGTATTCTCTTCACATTTATTTACAAGTACTAAAGCACTGTTTTCAAAAAACTTTTTCGGTTGCCGAGAAACACCGTAAAAAGCTGTGTTTGGGCACCAACACCGTGCCGCGCCAATGCAGAGGAAATGGTTGAAATTTATAAGATATATTTCGAAGATTCCGATCTCGAACAGTCTTGAAAATTTTCTTGACATCGTTATCCGTTTCCAAGACACAGACTTTCAGATCTACGCTGCCTGGACACGTAAAATTTGGTGTGAAGCGAAACCGTAGTTCATGAAGTGACGTAGCACACACAAGTATGCTGTAAGCCTTCTCCGTTGTGACCAGAAGCGTTGTGGGCACCCCATATGTAATAATGAAGCACATGGCAAACAATTTGTATGCATAAAATCCTGTCTGATGTTTAATATTAATCAGCACCTTCAAAAATTTCGACATGCGAGGATATTCGCTCTTTTTACGCTTAGAGAGGAGCAGTCAGTAGCAGTGAGAACGAGAGACGGAAAAGTAATAAATACTGGAAGACAGCAAACAGTGACTGAGGAACAGAAACAGAGAAGGAGACAACGGTAGTGAGGGGGAAAGAGAAGGATACAATGGCAGTTGACACTGCTAGGAAAAAAAATGAAGGAGACGGTGCCAGTGGGGAAACAATAAAGGGAAGGAGAAATGGAAGTAGGTGGGAGCCAGTGATAATGACAAGCAGCGTCTGTGACAAAACAACGAGGAAAAGAGAAATTGTGATAGAGGGAAGGTGGAGTAGCAGTGGGAAGAAATGAATGAAATAGTAGCAGCAAGGGTGAGTAAGAGGGTGAGAGTGACACTGAGAGGAGACAGTAGTAGCAGGACAGAACGTAGGTGCCTGTGGCTGAGAGGCGGCGATCGACCTAGTGTGGCAAAAATGCGATTCACCCGAAGAACCGGTATATTTCCATTGATCGGTTGTCAAATCCCGATCGTCCTGTGGCCACTGCAATCGTAGTTGACGACGTCATTGGGTCAAGACGTGAACATTTAGGGGTAGTCTGCTGTGGAGTTCCATGCTCCACAATGTACGACGAACGATGAGCTCTGAAACACGTGTGCGTACAGCAGCATTGTGCTCTTTCCTCAGAGATGCCACTACTTTAGAAAACAAACAAGCCACTACGTTCTGTGAAACGTCGTGGATGCCCAACCATTAGGGCCTAGTGATACGTTCGCTGTCCTTATACCTCTTTCTGTACACGCTCACGAGAGTAGCACGTGAACATTAGATCAGCTTCGACGTTTTCGAGATACTCGTTCACAGGCTATGCGTAATAATAATACGCCCTTTGTGAAAGTCGCTTATCTGAATGGATTTCCCCAATTGCACCCGTGTCTTCGCTAGGCTGCCCCCCGTCCGTGTCTGCTCCCCTTACATACTTTTGTTCCTTCGTCACGTCCCTGCAACAGCATCACCGGCATGCAACGTCATAGTGGGCAGTTGTCATAATGTGTATTACTTAGGAACACAAAATTACAACTAAATGTAAAGACAAAGATGACGGTACTAAGATCCAGTGAAAGGCAGGTTCACCTGTATACCGTCAGAGTTGTTGTGCCCGCTTATGAAAGTGTTTGAAATTCGACAATGTCTTAGCGGCCGGAAGGGGGAGAGGGTGAGAGGAGCTAATAAGGCAATTGTCATGGCAATGAACTCACGTTCGGCAAGTCTGGGTTGAGTTCCCAGTTTGTCCTTCTCGATTTAGGTTTAGCGGAATTTCTGAGAATCGCCTTAATCGTATACTGGGACAGTTCGGGCTCCCTGCTTCGTCCCTTTGCAGATGACGTGTCTCCCAGCAGGTCCTGTTCCAGCTGCAGGTTCGTCTGTAATGATACCGCCTTCGCAGCGCTTTAAGACCCAGTCTTCTACCTTTCCACGTTTGCTGTGGCAGCTGAGTGTCACATTATATGCGCGGTATTACATTATCCACTTCCCCTCGGTCTACTTTCCGAAGGCTTCCTCGTTATGAGTGGCGAAGGACACTTTTGGTATCACGATAATTTGCGCCCTTCCGTAGTCCATTTTCAAATGGAAGGGAGAATGTACGGAAAAATGTCCGTACGAACTCATACTTTGTCGTCGTGGTTTAGTTTCGCGGTAAAAGTCTTTGTGAAGGTAATACGTCCCCAACTCTCCTTGAGAAGTACGTCCAGAAACTTCAACAATAAACATCTTCGTCACGAAAACCCCTCACTTGCAGCGTGTGCCATCGGCTTGTTGAATACTTCGTCTCGCACTTACTGATCGACCTCGTCACGAAACGCGTCGCTATTGGTTGGAAGTTTAGTACCTTTCCTATAAATAGCATTCTTTAACTGCCGCACGCTGACGACCAGTAGACAGAGTGTATCTGATGCCACTTGGTATTCCGATTTATTCCATTTCCTAACATTCTCGAATAAATTTCAGCATTTTCCACACCCAGTTACATGTTGTCACTCCAGTTTAGGTCGCATTAAGTGGTTACTCCTAGTACTTTACCGTTGTTAACTGTTTCCAACCGCTTATCGCCAATAGCGTAATCAGACAGTAGAGAATCACTACGTCTTTACATGCAATTTACCTTACATTTATTCACGATCAGCGTCGACATCCAGTCTGCTCAGCAATTGCCTATTCTCCATATGTCTTGATGTATTTGTCCACAAAACCCAAAGGGCGATAGAACCTTCCACAAACAATCTCAACGAAATTCCTACCATATGCACAGGATCAAAAACGGTTCAAATGGCTCTGAGCACTATGGGACTTAACATCTGTGGTCATCAGTCCCCTAGAACTGAGAACTACTTAAACCTAACTAACCTAACGGCATCACACACATCCATGCCCGAGGCAGGATTCGAACCTGCGACCGTAGCGGTCGCGCAGTTCCACACTGTAGCGCCTAGATCCGTTCGGCCACAAACGCCGGCTACACTGGATCCAGGAACAATATCTTCCCTGTAAAAGTCCCTCGCGATACCTCCGAAATTAGCTTTAGAACTTTTGATTTCGACGTGTTACACTGATTTGATATGGAATACCACTAAGAAAATGCATCTTGCCAGTTCTTTGCATATATTCCCAGTCTAAACAGCCATTCAGAACACTGTCCAGTTTAGTGTAAGGCTCTTGTATTAATACGAGATTGTTTTGGAATTCTTGAGAGTAACGACGGTGATGTTTCGGTTATGGTAGCACCCTGCCTGCACGTGGCACCTGAAACGCGTCAAAACACACCTCCAAAAAACCAACGTTCCGAAATTTCCGTCGATTATATCACTGTTACATGAATGTTTGTGTCGCGCAAGAAGAAAATAAGGCAGAATTGGTACCCACTTTTTCACAGCAATCTACCGTGGAAATAGTGCATAGACACGGCAAATTATTCTTATAACATCATTGCAAAGCTCTTGTTTTTGTTGTTGTGGTCTTCAGTCCTGAGATTGATTTGATGCAGTTCTCCATGCTACTCTGCAAAGTCTAAACTTCTTCATCTCCCAGTACCCCCTGCAGCCTAAATCCTTCTGAATCTGCTTCGTGCGTTCATCTCTAGGTCTCCCTCTACGATTTTTACCCTCCACGCTGCCCTCCAGTACTAAATTGGTGATTCCTTAATGCCTCAGAACATGTCCTACCAACCGATCCCTTCTTCTGGTCAAGTATTGCCACAAATTTCTATTCTCCTCAATGCTATTCAACACCTCCTCAGTAGTTATGTGATTTTCCCATCTAATCTTCAGCATTTTCCCGTAGCACCACATTTCAAAAGCTTCCATTCTCTTCTTGTCCATACTATTTACCGTCCATGTTTCTCTACCATACATGGCTACACTCCATACAAATACTTAGAGAAATGACTTTCTGACACTTAAATCAATACTCGATGTTATCAAAATTCTCTTCTTCAAAAACGCTTTCCTTGCCATTGTCAGTCTACATTTTATATCCTCTCTACTTCGACCATCATCAGTTATTTTGCTCACCAAATAGCAAAACACCTTTACTACTTTAAGTGTCTCATTTCCTAATCTAATTCCTCAGCATCACCCGACTTAATTCGACTACATTCCATTGTCATCGTTTTGCTTTTGTTGATGTTCATCTTATATCCTCCTCTCAAGACACTGTCGATTCCGTTCAACTGCTCTTCCAAGTCCTTTGCTGTATCTGACAGAATTACAATGTCATCGGCGAACCTGAAAGTTTTTATTTGTTCTACATGGATTTTAATACCTACTCCGATTTTTTCTTTTGTTTCCTTTACTGCTTGCTCAATATACAGACTGAATAACATCGAGCAGGGGTTACAACCCTGTCTCATTCCCTTCCCAAGCACAGCTTCCCTTTCATGCCCCTCGACTCTTATAACTGCCATCTGGTTTCTGTACAAATTGTACATAGCCTTTCGCTCCCTGTATTTTACCCCTGCCACCTTCAGAATTTGAAAGAGAGTATTCCAGTCAACATTGTCAAAAGCTTTCTCTAAGTCTACAAATGCTGGAAACGTAGGTTTGCTTTTCCTTAATCTTTCGTCTAAGATAAGTCGTAAGGTCAGTATTGCCTCACGTGTTCCAACATTTCTACGGAATCCAAACTGATCTTCACCGAGGTCGGCTTCTACCAGTTTTTCCATTATCTGCAAAGAATTCACGTTAGTATTTTGCAGCTGTGACTTATTAAACTGGTAGTTCGGTAATTTTCACATCTGTCAACACCTACTTTCTTTGGAATTGGAATTATTACATTCTTTTTGAAGTCTGAGGGAATGTCGCCTGTCTCATACATCTTGCTCACCAGATGGTAGAGTTTTGTCCGGACTGGCTCTGCCAAGGCTGTCAGTAGTTCTAATGAATGTTATCTACTCTCGGGACCTTGTTTCGACTTAGGTCTTCCAGTGTTCTGTCAAACTCTTCATGCAGTATCATATCTCCCATTTCATCTTCATCTACCTCCTCTTCCATTTCCATAATATTGTCCTCAAGAACATCGCCCCTGTGTAGACCCTCTATATACTCCTTCCACCTTTCAGCTTTCCCTTCTTTGCTTAGAACTGGGTTTCCATCTGAACTCTTGATATTCATGCAAGTGCTTCTCTCTTCTCCAAAAGTCTCTTTCATTTTCCTGTAGGCAGTACCTATCTTACCCCTCGTGAGACAAGCCTCTCCATCCTTATACTTGTCCTCTAGCCATCCCTGCTTAGCCTTTTTGCACTTTCTGTTGATCCAGTTTTTGAGACGTTTGTATTCCTTTTTGCCTGCTTCACTTACTGCATTTTCTCCTTTCATCAATTAAATTCAGAATGTCTTCTGTTACGCAAGGATTTCTATTAGCCCTCGTCTTTTTACCTATTTGATCCACTGCTGCCCTCACTATTTCATTCCTCAAAGCTACCCATTTTTCTTCCACGTTATATCTTTCTCCCATTCTTGTCAGTCGTTCGCTAATGCTCTCCCTGAAACTCTCTACGACCTCTACTTCTTTCAGTTGATCCAAGTCGTCTCTCCTTAAATTTCCACCTCATTGCAGTTTCTTTAGTTTTAATCTACAGTTCATAACCAATAGGTTGTGGTCAGAGACCACATCTGCTTCTGGAAATGTCTTACAATTTTAAATCTGGTTCTTAAATCTCTGTCTTACCATTATATAATCTATCTCAAACCTTTTAGTATCCCCAGGATTCTTCCATGTATACAACCTCCTTTTATGTTTCTTGAACCAAATGTTAGCTATGATTAAGCTATGCTCTGTGCAAAGGTCTACCAGGCGGCTTCCTCTTTCATTTCTTAGCCTCAATCCATATTCACCTACAACGTTTCCTTCTCTTCCTTTTCCTACTGCCGAATTCCAATCCTCCATGACTATTAAATTTTTGTCTCCCTTCACTACCTGAATAATTGCTTTTATCTCATCATACATTTCATCAATTTATTCATCATCTGCAGAGCTAGTTGGCATATAAACTCGTACTACTATAGTAGGCGTGGGTTTCGTGTCTATCTTGGCCACAATAATGCGTCTCGCTGTGCTGTAGTAGCTTACCCGCACTCCTGTTTTTTTATTCATTATTAAACCTACTCCAACATTACCCCTATTTGATTTTGTATTTATAGCCCTGTATTCACATGACCAAAAGTCTTGTTTCTCCTGCCACCGAACTTCACTAATTCCCACTGTATGTAACTTTAACATATCCATTTCCCTTTTTAAATTTTTTAACCTACCTGCCCGATTAAAGGATCTGACATTCCCCTTGCTTTCAGCCGTTCGTAGTACCACAGCAGCAAGGCCGTTTTGGTTAGAGTTACAGGGCCAGATCAGTCAATCATCCGGACTGTTGCCCCTGCAACTATTGAAAAGTCTGCTGCTCCTCTTCAGGAAACACAGGTTTGTCTGGCCTCTCAACAGATACCCCTCCGTTGTGGTTGCACCTACGCTACGGCTCTGTATCGTTGAGGACACAACGGCAAGGTCCATGGTTCATGGGGGGAGGGTGGGGGCAAAGCTCTTAGATAGCTCAAGATGATAAAAAAAGACATTGGGCGTATGGCTTACCGGCAAGGTAATCACATTGGGAATGATGGGCGTCCTGATGTAATTCTCTTTTGTTTGACACCACTTCGGTGAACGGCGCTTCGGTGAACATGAAATGATGACGGGGACAGCATACACACTCAGTCGCGAGGCAGAGAGACATGGCCGGAAACTCCCACCAGAAATCGAGATTGAGTAACAACACCACGAGCTTTTGAGGGTTCCACATGAAAAATCTGAATATTATGCCATATATGAAGACTACAGAAGAAATAGGTAACGACATCAGAGAAACGCTCGTATATAAACAAAGTCGTCTACCGTGCCTGGTTAGCCTGCGTGGGGGTTTAACTCCCAACTGAGGAAGGGCTAGAAATAACTCTACATGAGATACTGGGATGGGGGTGTTCAACCCTGACACGGTGTCTCCCAATGGCTGATAGGGGAATCTCTTGTAGATATGCAGAACAGGTGTGAATAAGACCAAGCTAAATAGCACCCTCGGATCAACCGAGGTGAACAGAAAATAGTCAACGGCTTCAATGGCAGAAGACGGCATATCTCTTAATGGCAGAGAGGGAGGAAGAACAGAAATTGAAATCCACTTTGCGCCTGACATGGATTGAGCGGCTAAGTGGTTAGCGCCTGTTTACCTAGTAGGTACGGCTGAAAACCTTACATTTCAGGAACTAGCACTCCCTGGTCCTAAACTCCCAGTGGGAACACTGGACAAATCTTCGATCACAAGCGATTATGATTCATGAGATTAACAACAGAATTACCCCAGGTGGTAACCAATCTACCCGTCAACGGACGGCAACAGGGTCTTCGGATTCTGGGGAACGTGGACTACCATGATCACAGAGAAAGTCGGAGTACTCTGGCAAACTACCATCAAAGAGGCCCACTTACATCGGGACCTTCAACATCAACACCTTTCGACAACCAGGTAAACTACACATCTTAACATCCGAATTAGATCGACAAAAGGTACAATTCAGGAAACACGATTTACGGATAAAAATGCCTCTGAGCACTCTGGGACTTAACTGCTGAGGTCATCAGTCCCCTATAACTTAGAACTAGTTAAACCTAAGTAACCTAAGGACATCACACACATACATGCCCGAGGCAGGACTCGAATCTGCGACCGTAGAGGTCGCGCGGTTCCGGACTGTAGCGCAAGGACCGCTCGGGCACCCCGGCCGGCCTACGGATAAAAACTCACTGGACTATGGTAATTATCTTCATAAGTAAAACAGACAAAAGAATAGGAAGAGGTGGCACCCCACTCCTGGGTATGGCATTTGTTGTTCAGGAGAGCATAGTTGATTCGATTAAAGAAGTCACCCACATAAGTAATTGACTAATGACAATGCGCATACAATGTGCAAACAAAAAATACACACTAATTAATGTGCATGCACCCACGAAAATTGAAAATAAGAGAGATCTGCAGAGCATTTCTTGTCCAAACTCGGAGATTATGGCATTAGTCCCCAAAGAAGACACAAAGATATTACTAGGCGACTTCAATGCCCAGATTGGCAGAGAAAAGGAATACCAAAAGACCGTAGGGAAATACCCGGGCCAGCAGGGGTGGCCGAGCAGTTCTAGGCGCTACTGTCTGGAACCGCGCGACCGCTGCGGTCGCGGGTTCGAGTCCTGCCTCGAGCATGGGCGTGTGTGATGTCCTTAGGTTAGTTAGGTTTAAGTAGTTCTAAGTTCCAGGGGACTGATGACCTACAGTCTGGAACCGCGCGACCGCTGCGGTCGCAGGTTCGAATCCTGCCTCGAGCATAGGTGTGTGTGATTTCCTTAGGTTAGTTAGGTTTAAGTAGTTCTAAGTTGTAGGGGACTGATGACCTTAGATGTTAAGTCCCATAGTGCTCATAGCCATATGAACCATTTTAATTCCCGACCCATAAATTCACCAACGAGAATGGAATGAGACTTATTGAACTATGCCAATAGAACATAATGAAAATAATGTCCACCTCCCTGAGGAAACATCCTCGAAAACAGAAGACTCGGGGATCTCCTATATAGTCACGCGGAGAATATCATATCGACCACGTGGCAATAACACACCCTTCACAGTAGGAAATTCATGACGTGCAAGTCCGAAGAGGAGCCAACATTGACTCTGACCATTATATAGTGCGGATTAAAGAAAAGGAAAAGGCTGCCACCTGGCATCAATTCCGTAACAAGATAATCAAGAGAGCCAAACAGGCAGTACCATTGAAGGAGAATACGAAACATCCGTGGTGGAGTTCCGCATGTGAAGAAGCACTAGAAAACAAAAGAGTGCTTTCAAGAAATATAACTCTAAGAAGTCACTGGAGACTAAAGAACATTATCTTCAGACCAGAAAGGAAGCCTCAAAAATTATGAGAGAAACAAAGAGGAAGCACACCAAGGACCGGTTGGACTCGATAGAAAAAAACTTCCGAGATCACAATACGACAGATTTTAACAGGACGTTCAAAGGCAGCATTCGAGGATACACTCCTCAGAACTTGTGTTTCCGACAACCAGACGGCAAACTCCCGCTGTCCAACACAGATAATTGTAGAGAATTGGCTCGATAATTCTCAGAGCTACTCAATTACCAGGAGCCCATATCAAGATGTCCCAAAGAAACTCACGCACAAGTAAACCCAGAATCTCCACCACCTACCAAAGAAGAAATCCATAGACACATCTTCAAACTCAAGAATAAGAGGGCATCTGGAGAAGATGCTACAGCTGCAGATCTATTGAAGAACATAGGCCCAAATACACTTGAGAAGCTCGCATAAATTACCATAGACATCTAGAAAACGGAAAAGGTACCTGAAGAATGTAAATGTGTACTTAACCATCCGTTACACAAGCAAGGTGATAGAACAGATGTCAATAACTACGGAGGGATTCCTCTCCTTGAAGTCACCTACAAAATTGTATCCGCGCCTTATCAAAGAACACAAGAACAGCTTGAAAACAAAATTTGTGACTACTAATCTGGTTTGCGACCGTGGTGTTCTTGTGTTGAACAAATTTTCAGTTTGAAGATGCTATTGAAATATAGAGCAACCCGGAGCTCTCCGATCATCTGTATGTTCGTCGACTTCAAAAAGGCATAAGATTCGGTCGATCGACAGTCCCTTTTTAACATCTTAGAAGAACAAGGAATTTATCGAAAGACATTAAGACTCATCAAGGAAACACTCACGGGCACGAAGTCAAAAGTGAAATTCTTGGGAGAATTGTCAGGGAACTTTGAAATAAAGACCGGTATGCGACAAGGTGATGGATTGTCACCACTGTTCTTCAACCTTGTTCTGGATAAAGTCATCCGAGAATGGGAGAGAGAATGGAAAACCCAGGACCACTGGAAACCTGTCCAACTCCGACGAAAGAATGATGACATTAAGGTCAGTCGCTTAGCTTTCGCAGACGACGTAGCGATACCAGAGGCCTGCGAAAATACAGCGACCAAACAGATTGAAGTCCTCAAGGAACGCGCCGAGAAAACTGGACTAGAAATTTCATTCAAGAATACCAAGTCCATTTGCACTAAATTCGACATTCGGGAACTGAACACAAAATACGGGCAGATCAGACGAATTCCGCACTTCAAACATCTCGGTAAGATCATGGAACCAACAGGGTTCGAAAAGAAAGCAAAGAAAGTTTGGTTACAAAAGCTCAAATCAGCATATGGGAGAACTCGTGAAATCTACAACAAGAAATGTATGTCCAGTCATACAAAGACCAAACATTATAATACAGTGATTAAACCTAAAGTACGCTAGTGAAAACTTGGTACTTAATAGGAAAGGCAATCTGAAGAACATCTTGAAGAAGGAAAGAAATACCATGAAGAAAATGCTGGGTTGGTTCAAATGGTTCAAATGGCTCTGAGCACTATGGGACTTAAGATATGAGGTCATCAGTCCCCTAGAACTTAGAACTACTTAAACCTAACTAACCTAAGGACATCACACACATCCATGTCCGCCATGTCCGGGGCAGGATTCGAACTTGCGACCGTAGCTGTCGCGCTGTTCCAGACTGTAGCGTCTAGAACCGCTCGGCCACCCTGGCCAGCAAAATGCTTGGACCAGATAAAACAGAAGAAGGGTATAGACTCAAATCGCGCAAAGCAACAGAAAAACTGTCCAGCCTTTCCGCAGATATCAGAATACGGAGGCTGAAATTCTGTCGGCACGTTCATAGACTCCCATCTTCCAGGCTAACGCACAATATTTTGACATACACTGCAAAACTGAAGAACATTCCATGGGTAGAAGAAGTCAAATATGATATGGAAAAGTCACAAATAGGAACATCGGACGTACTAAACAGGAAACTTTACCGTCAGAAGATAAATAGTTGGATAGTGAAGCCAGAGAATGAAGTCACTAAAAGATCAGGGACCAAGTGGTAAGAAGAAAGGGAGAAATCGCATAGCGAAAGAATGAAAGCTATATGTGCTATTACAAAGGCGAATAATAAATGTAATGCGTGATCCGCATACGCACATTATAACGATAATAATAATAAACTCGTCTAACTGGCATGCTCTTTGATCTTCATCTCGAATTTGTAGTGTTCCACTCTTGCACATTACAAGAAAAACTGTTGTAGGTGGTATCGAAGAAATGTCTCAGGGGAATGATTTAGCTGCATTGACAATGCTTTCAGAAAAGTGAGACACTTCCAAATCCTCCAAAAATCGTAAAACAGAAATTCACTTACAGTTTGCATGCATAGTGTATCGTTGTATTATTTAATTCACCAGCAATGCTCAGTAAATGGTTGTTAAATACTGTACATATATCTGATTTATCAGTAACAGAAATATTATTACTGCAAACTGACCTTATATTGTTATTCTTCAGGCGTGCTTAATTAATGCTCGATATTGTTCAGCTCTTCGTGCAAGTGTTGTCAGGTTGTGTGCGTAGTTAGTGTTATTTCCTTTGACAAGTGATTTTAAATGTTGTCGGCGTACTGCCTCTGAGAGCTCGGTCATCTCATCAGGCGATGTGTAACTGGTTCTCCGAGCGCCTCTGGGCCCCTTCAATTAACATCTTGTGGAGCTTTGGTCGGTCCTTTCCTGTGCACGGATGTAGTTTAGCCTGTGGGCGTGTTTCCTCTGCGTGGTTGGGTCCGACCCAGTATTTCCGATGTCGTGTGTCGAGAAGTCAGTGGGAGATGCACCAGCAGTGCAGTCGCAACGGAGCAGCAGTCCCGGACGCTGCAGCAGGCAGTCGGTCGGTTGCTGCGGAACAGGGAAGTTTTCACCGCGCGGTGCAGTCGGCTGTTTCCACTGGCGGTCCCTGCGCAGTGTCAGCTCGTGTGTGAGGCTGTCCAATCACTACGAGCTTCGTGGTTCACCGGCCCAGGACGTCAAAGTTCAATAGTGGTTTCAACTACCCAACCCACGTCCATTCATGTTGTGTGGTTCGTTTTGGTGGATCGCTGTCGGGGAGGCTCTCCTGTGATCAACACCGAGTATTTCTGTTGCTGAAATTTAGCCGCCATTCGGTGCAATTAATTATATTGGTTGACTACATTTCAAGTGCACCACCAGAATTTTCTGCCTTGTGGCCATCAGTGTTTTGGTTAGCTGCCCTGGCCACTGACGTAAATTCAAGCAGTATTCCTGTAGGATGAAATTAACTATATTACCGTATTTCAAATTCAAATGTACCAGCGGAATTTTCTGCTTTGTGGCGGTTGGTGTTCCAGTTACCTGCCCTGGCCATTAACCTAATTTCATGCAGTGTCCTTTCCTCACCTGTCGACGCTGTCCAACATGGTGTGTAGTTTTGACAGCTAATACATATTTCATTGTGGATAATCACACTCGTAGCCTTTTATGTCTGAGTTCTCATGTACGGATTGGTGGCAAGCAAATCGCTTTGTCGGTCGGTCAGCAGCTGTCCGCTGGTTGGGTTCCGACGGATCAAGTGTAGTTGGGCTCACCACCAGTCTCACCTAAGTGAACGACAGCAGACCGACCTCCCTAGAGGCTTCTGAGTTCGGTTTTCTTTATTGCCCTTCTCAGCGTTGTTTAACTGTCTGTTTATAATCTATCATAGCCAATGATTTACCTTTTACTGGATTTTATGTATTTATGAATTTTGGTGGGCTTTCAGCCACTTAAACCCATATTTAAGAATAATAATAATAATAATAATAATAAAAGAAAATGAAAAAATTTGCAGCCTTCTGCCTTCATTTTAAAATCTTGAACATTTTATTGTAGGCATTCAGCCGTTTGTAATGCATCTTGTTTATGTTTGTCTATTCACCTTTGCCTTGAGGCTCTCAGCCTCGCTGTAAATACACGGTGGTCCATTGACAGTGACTATGCCAAATATATCTCTAAATAAGCATCAATCGAAAAACTACAAAGAACGAAACTCGTCAAGCTTGGAGGGGGAAACCAGATGGCGCTATGGTTGGTCCGCTAGATAGCGCTGCCATAGGTCAGAAGGATATCAACTGCGTTTTTTAAAATAGTAACCCATATTTTTATTACATACTCGTGTAATACGTAAAGAAATATGGATGTTCTAGTTGGACTACTTTTTTCGCTATATGCTGGATGGCACTGTAATAGTCACAAACGTATAAGTACATGGTATGACGTAACATTCCGCCAGTGCAGACGGTGTTTTCTTCGTGATACATTGATGATGATGAGGTCCCATACTCCGAGGAGCGTAGGGGCGATACGGGAGACCCGCACCGCTGAAGTAGGCAAGGTCCTAGTGGAGGTGGTTTGCCATTGTCTTCCTCCGACCATAATGGGGATGAATGATGATGATGATGATAAAGAAAACACAACCACTACCAGTCATCTCGAGGCAGGTAAAATCCGTGACCCCGCCGGGAATCGAACCTGGGGTCCCGTGCGCTACTGCAATACCACGAGCTGCCGACACAAAATATATAGCAACTCAAAATTACGCTCTTGTGAGGTAGCACTTTCTTTTGCTATGCTGCTATTGCTGTATGACATTCTGTTTGGATACAAACTGCAGACTTCATCCACCAGTTGCTTAACACGCTACACACCAAACTAAAATAACTTTGGCAGCTGCTCCGCTGTGTGGGCCATTTGGAACTATGCAGATGGGAATTCTCTCTCCAGCAGATACAGCACTCTTGCAATCCCGTGGCCTAGACCTCTGCTAAATTGTTTCTCAGGCCTCACCTAATGTTTTTCCTCCTTGCTTCTGCCCACACTGCTCCTTTCCCATCCAGATCATGTACTTGCAACACCACTCCCCCAAAGACATGCATGCATTCTCTCTCCCTCATCTCTTGTCTCCCTTTTCATCCACACTTTTCTCATTTTCTGTCATCCCCCGCTCTGGTCTCCCTCTCTCTTTATCTCTTGTCTGCTCTACACTCTGCTCTCTTTCGTCTTGTTGTGCAGGCACCGAGACATGCCTCATTGTATCCCTGTGTTACCTCCTTGCCTTGTGAATACTTCCCCATATCCTTCCTATCTATATCTGGCAGGCAAGTGCGTTCAGTCATTCAATAATCAATCTCGCCACGGAAATGTTTATGTGGGTGTCTGTGTCATTGTCTGCCTGTTGTGTGTGTACTTTACCAGGAAAAGAGAAAGAGGTCGAAAGCTAGTGTGGATATGGCTTTCCCTTTGTGTGATGTTTGATATGTCACTGAGAAGTAGTGCAGTAAAAACACTCCAGTTCTCTCGAGAAGTGGGTGCATGTTTAGATGTGTGATTAAGACATTAGACATTGTTGGGCTGGGCTACAGAAGAAATAATTAAGGCTTTGAAAATTGTTTTTGCAGCACTCTGATAGCATTTAGCATTGCTTTCAGTTATTCAGCTAAGTTGCCAATTCCATTTTACGCACAATATCTTCCCCAGTTTCTGTGAGTTTTGTTGTTATGTGTACTTCTTGCCTTATCTACAACGTCACTGTTCAGCATTCTCAGGACCAATATTTATAGATTAGTTTGACTCCCAGCACCTGCTCGTTTGTTTTTCAGACGGTACACTGTTGTTATAACGCACATTCAGTGTTTTCCAGTTATGCTGGATGATGCTCATGGCCAGAGCTTGATAAATCTATTGCTGAACTGGGTGATACATTACCCTTGTTATAATGGACCGTTTACCAATTGCGGAAAACGTCGATATCGTGTTGATGTATGGCTATTGTGATCAAAATGCCCAACGGGCGTGTGCTATGTATGCTGCTCGGTATCCTGGATGACATCATCCAAGCGTCCGGGCCGTTCGCCTGATAGTTACGTTATTTAAGGAAACAGGAAGTGCTCAGCCACATGTGAAATGTCAGCCACGACCTGCAACAAGTGATGATGCCCAAGTAGGTGTTTTAGCTGCTGTCGCGGCTAATCCGCACATCAGTAGCAGACGAATTTCGCGAGAATCGGGAATCTAAAAAACGTCGGTGTTGAGAATGCTGTATCAACATCGCTTGCATCTGTACCCTATTTCTATGCGCCAGAAATTGTAGGGCGACGACTTTGAAGGTCGTGTACAGTTCTGCCACTGGGCACAAGAGAAATTACGGGACGATGACAGATTTTTTGCACCCGTTTATTTAGTGACGAAGCGTCATTCACCAACAGATTTAACGTAAAGCGGCGTAATATCCACTCTAAACATTCATGGTGCTGTCAGTTTGTTCTATTTCGTGTCTCCCTGCCACTTTCGCCCAAAGACGCTCTGAGCGTGTTTTTTAGGGAATTAATTAGTTTGAACCTGGAGCCTGTTGCTGGTAAGGAGACGCCAGACCACACATGACATGTAGAATTCAGAAGAGTTCAGTGAGACTAGCGATGATATAACCAAATACTTAATGATCAGCGTCAGCTCCACCGCACTTCCTGTAAAAGAATCTTAATACTAACTAAATTTAGTGGAAGGGGTTCAAGGCATTCCTATTTTTAGTTAGCTGGAAAAAAACGTCGAAAAATCAGTTAATTTTACCATTGGAAATTTATTCTAATCACAAAACATCGTTTATAAATTGCACTATTGATAAAAGGAAATGTTTTAATACAGGATGGTAAAAACCAACTGCGTTCAACAAAAATGTGAACGAATATTCCCTGAGTGGGTTTCCAAGTTCTACAATAGATCGAAGGATGACCTATGCCGTATCACATCTATAATCTAGGTTTAAATTAAGTTTCACGAAAGAGAAAACTATCAAAGTGGTCTACAGTGACCCTCAATTATCTTTAATTACTTATCTAACTTGTCGTAAATTACAGTGGCTGATGTGGCTTCTCAATAACTATGTAACAGAAAAATCATCGCGTTTCAGATTTTTACTTCAAGTGGCAAATGTGAACACCATGAGCTTTAATTTACGATCTACACTAGTATTACGCAAAAAGGAGGTGTAACAGATGAGACTTCTGCAGTTCTGAGTGAAACTTTATGCGCTGTTATGCGGCGTCGCGTGTGTTCATTACCTTGTCGGTGTTTGGACAGCGTCAGGGCGGCAGCGGGCAGCAAAGCTCCGCTCACCTCGCCATCTCGGAAGCAACTCTTCCGTAACTCCTACTTACTACAATTTACCGAAGTTGGTTTGAAAAAAAAAACTATCTGTCTGTGTTTTCATCTGACCAATCAGGTACTCAGTGTTAACCTTAAGCTCCGCCTACAAAAATTCTGTCTATTCAATGAGAAACGTTATACTTTTCGTGGTGGGGCTATGTTTTTAAAGTTTGCAACGTAACAGAGACGCGAAAAAGTCTCACGCTAAAACCTGCAGATGGTGTGGTTCTTTTAGCGCTATCGTAAGATCTATACTGTTTTTATGGAGGGCTCTATCTTTTAACATGGGCTTGGGGGTGGTCCTAATGTAACAGACACGCGAAAATGTCTCACGCTAAAACTTGCGGGTGGTAGTGGCCCATTTGTGTTATCGTAAGATTTATACTGTTTTTCTGGAGGGCTCTAGCTTTTAACATGGGCTGGGGGGTGGTCCTTGACGTAACAGAGACGCGAAAAAGTCTCACGCTAAAACGTGCGGGTGGTAGTCTTAAAGGTAGGCTGGCGACGTGGGTGTCCCGTCCATCCCTCATTGTAGGGCCTTCTAGCTTAACACGGTTCTACTATCGGCTTCTGTTCCCGTTTCTCCCCTTCTAACTGCGTCGGTCTCACGGTGGGAAAGTACGACATGCATTTAGGCATTCTTGTGTTAGTCTGTGGTATTCCGTTTGCTCACTCGTTACTTGTATTACTTTGGTTAATTTAATGTCACGATTTATTCGGAGCTATGTGACATACTACTGGATTTGCTTATCATGTCAGGGTTTTCATGAAAGGTGTTGGATTTGCCTGACACCTTACAGCACTATTGGGTAACGGAAAATCCAGGATGGCTGCGACAAGTGGAACATCAGCGACCTTGGCAGGTTAACGTATGGTGCGGCATTAAGGGAGGAAGAATTATTGGGCCCCATTTTATCGATCTCAATATAAATGGTGCAATGTATGCTGATTTCCTACGTAATGTTCTACCGATGTTACTACAAGATGTTTCACTGCATGACAGAATGGCGATGTACTTACAACATGATGGATGTCCGGCACATATCTCGCGTGTGGTTGAAGCGGTATTGAATAGCATATTTCATGACAGGTGGATTGGTCGTCGAAGCACGGCCCGCAGGTTCACCGGATCTGACGACCCCGGATTTCTTTCTGTGAGGCAAGTTGAAGGATATTTGCTATCGTGATCCATCGACATCGCCTGATAATATGCGTCAGCGCAGTGTCAATGCATGTCCGAACATTACGGAAGGCGAACTACTCGCTGTTGAGAGGAATATCGTTACACGTGTTGCCAAATGCATTGTGGTTGACGGACATCATTTTGAGCGTTTATTACATTAATGTGATATTACAGGTAATCACGCTGTAACAGGCGTTCTCAGAATTTATAAGTTCACAAAGGTATATGTATCACATTGGAACAACCGAAATAAAATGTTCAAACGTACCTACGTTCTGTATTTTAACTTAAAAAACCTACCCGTTTCCAACTGTTCGTCTAAAATTGTGAGCCATATGTTTGTGACTATTACAGCGCACATCTATCACAAAGCGAAAAAAGTGGTCCAACTAAAACATTAATATTTCTTTATGTACTACACGAATATGTAATAAAAATGGGGTTCCTATTTATAAAAACGCTGTTGATACCCGTTTTATGTATGGCAGCTTCATCTAGCGGGCCAACCATAGCGCCTTCAAGCTAGACGGCCAGCCGGAGTGGCCGAGCGGTTCTCAGCTCTTTAGTCTGGAACCGTGCGATTGCTACGGTCGCAGGTTCGAATCCTGTCTCGAGCATGGATGTGTGTGATGTCCTTAGGTTAGTTAGGTTTAAGTATTTCTAAGCTCTAGGGAACTAATGACCACAGCAGTTGAGTCCCATAGTGCTCAGAGCCATTTTTGAAATAAGAACACCGTGAATTCATTGTCCCAGGAAGGGGAAACTTTATTGACACATTCCTGGGGTCAGATACATCACATGATCACACTGACAGAACCACAGGCAGATAGACACAGGCACTAGTACAGTGTATATCCACCTTTCGCAGCAATGCAGGCTGCTATTCTCCCATGGAGATGATCGTAGAGATGCTGGATGTAGTCCTGTGGAACGGCTTGCCATGCCATTTCCAAGTGGCGCCTCAGTTCGACCAGCGTTCGTGCTGGACGTGCAGACCGCGTGAGACGACGCTTCATCCAGTCCCAAACATGCTCAATGGGGGACAGATCCGGAGATCTTGCTGGCCAGGGTAGTTGACTTAAACCTTCTAGAGCACGTTGGGTGGCACGGGATACATGCGGACGTGCATTGTCCTGTTGGAACAGCAAGTTCCCTTGCCGGTCTAGGAATGGTAGAACGATGGGTTCGATGACGGTTTGGATGTACCGTGAACTATTCAGTGTCCCCTCGACGATCACCAGAGGTGTACGGCCAGTGTAGGAGATCGCTCCCCACACCATGATGCCGGGTGTTGGCCCTGTGTGCCTCGGTCGTATGCAGTCGTGATTGTGGCGCTCACCTGCACGGCGCCAAACACGCATACGACCATCATTGGCACCAAGGCAGAAGCGACTCTCATCGCTGAAGACGACACGTCTCCATTCGTCCCTCCATTCACGCCTGTCGCGACACCACTGGAGGCGGGCTGCACGATGTTGGGGCGTGAGCGGAAGACGGCCTAACGGTGTGCGGGACCGTAGCCCAGCTTCATGGAGACGGTTGCGAATGGTCCTCGCCGATACCCCAGGAGCAACAGTGTCCCTAATTTGCTGGGAAGTAGCGGTGCGGTCCCCTACGGCACTGCGTAGAATCCTACGGTCTTGGCGTGCATCCGTGCTTCGCTGCGGTCCGGTCCCAGGTCGACGGGCACGTGCACCTTCCGCCGACCACTGGCAACAACATCGATGTACTGTGGAGACCTCACGCCCCACGTGTTGAGCAATTCGGCGGTACGTCCACCCGGCCTCCCGCATGCCCACTATACGCCCTCGCTCAAAGTCCGTCAACTGCACATACGGTTCACGTCCACGCTGTCGCGGCATGTTACCAGTGTTAAAGACTGCGATGGAGCTCCGTATGCCACGGCAAACTGGCTGACACTGACGGCGGCGGTGCACAAATGCTGCGCAGCTAGCGCCATTCGACGGCCAACACCGCGGTTCCTGGTGTGTCCGCTGTGCCGTGCGTGTGATCATTGCTTGTACAGCTCTCTCGCAGTGTCCGGAGCAAGTATGGTGGGTCTGACACACCGGTGCCAATGTGTTCCTTTTTTCCATTTCCTTATTTGCAATTTTAACTGCATGTTTTTACCACTTGATAACTATCTTGTTGCTATAAGATTCCTTGGTTGGAGGCCTTCAGCCGTGAAATAATTGCTTTTTGGAAACGTGTAGCTCTAAAGCTTCGACGTTCGGCTATGTGCCGTTTTGGTTTAAAGTTGTTATTAAATCACAATAAATTGCAATTTTGAGTGAACTTGACCGACACGTTATTTGGCCCTTTCCACAATCCTAATCACTTGTTCTGCCCAGTGGATTTTGCGGGCGTTTTGTACATGTTTAATTATATAATTAACTTAATTTTCCGACTGAATCACTTGTGTCAGGTCTTCGTACCGTTTATCTCATTAATTTTGCCTTTTACCTGGTTTTGGTGACCTCAACTCGATTTCCTGTTCTGATTTAATCTTGTATTTTGTCCTGTTAAAGCTTGATTTTTCTCAAACTTTCTGCGTTCTTTCCATTCCCTTCTCACCTGAGTAACTTGGATTTTGTTGTTAAAAACCTATAAACCTTCCTGCCTCGTTTGCACGGTGATTATATCTCGGATCATAGTTTCCACCATTGTTTCTAGGATCAAATCCACTATTGTAATTGTCTGCCCACCAAAACCATAATTAGTATTTGATCTTTGTGAGTTGCCGAAACCATAGTTATTATTCCGATCCCACGGGCGAATACCATTCTTTACAAAAAGATTACCTTTTCCTGCGTTATTATTGCCACTGTAATTATTATTAATGCCTAATCGGTCGCTATTATCCCCCTGCCTTTGTTTTCTCTCATTGTACGTTGTTTCTTCGCGTCATCTTCACTGAAGATGAATTCAGTTTCTCTTAACACCCCTTTAAATCCTTGTATATTATCTCCTGCCTACCAACCAATGACTGCTGATAACGTAACGGTAAAATCATTGTGCACATACGTATCAGTTCCCCACCACTGTATGGATTATCAAAACACTCATTCTTTTTTGTCATTTCTTCGAAAAATCTACCTGGTTTCTTTTCTGCTGAATTTTCGAATAACTTTCTGTAACAATTCATGCTTTATTCTACTATGGGTTTCCGTGGGCCAGTATCGCTCCAAGAATGCGGATTTAAATTGCTCATATGATTGACAGTTTGCAGCTACTCTTTCAAGGTTTCCCCTATTGCGCCGTCCATATTCCCACAAATGAATCAAGTTTATGTGTAAGTGGCCAATGCTCTGGTAAACCGATCTGGAATTGATTAATAAATATTCGTGGGTGTCAGCCGTTCCCGCTTTCTTGGGTTTGTTGGAATTTTCTGGCTGTGAAAAAGTAATCATTGTCAAATTTTTCTATTCCACCATACGGCGTTTGTATTTTCACAACATTATCCGTTCCCTTCAACTGTGTCATGTTTTCTTGCATTTGTTCTACCATATTTGGGCGTTGAAATGACAGATTTACGTCCCATCTAGCAGCGCATCTACGCAGTGTTGCACAGTTATCTAAACCGTACCGTTCCTCGTGTATCGGACTGAAGGTTTCGTTTAAATTTCCCGTTACTGGATCAGTGTTTTGCCTTCCTAATTTATTCATATTCACTTGTGGTCTATAACCTGTTGTACTATGATTTGGAAACTTAGAAATTGCTATATGTGTCGTCGCAACTTGCTTTGTTCTCGCGTCACTCGCGTACTTTCTGAGGGTCGGCTGCCGCTCTGTTGAAATGCGCGCATTTACCGTTTCTCGCTCCATTGTCTGTTGAAACCGCACATTACCTGCTTCGCTCACCTGTGTTAAATAATCTCTTCCCATTTGCTACTGTTTCGTTTCTGTAATTATTGACGCAACCTCTTGTGTATATACTTCTAGAATATCACGACTTTTTTGTGTTTCCGCTACTACTACGGAAAATTGCACAACTGACTTGTTTACTTCTGGATTTCTGTCCATCACTATGTCGAATGATACTACCGATTCCGTCACCTCGCCACTGCTTTCTGTACGGTTCTCGCTACACTGTTACAGTTCTGTACGAAGCTGTTCATACTGTTTCTGGTTTTTCGAGATGATGTTTTCAATGCGTGTAGCGAATGCTTTTGATTCGGTTCGCCTGACACGTTTTCTGACATTGAGCTCTTCCACGATTTGTTGCGCCTTACCAGACGTCTTACGTGCTAAATTATCAACTCTTCGATTAACATTAGACACTGCATCCTGCACCAGGTCAACGGCAGAACGCATCTTTTTCTGGTCAGCCATTAACGATTGTATAAGCTCGCGGCATCCTGCACCAGGTCAACGGCAGAACGCATCTTTTTCTGGTCAGCCATTAACGATTGTATAAGCTCGCGCGAGTCTCTCGCTTCTCTCCGGATTTTAGTGAACTGGTCATTAATTTCCGTTCGTAGTTTCTGCTAATTTTCGCGGACTTTTTGAAACCAGAGTAGGTTTTAAATTTGAGACCATTGAAGCCAGTGTTTGTCTCTGTTTTCAAATCTGCTAACCCCGCATTTGTTTCAAGTTTTAAGTCTGCTAACCCTTCATTTGTCCGCTTTACGACATAGTGCGTTGATCCAATATTGCGAACAAACTATCTGACTCTTCGCCGTTGTCACGTGTCACTATCTGATGTAAATTTTGCCGGTTGCGTCTTTTACGTGGCGTCTCACCGACTTCCGTACATAGAGCGGACGCACTTGCACACGTCCTTTCTCTTGGAAACTGTCCCTTATGGTTTAGAATTACTATATTTGGTTCAACGTACTGAAGTTGCTCGTCCTCTGATTCTACTTCTGACCCACTACATCGGTCATTTATCTAACTAACCTCGGTCTTTCTCGAATTGCGCGAGCCTGAGCTCTCGTCAACGTCAACTTACATCACCCTACACGTTTCCAAAATATCACAGAAAGTCTCTTAGACTATGTACACATCACTAGCAACGCCGTTCACTGCTTGCAGAATTTCGAACCAACTCAACAACGCCGTGAATAACTTCACGCGTGCCAGATAGATCATCCACAAGCTACTTTTACACAAACATAAACATTATCTTATTTATTAATACAACTTTTCTACTCTTTCGATCACACATTTACTGTATTCTGACCACTATACATACGCATACATTGGGTAACCTCGTCACAACAACAACAAAATAAAATTTAAAAAAATTCAATTCCAAAATTTTAATTTCTGCTTCTACTTTGACTAATTGCCATCCAGGCATACCAGTTGTCATCCTAGCAGGGTCGTTATTCTGTAGGGTTTTGAGGACAGAACAACAACTTTATAAGCTGTAAATGTTTATGGTTTAATGTTGCAATCTTATCACAGTAATACACGCATTTACTCAGTTTACCATGTGACAATATTATAACAGTTGTCAAACAAATGCATCTACTCCTCAGAAAGTGAAATAATCCTAAACACAATAGTGGTAAATTTTAACTAGAAGTTTCTAAACAAAATTTTTCTTACGACTACATCATGATGTTGGCCAGTACTACGATAAATCATCCGATTCATGTTCAAAGTTCAGTACTATTTACGATGACAATTAAGTCTACGGAGGATGGTTAGTTTTGTGACAAATTGACAAGGTCATCCGAGTGTACAGTGGACACAAGCTGGTGAAAAACAGATTTACACCTCTGTTCGTGGTGTTTGCCTTAGCTGTGATAACCTGTCATCTGCATGGCTGCTCTCATCCTTTGAAATTCCTATAAAAACTAATTAAGTCTTTGCTGATTTTTCCAACAGAAACTCTCCTTATGTTTCTCGTTATCGAGAAAGCATGCACTCAGCCCTATTATTGGAATATGACGATCTGCACGCACATGGTTGGAGCAGTGTGCATATGAAAATGCCCTCTCAGTCCTTGCAAGATCAATTAAGTAACTGGCTGGTTCGTTTCTCCACAGTTGGAGCTCAACCACACTACAGCTAATATCTGGCTGAATGTCAGCCGCAGTGAATGCAGTGTTTAAACAAATTCCTCCTCTGTGTCGTACAGAGCGTTATGCACCCCGTTCTGCAGTTGACACCATTTCATAGAAGAATCCCAGAAAATTTTCTTGCCTTTCTCATAGCCGAATTGTCTCCCGACCTGGGTTCTTTCGCTCTCCACGTCACGGCTTTTCTCGACCAGTAGGAGCATTCCTCTTATTTTGTGGAAACTCTCTCTGCTAGTGGTTCATGGTGTGGGTTCGTGTAGTCATGTCCTAGTTCATGAACCACGGGCAACGTATGAGTGGCCAAGTAAGTGGTCCCGACAGTCGGGATACCAGTTACTTTGGAATAAGGCTGGGCATCTCGGACATATTCTGAGTCGTGGTCACCTTTGTGATCATACGGCAAAGACTACCAAATCCACCAGTTAGTCCCTCAGCCGTTAGGAGTAAAACCCAATGGGACTTGGGGCAAGTAAGGCTAGCAACCTGCTTCCCTGGTACTCTAAATATGATGCTGGCAACAATCAGAGCAAAATGCCTCGGACCTTTGGAAGTGACGGAATCCAACCTGTAACTGACAAACCAGGGACTCCTAAGATATGACTTGGCAAACAAATGGTAATGAGATAGGGAGCTATTAATATCAATGGGGGCTACTCTGGGAAGAAGGTAGAGCTGGTAGAGGCTGCAAGTAAGATGGGGCTGACGTTTTAGCTGTTGATGACATTCGGGTAGGGGGGAGAAAGAAGAGGAAGTGGAAGAATACAAGGTCTATCTGTCAGGAGTCAAAGCTGGAATAGCACACTGGGGTGTAGGGCTTTACATCAGGAAAGAAATGGAACCCAGCGTAGTTGCAATAAGGTATGTAAACGAACGACTGACGTGGATAGATTTGACAGTGTCTAGCAAGAAAATTAGGATTGTGTCAGTATATTCGCATTGTGAAGGGCCAGATCAAGAAAAGGTGGATAGTTTTTATGAGGCACTCAGTGATGTAGTCGTTAGAGTAAAGGACAAGGACAGTGTTCTGCTCATGGGAGATATTAATGCCAGGATTGGAAATCGAACAGAAGGGTATGAAAACGTTATGGGTAAATTTGGAGAGGATATGGAGGCCAACAGGAACGGGAAACAACTCTTGCATTTCTGTGCCTGTATGGGTTTAGTAATCTCAAACTCCTTTTTCAAACATAAGAACATGCACCGGTATACTTGGGAAGGCAGGGGAACCAGATCTGTCGTTGACTATATAATAACAGAATTCAGGAAGGCTGTTAGGGACACACGTGTATTCAGGGGATTCTTTGATGACACTGATCATTATTTAATCTGTAGTGAAATTGGGATTGTGAGGCCGAAAGTGCAGGAGGTCAGGTCCATATGTAGGAGGATAAGAGTCGAGAAACTTCAGGATAAGGAAATCAGGCACAAGTACATAACAGCGATCTCAGAAAGGTACCAGTTAGTTGAATGTAGTCAATTACAGACACTTGAAAAGGAATGGACAAGCTACAGGGACACAGTACTAGAAGTGGCTAAAGAATGTCTTGGAACAGTAGTGTGTAAAAGTAGGATGAAGCAAACAGCTTGGTGGAATGACACATTCAAGGCAGCCTGTAAAAGGAAGAAGAAGGAGCATCAAAAATGGCTACATACTAGAACTCAGGTAGACAGAGAAAATTAATTTGAAGATAGAAACAAAGCCAAACAGACAATTGCAGTACCCAAGAAGAAATCTTTGGAAGACTTTGGAAACAGGTTGGAGACTATAGGTAAAGCTGCTGGAAAACCATTGTGGAGTGTAATTAGCAGTCTTCGAAAGGGAGGTAAGAAGGAAATGACAAGTATTTTGGACAGGTCAGGAAAACTGCTGGTGAAACCTGTAGATGCATTGGGGAGAAGGAGGGAATATTTTGAAGAGTTGAGTTGCTCAATGTAGGTGAAAATACGATCAGTAATGTTTCAGATTTCGAGGTAGAATGGGATAGGAATGATGATGGAAATAGGATCATATTTGAGGAAGTGGAGAAAATGGTCAATAGATTGCAGTTCAATAAAGCAGCTGGGGTGGATGAAATTAAGTCGGAACTCATCAAATACAGTGGAATGTCAGGTCTTAAATGGCTACACAGGATAATTGAAATGGCCTGGGAGTCAGGACAGGTTCCATCAGACTGGACAAAAGCAGTAATCACACCAATCTTTAAACATGGAAACAAAAAAGATTGTAGCAAGTACAGAGGTATCTCTTTAATCAGCGTTGTGGGTAATTTCTTCTCAGGTATTGTTGAAAGGAAAGTACGAGTATTAGTTGAGGACCAATTGGATGAAAATCAGTGTGTTTAGGCCTCTTAGAGGTTGTCAGGACCAGATCTTTAGCTTACGGCAAATAATGGAGAAGTGTTATGAGTAGAACAGGCAATTGTATCTATGCTTTATAGATCTAGAAAAGGCATTTGACAGGGTTCCCAGGAGGAGGTTATTGTCTGTTCTACGAGATTATGGAATAGGAGGCAACCTTTTGCAAGCGATTAAAGGTCTTTACATGGATAATCAGGCAGCAGTTAGAGTTGACGGTAAATTGAGTTCATGGTTCAGATTAGTTTCAGGGGTAAGACAAGGCTGCAACCTGTCTCCACTGTTGTTCATATATTTATGGATCATATGTTGAAAACAATAGACTGGCTGGGTGAGATTAAGATATGTGAACACAAAATAAGCAGTCTTGCATATGCGGATGACTTAGTTGTGATGGCAGATTCGATCGAAAGTTTGCAAAGTAACATTTCAGAGATAGATCAGAAACGTAAGGACTATGGTATGAAGATTACCATCTCAAAAAGGAAAGTAATGTTAATGGGAAAGAAATATAAACGGATTGAGTGCCAAATAGGAGGAACAAAGTTAGAACAGGTGGACGGTTTCAAGTACTTAGGATGTATATTCTCACAGGATGGCAACTGGAAGCGAGGTGTAGCAAAGCTAATTCAGTGAACGCTCAGCTACGATCTACTCTCTTCTGCAAGAAGGAACTCAGTACCAAGACTAAGTTATCTGTGCACCGTTCAATCTTTCGACCAACTTTGTTGTATGGGAGCGAAAGCTGGGTGGATTCAGGTTACCTTATCAACAAGGTTGAGGTCACGGATATGAAAGCTAGGATGATTGCAGGTACTAGTAGATGGGAACAATGGCAGGAGAGTGTCCACAATGAGGAAATCAAAGAAAATCTGCGAATGGACTCTACAGATGTAGCAGTCATGGCGAACAGGCTTAGATGGTGGGGTCATGTTAGACGCATGGGCGAAGCAAGGTTACCCAAGAGACTCATGGATTCAGTAGTAGAGGGTAGGAGGAGTCGGGGCAGACCAAGGAGAAGGTACCTGGATTCGGTTAAGAATGATTTTGAAGTAATAGGTTTAACATCAGAAGAGGCACCAATGTTAGCACTGTATAGGGGATCGTGGAGGAATTGTATAAGGGGGCTATGCTCCAGACAGAACGCTGAAAGGCATAATCAGTCTTAAATGATGATGATGATGATGATGATGATAATCTCTCTGCTAATCGCAAGGGCCCAACCATTAAACTGCATCAAAATCTTGGCACTTTACTCCTTCCTAATTCGTTTATGCCAATTGGATATTTTGTGCCCTCTCCAGATGCCTAAAAGGTACATGTGTACATCACATGTGTACCACTCGCTGTTCAGGTGATCAACTGCGTCACTGGTTTTGTTCGTATCCATTTGTAATTCCGAAACACAGTTTTCTAAAGCTTCTTTCTGCCCTACTTCTGGTGGCCCGTTTCTTGCTCCCCAGTATGCGTCACCTGTCCAGTCACTGACTCCCACCACAGGACGCCCCGGAAGGGGTTTTCGTAGTGCCTCCCATGTGGCTGCCTCTGCTACTGCCTGTGCCTCCTTCCACACAAAACATTTCCTTTCACTGCCTGTTTCACCTTCTGCTCACTGGCATGCATTATGTAGGAGTGGTGTGTTAATGCCCTCAACTGAGTGTTATCCCTTTTGCATTACATACTTAAAGGCAAATCTGATCATTACCGCTGCACGGGGTAGACGTGCGGTCTCAGGAGCCTTGCCATGGTTCATGCGGCTCCCACCGTCGGAGGTTCGAGTCTCCTTCCGAGCATGGGTGTTTGTGTTGTCCTTAGCGTAAGTCAGTTTAAGTAGATTAAGTAGTGTGTAAGTCCAGAGATCGATGACCTCAGCAGTTTGGTCCCATAGAAATTACCAAAAATTCCCACTTTGCTCATTGCCATCGAAGTAAGTATTCACCTTCCCATTACGATGGATAAAGCTGTTACGGGAGGTGCGAAATTGACCGTCATTTATTCTTCCACCTTACTACTGTAACTCGCTGATACCCACTGGTCCGTGGCTACATGTTGCTTTTACCCACCCACTGCCTCTCCCCCATTTTTACTCATTTACTCAATCTATCTCATTGTCATTATCTCTCTGTGTTTTTCTAACTGTGTCTGTTTCCTGTCTCTCAGCCACAGGCACCTTCGTTCCGTCCTACTACTACTGTCTGCTCTCACTGTCATTGTCTCCTTCTTTCTCTCTATGGCTGCTAATACTTCATTCCTTCCCACGTCGCTGTCTCATCCTACAGTCACTACCTCTTTCTTCCTATTTCTCATTTTCATAGCCTGTGCCTCTCATTATTGGCGACTTTCTCACCCACTTCCACATTGTCCTTCTCTTTATTTCTCTTACACTGGCACTGTCTTGTTAACTCTTTTCCTTGCATTCTTCTACCTCTGTCAACCGCGTTCCACTGCCACTGTGTCCCTCGCTTTCTCTCACACTGCCATTGACTCCTCCGCCTTTCTCTACCACAACCACTGTCTAATCCAACCCTCAAAAGATGTTTCGCATCACCTCGGTTCCGAGACTTCCGGAACCTGTACAACTAATTGAAATAGAGATCAATATAAACATCATTTCCGCCCTTTTTATTGCTCATTAAAACCACACATTGAATGTTGTACCACGACACAGCGTGACCTTGAGGGGTGATGGTCCAGATTGCTGTACACAACGGTACCTCTAATACACAGTAGCACGCCCTCTTGCATTGATGCATGCCTGTATTCGTCGTGGCATACTATCCACAAGTTCATCAACTTGGACCAGATTGTCCCACCCTCAATGGCTCTTTGGCGTAAATCCCTCAGATTGTTTGGTGAGTCACGTCGTCCATAAACAGACCTTTTCAATCTATACCAGACATGTTAGATAGGGTTCGTGTCTGGAGAACGTGCTGGCCACTCTAGTCCAGCGATTATCGTTGTCCTGAAGGAAGTCATTCACAAGATGTGCACGATGGGGGCGCGAATTGTCATCCATGAAGACGAATGCCTCGCTAATGTGCTGCCAGTATGATTGCACTATCGGTCACATGATGGCATTCACGTATCGTGCAGCCGTTACGGCGCCTTCCATGACCACCCCACATAAAGCTACCTCAAAACAGCAGGGACTTGCACCATGCCGTACTCGCTGGACAGTGTGTCTAAGCCGTTTAGCCTGACTGAGTTGCCTCCAAACACGTTTCTGACGATTGTCTGGTTGAAAGCGTATGTGACACTCATTCGTGAATAGAACAAAGGCCAATCCTGAGCAATCCATTCGGTTTGTTGTTGGGCCCATCTGTACCGCGCTGAATGGTGTAGTGGTTGCAAAGATGGACCTCGCCATGGACGTTGGGCGTGAAGTTGCGCATCATGCAGCCTATTGCATATAGATTGAGTCGTAACACTACGTTCTGTGGCTACACGCAAAGCATTCAACTTGGTGGCGTTGCTGTCATGGCTCATCCGAGCCATAAATCGTAGGCAGTGTTAATCCACTGCAGTAGTTGCCCTTGAGCGGCCTGAGTGAGTCATGTCATCCACTGTTCCTGTCTCTCTGTATCTCCTCCATGTATGAAAAACATCGCTTTGGTTCACTCTGAGACGCCTGGTCGCTTCCCTTGTTGAGAGCCCTTCCTGGCATGAAGTCACTATGCGTACGATATCGAACTGCGATATTGACCGTCTAGGCATGACTGAACTACAAACAACACGAGCTGTGTACTTCCTTCCTGGTGGAATGACTGGAACTGATCGACTGTCGGCCCCCCTCCGTGTCATAAGCGCTGCTCCTGCATGGTTGTTTACATAGGTGATACAGAAGTTTTTCTGATGTGTGTATCTCCCAGTATTTATTAGCTTTCCGTCTCTTCTCCATTGACACTGTCTCGTTGTCTCTCAGCATAAAAAGCATGAATATATCCACATGCTAAAATTTTTTTGATAATTTTTAAAGGTTCTCAAGATAGCGTAATGAGGTAACTAGTATCTCACTTTTCAGTGAGAGTCTTTTAAGAGGGACCGTATTTGGTGCTGTAGGAACATTTTTACGCTGGTTCCCATCTTTTCCCTGCCACGCATACCATGTCATTAATATGAAAAGAGTTGTATGGATTAATAAATTTTTGAAATTGAATTAATGCAAAACTAATTTTACACCGCAGACACGATTCTATGCGAACAAAAATTTTGTGTGTACTTCACTATTGTAACTAGGGGTTCCCATAACCCCGCTAATGATAACGGAGACGCTTTATGGTATATTTCTCCTTGATACCTCACTTTAAAAGCTACGTTTTCGCCCCACCGCACATGTAACGTTGGTATTTTACCTGTAGATGTAGGGTAACTTTGAACATCTGTATCTTGGAAACGGATAAAGATATCAAGATACTTTTACAGGTTGTTCGAGATTGGGGTCTTGGAAATATGTCGTAAAACTTATAGCTGTTCGCTGCTCATAGCCGTCTTGTAGTGCGTGGCTCGGTTTTGGTACCCAGAGACAAAGTTCTTCGTGTTTTCTCAGGAACTGCCCATGAACTGAATAATGTCTCCATAGGCCCCTTAAGGCCATCCATGGGCCACATACAATTAGAAAAACAACCAACTGTTTTGCTTCATCCACCTATGTTGGAGGAAGGGAGTACTATTCAAACTTTGACACTGTACTTAGAATAGCCACAGTAAGACGATCCTTCGACTGGATATACAAATGATCTCTATCTTTGTATCACCAATAGAGCCCCAGAGAAACCCCTGTTTTATGCGTGGTGTTTTGGAACATATTAAGTAACGCACGCTGTTTCATGCTTACCGATATGGACACCACTGACTGTGTATTACATAGAATGTAAGGGGAGCTGAGTTATTTCCCCAAGTAGAGCAATCTCATTTCCAAACAACGACTTTCATAACACTCAGAACTGCTCGGAATTCAGTCTTGTGACTCTGTAAATGGTGTAGCTACTACGGAAGTAATTTGCGAGTTGTCACAATAACACTTGACATCTTCAATATTACTCTAGAGCATACTGATTTCCACACGCGTAGTATCACGGGCGTTCGAATACACAGACAGCCTGAACTATCCAGATTCCATTTATCTTCAATCACATTACATGGTTTCCATTAAGCAAAATGGGACACGGGTAGTTGGATAATGTGGCCAGTTCAATGCAGTTTGGCCGCCACGTTAAAGCGACACATTAGCGGTCCGCGTAGACCCTGTTAACGTGATGAGTCCCTGCTGCGTTCCCAGCCGCCGCCCTCGGTGATGTGGCATTACGTGCAACAGGCCATTGATTTTGGCGACAGTGCCTCAGAATTGCTCTATTTAACTCTCAAGAATGGGCAGTGTTAGTTCCTGCAGTACGCAAATAACTGATAAAGTTTCGAGGATACACTCCTTTAAATGTACGGCTACTTTGTGTGGTTCATACACTTATGTTTCACGCACTTCACGCTGACTGACATGCTGCAGACCAGAGACTCCTGAATCTTCAAAAGATGAGAAACCATTGGAACAGATTTAGCATATACAAGTCTAAAAGTGTGAAATCAGTGCGAAGAACAGAACTGTGAAAAGCTTAACATCTTCAACGAAGAGTATTTGCACTCTTCCCGCATTGTCCAGTGCCTTATAACGTATGGTCCACGACCCAAATATTTACCTATAAGCTACGTAACAAACAAATACCAATAAGGTTTCTGTAAACATTGCAGCACACGATCTTCCTTAACAAAGTTAACACATGACCTGAAGCTAAACATGGAGCCACATCAGGCAACTATAATGTGCTTCTTAAGGTTCAGCAAAGCCTTTGACACTGCTGCCTTCGACATTCTCTTGCCAGATTTAACAGTCTTAATTTCTCTTCCATGGTTTCGCTCACGCCTGACGTCTCGACAGCAGTGTGTCATGTGAGGCTCTATAAAGTTACAATGGAGGCACGCGTATGAGTCGTCCCTCGCGAATGGTATTATGTCCTATACTCTTTTCACTGTATGTCGGTCATGTGTCATCAGCTTTGTAAGTTCAAAACCAATAAACCTTAAGACCGCTATCGAGAATCTCAATACAGACCTATGTGCACAAACAAACTGGGCGTGGGATGCAGGCTTGAAACTCAACCCATCCAAAAATCCAAGCGATACTGGATGGTCATCCTGGTCTCATGAGCCAGATATAACGAGAATCCCTACCATCTTTAACGCTAAATTGGAGGAATGTCAACTTCTCTTCCACAGCAAAGAGCCTAGGAGATAAAAATCTTAATTGGACGAGGTATGTAACTGGCATATGCAAGAACGCATCAGCCTCCCTCCACGCCATACAAAAATACAAAACTCTTTCCTCTTGACCTGAAAAACGAACGTGAGCAACCACTTTCAATTACTGACTACAGCGTTGTTATGCTGAAAGTCCTTTCCCATGAAAGCTCACTGCGCCAGGAACTGGTTATGAATACCTGTGCTTGCAATATCTGTGATGTGCGACACTTTGATCATATTTCGCCATAGTACGCACAGATAACCTGGCTGTTTGTAGACAAGTGCACAGATTTCCATACTCCATAACATTTCTACTGTCTTATCAACGTACACTCTCTCTCATATCTCTCCTCAACCTTAATACTGTTAGCTGATGAACATGCCACGAACGCCTGTCCCACTCCATCGTTCAGTCACTTTCTCTAAGTTCTTCTCAATAGCAGGAACATGACTCTGGACAACCTCACGTATTATATTAGAGACGTCCGCTGAATTACAGGCTAATGAGGCTAACGTCGATTTTCAGTAGCATTTGTTTGTTCAAACAGTATGAATTACATCCAAGGAAGCGATTTATTGAGAAACTGCCACCACAGAGTCAGAAAATATCGTTCGTGTGAAAACAACTAGCTCTTTATTCTAGTATTGGGGCAAAGCCGTCCTGAGCCACTCTGCCTTGTTGCCAGATGTATTCAAGATGGCGGCGATGACGTCATCCAAGATGGCGTATATAACATCATCCAAGATGGCGGATTTTGTCGGGAAGTTTGAATTTCCGCGGGGAGATAGGTCAATTGTGCTACCTCCGCTAACCTAACTCCCTCCCCTACCTCAGAAAAATGGTGGAGGTTTCAAATTACAATAGGATAATGCACCACACCACAGTTATCTCTACTAACCTAAGAAAATGGTGGGAAAGAAAGGTCACCTCCACTAACCTAAGCTACCTGACCACCATATCCTCCTAGGGATTAACAGGAAAAAGACTCGACCAGTGTTGGACATAAGTCTTTATTTAAACAATTTGATGCAGTACAGCCATCCAGTGTGTTCACCATGGTCTAGACTCCAACTGACTTAGTACACAGTACCACCAGCAGAGGGCACTGTGACATAATCCAAGATGGCCACTGATGATGCGAGTACCATTATCCAAGATGGCGAGAAACAGTGTGTTCGCCACAAGGTCTAGTACACAGTACCACTACCAGAGAGCGCTGTCCAGAGAGCACTGTCGTCCATTCCTTGATCTAATCCAAGAAGGTGGGAGAAAATGGTGGGAGCCAATAGGAGCCCTTCAACTAGTAGGGTGGCAGTATCTCGTGACAGTATAGGGAAGGCTCAGCAGCTCTGGGACCTCAGTCTTGTTGTCAGCCAGCAGCAGCAGCAGCAACAGAAAAAGAACAACAACAATCTATGGTCAACAGTAAAAAAAAATGTTCAAGTGTGTGTGAAATCCTATGGGACTCAACTGCTAAGGTCATCAGTCCCTAAGCTTACACACTACTTAACCTAAATTATCCTAAGGACACATACCCATTCCCAAGGCAGGACTGAAACCTCCGCAGGGACCAGCCAGTCAACAGTAGTCGCACTCCAGCACAGTCATGCAGAACAGGAATAAATGGAAAAGTAAATATCCCATATCACATCTTTCTCTCTGGTTAGTATTACTATTATTATCATTATTCATTGTTTCCTCATGTTGGTCCATGTCTAATGCTTCCTTGTCCTTGTCCAGCAGTAGACATCAGTGTGTCCTAGCGAGCAGGATCGAGTGCCAACATGCCAATCTCTGCCATGTCTGGATCTGTAACAACCTCACCTGCCATCCTGTTGAGACTTGCAGTGACCTCTAGACCTGTGATGGTAACAACCTCCAGCACGTCTGAATCTGTAGCGGCCGTGTGGGATCCTGTAGTGCATAAAGCCCACTTACTGGAGCAGGACAAGGATCTGCTGCTGTCTATCCCACTCTTCGATTTGCGTGATGATGGCACACGATCTGCCCACGACTTCTCGAAAGCTGTCACTATCAGTGGTCCTAAATAACATCAAGATGGAGGACAGCACTGGTCACTGACATACAAGTCATCCCAGCAGAACATCGCCGTGATAGTGCAGCCACAGAGTGTAGATACTGTAAATTAGAAGGCGTCCAGTGCATCTGTGATTTTCACTTCCACATCTAATTTAACTGTCAGCGGATCGAAACATGTTAATGTTGGTATAGAATTGAATCATTTCTGGGGCTTGCATGCGAGAATGGAAAGTGAAAATGTATCGAGGGGGGTTGAAGTGCCTATTCCCGACTTCGACAGGGATGAAATATGTCGTGCAGAGCGCTACATTAATCAGCAGATGACTTCAGAGCACTATCCAACTCGTTCTCCCCCAGACATTAGCCTTACTGGTGTGGCATTTTCTATTACAACTATGTACAATGGCTGTGCATTACGTATGAAATCGGGTGACAACTGTGTTTATGTAAGGCATGCATCAGTTATGAAGTTATACAATCTGGCTACTGCATTATGTCTTATGAGACTGAAACGTTGGCTGCCTAGCATAGACTCTGCATACAATGCTGTTGTAAACTCCCTATGTGTGCATAGTGGACAGCACCTTTGTTTGCAAATGAACGGTGAACCTAAAGAGAAAACCCTACGACTTGCATTGGAGAGACTGAAACGTTGGCTGCATAGCATAGACTCTACATACAATGCTGTTGTAAACTCCCTATGTGTGCATAGTGGACAGCACCTTTGTTTGCACATGAACGGTGAACCTAAGGAGAAACAGATTTAAAGTGTGTGTGAAAAACCTGAGTACTACGAGGCACCTATTGGCTTGAGCGAGATACACGCTGAATTTATTGCATGTCAAAAGCTTTATTTGCCAGATACTGTGCAGGTGCAATGAAAAAGATACATACAGATTGTAATGATATTCCTGAAATACTACACCCTATGTATGATATTTAAATAAATAAATAATTGATTTATATATAATCTCAAACCGTCTTTGTTTTATTTCATGCCTCTCTATTATACTCGAAGTATTACAATTATTAATATTTTTTTAAATGCTATACCAGTTATTGAGATAATGTTTGATCAACTTACTCTTCAAGGGTTCTATACAGCTAGTTTCTCTGTGTAGTCAATATAGATTAGTCAGTTAAGTGATGGAGCTATAGTGGCTACACATACTTCAAGTGTATTTTTCTATAAATGTCAATTACCTGTCGGTGCCTGGAGTAGTTAGTATCATGACAGGGTGGGTGAAACACCCTCATCACAAGGACCTTGTCGTCGGTGACTGATCCTTTGAAGATGCAAATGAAGACCTGATGATGATGATGAAGAAGAAGAGCGGAATTCTCCTTCCCGATAATATACGAGCAATTACTGTAGGTCCATCCAGTTGTGGGAAGACTAATGTCCTCATGACTCTGCTAACACATGTAGATGGAGTCCGATTTGAACATGTTTGTGTATTCTCAAAAACACTGTTTCAATCCAAGTATCAGCTATTGCAGGAAATACTTTGTGGTATAGATGGTGTTACACACACGAAATTCAGTGAAAGCAGTGATCACTCCACCTGAAAAAGCAAAGCCAAACACTTTCATATTTGAAGATATTGCTATGGAAAATCAGAACCAAATTACAAAATATATTAGTTTCGGTCGTCATATGGGTGCTGATGTATTTTATCAGTCAAATATATTCCAGAATCCCCAAACAGTTGGTTAGCGATAAAGCAAACCTCATTATACCCTTCAAACAAGACAACCTAAATTTAAAACACATTTACCAGGCACATGTCGGAACTGACATGTCGTTCAGTGATTTCGTAAGGATATGTGCTGATTGCTGGAATCATTCATAGTGTGGGTTTCTCGTTATTGATAAAATGGGTGTACACAGACAGAACATTCACCTGTACATGGATGAGAAAATTCAGAGAATTGTGCATAAATTTGGAGGTTTGCGCAGGGAACTAGAGACATATTACCAGACTCTTTTGAGAATGGTGAATGCGTTAAATGAGTTAGTCAATGCAGTCGGTAACGAAGTAGCAGACTTAACTGAAAAGGTTGAGGCTATTGAGGGGAAAATAGATGTAGAGTTCCTTGTTGATGAGAAGGGGGAACAGGTAAATAGTAAAAGGAAGAAGAAAATGACCAGATATATACAGCCTTGCCTTGTCAGATGTCTGGTTAGTATACACCGAGATGTCGACGAAGCAGAAAGTTATTCAAGCGCGGAAAGCAGCTGGTGACAAATTACTGTTGCTGAGGTAATAGCATATGGTGGTGGTGGTTAGTGTTTAACGTCTCGTCGACAACGAGGTCATTAGAGACGGAGCGCAAGTTCGGGTTAGGGAAGGATTGGGAAGGAAATCGGCCGTGCCCTTTCAAAGGAACCATCCCGGCATTTGCCTGAAACGATTTAGGGAAATCACGGAAAACCTAAATCAGGATGGCTGGAGACGGGATTGAACCGTCGTCCTCCCGAATGCGAGTCCAGTGTGCTAACAATTGCGCCACCTCGCTCGGTTATAGCATATGGATCGACAGCAAACACTAAGAGAGACCTTTAAGCCGGTTACTGAATCGCTCCGACAGCTCTCAGCAAAAACAAAAACACACGATAACGAGGGTGTTGCCATTGACGAATTCCTAATCCGTCACACCCCCGGTCAGACAGATAGAAAAGGAGTTAGCAGGGGAGGACCGTACATGTTGGGTACTCATCCTGTAAGTGTAACTGATTACACAATATAGATTGTGCAAGACGGTTTGAGAGAACACCCGGCTTAATGAATCTTATTTTCCTAAGACCTAAACTTATAAATTACTCAGTTCATGATACGGAAACACACCGCGAAACACTGCACATTACTGGTGTACATAAGATCACGAAAAGTCTGAGCAACACGAAATGTAAAATCATTGTAAACCAATACTTGAAGGAGAAAGAACCAAAGACAGCAGCAGGAGCGGTGACGGTGTGGACATTGGGCATAAAGCAGTGAACAGTCGAATCCCGCAGTAGGTATGTTGTGACGACCCAGACGAGCTAGTAGAGCGACCACGGCTGCACATGGCATCAGCTTTTGCTGGTAATACAGGTATTTCGAATAAGGTTGTTTCAGTAATCTCTGAGCTTAGAGCGAGAGACATCATCGAATGCAGCACTACTCAACATTCACTCACCTGAAGGCAAGTATTGTGGAGCTTCTGAACAGAACAATGAAAGTTTGAATGTGGGTGCGGTCTAACTTTCGCGGCTCATACAAATGGACAGGTATCCTCACAGAAATAACTGCTCAGTACATTCGAACCAAACATTACACAATAAAAATGTGGCCAATCAATGTTCGTGATAATGGACTCATGGATACGGTGTACTACCGCATTAATATGCTGGACCCACGCAGACAGAAATTTAATGTAGGTGATTTGGAGCGTATCTCACAATACAAGACGGCATTTGAGAAATCATTCCTATCGAATTGGTCAACTGAGATATTTACAAAGATGCAAAGAACGAATCCTAGTTCTTATATATTGAAGAAGAAGGTGAAGAAATTGCAGGCTCCTTCTACACCAAGGAGTTGCAGAAGAGCTTAGAACCGGGTTCTTTTCTCGTGGAGAGAGTCATAAGACGTCGTGGAATTAAAGCGCTAGTCACATGGCTTGGTTTTCCAACTACATAAAATAGTTGGAATGATGCCGACGATTTGATATATAATGGGCGGGCATATTCCACAACCATCACAGTAGCATAACATGCGTGCTAGGAGACGCATTACAGCTGATGGTGATATTCTAGACAAACTGCCAACGGAATGTCACATCCCTGGACATAACTACGGCTGACCTGGGTTACAGCTTCAGAAACGCTTGGCGCGAGTTGATAAAGGAGTTAATCTTCCCTACGAAGCGTGTATGAAACACCCCATTGCGTATGCTACAAATAAAGGTCTATCAAGTCGTCACATTGCAGATAGGATAAGGCTAAGGCCATACGGAGAAAAAATATATTTGTATAGGTCAACGAATAGCAGCATTTGAAGGTGGCCAGTACATGGGAGTAGATCGTATTGACCCACCAACAATGCACATGGCCTCGTTAAGTTGTACGTGCGGGCTGTTAAGCCAGACAGGGGCACAGGACTCTGCTGCTGAGTATACCAAACCGAGTTCTGTTACCTGGGTAGTGTCTACTGACGATTCCCAACGAGAGCCGCAGACTTTATGGAGAATGTTCTTTCTAGGTTTGAGCACAGCCGGTGATCGTGTCAGGTGCTCCTTAAAAGGAAATGACCGATCCAGCGTAATCCCAAGCCATTTTCAGTGCACATAATGAAAAAGTTTGCCTCCTTCAAAACAAAGAGGGCTCTGTGTGTAAGGTGTCAGGCAAATCCAACACCTTCCATGAAACCCCTGACATGATAAGCAAATCCAGTAGTATGCCACATAGCTTCAAATAAATCGTGACATTAAATTAACCAAAATAATACGAGTAACGAGTGAGCAAATGGAATACCACAGACTAACACAAGAATGCCTAAATGCATGTCGTACCTTCCCACCTTGAGACCGACGGAGTTCCGAGGGGAGAAACGAGAACAGAAGCCGAGAGAAGAACTGTGTTAAGTTAGAAGGACCTACGATAAGGGACGGACTGGACACCCACGTCGCCAGCCTACCTCAAAGACTACCATCCGCACGTTTTATCGTGAGACTTTTCGCGTCTCTGTTACGTCAAGGACCACCCTCCAGACCATATTAAAAGCTAGAGCCCTCCAGAAAAACATTATGGATCTTACGATAACACAAAAAGGGCCAAACCACCCGCAAGTTTTAGCGTGAGACTTTTTCGCATATCTATTACTTTAGGACCACCCCTCCAGCCCATGTTAAGAGATAGAGCCCTCCAGAACAACAGTATAGATCTCACGATAACGCTAAAAGGACCACACCAGCTGCAGGTTTTAGCGTGAGACTTTTTCGCGTCTCTGTTACGTTGAAAACTTTAAAAACATGGCCCCACCCTGAGAAGTATAACGTTTCTCATTGAATAGATAGAATTTTTGTAGGCGGAACTAAAGGTTAACATTGAGACCCTGATTGGTGAGATGAAAACACAGCCAGATAGTTTTTTTAAACCAACTTCGGTAAATTGTAGTAAGGACAAGTTAGGGGAGAGTTGCTTCCGAGATGGCGAGGTGAGCGGAGCTTTGCTGCACGCTGCCGCCCGGACGCTGCCTAAACACCGACAAGGGAATGAACGCACGCGATGCCACATTTTTGAGCGCATAACGCTTCACTCAGAACTGCAGAAGACTCATCGGTTTCACCCCTTTTTTTGCATAATGCTATTGTCGATCGTAAATTAAAGCTCATGGTTTTCACATTTGCCACTTGAAGTAAAAATCTGAAACGCGATGATTTCTCTGTTATATAGTTATTGAGACGCCACATCAGCCTCTGTAATTTACGACAAGTTAGATAAGTAATTAAAGATAATTGAGGGTCACTCTAGACCATTTTGATAGTTTGCACTTTTGTGAAACTTAATTTAAACCTAGATTATAGATGCGATATGGCATAGGTCATCCTTCTATCCATTGTAGAACTCGGAAAACCACTCAGGGAATATTCGTTCACATTTTTGCTTTTTCGATGTTATTCTACCAGCTAACTAAAAATAGGAAATCCTTGAACCCCTTCCACTAAATTTAGTTAGTATTAAGATTCTTTTACAGGGAGTGCAGTGGAGCAGACGCTGAGATCATTTAGTATTTGGTTATATCATCGCTAGTCGCACTGAACTCGTCTGAATTCTACATGTCATGTGTGGTCTGGCGTCTAATTCCCGGCAACAGGCCCCAGGTTCAAACTACTCAATTCCCTAAAAAACACGCTCAGAGCGTCGTTGCGCGAAAGTGGTAGGGAGACACGATATAGAACAATCAGATACCACCATTAATGTTTAGAAAATGGCGACCCTGCCAGGATGGTAAAATACCATGATTGAAGGTCGACCACATACCTAACTAGGTCAGAAAAATATCCTGTTGAAAAATTTTCGTAGTAAAAAATTTTTTTCTGAAGTTATACATAGTCGAAAACAGTAGCTGCTGCGATAGATAGTAAGAAAGTATTCTAAAAATGAGAGACATTCTGGCTGAGACAATAGCATAACTAATATATGAATTTTGTTAGAATTAAGTTTTTTCACCAATGTAAGCGCGCAGGTGGTGGATACATCATTGACGAGTTGGTTCTGACCCAACAAGAAAGTGAATAGTTTGTCAAGTCGTGTGAACAAAAAGTTTATGAAACGCGTGAGATCGTATGAGCGCATGTAGACGCGAAGTAGACCGCGTGAATTGCTTTTAAAACAGAAAATAAGGGATTCGGAAAGATTAGCAATGGCAGATAGAGACCTTGACCGAATTGAGGTAGAGACCCAGCATGAAAATGGACAGAGAATAGAGGACTGTACAACAGACGATGCAGTATCGCGAGAAATAGGACAGATAACGCACCATAACGAGGATAATGTACGTCTAGGCACAGAAAACCTAGGTCAGCATACGACAGAGGGGCAGGAAAGTCGAGAGACAGTCGATGAGGATTCTAACGTGCGTCTTGAATACGTAGAACCCATAGTGCAAGTAATCAGAGCTCCCTCAGCACAGAGTACAAGGAACGCGAGCAGAAACGTGTCACAGCACAGTTCAATGCAATCGGTTGCAAACCAACAATTGGGCGAAAACACAGAGCGTAGGACGTCGGAAGAAAACGCAATAGGACCCAACAATCTGTCAGAATTATTTTAATTAATTACGGAAACCATGACAAGGCAAAATAAAGGAATTGCGAACCAAATTAAAATTCAGAATTCAGAAATGACGACACAAAATGCAAAGACCACGAGACAGATGCGTGCGATTAAAGAACAAAAGAAAAACAAAAATTAGTTACACCTCAGTCATATTGAATACGAGGCAAAAGAATCTCGAGAAGTGATAGGAAACTTAATAAAAGGTTACAATCAATTGAGAACAGACACTGACAAGGTACAAGCGGACGTATAAACATTGCGTAATGGCATTTAGGACGAGATCAAAACATTACGTAACAACACCCACGGAGAAGTCAAGAAAGTAGAGAAAGAGATGAACGAAATTACTAGACAAGCAGCAGGTACAGCGCGTGAAATTGTTGAAAACAGTGTGTTACACAAACGTATCACAAAAGCAGCGCTGAAAAGATATAATAACCGCATAGTCAAAATAGAAGTGCAAACGAAGCGACAATTTCAGAAATTGCGAACAGAGTTGTTGCAAACCATTGAAAAGTGTAGTGAACAGGATCGAACAAGCACAGAGTCTGCAACCACATCCGTATCTGTAACAGCACCGGAAAAACAAGCAATTAACGTAGATATTGCGCATTTGCGATTCCAATCACAGGCGGAAAGTAGCATTTGTGAAATCAGACAGCCTGCACCGCAGGTACGCGAAAATTACAGTGGACAATATCCAATGGGTCTACCACAACAGGAAAGAACGACGAGAGAAATGATCAGAAACAAAAGTGGCGAAGAATCGCAAATTTCATATGTAACTATGACGAAGTACGACAACGATCATTTCTGTACAGTCAGAAAATTTCAACACTTTCACGAAGGAAACTCACTACATCCACGAACTTTTATTGATCAATTCCGAGTAGGATTACCAGAAAACTGGATGCTAGCACACAAATTAGACTTTATATGTTCACACATGTCAGGAACAGTCGCAGCAACCATGCAGAATGTTGCAGCGACATGCCGATCGTACGAAGACTTCAGAGAGAAGTTTCTCTCACGATATTGGTCGAGCGAAGCACAGAACAGAGTGAAGTACGAATTATTACAGAACCTATATCTTGAAAATTCAGGAGAGAAGAGTCCCGTGAAATTTGTCGAATTAATGGCAAAGAAAAATCAATGCTTAGATGTAGCATACAGTGGCGGAGAGTTGACTAAATTATGCGCGATGAAGCTACCATTGAAATACCAGCAACCATTAGTAGGTCGCGGAGGCAATGACGTCGAAGCATTTAAAGGTATTCTAAGGGAAGTAGAGTTCATATTTTCGGAAGATGACGCAAGAAAAAGACGAAGCGCACGTGAAAACGAAGGCAAAAAGCAGTGGAATCCACAAGAAACAGTACGAAGAAACAATAATTACGAACCACGTGATAACTTCGCACCAACAAACGACGATAGATTTCAACAAAGAACCGGTTATGGATTTAGAAGAGAATATGGTAATAACTATAATTCACCCAGGAACGGCAACAACTATTACAGAGGGAATAACGACAACTGGAACGGGTACTGGAGAACCAATAGGCCGACAAATTATCAACAAATAAACCACTATCAACAGGCTGAACAAGGAAAGAGAATACATATAGGAGAGGTGGAAGTAAGAACACCAGAACCCGATAAACGTTCCAATTGACAGCTAAGCGCCCATGCCAAAGAGAATGACGCAACGACCCAGGACAATTGCAGCACCTTGAACAGAGAAGTAAAAATCTTATCACGAGAAGAGAAGAATGAAGAAAGAAATCCGCAGGGACCAGATGAAAACTAAGACAAGAAAATAACAATATCGTGTTGGGACGAAATTAACTGGGAGAACACTGACGAGGAAGATGAATTACCAGAGGCATGCATAACGATTGTAGGAGGAAAGGACGAGTAATGAGTATTGCAGAGGTATTTGAGATGGAAACCAGGGAAAGCGAATTCAATGAGGATAATGCGCAGTGAACAGAAGTTGAAAATAAGTTACGAATGGGCACACAACCCAACGTATATAATGAAGGAAGTTATGAAGCGATAATTAGAACATTTAGATGCGATTATGTGGAAGTAGCGATGAAGAAGGAGAAGTTGGACGAGGATGAGGACAAAATAGAGGATGTAGAAGAAAGCGTAAATGAAGGAAGAAATAGAGAAGAGGAAATAAAAGAGAGAGAAGTAGCAGTCGAAGCTTATCCTACAGAAAGTTCGAATTCACAAGGGAAATTCCTAAAAAGACTCATGTATGATTCAGTGAAAGATTCGTTGATGCAAGAAGAAGAAGAACAGAACCAACTCCAAATTCAACCAATTGTGAAGGCCATGGTAAAGCATATCCCAGTCAATATTGTAATTGATAGCGGAAGTGAACTGACTGCGACCTCAGAAAATTTATTCATGCAGCGTAATGCCAATGAGGAATAGCCAGTTCTGAAAATACATAAGATTAAAGTAAGAGGTCCTATTAGAAACAATGCTGTGGAAGTTACGAGACAAACAAGGTTAACTCTTTCGTGCCAAGGTCAAAAGATCGAAGCCAACTTCGTGATTATACCTAAAGTAACTGTAGATTTGATTATAGGTGCAGATTTTTTAAAATGAGTGACGAGCGATTATAGTTATGGGGAAAGGTAGCGTAACATTCGGGAATGTCACACTTCTGTCTGAGCAAAAGCTAAAATTACAAGAAATACCAGTTATAAACAAACAATTAAGAATGATGGGAGATAAAGAGGATGAAGAATTAGAATGGTATGCACAAAAGGGGGAATCGCCTCAACTCATGTTAGAAGTCCATAAAGAAATCGACGAAAAATAGCAAGAAGTTCAAGGTATTTCGGAACACAATAAAAGAGAATTAGAGGGTATTTTACGAGATAAAAAGCAGAGGTATTTTTACCTAAGACTGGCAGTATTAAACACATTCAGTACAAGTTTGAAGATTAATTTTATTACTGTTAAATAATCAGCACAATGTTTCAAGATTATGTTGCAGATAAGATCGTCAGGAGAAAGAAGAATGAAGAGAGTGGAAGGTGGGAAAAAGAAAGTAGTTTCAATAATAACACCAATAGTACCATAGATTAAGGTGAAGGGATAAAGTGTAGATAGTCTAACACCATGAAATACTAAAATGCTATACACCACAACACTACACAAAAATAAAATACGAATTTGAGGATTCTTGAGTAGACGTTAAGACTCCAAATATCTTAGAATTGTAACATGGAAAGGGCACCGAAATTTGTAAAGCTTTTTAAGAAGGCGTAAAACAAGTAGATACTAGACATATGTTAGATGATTATAAGTAAAACTTTTTGTAAGATCCATTGTAAAAACTTCAACAAAGACCTGATGCAACGACCGACAAGTTGCAATGCGAGAAGTATCAAGAAAGAAAAGGATGTAATTAGCAAGACACGAGGACAGCGAGATCAACAGAGTGACCTTCTTGCAGAGAAAGTGGACAATAAATTTGCCCGCTAGGTGGAACCCTGCTGGGATGGAACACAGTAACAGAGCCCTGCTGAGACGCGGCGGGACGGCGTTGGGATGGCGCTAGCCGGAAGGGTCACTGAGCCCCGATTGAACGGAGCGAGCAAAAAACGGCCGGACGAGAAAACCGCTTGGGCAAGCCACCACTGGCAAAAAAATATGCGTAAAAGTCGCACTACTGCTATTAAACAGCACGCTGATGCACGAAACTGAAGAAGAACTTCCACAAATTAAAAAAGACACGCCCAAACAATTGATCAAACTGTTACTAGGAGGAAAACTTCAAAGCGACTAGTTATCAATAACTATTTCCATATCCTGCCCAGAGAAGAACCAAGAAGCAAGTAAGAAGCAGAGAAAAAGCAGGAAGAACAGAAGTTGAAGATTCGCAAGACTGAGACCAAGAAAGAAGATGGGTGAAGAATAGACGACATACCTCCCCAAATCCCTATCCTATTGAAAACTAGTCGCCTGCGAAGTATTACAACGAAAAACGACCGCTTTCAGCGACACATAACTATGACTTTCACGCATACAAAGCTAGTAAACCACGAGATTCTGCACTCACAGCTCCATTCCATTATGGGACCTCCACAACAGCAACACACACTTGCAAAGCCAACAAGAACCGACGAACAAAGCTGTACATCAAATACTTGCCCACATCCATCTCGCTCAAGTCCATCACCTTCGTGCAAAAACATTCGCCAACCTCATGCTTAAACATTCATAGGATTGTGTGAATGTGCGAAATCAAATTATGTGATGTAGGAATTGTGCAAAAGAAATGTGTGAAAAACTAAACAAGTTAAGCACACCAGACAGCTAATAAACTACAAAATAGCAGTCATTGACTATGGACTTAAGTAAAAAATAGACAATCGATAAAAATAAGTCATTAGTTCTGAAATGGACAGTATATAAAGAAACAATAGGCCACTTATTTTCTCCTCATAAAAATAAAAGAATGACTATATTTTACTTAATTTCTCCTTATAAAAACAAAGAATAAAATATTATCTTGTTGGATGTTTTCCATTTTTTTAACATTTGTACCATTTAATAGGATAATATCTCAATACTTGTGTATGTAAATTTCTTTGTCAAAGCAATTCTTGGAGATAATTCTTATTGTTAGTGTAACAATGTTGAAATGAGTTAGAAACAAAAACATTTTACTTGTACATGATATTTAGAAAATGTTTTAGGAATAGATACTTAATTACTACATTTATAAAAACAATATTTCTAAGAAAATCGATGTAAAAGACACCTCACTTTCGAAAACAAACTTCTTAAAAAACAAACTTCACACTTAAATAAAGAAAGAAAATAATTAAAAATTAATAATAGCATTAAAATATTCTTCTCTTGTTATTTTAACTATAATGTTGAAGAATATAAAAATATAAATTAGTAATACAAACTAGAATAGAACAGAATAACGTGGCTGAACAGTAGGCAACAAAGTTTACACACTGGAATAATTTTTGACTGACTTACACAACGATTCAATCATGGCCTAAACTTAGTGCAAAAATTAAGTTCGAAGGGTGGTGATATGTAAGGTGTCAGGCAAATCCAACACCTTCCATGAAAACCCTGACATGATAAGCAAATCCAGTAGTATGCCACATAGCTCCAAATAAATCGTGACAATAAATTAACCAAAGGAATACGAGTAACGAGTGAGCAAATGGAATACCACAGACTAACACAAGAATGCCTAAATGCATGTCGTACCTTCCCACAGTGAGACCGACGCAGATCCGAGGGGAGAAGCGAGAACAGAAGCCGAGAGCAGAACCGTGTTAAGTTAGAAGGCCCTACGATAATGGACGGACTGGACACCCACGTCGCCAGCCTACCTCTAAGACTACCACCCGCACGTTTTAGCGTGAGACTTTTTCGCGTCTCTGTTACGTCAAGGACCACCCCCAGACCATGTTAAAAGCTAGAGCCCTCCAGAAAAACAGTATGAATCTTACGATAACACTAAAAGGGCCAAACCACCCGCAAGTTTTAGCGTGAGACTTTTTCGCGTGTCTATTACTTTAGGACCACCCCCCAGCCCATGTTAAAAGATAGAGCCCTCCAGAAGAACAGTATAGATCTCACGATAACGCTAAAAGGACCACACCAGCTGCAGGTTTTAGCGTGAGACTTTTTCGCGTCTCTGTTACGTTGTAAACTTTAAAAACATGGCCCCACCACGAAAAGTATAACGTTTCTCATTGGATAGACAGAATTTTTGTAGGCGGAGCTTAAGGTTAACATTGTGACCCTGATTGGTCAGATGAAAACACAGCCAGATAGTTTTTTTAAATCAACTTCGGTAAATCGTAGTAAGGAGAAGTTAGTGGAGAGTTGCTTCCGAGATGGCGAGGTGAGCGGAGCTGTGCTGCCCTCTGCCGCCCCGACGCTGCCTAAACACCGACAAGGTAATGAATGCACGTGATGCCGCATTTTTGAGCGCATAACGGTTCACTCAGAACTGCAGAAGTCTCATCTGTTACACCCCTTTTTTGCGTAATGCTATTGTCGATCGTAAATTAAAGCTCATGGTGTTCATATTTGCCACTTGAAGTAAAAATCTGAAACGCGATGATTTCTCTGTTATATAGTTATTTAGAAGCCACATCAGCCACTGTAATTTACGACAAGTTAGATAAGTAATTAAAGATAATTGAGGGTCACTCTAGACCATTTTGATAGTTTGCACTTTTGTGAAACTTAATTTAAACCTAGATTATAGATGCGATATGGCATAGGTCATACTTCGATCCATTGTAGAACTTGGAAACCCACTCACGGAATATTCGTTCCCTTTTTTGTTGAACGCACTTGGTTTTTACCATCCTGTATTAAAACACTTCCTTTTATCAATAGTGCAATTTATAAACAACGTTTTGTGAGTAGAATAAAATTTCCAATGGTTAACTTAACTGCTTTTTCGACGTCATTTTAACAGCTAACTAAAAATAGGAAAGCCTTGAACCCCTTCCACTAAATTTACTTAGTATTAAGATTCTTTTACAAGGAGTGCAGTGGAGCCGACGCTGAGATCATGTAGTATTTGGTTATATCATCGCTAGTCTCACTGAACTCTTCTGAATTCTACATGGCATGTTTGGTCTGGCGTCTCCTTACCAGCAACAGGTTCCAGGTTCAAACTAGTCAATTCCCTAAAAAACACGCTCAGAGCGTTGTTGCGCGAAAGTGGTAGGGAGACACGACATAGAACAAACAGATACCACCATGAATGTTTATATGTGTGCCAATGTAGTGGACAGATGGAAACATGAAACTTCTGTTTTATTTGAGTTTGGTTGTAACCTCGATTTGCGGAAATAGTGGCTTCATATATACAGATCAGAAGTTAGGACCTAGTTTAAACAAGAGAGGAGCAAGGAGATATCCCTGTGGCAAAGCATTATCCTATACTTTTGTGCAGCTGATGTCTTTTTGTGTAGTTACAGTAAATGCCCTTCCAGTTAACATGACGTCAATTAGTTTTGCAGTCCGTTTGCCTGGGAAAAGTTGCAATAATTTATAAAGCAATCCATGCCTCCAAACTGTATCATGTGCTGCACGTAGATCGACGAAAGCAACTGATGTTTTCTGCATCATTTGCTATCGTCCTTCAGTAATTGTTTGTTAAAGATAACATCGGATCAGTGCAACTCCGTCCTGGACGGAATTCTGCTTGCTCAAGAGGAAGCTTCTGAAAGATTACTGCACTAATCCTATTGTATAGAATTCTTTCGAGGAACTTATAACTAGTGCTCAACAGTGCGACTGGGCGCTAGTCCTTTGCCCGGGCTGGTGCCTTGCCGGGCTCGAGTATTGCTATGATTTTTGATTACTTCATTTTTTGTGGGACTGAACCAGACATCATAATATGAGAGAAGAACTCCGCCAGTTATCTTTCTGCATAGCTCCGAGTATGGCGAAGACGTTCTGGGTGGATTCACTCACTTCCCGGTGCTTTTACGGGTTTTAGTGTTTTAAGAGCAGCGGGAATGTTAGTTATACAGAAAATTCTTAAGAAGTCAGATCGTTCCTCCGTGTTCTTTTTGAGCAATGTAAGTTTGCGTCTGATGTATCTTGTATGAGTGCTCTTCATGTGGAGAGTAGATGTGAAGCAATCCTGTCAGCTGATATTTGAGTGTTTTTCTAACTTTAACTTTGTTTCCATCCAACTCCCTTAGCAATAGCCATGCTTTTCTGATTGATGTTTGAATATTGAGTGACTCAAAGTCTTCAGGCTTTCGTGGCCGTGTTAGGTCTAATAACCCAGAATATTTTCACTTCAGTGAGTCAACAGTCTCTGTCCACCTAATTCATCTGTGTTGAGGTTCTGAAGTAGGTTGTCCGCTATTTCTGGGCCCCCGCTTTTTAGAAATTCGTTGAATTGTTTCTCAGTAGTTTCATTCCCAACACGAATTTATTGCTTTCGGTAGCCCCTATGGATTGCGTTCTTTGCTGTTCTTATCACAGCTCCTACAAGCCTCTCATAGAATTTTGATTTTTGGAGAAACCAACGAAGACCTTTGTCCAGACCTTTTAGCAAACATATTCCACTTTACTTTCCTATAGTTTCTTCTACGTCGTGGAAAGGATGAAACGAGTGGGATGTTTGTCCATATTAAGATTGGTTGGTGTTGGCTGTGTGGGAACTTTGCGAACTTTGGAGAGGTAATTCCTTTTCATTAGTTCGTACAAAGCATAAATCGGGATTGTACTCCTGTCTCCAAGCTGCTGAAATGGACTTTCCTTTATCCTTTACATCAAACAGCAAATATAAGCTTTTGTGTTGTGCCCAATTTACGATGGCTCCACCACTTCCAAAAATGGTTCAAATGGCTCTAAGCACTATGGGACTGAACATCTGAGGTCATCAGTCCCCTGGACTTAGAACTACTTAAACCTAACTAACCTAAGGACATCACACACATCCATGCCTGAGGCAGGACTCGAACCTGCAACCGTAGAAGCCGCGTGGTTCCGGACTGAAGCGCCTAGAACCGCTCGACCATCATCACTTCCATCACTTTTTTTGTACTTCCATTGAGTAAGATGACTATAAAAATCTCCGAGGTATATGACGGGGTGTTGTGATACTGGGATGACCTGTAGAGGCTAAGAGATAGCTAGGGGTTTCTATACATTAATTACTGTTAGCTCTCCTATTTTTACGGTAACTTTGTGGATTTCATTGAGATCAGATACAGAGCATAGATGTGCATTCTTGATTAAAGATTGTATGTATGTTGCCACTCCATAAACACGATGGTATGTAGCTCCTAGTAATTCAAAGCGAGGAATTTTTCCTCTCTGATTTATTTGATAGTCATTTTCAGTATGTTTTGTGACGGCTCCCAAACCCAAGGTCCTCGGCGGTACTTTTGGTGCAGCCAACACAAATTGTATAAAGCGTGGGTAGTAACCAGGATGTAGCTACGTCCGTTGGTCGAAAAATAATTAATGAGAAGAATTGCGCCAGCTAGAATGAAGAGATAACTTACCTTTATTTCTGACGAAACGATACAAGTCCAAGTAATATCCAAGAGTAATCCGTGTACTGAACTTAGTCGAATACAATAGCAAATATAACACTGCAATGGCTCCCCTATAAACTCCACGAAAGGCTAGCAATAGACAATCGACAATAGACTGTCCGTCTCGGGGCCAGCGCTCTTCCTTATATGCAAAAGTCAGAGGGCGCTGCGGACCCGAGCTCATCCGTGGCGCGACCTCTTCCGTCGGCGGTAACGCCCTGAGACGCCGACGGCCGTGGCAGGAACTGTGGCCAGCGCTGACACGGTCAGGGCGCGCGTGCATGAGTTGGTCGATTGATTGGGTCCGTGGATACAACAGTATGACTTTCCTGAATAACAAAAGATTCATTTTAGCCAGGACATGGTTGAGATTACCTGAAGGCCTCTGCTTATTGGCTGTAGACATTTGCCTTGAAGTGACTGCTCTTTAGCACCACCCAGAAGACACGTGTAACTTATGGTGTGTCACGGACGCGAACAGTTATTGTCATCAAAAGTCACAAAAGTTTTGTCTCAAGTACAGATAGTGTTGAGGATCAGTGGACAAAGTTCAAAACCATCGTACAACATGCGTTAGATGAGTATGTGCCAAGCTAGATCGTAAGAGATGGAAAAGAGCCACCGTGGTACAACAACCGAGTTAGAAAACTGCTGCGGAAGCAAAGGGAACTTCACAGCAAACATAAACATAGCCAAAGCCTTGCAGACAAACAAAAATTACGCGAAGCGAAATGTAGTGTGAGGAAGGCTATGCGAGAGGCGTTCAATGAATTCGAAAGTAAAGTTCTATGTACTGACTTGGCAGAAAATCCTAAGAAATTTTGGTCTCATGTCAAAGCGGTGGGTGGAGCAAAACAAAATGTCCAGACACTCTGTGAACAAAATGGTACTGAAACAGAGGATGACAGAGAAAAGGCCGAAATACCAAATATCTTCTTCCAAAGCTGTTTCACAGAGGAAGACTGCACTGTAGTTCCTTCTCTAGATTGTCGCATAGATGACAAATTGGTAGATATCGAAATAGACGACTGAGGGATAGAGAAATAATTAAAATCGCTCAAAAGAGGAAAGGCCACTGGACCTGATGGGATACCAGTTCGATTTTACACAGAGTACGCGAAGGAACTTGCCCCCCTTCTTGCAGCGGTGTACCGTAGGTCTCTACAAGAGTGAAGCGTTCCAAACGATTGGAAAAGGGCACAGGTCATCACCGTTTTCAAGAAGGGACGTCGAACAGATGTGCAGAACTATAGACCTATATCTCTAACGTCGATGAGTTGTAGAATTTTGGAACACGTATTATGTTCGAGTATAATGACTTTTCTGGAGACTAGAAATCTACTCTGTAGGAATCAATATGGGTTTCGAAAAAGACGGTCGTGCGAAACCCAGCTCGCGCTATTCGTCCACGAGGCTCAGAGGGCCATAGACACGGGTTCACAGGTAGATGCCGTGTTTCTTGACTTCCGCAAGGCGTTCGATACAGTTCCTCACAGTCGTTTAATGAACTAATTAAGAGCATATGGACTATCAGACCAATTGTGTGATTGGATTAAGGAGTTCATAGATAACAGAACGCAGCATGTCATTCTCAATGGAGAGAAGTCTTCCGAAGTAAGAGCGATTTCATTTGTGCCGCAGGGGAGTGTCATAGGACCGTTGCTATTCACAATATACATAAATGACCTGGTGGATGACATCGGAAGTTCACTGAGGCTTTTTGCAGATGATGCTGTGCTATGGTGTATCGAGAGGTTGTAACACTGGAAAATTGTACTTAAATGCAGGAGGATCTGCAGCGAATTGACGCATGGTGCAGGAAATGGCAATTGAATCCCAATGTAGACAGGTGTAATGTGCTGCGAATACATAGAAAGATAGATCCCTTACCATTTAGCTACAAAATAGCAGGTCAGCAACTGGAAGCAGTTAATTCCATAAATTATCTGGGAGTACGCATTAGGAGTGATTTAAAATGGAATGATCATATAAAGTTGATCGTCAGTAAAGCAGATGCCAGACTGAGATTCATTGGAAGAATCCTAAGGAAATACAATCCTACAACAAAGGAAGTAGGTTACAGTACTCTTGTTCGCCCACTGCTTGAATACTGTTCAGCAGTGTGGGATCCGTACCAGATAGGGTTGATAGAAGAGATAGAGAAAATCCAACGGAGAGCAGCGCGCTTCGTTACAGGATCATTTAGTAATCGCAAAAGCGTTACGGAGATGGTAGATAAACTCCAGTGGAGGACTCTGCAGGAGAGACGCTCAGTAGCTCGGTACGGGCTTTTGTTAAAGTTTCGAGAACATACCTTCACCAAAGATTCAAGCAGTATATTACTCCCTCCTACGTATATCTCGCGAAGAGACCATGAGGATAAAATCAGAGAGATTAGAGCCCACACAGAAGCATACCGACAATCCTTCTTTCCACGAACAATACGAGACTGGAATAGAAGGGAGAACCGATAGAGGTACACAGGGTACCCTCCGCCACACACTGTCAGGTGGCTTGCGGAGTATGCATGTAGATGGATGTAGATGTAGATCATAGATACCGTCTTCGCTTCTGACGTTCGCTCTGGATAGAGGCGAGTTCGAGACTTATCTATGCTGCAATCATTAAGGTCCTGAGTGTTTACCTACATGTTTAACATCAAGTCTTCTCTTACCGTATGGGATCCCCTTGTTATTATACGCTTCGGTCACGGTAGAGAGCTGTTCCTTCCTAGGAAAAAATAAACGTAACTGAATGACCTTTGAAACATTACAATAGGTTCTTACCAGTTTCATGTTACTGAGGTAATCGTACAAAATTATTCCGGCTCATTGTGCATCTCGCATTACATCTATTTTGTTTTAATTTTTTTCTGGCCTTGTAATTGGTTTCCGAGATATCGTGCGAGGTGTTCCCTTGTTACATTTTAATACGTGTAAGCGGAAACTGTAGGGGAAACGAATGGGGTTGAAAATGATTTTTGAGGGAGATAAGCGTCTCAGAGGTCGAAAAGTATCGTGCAATATACAGCTGTTTCTAGCTAAACAAATATTGTATAAGTTCAAAAAACGTGAGCTGGCCTCACTGACCGAGCGGTAGGCACTTCAGTCCGGAACCATGCTGCTGCTACGGTCGCAGGGTCGAATTCTGCCTCGGGCATGGATCTGTGTGGTGTCCTTGGGTTAGTAAGGTTTAAGTAGTTCTAAGTTCTAGGGGACTGATGACCACAGATGTTAAGTCCCATAGTGCTCAGAGTCTTTTTTTTCCTTTTTTTTTGCTATGAAAAGTAAGCAACTGGTCTCTGTGTGGAAACTTGGACATCGTAGAAATACTGTCCCAGTGGCCAAAGCGTCTATTTCCGAAAGGAGGTCTAAATGTACTGCCGTAATTCAACCCTGGTATGACTGCGAAACTAAGTGAAACAGATAACGTGTTAGTGGAGTTAGAAAAAGTGACACTTGAAATCTCTAGTCGTGACCTTGCCTGATACGACCAAAGAAACGCTGTCAGAAACTGTACATAATTCCCGTGTTAGTTATCCCCTTCGACAATCATAGCACACTGTGTAACAAAATTTGAAAAACGGCAGCTCCTCTCGACCCGCCTTTCGTCCACTTTATTTATGCAACCGAACACGTAATTACATGCTCTAAGGTGAATGAGACTATTGGAGAGAGCTGACGAGCGGTTCTAATGCTGAATTCAATAGTGGCTAGATGCCTGTGAAGTTGTTTTGAGGTGGAGGAGACGAGCGCTTGACTGGTGAGGCGACTGCGACTATGGCAGGTGAGGCATTCAGGCAGTTGCGAGAGGGCGGCAGCCTGCAGGTATGGAGAAAGCGGCCTAGGGCACTCGGCCTGGCGGGCTAGCACAGTGCAAGCCGCCGCAGCGGACTCGGTCTGAGGCACGGTGCTGGAGGACCACGGCGTATTCTCCCCCAGCCTGACAAAACACTGCTGTCACAACTTCTTTCGCCGAGTTGCGTCGGAAGGAGCGAGCCGGCAATCGCCCCAGCCGAGGCAAAGTGCATTCTGGCGCTTCGGCACGGACCCTTGTATTGTTTCCTGGGAAGCGCCCTGTGAGATCGATATCAGCTAGACCGGCGAAAACATGCTGGAGGCGAGATACTGGTTGGCCAGCAATGCTGTGGCGTGACTTTATTTTTTAAATTCACATGGATGCGTAGGACTACACGGCTTCCTGCGCGCAAAAGAACAGTGTGATGATTGGAATGCGGTCTGTGACATCAGAAACCGTCACAGCGGAGGCCTTTCCGGCGTCTAGGGACGGGCCGGCAGTGGAGGAACAGCTTTTCCCGTCTGATGGGGGGAGGCTGGACGGCACACGAAGTGATGCACCATCAGCGCAGTTCTCAGCTGGTGGTTTTAACTTTTTGGTGCAAACTCCACGTAGAGCTTCCTGCACACTTGTGAGGAGCAGTTTCGGCCGTTAACCGTGGAGCAGTGCGGTTGAATGTCAGTCGTGAACCGAGGAGGAGATCTGCTTTTGGGCTTGGAGTCTCGGCGCGGTGCTCGATCCGAGCGAGGGTCTCAGCTCCGCCATGCGACCCGTGCCTAGGAGCACCGGGCGCTTAACCTCGGGTTTACCACACGCGCGTGGTGAGCATTTTGCAGCCCCAGGACTAGAAACTTAGGAGTGAACTTCTCGTACTTTACTTGGCACCCACTGCCACAGCAATTGTTGTCCGATTTCAGTGCACTGTGGTAGTTTCTTTTGTTGTGCTCACAATCACTCTCATTTGTATTAATCACAATCAGATCGAATTGTCCACTTTTTAAAGTCACAATTGAAGTCAAGTCACCACTCGTGCTTCAACTTTGTCAATTATCTATAAGAAAACTTTATTTTACAAACAGGGGTAAAATATAATCACTGTGTCATGCTGACCTGTGTTCCATTCAACTCCCTTGATCACCTTTAATAATTTTACTTACTTATGTGTGAAGTGATAGGAACAGTCTTGGGGTAAAAAAAAAGTGTTTTGTCTTCAGTTTCATCACAGAGAACCATATTTTATTGTCATTCGTGTTTAAATCCACTGGGTATAAATTTCACAGTATTATCACTGAGGTAGCGGTTCTTTCTCTTGTTACAGACACTGAGAGGGAGAAGTAAAGGTACCGACATTCCTGCCCACCAGAGAGACGTAAATGGTATGGCCAAACATTCAGGAAAATTCCTCACACCTAAATGATCAAAATGGACAAGGTCCGGAAACTCTTTATTTTCTTATTAATCTTACTTTCAACTTCTATTCATAATCACATGAATCATGCGAAACACAGAAACAGGACGTACCAACAAGATGCGAAACTTTTTCTTATTTTATAGCGTTCAAAATACCCTCTTGGTTGCGTTTCATTAGAATATACATGAAGTCCTAGTTCTTGGATTCACTGCAGGAGTTCCTTTTTCCAATTCAACAAACGTAATGTTGACAACTGACTCACTTTGTCGCTTCTGTAGATATGCGACTAACTTCATTATTTGTTTTGACATACGGCTATGTTCATTGTTTGTGTTGACATACAACTAACGCCATTGGTCTTATAGCATAAAGTAGGTAATAGTAACTGTTCAGTGCTCACCAGGGACTGTGCAAGCACATAGCATCAGGTGTTTTTAATGTTCGTCACAGACTTGGTTTCCGGCATACTACCGCAGAAGTGTACTCAAATGCTTAGCTGGCAGATGCTCGATTGCCTTATGTATTAGGAGACAGTAATCACTGTGGCGCTCGACTTTATATCGAGAGGGATTTCCAGAACGTTGTTGCCCCGACAGGAGGCTGCTTGCAGCAACTGAGCGTCGTCTGAGGGAGCAGTGCACGTGTAGGCCTACTACAACTGGAGGACACCTCAACAAAACAGGAGAAGGTTCTGCGTTCAGTCGACGAAAACAACAGTGTCACAAATAATGTTTACCATGTGACTGTCTGGATAGTAGTACAAGAGAACTGTATTGTTGTTACTGTAGGTAGTAGCCTCATTACTTCCATCCAGGCTCAACGGATAAATCTACCATAGTGTCTTGGACAACACTCTACCTGTTCCGCTAGAACAGGTGCCTTTGCCAGTGTGACAAAACACGTACTTCATGCATGGTAGAGCAGCACCTCATTTCAGTGGCACTGTATGACAGGCCTCTATGTCGTATCAAGTATCGTTACCACACCACTGCGAATCATGGCTGGAAACGGAATTGCATGTTTCCGCCAACGTCGATAGCGGCCGTGCGGGATCCGGCAGACCAGTGGAGCACGTCCACTGAGCGACGCATCCGGACTACGAGTGCTCCCTGTGTATAATGGCCGGCGGCAGGGACAGACCACGTGCGCCTCCAACTACCTGGCTGCAACACCTGCGCTCCTGCGTCATCCTTGTGGACATTATGACAGATGTACTCTGTTTCTTGCTGTATTACTAGTAATGAGTCATCGTATGTTTAGAGAAATACAAGTCAAGTAACTCTTCTGTTTGCCACGTTGCCTGTTCGCTAATCATTTCTGCTCCTGTCCAGCTTTCCTACGACGACAGTTGCTGCACCATTTGTACCTCCCGCTCATTTACCGACCTTAATAACAGTAAAAATTAAACCGTGTGTACCTAATGGAAATTTGGGGAAAGCAATCGTCACCGAAGTTAATCTGTCGGTAAAGAGAGAGGAAGGGGTTACATCTTAATGAAAGGAAAAATGCAAATGAAACTTGTGGAATTTAATTTTGAAAAGGGTAAAGTTAATAAAGAAAGCAAATGTGCGGTCGTTACGTTAACAATTAACTAGCGGTAATTAGATATTTGAGATTTGAGGATAATTATGATCGCCAGTCCTGTGGACGATTACTATAATAACTGAAAAAAAAGGTTATTGCACAAATTATTAGCACTAAAAGCGTGGCAACTGAAGGTTGACATGTGTTGTGTGAAAACTGAATGTTTGTCAGAAGTAATAAATTTCGCTACACTCTGACTTAATTTGGCAAAAGTGTTTATAACACCGGAAAACTGAAAGTTAATTTAGTGACTGAAATTAATAGTGAACTTTGTTTCTGAAGCACTACGAAATTCAATAAAATAAAGTTAGTATTGGGCTACCTCAAAAATCATTTCAAAAGCTACTTGAATCTACGCAATTTAGAAATAACAGATTTAACTTTGAAGTTGAATTAAATGATTCTGAACAATTAACAATAGTAAAATTTAGTACATACCAAGCTGAGGTGCAGTCACAGGCAAGCTAAAATATGGTAACAAAACTCGCACTCTTAATTTCTGCTTGTGTAATCTAAATATTGTAGCCAGCTATGAATATTTTAACTGAATTTTGAAATGAAAGCAGTGAAATGGAATGATATTACTTTAATGCTGGCGTTGAATTTCAACGACACTCGGGTTCATTCCAGAAAAGGAAGGGACCCTTCTTGGTAATGCAAATGGGAGAATGAGCAACAAAGGTTCACACAAAGTTACTGTATTTTTGTGATGCAACAGTTTGAAAAGCTGAGATCTGCCATACAGTTCTAAAACTTCACGTGCTTTTAGTCTTCCTTGTTGGTTGATTGAAGGTTTGCAGTCGTCGATCGTGGAGGTGGCGACAGTCACCCATTGTCGTCCGTCGCTGTTGCAGAAGCTGGATGTTGGCGCGCCTTCTTCGCGGTCACCAGGCGAAACGGGCTCTTGATGTGCGCCAGCTAACGCTTCCCGTGCGCGACACCGTGTCAAAAAATATCATAGCAAGTCGAGCGCAATTCCATGCTGCCAAGCTCCGAAAGAGGGGCAATTCGCGGGATCGTCACACAACACACCTGCTCCACCGCCCTATTCCAGCCAGCCAGACTCTGCCCTGCCCGCGCTCCACGCGGCGGAGTTAACACTACCAAAGATATTAAACACTTTGGTTCTCCACAATACCTGTCGATGTACTCGTTCGATAGCATACTTTTCCCTAGGCCAGACTCAGCGTAAAAATACAAATAATATTTACAGAAAAACAACATACATCAATGTATACAGAAATTTCATATCTTCAGGTAAGAAAATCAGGAAAAAACTTTATAATACAATAGATGGAAATAGGAGGATATGCATTTCCGGCGTTACACACTCTGTAGCGCGCCTCTCTGTGCCGTTTTGTGCGAAGTCGCACCAGACACTCTGAATAGTAGACTGCGTGCCAGGTGGAGCAGTTGCTTGGCCTGCACACTCTCAGGCGGTAGACGTTCACTTGTGGTGGCTTTTGGAAGCTATTTTGAACCGTATTCCTGTAAAAGATGTACAGGATCTTCGTGCCGTATTGTGGAAGGGAGTAAAACAACACACAAATCTCCAGAGGTATATCGGTGCAGCAGGGATTTGATACGACGGTTTGATGCTAACGCAGAGCATTTTGAACATTTCGTTTACGAAAGTGTTTCACACTATTCCGACGTGTTCTCTTCCTGTGTGTTTCCCAGTAATACCTTCAAGAGTTCTATAAACTGAGACTGACATGGAAGTAGAGCGTTTCCATATAACACGTTTTCTTCCTCCGTGCATGACGAATGCTTCCTAGAAGTTTGGCTGTACCTTTCTGTTACGGAGTGAACACAGCGTATCCGTCAAACAAAAAATAGTATTGAGTGGTTGGAAGAAAACAGATGTCACCTCCGTCCGCAAGAAGGGGAACCACAAGTGAGCTATGAAACTACTGTCGAATGTTACACCAGTTTATTACAGAATATTTAAGGTATATTCTCTGCAGACACGTAACAATGTATAGATGCAGCTATCTGCAGTGAACTGCTGCCAGAAAAAAGGTGCACAATGATTCAGTCAGATTTTCGTGATGTAAAAGCTTGGTAGTTTACTTTACATGTCCAGAAATGTAAAAAATGTTTTATTCGGATAGCGTTATAAGGTGCTATAAGCCAATGATGAGTTGTAATCGGTAATCTGTCAACTCATACAAACACCTGGATGTAACCTTTTGTGGGAATATGAAACGGAATAATGGTATAGGGTGCCTCGTTGAGAAAGGTAGGGAGGAAGTAAGTAAGGAAAGGTCGTTATACTCTGACATTCCGACGACAAGCTTATTGATGACGAAGGACAACTTCCAGTGGATACAGATGGGGACGAAATAGCGCCTTTCAAATACAGAATGCCGGAGTCCACATTAAGCTTTTTAGGAAGATCAAGGAAAATCTATCTCCGGACGGGTGACAGGGCCCTTAGCCGTCGTCCTTGTGAGTACCAGTTCCAATGTGGTGTCACCAAGGCCCTCGGCATAGTGCTGATGACAGACTTCATTTCATTGGTACGATACCTGGAAAAGACCTTCAGCCTACAAGGAAGATTCCTTCAACACAGCTGCCAGACTCATTCTCTTATATTCCTCGAGTGTGGAACACCCATAAATGTGAGGAAATGAAAGTAGGAATATTGAGGTTTGACGTGTCGTCGGCGGCAAGGAACCTCCGATAACAAAAGACAGAGGATGTGTACGTAGAAGAACGGTGCAGATTTGTTTGGCTGTGGGGAGAGCGTCACGGAAGTGCTGCACATTCTTAACTCGCGGACACTCCAGGGTACACGTCAGATATCCCAAGAAAGCACACTTACGACATCTCAAGAGACAGTATTGAGCGAGGATTCTGAGTATACCACAGATTGCCCTTCGTACAGAAGCTTCTAATTTCTTAACTTTTCAGTCTACTTAATTTTCAACGCCTTCTAACGCCACATCTCACTCAAAGGCAAGCTAGCAGAAGGCTGCATAAAATCTGGAGAGCAACTACAACAGTGTGGCACCGCTAGGGACCCTGATGTAAAGCTAGACAACACATTCGCTTTCCAAAACAGCTCCGACAACACCAAGTTCAAAGCGTGTGGCCGCAGTAATGTTATACGGTAGTCTACCAACGCCACACGCGGACCACAACCAAATACCCTACCTGCTACCTGCTTCTGATCTAGCTTTACGATTCTGCAACAGACAACACGCAACATCAGTTTGGCAAAAATCCGCACATTACACGCAGGTTGGCATTGCTGAGACAGGTAGCGTCATAGCTGCGTGAATGAGTCCAACTCAAGTTCACGAAATATATCATCTACTAGGAATTTACGTAACGAGAAGAAATAACAGGAAAATGGTTCCAGACGATACGAATCGGTAAGTACAGCTCAAAATAGCAGACTGACGTCAAGAAAGCGATTTTTTTAACAACTGCCACAATTTCAGTAACAATTTCCGCTTGGCAAGTACAACTGTAACGAACGAGACACCTGGTGGACACAGGCGAAACCCAACGGAATAGCTTTCTCTTGGCTTACAGCTACCTTCCAGACAGAGATGTCGTGGAATAGATTGTGACCTGCAATAATGTGTTGCAAACATAGCTTGAAGCGAAAAGGATACGTTAGTGGACAAGCAACTACTGAATGAAGATAACTTAAAAACGATCAGCATCTCCTGCTGAGCCCAAAACTACCAGTAACATGCGCCGTGGTTTACCTACTTTCACAAAACGTCCGAGAAATCAAGACTAGCGTAAGTACTATGCGTCAAGACAGTCTTCGAAATCTGCCCGCCTGTGAGCAAAGTCATCGCAAGAATACAAATTTCGGCGCTTTGTGGTCACTTTTACGAATAAGGTTTCGGGCAACGTGATGCTGTCAGCGCTTGAACTTGGCGCCCACGCGTCAAACCTCGCCTTTAACTGATTTTATTAGTGCTGCTGAAGGAGCTGTTAGACCTCTTCAAGTACCGCTGGAGAAGAGATAAGACGTGAAACATGTCGCACACTCACGAGAGCTCCAGCTCAGAGGGTAACGTTCCGTCCAACGAGAGGGCCGCCCTACGTAGTCCTCAACAAGATCCTCACACGCCGAAACGTTGTTGCCATACGAGATCTATGACCTGAAGATTTGTAGCTCGTTGAGTGAACCATCGTACTGCAAGGTTAGTAAGACACAACAGGGCGAGTAGAAAGACTTTGATGAATTCCTCTTCCCTTTCGCAAGAACTTGTGGAAAGTTCCGCCCCATCAAAGTTATAATGTTTCCAAAGGTTCACAAAGAAGGTCTTCTATTACATGCTATTGTGAGCAATATCGGCGCTCCGACGTATGATTTGTCTCAACTTGCGTCTTTCCTCAGACATTTCGCGGAGAAGTACTCGCCTCATATTGCCACCTCCTATGCTTTATTAACAGACTGAAGTCGCTACAGCTCGACTCTTATAAGTAAGCTTCGATGTCGTCTCACGCTTCACACGGGTGTCTCCCATGTATTCATTGTCACCCAACAGCAGTAAGTCCAAAGCCCTTCCTCAAACTGCTTTTTATTCATTACTCATTGTAATGTCTTGCCGAGGGCAGTCCTCTTTCCTGCCCGTTAGCATACATTTTATAGAATTTGAGGAAAGGGCATTTGATTCAGCAGAAATTAAACCAAAACTCTCATGCCGACACGTAGACGATACTTTTGTATTGTGGTCCCATGTAAAAAAGAAGAACTGTCACGCTTTTTGCAGATTCTGAATTCAATCAGTCCTTAGGTAGTTGGTACAGCGAGAATGATAGGACATCGATGCAAAGGAGCTGGAACACTTAGCATCTGTGTTCAAAGATATTGGATATTTTCGACATCAGATCAGCAGAGCTTTACGGCAGAGAAACGTAACCACCCACAACATCAGGAGGAGATGGAGCGCTTCACCCACACGGCGTAGCGCTTTCTGAGGTGTAGCCATCAGTCGTATCTGCGCCTTCAACTCCGAAAGCCAATATCGACGATCTTTCGTTGAATGGTTGGCATGCTGACACTTGTTGATGGCTCAACAATGAAATGTACAGCAATTTGCGGAAGGGTTGCACTTGTGTCACGTTGAACTATTGTCTTCAGTCGTCAGTGGTTCCTTTCTTGCAGGATGTTTTCCGGCCTCAGCGACGTCGGAGCTTTGATGTTTTACCGGATTCCTGATATTCACGGTACACTAGTTGTCTTACATAGTCGTTGCCGACCGTAATACATTATTCAGCCTGTTTAAATATCTCAGAAAATACATGCCCATACCTGTTACTTTGTCACTTCAATGTATCGCAGCGAGATGCATCCTTTTCCAGAAAGAATCGCAATAGTGGAGACGTAGGTGTCCACCGTGTCATTTAACGAATAACGGAGCATTTTTGCAAAGAAATTTCCTAGCGTTTCCATACGAAAAACGAGCAGTATACTGGATACGATAACGAAGTGACATACTGCAGAACCAGTTACAAGCGCAGAAAAGACCTGAGCCCTGTCCATTCCTACTTAGGCTGTGATCACAAAATTTCGTGCGCGAATGGTGCTGAGTTCGATATGTAAATTGTCGCAACAAGTGAATGGTTCGTGTAGGTCTTGTCAACGTGCTTTAAAATCCTACTAAAACAAACTGTCCCTAAAAAAAAAACATATGGATTAATATACGTGGCTACGTGTAAAACGACTGAGAGTGGAATGTTGGATTCGCTGCCGTATTTCATGAGTGATAAAGTCTGCTTCCCTCTGACAAGATATGTAAACTCCCAAAACTTCAGGTACTAGTCAAAAAATAGTCCCCGTGTGATTAATGAGGAACCTCTTCTCGGTAAAAATAGTCGTGATGTGGTATGCCGTGTTAGCAACTCGGATTGTGGGTACCTCCTGTGTGTTTTGAAACAGCAATCACTGCTATGCATATGCTACTCTTTCAAGAATTTTACGCACAGTTAAGCCCGCCCGCCTCACCATAAACGACAAAATTCGCAATGAAATTTTGAGAACTGATGGTGTAGAATTGCGCAAAGTAGATAGTAAAATGTTAGGGCACGAGCAAAAGTGCATTGGAGCATGAGGGGGTCATTTTCAGTTCCTTATTTAACGTAATGTAAAAGACATGATCGAGTCTGTAAATGTAGATATATGCTTTAGATTATCTGTTATTTCTTTATTAATTAATTATTATATGTTTGTTGTTGTGTCTGTTAGTGGCGGGCAACAATTTGTGTGCGATTGGCGAGCAGTGTATACTAGGGGCCGGTTTTTCGTGTTCCAGAGCGTAATAGTTGGCTCTTAATCCATTGTGCTCAGTGAACGTCACAAAACTTATCATCAAATATTGCGAAACATTTCATATGCGACAAGGAACGGAGTAATTATGCACGAAATGAACGGCGAGAAGCAGCCTCTCAACTGGTAACCCGAGTGTCGGGCAACGTCTTAATCGCAGACTGCGGAGACGGCGGATGCAGCAAATGATCAGTGAGCAGATTTCCAGCATTCCAGCACCTCATTTTCTAAAGAAAACGATGGAAAGGAATAAGCGATGAAGTACATGCCATGTACTTTTGCAGTTGTAACTCCTAACTGAATTACTTTTTAGCTCTCAAACCCACTTGATCATAAACTTGAGCTACTTGAGAATAGTTATTTGTACTTCTCTTAATTACACTCAAAAATATTACCACCGACAACATATAGTTATGAAAAGAAGTGCAATTGAAGGTTAAAATGGAACAGAGGGAAATAACAAATAGGGTTGTAAAACTGCAAGTAAATTTGGGAGAAAAACATATTGCGATATTTAAAGCTTTCCCGGCGTACTTATTGTTCCATAAAAACACGGGAGAACTGCCGGATATCAGTAACTTCCTGCCACGATATTTCGGCCCAGAGTCTGCTGCCCATCTTCAGGTGAGTGCCACTGTAGTAGTACTGGCGAGTACGCGATGAGCTCCGCTATTTAAAGCCTTCTGAGGTGACATTGCGCATGCTCAGCAGGCTTTAAATAGCGGAGCTCAGCGCGTATTCGCATCTACGACCTCAACCCCTTCCCCCACCTTCTCCTTTTCCTTGAACACATACACACACTCTAAATTGTCCGCCGCCTTGATCCCCCTCACCTCTTGGTTTCTACCATCCTCTCAACCCCCAACCAGTTGCCGCGCCTTTACGGTTGTGTCCCACCCTCTCTCCATCTCCACACCCTCCATCTCCTTTCCCAACACAACTTTCACCGTCTACCCCTCCTGGATGATGAGCTTCGCCCTGACATCTACCCTTCCTACCAACTCTAAGCCCTTCTTCTTGCCTCCTCCTCTGGGCTCTCTTTCCTTCCCCTCCCTCCTACTGAGCGGCTTCCCCCTCCTACTCCCCCTCCATATCTTGTGCCTCCTTCCAGTGTCTCTGTGCTCCCTCCTGCCCTGTCTTCCCTCTTCCTCTACCGCCCCACGTGTCTCCTGCCTCTTCGTGAACCCACTGATGCCCCTCCTCTCTTCATCCCGCCGCTTCCCCAGCTGTCCCTTGCTCTCCCCTCCTTTTCCATACTCTCTGATCTTTTCCCTCGGCAGGTCCCACCTGGCAGTTTTATTGTTCGTCGTGTGTGCTCCAAGTGGGTTTTAAGTGTGTTGTTCCGGAGTGTTTTTACTACTGCGGCCGACTTTTAACCTGTGCCTGCGCATTCTGTGTTTTAAGAATCGCCAATTGTGTTTTTTAACTTTCTGGTGACTTGTTTTAACTGTCCCCCATGAACGTCTCCATGTCAGTGTATATTTTTCCTCCATTTTCTCCCCTTACTCTGTCTTATGTCCCGCTTTTTTATCTCCTTATGTATGTATCATTTTATTCTTGCTCTGTTATGTGCTACGCCATCTGTTGATACTTTTATGCTCCAGTAATACTGTGCCTTCTGTTCTTTTAATCGTCGCAGTGTGTGGCTTTTTGTGTGCGCTACTTTTAAACAGCTTTTTATCTCCATTTTACAGTCACCCCGTTTCTTGTCTATTGCCTTCCATGATGTTCCCCCTTTTTTATATCTATGTTCACCATATTCTCTCCTTTGTTATTTTTACATGTTTTCTATTGTTTGCTCTATGTCTTTCGGCTGAAGAGGAGCGCATATGCTGCTGCCAGCCTGCCCCGATGGGGAATTGAAATACAATAAAGAAAAAAAAAGCGTACTCGCCAGTACTACTACAGTGGCACTCACCTGAAGATGGCCAGAAGACTCTGCGCCGAAATTTCGTGGCAGGAAGTTACTGATATCCGGTAGTTCTACCGTGTTTTTATGGAAAAAACATATTCTCTGTGCACGAAACACAATCATGATATTGCTTTTAATTTAAATTTTTAAAAAAATTACTTGCCAGTAACAGAAAAATAAAGCCACAGCGGCCGGCGATAAGCGGAAAATCCGGGTTTGAGTCCCTATCTGGCACAAATTTTCACTGTCGTCACTCCATTATACAGCTGATGGTTGTCTATATTCGCAATTGTGAATACATTTCAGCTATTTCATCTATTTCATAACAGCTGTAGTCATTGCAGTGTCTACTCCGCATGTCCAAAGGAACTTTGCATCGTAATTCAGAATAACGCACGCACTGCAATATCGTATTATTTGAAATCGTTCGTAATTTGTTCTAACATGTTAGCAACGTATCTCCTGAACAATCTGCGGGGCAAACGAAACAGTCTGCTGTCGAATATGCAAACTGGTCATCTGTAAAGGATGAACAGATCGAGAAAGAAACCCATAGTAAGGTTCAGGCCGCTGTCAACAATATGCAATTCATCGATTGCAGTAGACGTTAATGTGCACGACATGAAGGGACAAAAGGACAATATTTTTATGGTTGGCACGATTCCATTAACTCGTGGATGGAATTATTAAACAGAGAACTACCTGAAGTGAAAGAGTTAGTTCATTACAACCAGTCGCACATTAAGCTGGAAAGTTACAAAATCCTCAACCAATCCACAATTAAGTTTTCACTCTGCAGCGGCGTGTGCGGTGATGTGAAACTTCTTGGCAGATCGAAACTGTGTGCCAGACAGAGACTCGAACTGGGGATCTTTGCTGTTCGGAGCCAAGTGCTCTACCAACTCAGCTACCCAAGCTCATTTGGTAAAACACTTACCTGCGGAAGGCAAAGGTCCTGAGTTCGAGTCTCGGTCCACAGACAGTTTTAATCTGCCAGGAAGTTTCCTGAACCGTTGTTAGATCGGACACAGACAGTGCAGTGTGAGGCGAGTTCTCATTTGTTGGAAGAAATACAATATCCGTTGGGGACTACGCCGAATTATACATCGAGCAAGATGGCGCAGTGGTTAGCACTATTTACTCACATCACGGAGGATGTGTGATGAAGTTCCCGTCCATCCCTTCACATTCTTGTTTTCCATGGTTTGCCTAATTGACTCTAGGCAAACGCCGGTAAGATTACTTTCCAAGGGAACCGATTTCTTTCCCGACCGTTTCGTAATCTGAGCTTGTGCTCCGTCTCTACCACAACGTCGTGAAGGGGTCATTAAACTGCTCATCGTTATGCTTCCTGCGTTTTTCTGTGTTCACGTTATTATAACCGCATGATACATTTGAAATATCACGTTTGGTACTTAAATTCAAAATTTTATCCAAAGTGACAGAGAAATTGAAAACCACAGAAGACAACGTTTAAACATTTTTTGTGTTCTGTAAAACTAACCCTCAGGGTGACTGTTGCTGAATAAAAAGAAATGAGCTACGTAGTACGATTCAACTGCTATGCTTCCACAGTAACAACACTTAATTTCTGGCCCGCCGGATATCTTTGCGTGTGCACACATTGTTCCCTTTACTCACACAGCAAACGAAACAAATTATTAACTTCTTAGGAAACAACCTCGGCGTCCCCACTGTAGGTCCACGACGCACAGTGGAGTTGCCAATGGTCTGGTGATTGAGTTTTTGATTTCTTCTTTTTTTCAGCGTACACGCTAGTATACTAGTTTGTTGTAGTAGACGGTATTCAGAGTTCACTGGATCTTCTGAAAACTGACAACGTCCATGGAAAGTATTGTCAGGGCAATACCATAAAGTGGATTACCAGTGAGGTCCACAGAATAAATGAACACCAGCGTCAAAACACAGTCATTCCTTCCAATCAGAAGTATATACTATCAGTAGTCATACAGTCAAGCTATCTAACCAAAACCCAATGCTCTGAATCGTTAAAAATTTAGATAAGTATTCAATTGTGTTTGAAGAGAAGTCTGTGACTATCGATACGGCCTGAATGTCATACCACACAAAACATTCTGCCATAGTTCCTACACCATCTGCCGACATTATCTGAATCGGCTCGTGATCTAGTGGCTAGTGTTGCTGTCTCTGGATCACGGGTTCCCGGGTTCGATTCCCAGGCAAGCTTGGGGTTTTCTCTGTCCAGGGATTGGTTGTTCGTATAGTCCTCATCATTTCATCATCATCATTCCTGACAATGGCTAGATTGTAGTGTGTAAAAATTGGACTGTGAAAAAATTGGTACTTTGTACGGGCGCTGATGACCGCGTAGCTGAGCGCCCCGCAAACGTAGCATCATCATCGTCACTCGTAGCATTCTATGATCTGTTCACTAAATATATGCAACAGTAAGCTGTAAAACGTTGGCTGCTCCTACTCTCTATCTGCTTTAGTTCACTCTCCTACTCTTGTTACTGCTGGGGTTTATTTATTGATTCCTTTTAATCCCTACAAGTTCGCCAATTATCAGAATGCTAGTGGAAAATTATATTCCTAGAGTTTGGACGCCACCTGCCCTGCTGTCTCACAATGATGTTGGAGAAATTTTCTAGAAAATCTACATTATCTCTTTGAAGGAGCCCCTGCTGTAGTCATCAGGTGCTGTGGACGAGTTTATACGTTCCTTTAATCCTTCAGGAAAGTGTTCTGAACCTGTTCGTGGGCAGCAACTTCCACTATCTGTGTGTTCCTGAGTTACGACATGTTAAGACGGGCGGTAACTCAGGTCTCTGTGCGCTCCTGCTGCGTGGGTCACTACGCAGCCAGGCAGGATGGGCTAGTAGCCGAGGGCTCAGCACGCCTCCAGCGTTCAGCCCGTGTGACTCTGATGCTTCATCTTATCTGTGTCGCTGTTTCCATGTTCATTTTTAGTGAGAAACTGCTACACCGTTGTGGTTACATAAAGGAAGAGATCTAGAAGATAGCAACAGGCAATTATACTTTTTTCATGGCATGATAGGATAAAAGAAACTGAAGGAGATTATTAGACTCCTCCAAGTAAAAACCAATTCAGTACTGTTGCTGTGGAGACTAGTTGGTAAAGAGAGACTAGTTGATAAACTGATCATTACACGTAGCTATAAAGCATTCTAAAGTTTGTAAATAAACAAAAATATCGATAGAATCTGAAAGATTGGAAACGTGTATTTAGTTAGAGATTACATCTTCTGACATAATAACAAGCAGGTTTCGATAATAGCTGAGTAGTACGCAAAGAAATAGTAAATTTTAATGTGTCCAGTGCCACATATTCCATTTGAGAAAATGTTGAATGCTATTAAAAGAAGTACGTAGAACAATCGAAAAAACTGTAGTTATATCCATATCTCGAGAGATAAAACAGTTTCGAGTCTTAATTATACAGAAAACTGCGCACCACTTTGCTGGCCATCATTTGCAAAATGCCTCATTTCAGTATCATGAACCATTTACGAAAAATTTGGGTATCATGACTACATGATTGAAATTGCACATGGACAAAACACTGGGAAATCTCGAGAAAGGTAATAGATACTGATCTGCTCTCACGCACAATACCTTTCTAAAATGGACCGTACTCAAATTCTACGCAATATGTGTCCATCCCTGCAAAACTCTTAAAATTTGGTGCAACGCTTTACTTGATTAGTTACAGTTAAGAAACTATTGAGAATAACTAAAATAAAGTCAATGCTTTATCGAACGAAGATATCAGGCTGTAAGACGCGAAAGGTTCAATATTTTTCACTAGAGAGTGCTCCTAAAACTGAATGGTAACTATTCTTTAGTAGCTAGCATGTCTGCTAAGGTGGGTCACTGACAGTTCGTGTAACATTGCTCCACTGTACACATACGATAGAGTAATCGCCTTGGACCACATCTCGTTAGATCACTTAGTAATCTGTTCTCCTGTCACAAAACACTCAGTTTGTTACCGTATTTGAAACAAATCGTATAAATAATTGTCGAGCAAATCCCATGAAACGGAATCCACAAGTGTGGGTGAAGAAGTTATTACTGTTGGTTCCAAGGACTGGAAATGTATTAGAGCCATATCAGAGCCAGATTCACCCTTCCCTTGACAGCAGGTATTATTGAAGAATAACCATGAAACGAAACTGCGCTACTGAGGCGAGTCCTGACAAAATGTTGCTTTCGTCATAGGCTTCTAAAATCCTAGTAAAAACACCAGGAAAGATGTAATTGTTCGTCCTGAAACAATACTGACACACCTGAGTGTTTATCTGTTCAGTACTTCATTTCTAGAAGAGCTTTAAAGTGGGAAACGTAAGTTTGCAGAGTGCCTACATTTACTGTGTGTCGGCTACGCCAAACCCACAGCAACAGGGGAAGCCGTCACTCGCAGTGCTGCTGTAATACTCTGTCCAGGCGAGCCGTCGGTCCAGACCGGTACACAGGCAGAGGCCGGAATGCCGTCGCTCAGGACAGCCGGCAGCAAAGCCACGCTCGCCACGGTATGCGGCGAGCACGTCTTTAGCTCTCAAAGGGTTAACCAGTTACTGGAATCGCTATATCACCCAGAGGCGAATTCTCCCAACTGATATTCACGGTATTTAATCGGTTCGTAAGGTCGTACCGTCACAATAAGCAGACTGCTTGGAATGCTATGTAAAACATTTGAAGCCATAGTATAGAATCTCCAAAACACATCGAACTGCACTCCAAAAGAACAAATGCTGTAAGAAGCAGAGAGATGAGTGGTTAGATTTACTCCGTGAGATTCCTGGAAATGGAGATATTTGGGGTGGAAAGGTGTGACAAGATAACCTCGTGCAATTAAAGTGGCAGAGATTGCTCTGCTATTGCGGATCTTTCTTCATCTTTCCTTAGCAAGGATCCCACTTCCCAGTCCTGAGCCGTTGCCTAGATATCTTACAGCATTATATCCAGGTATTCGTTCTTATTTTATGCCATTCATCTCCTCTAGTACCATAATGTCAATGTACGTGGTATACAAAAGATCTTGATCATTATTTAACTACCGGGAACTGCGGAACCTTTTATGTTTAAAGTGGCAACACTCCATGCTTGTAATAAAATAATCTGCAAACAGCATCGATCATTTGAGAAACTCATAGACATCATCTTTATATACAATAGCCCAACGCCCGCTACTTGCTCACGTGGATTGTATGATCCACACAGGTCTTTTCTTTTTTTCTTTTTTTTTTAATTTGTATGTTGCCTCTCCAATTGTTCATCTGTAAATCTAGACACTATAAAGGAGAACGTGACCATATACATGGCTGCCACTGTTTCGATAGTTGTAAGGATTACGTTACATTGTACTTAAAACAAAAATTATTGTATGGCACGTATCAAAACACTGAAAAACTGATATATTTAAGATCCGTTTCTTTTCCGTTCAATTCTGACAGGAACAATTTCTTGCGGTGACTGTTAAGTAGCTTTCTTTGATTTAATTCACAAATTGCAACACCTCGTAAACTTTTCGTGCTGATTAAGACTATAGGAGCATGATTTCTCCGAATGAGCACCGACGGAAAAAAATCACAGTACCAAGAAGGAAATTGGTAGGCTGGTTTCTACATCCAGAGATGAACTCTGTTCAAATTTCGTGCAACCGGCACAAGAGTGGCGCCAGTGGCACCGATACACCTACATCCACATATTCACCTACGTACATTCTCCGCAAGCCAGCATACGGTGCTTAGCGGAGGATACCCTGTACCGCAACTAATCATTTTATTTCCTGTTCCACTCGCACGTAGAGCGAGGGAAAAACGACTATCTATATGTCTCCGTATGAGCCCTAATTTCTTCTATCTTATCTTCGCGGTCCCTACGCGAAATGTATGTTGGCGGCAGTAGGATCGTTCTGCAGTCAGCTTCAAATATCCGGTCTCTAAACTTCCTCAGTAGTGTTCTTCGAAATGAATGTCTTCTTCCCTCCAGGGTTTCCCCTTGAGCTCCCGAAGCATATCTGTAACACTTGCATGCTGATCGAAGCTACCGGTAACAAATCTAGCATCACGCCTCTGAATTGCTTGGGTGTGTTCTTTCAATTTGGCCTGGTGCGGATCCCAATCACCCGAACAGTACTCAAGAACGGGACGCACTGGCGTTCTACATATGGTCTCCGTTACACATGAACCACACTTCTGTCAAATTCGCCCAAAAAAACCCAAGTCGAGTATTCGCCTTCCCCCTACCACAGTCCTCACATGCTGTTTCCATTTCATACCGCTTCGCAACGTTACGCACAAATACTTCCGTAACGTGACTGTGTTAAGCAGGACGCTGCTAATGCTCAATCGGGTTTGTTTTTCCTACTCACTGGCATTAATTTACATTTGTCTACATTAAGAACCAGCTCCTATTCATCACACCAACTAGAAATTCTGTATTTCCCTGCACACTCCTGATGTTACCCCTGTCTCCGATGAACACTAGCCGTCGAGGCAACATTCTTGGTTCTATTACTTAACAAGTCTTCCACCCAGTCACATATCTGGAAGTCTATTCCATATGCACGTACACTCGTCAACAGTCTGTCGTGGGGAGCAGAGGAACGACAGCGGCATCGGCGGAATTTTGTAATGAAACTGATATGGATATTAATTAAATTGGTAGCTAATTATATCCACCCCCACCATTGGACGCCGTCGTGTGTTTTCTTCAGTCGACACGTGGGTCCTCATCCCTCCCCCTCCCCACCCACTCTCCTCCTACGCTATTAGCGAGAATTTAAAAACTGTCCGGGAATTGTGAATTTTGGCGGGAAATTCGAATTTTGGAGAGGATTTCTAAAATGGTGGGAATTTCGAATTTGGGTGGGAGTCTTTTTCCACCACTCATGTGACCATAATTGGTAGGAGGTATTCAGTCTATGCTGACCTGTCGCTGTGAGAGCATCGCAATCTGTTCGATCAATGAGATGATTGTAAAGGATAGATCAGCTTTCAGTAGCTGCATTACATGTATGCACTCGAATGACTGCACAGTCACAGTTCACTACATGGAAGATTACGAAAGTTGAGTTTCAAGTTTTTCAATATATTTCTCTAATTATTATTTGTTCTAGTGAAAGACGTACAGAAATATGTGAAGCTCCATCTCTGACAATAGATAGTATTCTGATCGAGAAAAAAACAAAGAGACAGAAATTAATGACTCTTCCTACAAATCATCAAAAATTAATTCTCTAGTACCTGACTCCGAGTTTTAAGATATTCTCTAACGTCTGCTAACAGCTACACTGCAATTCTACTGTACGCGACAGACAACTTACCTCGTCTTGCTGCTGCAACGTGTGACCAGCAACTTGCTAACCAAGCCATGCACAGTGCAGTGCATGGTCACAACTACTGACGTAGCTACTGCCAGTTTTTTTATTTACAAATTGAATGATCACGAGGGGTTCTATCAACAATTCTTAAGCAGTGTAAAAATGAAGGAAACCAATGAAACTTTAATTTGCTATATTCAAAAAATTTATTATTTAAACACAGACTTTACGGAGACGTTTGCTTTTGTTGGACTGAACAATTAAAACTAGCTTCAAATTTTACACAATGTCTACAATTAATAATCACGTCTCTGGCCTCAACAAAGGTACAAATATTACTCTCACTGTCTGCATACACAAATCTCACAATACCCCTACAGTGCTCGAGCAACCAAATCCTTACAGCGAAAAGGCAGCTCACCAGAAATGCTCGATTGACACCAAAGCCTCCTCCGGCGCTGCCGCACGATAGCGGCAGGCTGCAACCTCTCTTGTCGCGCGGCTTCTCCCCACCGGAGACTGCGCCCGACCACTTCCGACTCCTCTCTACAACTGCTCGCTAGCCACTACTCGCGATAATGACATCTCAGACTTAGAGCTCTACACGCACAACACAACAGAACCAGTGGACAACTTTCCGAAGAAATACACTCCTGGAAATTGAAATAAGAACACCGTGAATTCATTGTCCCAGGAAAGGGAAACTTTATTGACACATTCCTGGGGTCAGATACATCACATGATCACACTGACAGAACCACAGGCACATAGACACAGGCAACAGAGCATGCACAATGACGGCACTAGTACAGTGTATATCCACCTTTCGCAGCAATGCAGGCTGCTACTCTCCCATGGAGACGATCGTAGAGATGCTGGATGTAGTCCTGTGGAACGGCTTGCCATGCCATTTCCACCTGGCGCCTCAGTTGGACCAGCGTTCGTGCTGGACGTGCAGACCGCGTGAGACGACGCTTCATCCAGTCTCAAACATGCTCAATGGGGGACAGATCCGGAGATCTTGCTGGCCAGGGTAGTTGACTTACACCTTCTAGAGCACGTTGGGTGGCACGGGATACATGCGGACGTGCATTGTCCTGTTGGAACAGCAAGTTCCCTTGCCGATCTAGGAATGGTAGAACGATGGGTTCGATGACGGTTTGGATGTACCATGCACTATTCAGTGTCCCCTCGACGATCACCAGAGGTGTACGGCCAGTGTAGGAGATCGCTCCCCACACCATGATGCCGGGGTTTGGCCCTGTGTGCCTCGCTCGTATGCAGTCCTGATTGTGGCGCTCACCTGCACGGCGCCAAACACGCATACGACCATCATTGGCACCAAGGCAAAAGCGACTCTCATCGCTGAAGACGACACGTCTCCATTCGTCCCTCCATTCACGCCTGTCGCGACACCACTGGAGGCGGGCTGCACGATGTTGGGGCGTGAGCGGAAGACGGCCTAACGGTGTGCGGGACCGTAGCCCAGCTTCATGGAGACGGTTGTGAGTGGTCCTCGCCAATACCCCAGGAGCAACAGTATCCCTAATTTGCTGGTAAGTGGCGGTGCGGTCCCCTACGGCACTGCGTAGGATCCTACGGTCTTGGCGTGCATCCGTGCGTCGCTGCGGTCCGGTCCCAGGTCGACGGGCACGTGCACCTTCCGCCGACCACTGGCGACAACATCGATGTACGGTGGAGACCTCACGCCCCACGTGTTGAGCAATTCGGCGGTACGTCCACCCGGCCTCCCGCATGCCCACTACACACCCTCGCTCAAAGTCCGTCAGCTGTACATACGGTTCACGTCCACGTTGTCGCGGCATGCCACCAGTGTTAAAGACTGCGATGGAGCTCCGTATGCCACGGCAAACTGGCTGACACTGACGGCGGCGGTGCACAAATGCTGCGCAGCTAGCGCCATACGACGGCCAACACCGCGGTTCCTGGTGTGTCCGCTGTGCCGTGCGTGTGATCATTGCTTGTACAGCCCTCTCGCAGTGTCCGGAGCAAGTATGTTGGGTCTGACACACCGGTGTCAATGTGTTCTTTTTTCCATTTCCAGGAGTGTATTAACGTCCAGCTTTCAACTGTTATAGCCGTAGAGTGTAGCAGAAGGGAACAGAAGAATTCAGTTCAGCAGATTATGACAATGCAGATGGATGGAGCCAACATGCGTGTTCCAACCTATACATGCTCCTGAGCATGTGCAAACTGCTGAGGTATTCCACATGAAGCATCCATTCTTCAAAAATGAAAGAGGCCGGCAGTTAACACAAATTCGCTTTAATGGAAGCATATTCGTATATGTGATATATACCACTAAAGAGATTCTGCTGCTCATCCCCACCCACTTCTCCCTCCACCAAGACATCCTCACATCGTATCATCACTCATTCACCGTCTTTGCTACTGTGCGGGATGTGTTCTATCTAAGAACTGCTGCCGTCTGACTAGGAGGACTTGAACAGCAGATAATGGTTGTGCAGCAGAATGGTATCAAGGTACATTCTGCACGTCGTGTAGACCGATGCTGTGGCTACAGCTGCTTGCCATTTTTGAAAATCGCAATCAGTTTTCCACCTTACAAGAGACGTCTGCATCCGATCCAGAGGGCCAGGCAACTGGTCTAATTCACAATTATGTCATCGGAGGCGCTTGAAATTGGCGGTATCCAATAGGAATGCAGCATCCGGTCACATCGGGTCCAGCAGGTCTGCGGACTCAGTTGCAGTCAGCATGAGGCGCCAGCCGGGATCGACCAGTGCCGACCAGCTGCAGGAGAAGAGTAGGTAGAAGCAGCGGAACAGTAAGTACCCCTTGCTTAATGTCTGTGTTAACTCTCGTGTGTGGAAGATGGAGTCGTCGTGCTGCTGTTATCACTTGTAACGGCTTTTCTCCTTTGGTCATCAGCAGATGCGACGTCTTGCAGCCTCTAGAGGCCTGCAGCAGCGACGTGTCCCCGCCCGTCAGGGCCCGCAGCAGCGACAGCGTTCTGGGATCCTGTCGCGCGCCTCGTCAGCTTGTTGGAGCAGGACAACGAGCTCTTATCGTTGGTTGCAGACACCCAACGAGACCGTGATTCGCAAAAGTGGACAGGGGGTCCTAATGGGCATGACGCAGGTCGGTACTGGACCCCGTCATACGTGTCAACGCAATCAGTCTGCACGGACAAAGTGTGGATATAGTGCATGAGAAGATACCAATTAACCCCTGTGCACCACTTTTGTTCACTTCTGTGAGGATATAGTGGATGAGAAGATACTTCTTTTCACTTCAGTGTATAATTTAACCGCTAGTGGTTTGAAGCGTTTACATATCGCTATAGAAGCATCCGCAGACAGTGTGTGGCGTTTTGTGTTGCAGATCGAGAATGCAGCTAAAAGTGCTAAAGTGCAGTTTACGGAGGTGGATTGGGATGAGCTGCGTCGCGCAAAAGCCTACATCAAGCTACTGTTGACCGCCGAGTATCATGCGAGCCGTCCTCCTCCGGACATTTACTCCATCCATTACAACAGTGTACAGTGACTCTCCACTCCGCGAGAAATCGGATCACACATCCTATTATCTACAGTACTACACCTTTACAAACTTCTTCGGTCTGTAAATGATGCTGTCGATTGCGTTGAAATGATAGCTGCCTTACGTTAAAGCTGTGTATGGAGATATTGCATGGTATCTCCATACGAACAGTGTGGGTGACGTCGAGCAGTGGGTCACTAGGTTGTCACGGGACACTACTATACTGCCAGTAAGTTTGAGAGAAATACGTGCTACTTCTCTACATACAAAATGACTTAGCTTTCTATGTTCTGTACTGATGTTAATATGAAGACCGAATCTGTTGATGTAGTGTACCCCGTGTATGATTACTGAAAAAAATGTATGTAACCATGTATGTGTTTTATTTCTTACCTCTCATTATATTGCAAGTACTAAAGCTATTGCTACCAGTATTTTCACTGCAATCATACAACAGCAGCAGAAAATTACGTCATTTAATTAAATTCTTTGAAAAAGCCCATTGCACGCCAGTACCTTAGATAGTCGGTGTCACGGCAGGACATAATGTTCAGTATTTCCTATAAAAACCCATTGCGTGCCAGTACCTGACGAAGTAGGTGTCATGGCATGGTGGATGAAGCATCAAGACTTCGTTGTAAGATACTGAAGCTGTGACGGTGTACAATAAGACCAGGGGAAGAATGGCGTACTACTTTCCGACAACATACGTGCAATAATTGCAAGTCCATCCAACTGCGGCAACACACATCCAGATGGAGCCCGCTTTGAAGATGCATATTTATTTTCAGAAACACTGTTTCAGCCCAAATAGTAACTATTACAGGAAAAATTGCAGGGTATAGATGGTGTTACATTCACAACATTCAATGAGAGCAGTGATATCCTTCCACGACGAAAAGTAAAGCGAAACACAGTGCTCGTGTTTGACGATGTTGCTGTGGAAAACCATGGTACCAAGATCAAATTCTACGATATTTCTGGTTTGATCGCCATATGACTGTCGATGTATTTTATCTGAGTCAGACATATTCCAGAATCCCAAAACAGCTGTTGAGGGATAATGCAAACATAATTATAGCATTCAAACACGACACCCTGAATTTACAACACATTTACTGGACTCATGTGAGAACCGATATGTCGTTCAATGATTTTGTAAATTACTGGAATCACTCACAGTATGGGTTTCTAGTTACTGACAAAACAAGAAAACTGAATGATGGCAGATATAACATCACCATGGATAAATTCGCACGCATGACGGGAGCTCAGTCTGATAGGACGGGTGTGCATAGACAAAGCATTCGCTTGTACGTGGACACGAAAAATTCAAACTTCCGAACGTAAAATGGGAGATGTACGCAAGGAACTAGAGACCTATAGTCGTATTCTTTGGAGACTGAACAGTACACTGAATGATCGGGATAATGCAATCGGAAAGAAAGTAAATGACTTAAATGAAGGGAAAATAGCTTTTATTGTGAAGAGGGCATTGTATGAACGGGTTAATTCAATTGCAAAGAAAGCAGGCTACTTAACTGAAGGTAAGATAGCTATTACCGAGAAGGGGGATCAGCATAAGAAGACGAAGAAGAAGAAGAAGAAGAGCGGATATAGAAAACCTCACGCTGCACAAGTCCAATTAGTATACAGCGAGATGTCGACTAAGCATAAAGTCGTCGAGAGAAATTAGGGCATTTGAAGAGAGAGCAAACACTAAGAGAAGCCTTCAAGAGGGTTGCAGAATCTCTCAGCCAACTCTCAGTAAACGACGATGCCATTGCCGATTTCATTAAATGTCACAATGAGTTAAGAGAGACAAAGTAATTCGTGTCAGCAGAGTAAAACCATACATACTGGGTAAGCAGCCTTTAAGTGTAACTGAGTACACAATACAGATCGGCGATAGTTTCAGAGAACCTCTGATATACTTAACCTCATTTTCCTAAGACCCACGAAAACTAAATAATGCGCCTAAAGATCAGGAAATTTATCATGAAACATTGCATTGGACTGATCTGCGTAAGAATGCTAAAATCCAAAATAACGCGAAATACAAGTCCAATATAAAAACTATATAGAGTGGTGAAAAATGCCAAAATCCAAAGCAATGTGAAATACAAAGCCTTAATTGGATTGTGAAAAGAATAGCAGCCGTGATGGTAGTGACATTCAGCATAAAAGAGTGAACAATCGACTTCCAAAGTATAAATATATACATTACATCAACCTCAATGAGCTAATAGATCGGCTAAAACTGCTCATGGCATCAGCTGCTGTTGGTAATTCGAACGAGCTTAGGTAGAGAGGCATCATCAAATACGTATTGAGACTGTAGTTCGAGAGCTGCACAAACCAGTACGCAAAACATACTATCGTAGATATGTTATGATAAAAGATTTGCACGACCTGTGGCATGCGGACCTTGTCGACATGAGGGAATATTCACCTGTGAATAACGGCTTCAAATTTATTTTAATGGTCACTTATAGTTATTCAAAATTTGCCTGCGCAATATCCACGAAAGCGAAAACAGGGAAGGATGTCGTGCAGGTGTTTGAGCGGTTACTGCAGACGGGGAGGCATCGAAGCACAGACAACATTCAAACAGATCACGGCGGCGAGTTTTACAATAGATATTTCAAGACTGTGATGGAGCGCTATGGAATACATTACAACCCGACATTCCCCCACCCGAAGGCTAGTACCGTGGAACGTCTGAACACAACAGTGACAACCCATATGTGGATGCGATTGAAACTTCGTTTCTCACACAAATAGACCGATATCTTCCCATGAATAATTGCACGGTATTATAGAACCAAGAATCGCCCAATAAATATGAGGCCAGTCGATATTCGTCATAGTAGATACTAAAATGCTAGATCCACACAAACAGCTATTTGGTGTGGTGATTTAGTATGTATTTCAATACAGAAGACAGTACTGAAGAAGTTACACATGCTGAACTTATCAAACGAGAGATCCACAGTTTCCAAAGTGCAGAGAACGAATCCTAGAACGTACCTTTTAAATGACAGTAGTGGTACTGAAACTGCAGGTTTCTTTTACACACCAGAGTTACAGAAGAACTCGGAACCAGATTTATATCTCGTAGAGAGGGATATATGGCGTCGAGGGAATAGAGCGTTAATTACATGGTTTTCCTGCATAAAAAAAAAACAGCTGAATCGACGCTGGAAACTTGCTGTATAACAGGGTGTGCAGACCACAACCACCTCAGTAGCATAATATGTGTAATGAGAGACGCATAAGAGGAGGAGGCGGTATTCTCGAGAAACTAATAGTCGAATTACACGTTCCTGTATATAACTACTGTGGACCTGGAACAAACGTCCGTCGCGATCGCACGCGGTGATAAGCGGATACATCTGCTCGTTGATGCGTGTATGCAACATGACATCTCACACGCAGCAAATAAAGATTATGGCACTGCCAATCTAATTGTAGCTGATAAAACTAAGGCAATACGAGCGAGAGGGGATATTGGTGTATGTCAAGCACTGCAGCATTTGCGTTGAAAAAACCATGCGTGGTAAACTTAAGTTGACAATAGAGGCACTGAAATATCAGAAGCTGCGTACTGTGGAACAGAAAAACCAAATTATTGACTTTCGTGGTGAGGAAATCATTGTACGACTACATCTAAGACAGGGCGGGCGTAAAGTATGAAACCAGCACCCAGTGCGCAGCACAGCACAAAACATCGCTGCAGAACCGCAAAGTGATAATATTTGCGAACAACGAGTTTCTTAAATCACTAGGCTTGAAATCTCGCAATGACGTCATCGCTCAATATATCTTACCCAGTGTAAAATGATGAGCGCATCATACGCTAGAAATACTTCTCGCTTAAACCTTATGCTTCAGTGATATTTAACAAGAACGATGAAATTAGAATTGTCATCAAGCACCAAGACACCTTTCCTGTTCCATGCAAGAGATTCATATATTGGATGGATCATTTAAAAAAAAGAACAGTAGTCATACCGTGCGATTCCTGTTCCAGGAAATACGAAATGAACTTAATGGGGTAGAGATTGATCGTACACGTAATGTCGGCATAGAGTCAACCCTTAAAACATATTTCTCATCATCACCCTCGGATGTGAATGGTTTAGAAAATGCAGGGTGGTTCACAGATGAGCCTGTGGGCGGAACAGCAGAAGAGTACCGCTGCATACATACCTCCAAAAACGATTGTGGGGTACTTTGAGGACATTCAGAGAATTATTGTGAACGCTAAACAGGAACTTATTCTGGTACAGAATGCAACAGACAGCAGCTCGTGCATTCAAGGAGTTCACAAGGACAATTAGATCGTCATGAATAAAATCATGCGGAACATGCCTTACATTACAGTGACAGATGTGGAGTGTTTGAAGCTTTTAAAAGTTCTGAATACCGGTAAATATCTGGCATTGGTTTTCCGCACATGGGAGGTTTTTGAGTATCCAGCGAGTAGACAAACTTGGGCTATTAAAATCACCGTGCAGCTGGAAACACCGAGTTTCAACATATTTGCATTTCAGGTCAATAGAAAGGAGAATTTAGCAAATGATTCCACCGTATTTGGCAATTGTAATTTAACTAGTACCAGACACTACTTGAATTCAGAATTCTAACTAAATGACAGTTTACAGTTACAGTGGGGCCAAAATGTATACAATCTAGCATTTAACATATACGTAAGGTTCTGTGCGTCTTACTATGAAGGTGTTGAAAAGGAAGGATGCCTACTCAGTCCACGAAATTCAAGGAGCTGGCACCAATCATCGTAATAGACTGTTGTAAACCGAATGAGATAACATCATCAGGCCCAGTAGATGTACGAATCGAATTTCAGTCTCCATCAAATTCCCCAGAACCCACTGCAACGTATTCCCTAGTTCTACATGACTGTGTGGTTAACTGTTGTCCACATACTGACGTTGTGCAGGGTGCTGCATAAATGACCAGTCGTTGCCAACGTTCAAGATTTCTATGATGATGAGTGCAGATAATTTATATTTAAATATGTTGCATTCAGAGTATACACAGATGACACCGGTATAATAGAGATGTTGTCAACAAGAACTGCATCACTGTGGCTTTTCAAGGATGTGAATTGTGCTAAGGCGTGCAGGAGTGCAAAATGGCTTACACATTTCTTCCATGGACTCCATTGCAAGGACCTGGTATACATTATAAAGATATGATGACGTCACGTCGAATATTCGATCATCCTGGTACCATCATCTACATCAGAGGCTAGAACAAGATGACATGGATGCAACGAATCTTCAAGTTTGTATGTATTCAAGACCTGCAACTCGACAGCTACTCTGCTATGCATCAGCTAAAGATATAACGTAAAATTACTTTTAATTTGGATGAATGTAAATAAATGAATTTTTACGTCACATTTTGTCATTTTCTTTCTTTCTACCTAGCTCCTACTTACATAGTATGTAGCTTAGCACAGATCCTACGCCTGTGGCTTTGTTCAGGCACAGGTGATATAATTTCAGACATGTTTCCTGTATGCCTTTGGAAGCGGGCACGATCATGTGCCACATGTTCCCACAAACCTATATTTGCACCATAATTGGCGAAATCCCTTCCAATGATTACATTTATTTTTTCCTCCACCTTAAACCTTACCTCCCTCATACTTTGATTTAATATCCTGTGCATCTTGCATAGCCTTCATATACATTGGTAAGAGTGGGGATTTGTGAAACAACAAGAAAAACTCAGAATTAAATATTGCACACATATTGTACTACAGCCTTACATTAACAAATCTTTTTCTTTTTACAAGACATGTAGTAATACTGCTTTTAAAATCACAGATCTTATAAATGTTTGAAGTTTTTTTTATTCATAGTTCTTGGTTTTACAAATAATAGTACGGCTTGAAAAAAATTTTTGCTTTACATTGCAGTACTGTTTATAGCTACTGCAGAGGTACAGTTTCTCTTACACTAATACTATTACTCTTACTAGTGAAATTCCACCTAAACAGAAGACTTAATTTATACACTGAACTGAGTGGCTCTAAACATTTTCCACTTCAAGCAGCTGAAATGAATACAATGAAGTGAATGGCCTTAAGATATTCATGCCAAACAGCTGCACTAAAAACAACTGGGTGGAATTCACACTTAAACGAGTATGACTTGGACGGCTAGCAGTGGTTGAAACTTAAAAACTATTCTGTTTACAGAAGCATTCACACAATCACATACACACAGAAAGTGCAAAAGAGAGAAAAACGGTAAAAATGTTTCTTCAACTTACAATTTTTTTTAAAATTTTTTATGATGTTACTAAGATTTCAAGCCTTTTAATATACACATTACACATTGTGAACTTTTAAAAGAACTTTTATAATTTTTTCCAGCACATCTTGCTTATGCATTCATACATACAAAGTATGCTACTTATTAAGAAAGAAAAACAGACAGAATGTATTTACATACAGGCATAATACTTACACAGGCGTCCACACTCAAACACACTCACAAGCTTATGCAGAGACACATAAGGAATCATAGATTCAGGCACGCCATACATCACAGACGTACAATATTTACACTATGATGAAAGAGTCTTACTCTTCAGCACAGGCTCTCACTCAGCCAGTCACTCACTCGCTCTCATTCACACCGTCGAAGTCCCCCATCCTCCCTGGCGCTTCAAGTACATAGTGTTAGTTCGGGACGGTTTCGACTCTGTCACCACAGATGGCTCTTTCATCGTCGTAAAGTGACAGTCCGAGTATAGCCTGCAGCACAGTGTACACGTCGTGACCTCGCTATCGAATACTAAAAGTCCCCGTCAAGTAGGAAGGCAACCCAGTTTGCAGCCTTTCTGCGCAATCACCCTCAATTCACCTCTTGCAGCCAATAACACTAATTCTCCTTCCGAGCAACTATCCGCGAGTTTCAACTCGAGGGCGAGACTCTGTCCTGTATGCTGTACTGTTGCCGTACTTAGCGACAACAGAAGTATTCATTCAACTGTTGGTTTATTTGTTTCTTTTTTTCTTGCTTTTCATGTAGCAAAACAGATGTGAATGGGAAATTCTATCAGTAAATGTTTTATTTTTAGTGAGATTAAAAAAAATGTCTAACGACATGTCTGCTTCACAAGCAGGCGAGGGGGTTTATTTATGGGATTTATAACTTTTTAAAAGTAAATCTGAAGGCAGGACTCCTACTGTTCACATTTGAAGTAAGAAGAATGAACTTGCAGAGGCGTGAGGTATCGGCAAGAGCAACTATCGAAATAACTATAAACGAAAGTGTGCCGCGTGGATGGTATCGAAATCTCAAGAAACCTGTAACTTAAATAGTTGGTTTTGGCAACTCTATTTTAAAGCGCTCTTTGTGAATGGTGAGTAGAGGGCATCACAAAACCTTGTTAAAGAAGTGTATGAAAAAACTGGCTTTAATGCTAGCTTTTCGTCAATGTAGAGACATTCATTTCATTTATGTTAATAAGAGAGTTTTTAGCTGAAAGAAGTGACATAGGTGCAGCACGAACCACATTCCTCATAAAGATGGACGACACGAGAGAAGGTTGTAGTTCAGCATTGATGATGAAACTCAGATGAATCAGAATCATTCCAGGTATACATGTTTCAAAATGAGTGGTGGTAATGGCAGTTTTTAAGTTTCCATAGTAACAGGTTCTCGAATAATTATTGTGCATGCAGGACTTCCTTCTGGATACGTTCCTGAGAGTTAACTTGTATTTAGGTGTAAGAAAAACAGCAATGGCTACCATACTGAAATTGATGCTGTCAGTTTCATGAAGGAGTTCACTGAACAATTTTTGCCATATAGTCTTTCGAAGTTGGTCATCAACTGTATACATGGTATAGGAGAACTTCCTAGACTTTACTTATTAGGAATCCGTATCCTGTAAAGTATGCAGACTATAATGTTCAAAATATTGCTCAGCGTGTTGTATGCTATAATAACTGGCAAGAATGCGGGTAGAAAAATTCGTCAGAAACTCCTATATTTCCAGAGGTAAACTCCTTTGTTTTTCAAGGCACGAATTTAAAAATGCCTTAAAATAACAGTGACCGTTACATGTCGCGATATCGATGGTTTTCGTCGTTATCTATCAGCACTCACTAGTGTTATTTGCATAAGTTTGTTAATTGTTTGCTTGCTCAGTAAATTAAAAATGTGTCTGTCACTGGAATGTTGAACGAGTTAGTTTACATTAGTAACACCTGGTAACAGCGAAAAATATGACACATATTTACCCTTTTCATGACAGTCTTTTGCAGCAGACTTTTCTACCAGTAATTCGCTTTTGTGCTGATTGATTACATTTAACTACAGTCAGACACACCCACAAATACGCAGTATAAACATTTTTAAAAATTCGATGGAACAGAAGCAGATGTCAAGCAAATACAAGGATTTCGGCTTGTGTCTGAATATAATTTTGTTGCGTATTACATTTTTATCTACAACACAGTCCAAATCGCAATAAATGACTATTATTGCAGGCAGATGTATTGACCTTGTAGTTAGACAATTTTCATTTTGAGAACAATTGCAGCTGACGTCTTCATAAAGCTGTGTCGGCAGTTCTCGCCACCTGACATCATGCAGACTAAAGTTTTGGAGGAGTGGACTCAACAGCGTCAAGACCAGAAGTGAGGTTTCTCTCATGACAGTTGATCGACATGGGCTTTCAATTTATTATTCCCTTCATAAATCTAAATGTATAATACTTGATTGTTGTCTGCGGCAACGTGGACGTGGGCTATTGTTTGCAGTATGACATGCGGAGATTGCAGCAGAGCACAGGGAACACCGCCGTACAGGCGCTGCAATTAGTCTTGGAGCGCGGGGCACATAGTACCAGATGTCGCACAACCTGAGCTCACCTCTTGGCGGCTCCATCTATCGTATGCCACGCATACATGTTGGACACTGTGCCCACTGACTTCATCATCGGTAATCCCTCCGCCTCATCTTCCATTATGCCGGCAACCTTCTTGGTCTGAGGAACAATACCGAAAGGATTATTGACTGCGTATCCCGATGTGTAGAAGCCATTACTGTGACACCTGCTTATTTCATATGGATCGCAGTTCTTCAACGAGTAGATGAAGCCATCTGTATCCATGCACAGTATAGTAACATTGGTTCCACGAAATGAGTTTTAGCAAACTCATAGTGCAACTGGTACATGTCGGGTTTGTAGATATCCAGTATACACATACCCAAATAGATAGGTTTCCTAAACTCTACTGCAACCTTCGACATCTCCACGGCAACCAGGTTCACACTGAAAATAGTGACCCGCTTAAAATTTGTTCTGGCAGTGCACTTTCTTACACCCCACGGCCTCTCCCATTTGATCCTAATCGCGTTCATTCCTTACATTTTGGATGCTTTACAAGGAAAATTAAATTGTTCATTAATTTATAAAAGTCTTTATTGAAATCACTATTCACGTCTGCCCTCTTTTCGGCATTTAATTCAATATACTCCTTCAACCATGGGATTGATTGAAAAAGATTGCTTGAGTTATTCTTCCTAGTTCCATCGCAAAGCTGAGACACTGCTGGAGGTTATGATAATGAATTATGTATCTCTGCTTGTGTCCAGCAGTGGCCATCAGTTTAGGGGTAGTGCTTTCTCGTGGAACTTATTGTTCTGGAGATGATGGCAAGTCGCTTATCATTTCATGTATACTAACAGGGTATATGAGGTCTGCATCCACCAAATAGCCTACATCAGAATCAGCAGCCAGCCTCATTACCATTCCACCTGATCCCTCATGGCTTTCTTGTATAATTTATTCACATCCACATGTAGAGCATAATTTGAATCGAGAGGTGCGTTAAACCCCACACACATACGTGGATTATTTGCCTTGACGTTTTTATGGACATACTGGCAAAGTCCCTTACGGATCCCGCTCTCAAAGATAAGAAGCATCAGTCAAAAGTTCGATGCTGCACTTTGTTTTCTTGAGATTTGCGGCCCAGAACCACCCAGGTGTGGTGTAAACGGAGATTTGCAGAGAGTATGTGACCATGCACACTCTCTGTAACTTTTCAAAAACATCCGCAGGCAAGCGCACGTCGATGTCCATACATAGTTTTGTGTATTCACCCAAATTTAAAATCTGCACTAGTTTGGCATCGGCTCCGAGAGTACCGGTAAATGCAGGTAAGTCGGGTAGCCCTGTTTCGTCGAGTTTCACCTTACTTATCAGATACTCATAAGGGAAAACCCCTTTCCTAGTCACAAGCTGAACCTTTTCCTTGTCAGGGTAAGCAGATCTGGTGATTTGCATATCCTCCCGAGGTAGAGTTTCAACGACTTTCTGGAGTGGCGCCTGCATAAAACGTAGTGTGTCAAGAAAGCGGAGCGTAATTTTTTGCGTCATTCGTTTCGAGAATGAAATATACTTCCCAACATTCTCACCAGGACATTGGCCTAATTTTTCTCCCAACCGAAATTAATTAATTGCTCAGCTAGAAAGTGAGCGCCATACCCACTTAAATTGTGGAAGAAAAGGGGTATGTGGCGTGCTAAGTGATACTTCAAATTGCATGCTTTGTGAGCTGCACTGCAAAACTTCCCCATAAGATGACGGTGATTCTACGGGGAGTTTCAGCTTCTCTAACGGCAGTCCACAAATATGACAGTTAACCCATTCATTGCACATTTGTTTATTCTTCTCCTATTCGGTTATGGGGATGATGGCATTGTAGGGCCTATCAACAACCAATGAGAGTTTTTTAAGCTCAGTGAGCAACCAAACCGGAGGATTATACCCGAGATAAGACTCGTAGCGGCTAAGTCTTGAATCATATAAGCATACGAGTTGGTACGCTGCTGCATACGCGCTACGGTTGCAGGTTCGAATCCTGCCTCGGGTATGGATGTGTGTGACGTCCTTAGGTTAGTTAGGTTTAAGTAGTTCTAAATTCTAGGGGACTGATGACCTCAGAAGTTAAATCCCATAGTGCACATGGCCATTTGAACCATCTGCTGCATACGGTACGTGTTTTTATGTGAAGGTGGTATGTGAGGCTATGGAGTTGCCATCATAGTGGGTGATAGGGGCAAGGAGACATTCGGAGTCAGCGTATACAAGAAAAGGACATCGTTCCTGGTGGTGAGCATTCTTCAATTAAATGAACTTGTTTTATTCTGTAGCCATAACAACATGTACCAGTTTCTTCAGACGCCTTTTTACATTTAGGTATTATATTTTACATTTAGGTATTTAGTCACCTGAAGCAAATGTGTTTTGTATGCTCACGTTTCGAAAACTTGTTGTGAAGGAGACGCGACGTGTTTTTGATCCATACATAATACCGATTATCATCTTCAGACAAGAGCAGCATGCTTACATGGAGATCACACACTTGCATATTTCGTAAAATGGCGTTTTCCGGCTACAGCATGCTTATCCTGCTCATCTCATTCGCTTTTCTGGTTCTTCAGCCATAAATGTGAATCGATATTCTGGGATTTTGTACCTGAAATTTTGGTGTGTCCTGAATCTTAATGGGGAACCCACTACCGTCGAAGTTATAACATCCAAGTATTTTAAGTGCTAATCCGTATCGAGATGTGCGCTGCGAAGCATGTGCGTACTTCCTTTTGCAGGCCAGGATTGACCATGGAAAACAAGCATTGTCCTCTTGATATCTCGATCACAATAATAATTACGTAGTGCCTTTCGTTGATATGGCTGTCCTCAACTACACACAAATAAATCTTCTAATTGTACCGTAAGGAATTTAAGATTGAGAAATGGAGCTACAGATATACCAGATATACGAAGTGACAGAAGCACGTTAATGGAAACATCGGACAGGAGTGAGAATGGAGCATTCGACTGAGTTCAGTGCCGTATGTGAAATCAGTTTCATTACAGAAGTAAGCTGACATGTACACAAGCCACCAAAGGCGAGACATGACTCATCTCACATAAGAAGTCAGGAGGAGGGATTCCCTTAATAATCTTAGTAACATTTACTTCAGTTCCCGCAAAATATTGATTGGAGGTCCATCGGCTGTTTTGTGAATAATTACCCTCAATAAGTAGACAGAGTAAGAATATCGGATCACACGACTTAGAACAATCATAATATATGAAGAAAATATTAACCACTACAATTCGTTCCGTCCAGTACAGCGATTTATCATAACAGACAAGACACGATATATGGAAGCAACAATAGTCATATTTTGACTTTACACTGAATCAAGGCAGTACGCAAGGAACAAATACTTTCCTGGCATATTAAATTAACATAGTCGAAACAATCAAGAACAGGATTACACAGAGAGGGAACAACCCATACCTCAATATATATACATAAATAACGGTTCCGTCATTTCCCTTTTAGTAGGTTTGGATCCCTGACGGCACTCCTCTTTCATCAAAGATAACAACATGCTAGGTTGCTCCTGGAACATGGCAGTATTAGACGCAAGCGACACACAACGTATATAAACACAGGCGCTTTTTGTGAAGGGTCAACCGCGAGAACAGTATGTCTTTGCCTCACGCAGGTCGCAGTAGGTGGTATCGATAGTCGAGCGCGAGAGAAGTAATCTGTGTTGAGACTCCGAGCAAGTAAGTAGCTGGCTGCTAAGCGAGCAGGGCGGGTTTCGGCAGGAGACCGACCGCATTTACAAGTGTTTGAAGGCTGTGTGTGTCACCCAACGCCGTGGACCTGACCTCCAGCAAATACGTGAATAGCATTAACTGAGTGAGTTATTGATGTGTTTAAGTCTTCGTTTGTGCAACCTGATAACGCGACAACTGCGCCGGACACGCACGGCTTTGATTGCAGTGAGGATTTTACTTTCAGTGCCACGTGGAGAACACTGGCGTGTGACGATTCCAGTAGGAGACCGTTATTACTTTGTCAGACGGAGGGAGTAACTGCCTCATTCGTGCTGTCTGGACAATATAAGTAGAACCTTAACAACAATGTATGCACCGATTATTGCTACCTGTAATCCTAATTAACTTTGTTGGATTTGATGCGAAACAAGTCCCGTGCAAATATTAACCGGCCCTTATCAGTTGCACATGGTGAAACTATTCCTAACTGTTAGGCTTTATTAACTTATCTATAACGGTGGGTTTAATTAGGGTGTGTTTCATTCTATAAGGAGTGACAGGGCACGAAGCGTCGGCCATCCCTCCCTCCTCGCGCCCCTGCCTGGGCTCTGCCACCCGCCGATGTCAGACCACCCCACCACAGCTCGCCTAACCGCCGAGAAGAGGAAGCGTGACCGAACCAGGCGGCTAGTGCCAGCCTAAACCCATAGTGCCCTACAAGGCACATAACAGACCCAGAGTTCCCAAAAGCTGCCCCCACTATCAGCTCTGCCGTCGTCCAGAAAACGCGCCTTGTACAATCTGTAGCCATTGAACTGCACGTGAGCTTTCTTCACACGACAATGGCCCCGACGGAATTACAGAAACAAGACGCTATTTCAGCCCATAGGCAGCTAACATTAATCTCTTGGAACTATTCAGTAATTTCTCATGTAGTTCCATCTTCGGTACTTCAGCATCTGGTAAGGTTCACTAGCCGCATAGCAGTCCTCCAGAAGAAGATGGACGAGCATTGTGTAGGCAGACTCTTTAGTAAATTTATTGCACCTTTATTTCTTCTGCCGCTAGAACGCAATCTTTGACGAACTTTCCCACAACATTTTCAATGTGATGGTGCCAACTCAAATTGCTCATGATCGCAATTCCTATACGTGTAATTGCAATAATCACTTTTATGCTTAATTTACAGTGCAACCGAAATTTGACTAAGTTGTTTCAGTACCCACATGGAAGACCTTAAACTTTTTGTTGTTTATGCCCTGATGCCACTTTTCTTACACCAAAACTATCTTGTCCAAATCCACTTCTAGTTCCTTTTGTTCTTCAAATGACATTTACAGACGGTAGACAAAAATGTTATCTGCAAACAAGACGTGAAGGCTGATTAGACTGTCTCCTAAGACTTTTATACAAAGTAAGAACAGCAGTGGGCCTACAATACTCCACAGTGAAATCGCAGATGTAACGCCACTTTCACCAGATGCCCTCTCGTCAGTTACATAGTTTCTCATCCATCAAAACTGCCACATCGACTCTAGGCGTGCCACAGATTTAGTTTGCAGGCTATTTTCAATGCAGTGCTCACTACAGTAGTAATTCGGGAATATAACAGTCCCGTCAGGTTTGTAACTTGGCACCTCTCGGCCACGCTATTAGCTGAACGCAGTTTCATAATTGAGGCTATGTCTCGGCAAACCGTTGTCTCGATTGTTATTGCGAATAAAAAATACGATTTGTGTCACTGTTTCTTTAATTAAGGACGATCAGTTGCGATCTGACTGGCAGATGTCCTTGAGATATGGTGTTGTGTCTAATGAGAAACTGCACTTCGCAGAACCTGATCTTCCGTCATACTTACCATTACTGGGAAACTGCACCTTGCACCGCCACATCTGAACGTGGTATGCTAATCAGAATAAAACCGGACACCAATAATAAAAGACAAAGTGGCCCAGACGGTGTTCTTCATTCACGAATATATTTTAGCTAAATATTACTATATTCGGCAATCCATTATTTCTTATGTCCTGTGTTAACACTACAAATTTAGAAACTGAAAATCACTTCACATTCCGAAATTACGGTATCCAATAATTTCATGAGTTGAGATTTCATTATTAATTCAAATTACAAAAAATGTCTCTGAGCACTACGGGATTTAACTTCTGAGGTCATCAGTCTCCTAGAACTACTTAAACCTAACTAACCTAAGGACATCACACACATCCATGCCAGAGGCAGGATTCGAAACTGCGACCGTAGCCGTCGCACGATACCAGACTGAAGCGCCTAGAACCGCTCGGCTACCCCGGCCGGCAGTTCAAATTACGGATTTGGATATCATTGTCTCTGGAATATATGAAGAATAAATGAAGAGTATTGTCTTTCGACACAAGTTACGCTTAAACAGTGTGTGGCGCAAAACGATTCTAATGAATTGTTCTGAATTATCAGTTCATAAGAATTACCTGGATTTTCTAGACCATCACCTGTACAATTTAATCAATATTTTCCGAGTGAACAGTGTATTACAAATAGTGTGGAAATTTCGGATTTGCCTCTGTTGCTATCAAAATATGATTAGTGTCAATATCATAGCGGATCCTTCAAATTAAAGTTTATAAAATTCAATAAAGTTACAAACTGAAGTTACAAACTGTCGAAATTTAATCTAAAAACATAAAACAAAAAGAATTTTCCCCAATATTTATCAATGTGATTTATTATAAACCCAGTTGTGCAGTTATAATTTCCTTGTTTGACAATACAAAATTTTAATTATGTTAATTATTTGATATTGTTTGTTTCTCACAAAACATTTCAGCACATCACAAAATTTTTATGTGTAGTATATGTTTGATTCTCCTTCATGAAATATGAAACATATATTCTGGTGGATGTAACGACACTAATTTTTATAATAAAACTATAATATGTCTATTTAAGTTAACTATACCTAGAGCTCGAACAGAAAAAAAAGTCTGTAACTGTAATTTTGTTTTTTTATTTATTATCAACCAAAGACTTGGTAGGAAGGACTGTGTCATATGTATGTTACTATAAGACAATAGAATTATAATGTAGTAGCAAAACTTAATCTAAAATCTATATTTCGTTGCAGAAAAAAGTGGAAAAATTAAAAATACTTAACACTGATGAAACTCCATTATTTTTACTGGTGTAAGCTGATGCTGAACAGTATACTTTTTTGATAATATACCACATGAATGAGCAGTATGTTTGACTAATACATTGGCTATATAACTGAATAAATTTAGATGCATTTAAAGTAATAATAACATCTAGCATGATCGGAATAGATAAGAATACAGAATGAGATTTTCACTCTGCAGCGGAGTGGGCGCTGATATGAAACTTCCTGGCAGATTAAAACTGTATGCCCGACCGAGACTCGAACTCGGGACCTTTGCCTTTCGCGGGAAAGTGCTCTACCAACTGAGCTACCGAAGCACGACTCACATCCGGTACTCACAGGTTTACTTCTGCCAGTATCCGTCTCCTACCTTCCAAACTTTACAGAAGCTCTTCTGCGAACCTTGCAGAACTAGCACTCCTGAAAGAAAGGATACTGCGGAGACACGGCTTAGCCACAGCCTGGGGGATGTTTCCAGAATGAGATTTTCACTCTGCAGCGGAGTGTGCGCTGATATGAAACTTCCTGGCAGATTAAAACTGTGTGCCCGACCGAGACTCGAACTCGGGACCTTTGCCTTTCGCGGGCAAGAATATTTTTCGCTTTTTGATTTGGTGTATTGTCTTCGGAATGTCCACCATATGAAAAACATGGACTTCCTAAATTTAAACTGGCAACGAGCAATGACTGCCTCCGAGCCACGTAATTTGAAAGCATGAGCTGCATTACGGAATGTGTTGTAGAAAGTGTTTAGACTTCCGATTAGCTCCAGCCACTTAAGCTGAAGTGGTTTTGGAGGCTCAAGCAGTGGTGGCAAACTGACTCTGTGTTCATAGTCTTTGTCATAATTGTGAGCCGTTTTCTTCAGTTCGACTTTCCTTATTGATTGAGAATCGAACTGTTCGGGCACTGTCGCAGTTCGTGAAGCAGAAGCAGATTTTCAACTAGTGCATCTCGCTCTTCTGATATTTCGTCATAGCATCTCTGAAAGCAGTGGCTGTGGTCCTGTCTGTTTCCTGGCTTGCGTCTCACTCTTCAGATGTTTCACCAACTCTACTGGTTGACAGTAGTTGCGTATGTCTGGTTTATCCTGTAGTCTGTGATTTTTTGGGTGGCGTCTCCAATACATTCCAGTACTTAATGCTTGCTGATAGATGAGGTGTCTCAAGGTAGCTTTGTTGTGTGTGACACAAATTTCTTTCGCCTGTAAACAAACAAAGAATCGAATGCCATTCGACTATAAGCAAAAGACGAACACTGACTCATATAGACGTCCAGCACCTAACAAAATAGAAATGGCATTCCATTCAAAACTCAATCACTAATTACTATCCGTAGCCAAAATTACAATTTGTTACTGTTGAAGGCTGAGATGTCGATATGACTTTTGCAATCGACTGAAAGGCGTAGAAGTTGATATGCTGCAACCCCGTCTAGTAGTGAGTGGCGACAAAGTGGATAACATAAAAACCATCCCCATAATGAAAAATATTTAGATATGTCAACTTTCATAGTGACTGTTAAAATGTTGTCGATGTCTGTTAACCTCGAACACACATACCCACAGCCATTTTTATCCATAAAACCATTTTATGGTGTAAAATGATCGATTAAGAAAATTACTTCACCACTCAGTCCCGCACGGAACGACTGCTGGCCCTCTCGGTGCCTACGCTGAGAGGCGACCAACGCGGAGAGGAGGAGAGGAGAGGAGGCTACAGCCCCCAGCAGCGGTTGGAGTGCCCCTCTGCTGGAGACGTCGCTCCCTGGACGGATGTTCTCCAGATACGGCGGAAAAGTTGCGCGGGCCGTCCCTCACAGTTATTTACGACTCGTGTTCCGAATGGGCACGCAACACTCCTAGCTGCGCTGCTCCCCTAGTTAGCAACTTCTGATGCACTTTCTCCTTCTGATCGTATCACTTCCCAAACCGATCAAAAGGCCAATGGAGAAGTAAAGTTTGGAGAACTTCTTCTCTTCTTTACTTTGGTACAAACTTAAACATAGTTAGTATATACGGTCGCTAAATGCTTGACAGTGCTGTACAATCTAATTACATCAGCAGAATTAGGGCAATCACGCCATCTCCAAATCCTGCAATGTGAGTTAGGATAAGGTATTAAATGTAACAGAACTTCCAAGAAGTTATAACTTATGTGCTGAGTATTCTTTCAGTGAAAACTCCATAGGCCCAAATATTATTTCTCTTAAAACCTTAAAAATAAAACCAGTGGAGCACAGAAAACCTGCGCATATGATAACTGTGGCTTATCTATTTACAAAAAAAGAAAATGAGGCTGCCTTACATGCAAGTATACTATTAAAAACTCGAGGATAATATTTCGTCGATGCATTGTTTTCTGCTTTCCTTGATCCTGGTCATAAAAGGGTCGCAGCACAGCAACAGTTCTGAAGAATTTCGGCTTTCGTTGAGGAAAGTAGGATCCAAAAAAATTATAAAAGATAACTGAATTTAAAAGAATGGACATGTGTTAGCGGTATTTGAGGAGTCATACACATTGTCACGAAACTACTTCTGTCCGATTAATGTAAAAGTTACCGCGCTATCAGCACTTCTCAGATATCAAAGTTATACCTGGAAAATATAGAGAAGCATAAAGAAGTAAATTGGGAATGTCCGACTACATTTGATAATGAAAGCTAGACATAAAATTTTTAAGATACATTCTTAAGTTTTGTTAATCTAGGAAAAGCGTTCGGCAAGGTAATGTGATGTGAGGTGTTTGAAATCGCCATAAAATAGAGCTACACCGATGACGTAGAACATGTACACAAACCGAGAGGGAAAAGCAACAGCAGAAGATCAAGAAAAAACTGAACTAATTACCAGGGGCATAAGAGGTTCATATTGTTTTCTGCCTCTATCGTTCAACATATATAGGCAAAAGCAATGAAGGAAATAAAAGAATGGTTCATTCGTGTGATTCAAATGCTGGGTGAAAGACTGCTAGTGACAAGATTCGGTGATATCCGTATATAAAGAGAAAGTACGAAAAAAAATTACATGACATTTTGAATTATAAAGAGAGTCTAATGACCACAGAAGAGAGACTTTGAGTTTACTAAGGAATGACGAAAGTATTAAGAAGCAACGTGTATGAAAAGGTAGACAAACAAAAAAAAGTAAATTTCGTAATATAGACAGTGCAGAAAATACGGTAGCTTCGAAGCAAAGTTACACATCACGGACGAAATGTGGAGGACATAAGAGACAGACTAGGACAGGCAAAATGATCAAGTTTTCTGAAAAGAAGACTTCTAGAATGAACATAGGGCTTAATGAGAGAAAGAAACTTCTCTAAATGTACATGTGGACAAGAGAAGTCAAACGTGAGCCGTGGAAAATCAATGCATTTGATATTTTGCCAATTTTATAGATTCTTTAGCTAAGAAATCATAGTCAGTCAGGAAAGGTCATAATCAGTCAGGAAAGAAATATGTGGAAAACAGAAAGAGACATGATTAAAGGACATATGTTGCCACAATGTGGGTTATGGGGCAGAAAATGTAGAAAAAGAAAATTAGAGTATGTACAGCAAATAACTCAGGATGTTGCATGTATGTGCCACTGTAAGACGAAGAGAATGACACAGGAATAAAATTGCAGGCAGAATCGAACAACTAGTTAGAAATGTGAGGTAGAACAGTGCTGACTTCAGCTGAGTTAATTATATTACAGAATTCGGTTGGTGGTAGGGTAAATCGTCAGGAATTGTCGGATGTTGTGCAATGTCACAAACTCAATTTTGAATAGCAACAAATCTTTGTTAAATAATATGAGTAATATTTAATGGCGATAATACCGTAAATATTGTTAATTTCTCAAGTAATGGTCTCGCGAACAAGTTATCTGTGGATAAACAATTTCTCTATCTGAGAAAGGACAATCTTCTTTATGGAGAAATGTTGCATAGAGCTTAACAAAAAAGGGACAATATCATTTTTATGTAAACAACGACAGTTTGGTTCAGATACTGTCTTTGTGAGAACACTTCACAAGATACTGGTAAAGAGGAAATAAAATCCGTTTTATTTATCTCAGTTGGAATATGTTGCACATAGGAAATTTGCTGTGCCCGTCGTCGAACCCCAGCCATAATTTATATAACGAGAGACACTGCATACTGCCACTCCACACACGATTGGATTCCATATTAGCTAAATGGTTACAAACTATCCTGTGCACTTTGTTTACGTTTGTGACATCATGTGAGCAGGTTGCTGCCCCACTCATTATGTCACAGACCCCATCTTCCACATCAATCACATCATCAACCTTATCATTAATGAAACGATCGTTCCGTAACAAGCAAAATCATCTCATTCTACCTATCCCCTCCTCTCTCTCTTTTCCTTACCACCACAACGATGTACCCTTCACCAATTAGAGCTTGATACTTTAACTGTTATTATAATAAAAAGTGCCTATTATTTTAGTGGCCATTACAATGAAACAGCTGATCACAGAGCAACCATATTGGTCATACTCAAAAGTATCCCTACGATTTAAATTTTGTTTCCCCATGTTCAAAATAAATCATCCAAGAAATTACCAGATGGGTGTAACTTGCAGTATATCGGCAACTAACATACCTCAGCAACCACAATATCAATCCCATGAACTCACCATACTTGGTGCAAGGCTCAACAGACCCTTAAATTAAACATTTTCCACTTCTGTATTGGTCTATGATGCTTGTGAATTGTTACAATGTTCCCTAAAATTTCTCTCTCTCTTTCTGTCTCTCTCTCTCTCTCTCTCTCTCTCTCTCTCTCTCTCTCTCTCTCTCTCTCTCTCTCTCACACACACACACACACACACACACACACACACAAGTCGAGTGGTCTAAGGTACTGCAGTGGACTGTGCAGCTGGTCCCGGCGGAGGTTCGAGTCCTCCCTCAGGCAAGTGTGTGTGTGTTTGTCCTTGGGATAATTTAGCTTAAGTAGTGTGTAAGCTTAGGAACTGATGATTTTAGCTGTTAGGTCCCATAAGATTTTACACACATTTGAACATTTTTTTGAACACACACACACATACACACAGATCTAAAATAGTGCATTAAAAATTACTGTGAACACTGGTCTAAGATGCTAGAGAGTAAAGATACGATGTAAAGACATTCTTCGTAACCATGGACGTCTTATCTAGTTATGGTTAAAAAAAAGGCTACTACTTTTGTCTCTGATGTTGAAGAATTAAGACGCTTAGCCGTTCTGACTCACTAAGTATTTGATGAACGTATAATATTTTATAATATACGGTAAAAAGTGAATTTCCCTGTTCTTATTGAAAACCTCTCTTTCCCTGTGGAAATATTTAAGTGAAAAATAATTATTTAAAGTGGGTTGTGTAGAAGATAGCCCATCGGCCTTTCTTTTCTCATAATGGCGCAAATGCGGGCATTACGTAATATTTAATTAAATATTGGGCTTCACCATCAAATTAACAATATAAATACTTTGAATGTTGATAGTAATTTTCAAGTATTAATAGTTGCAAGTTCATTTTATCAGAATTTTTACGGAATTGCATGGATAAATACTGCAGTAGGCAACAAGGCTTAGGTTTGCCTTATGTATCTTCGAGATTGCAGTTAAATTCGTTTCTGTCAAGGAACTTGAAAAGAAGGAAATTTGCTACCAATTAAAGTTATTTATTGTGATTTTAAAAATTCTTTTGCTATGTAGGTGGCTATATCGTCCCTGTCTTCGCAATAATTAATTTAATGGTCATTGACAATAATAGTTTCATGCTACTACTGATTATATCTGAGCTAGCTGCGAGTTTAGATAACGTAATGAAATCATTAAAAGCAAAACTGTATTGGTTTTTGCTAACTTTTGTGTCTGTGCAGCAACCTTGATTATCGTCGGCGTTTATGTAAGCCGTATACACGAGTGTGCAGAATACACACGAAGCCAACAGTATAATAAAAATCCTTTATCCTTTTTCCAAAAAATTCCAACCACATCTTACATTCGAAAACCAAAGCATTCATACCGAAAAAGAAGGGAGACAGAGAGAGAGACAGAGAGAGAGAGAGAGAGAGAGAGAGAGAGAGACGATATACAAACCATTATAAAACAGTAGATGATTTTTCTTTAGCTGCTGCATCTGCCGATTTGTAATCGCTTTCGAGAAAGTCAGTAACATAAGAAACAAAAGAGCACGCGCAGCAAGAGGAAAGTTACTTTCATTTCAGGAAATATATTGTGAGGAACCAGTGCATAGTGAGAATTATCAGGGTTTGTGCTAAGCAAGCAGCCTAATTTTCAGTGGACAGTGCCGCTAATTTCATACTTTTTCTGAGTAGGGTGGTAATTTATATTTGTGGTTATTCCAAGTCAAAGATTGCACTTCATATCACGCAACTCTTACTTTAGCAATGTATTTTGGTGTTGAGTTTCAGTTGGATAGTTTTCATGTAGTACACAGTCTCTCTTGGCAGTTAATTAAATTCACTTTCATTGTTTGGTATTCTGCATTTCATTAAGGTTTTGTTTCATGACACTGTCAACATGCACAACACAGTGCCGACCATTACTCAGTATTGCTAAGCAGCTGAATATAATATTTGAAGTACATGTTACGTGTGTCTGCCCCCAGTAGCTGAATGGCCAGCACGGCGGATTGTCAATCCTCTGCGCCCAGGTTCGATTCCTCGCCGGTTTGTGCTGTCCTCATCATCATCCTATCATGCTCATCGACTGCAGGTCACCGCAGTGGCGTCAAATTGAAAGACCGGCACCTGGCGAACGGTCTCCTTATGGGGGCTCCTCGCCATATGATTAAATAAATGTTACATGTAGAGAAAGTTTTGGAAAACAAAATATGCAGTGATCACACATTCAGAAAGTTTTTTTATTTTATAGAACGCTTCCAAGGTAAGAAATGAGCTATGGTATGCTCTCATCTACCTCCATTCGAAGTCACGAAAATATTATAGTGATCCGATGCTAGGGTATTAAATTTTCTTGCAGTACAAAATGTTTGACATGTTTTTTGATAATGCTAAATTATGCTAATACGCAGTAGAAAGTACATGACAGTTTGATGTAATAGCATAAGAACAGCTGTAATAGACATTTGTGTAGGTAAACAGAGAGGATAGCTAAGCTCGCAAGAATGCACTTTCAAAGTAAGACAAAGATTATAAAAAATTATATGCTAAGAAATTATCTTTACCTTGCACTACCAAACGTTTTCCACTTGTTGATAACTCCAAATCGTACAGTTTACCTCATGCTAGGGTATTAGTGTATCATGTTTGTCATCTACTCCTGATAAAAGTAATTTATGTTATTACATAGTGAAAACTGCAATGCTAAGCAGGGAAAACAGTGATGGTTAAAACAAGCAAACATGCATTCAGAACTGAAATATTATACTAAAACCAGAAGTTGACACAATATATGACGTAACTTGGCAGTGTATAGCTATAAAATAATAGTAGGTGTGAGCTACTGAATGATAAAACCGTGACACTGGTAGCTGACAGAGCGTATGACTCAGCTCCTGGGGTGTCAAGTTGTGGAGAGTCTCAGCTACCGGTTCTTACAGCTCTATTGTAACAGAGTTAGTTGACAGCACGCGCGCGCGCGCGCTTGTGTGTGTGTGTCTGTGTGTGTGTGTGTGTGTGTGTGTGTGTGTGTGTGTGTGTGTTATAAGGTATGTCAATAATGCTCTGTTTCTGTTATGACTACCATTTTCTCAGATAAGGATGCATACACTTCTTAGAATGACCTCCATTACATCACTTAACACATTCCAAATTCCTAAAAACAGATTCAAGAAGTTCTAACTACTTTTAACTTGCACCAACAACTCACATTTTCATGTACAGCAAAGCCGTAACAAATTGACCTATGTTACACAAAAACTGCAACAAAATGTTTTCCATAGTAACAGACATCGCAGGGGTATTCGTCCAAACAGGTGGTAAAATAATGTGTTGTGACTGGATGTTTCATTTTCATGACATATAACAGCATTGTGACATCATGGATTACGCCGATTGTGACAGCATGTAGTGAATACCAATAACCAGCACATGATGTCATTGAAAGGGCATCCTTGTCGGGCTTCTGACTTCATGAATAACGTTCTCATCTGCACACATAACATTAAAAGTCTGATAAAGCGCCCTGCCTGTTGGAACAATTCGTGATTTGCTAGTATCAATAAGATTCAACTTTCTCGTTGTTTGGTTTTGATTGCTGGAACAAGTCGCAACTCAGCTTGCTTAGTCCATGTCATAATTAGATATTTTGAAATCGGAACGTGGATATTGACACACTCTCTAAGCATATCAGAACTGTAGCGGCCACTGAAGTGAACGCAGTCATTACATGAAATGACGCTACCAAAAGAGATAGCAAATATATAAGCAAACATTGTGCTTTGACTGCACGTCTATAGCTACATGTGCAATTAGCACCATTTTGGTACTTTTCTGTATAGTTATGTACAAAAGTTTATATTTTCTTTAACATGAAGATGAAGTTCAATTTTTTTTTCAGTGTTCTTTCCTGACAATACTAGGAATTTAACACATATCCTCCTGATCACTCAGCTATGGGCATGACATTCTGATTTGTTCCATTGCTTGATTATCTGTGTGACGGAAATTCCAATGCATTGTTCTGTTTCTTAGATGGTGTATGGAAATGCATGCCTTGTGGAAATTTTTTTGACGTTCCAACTTGTTTCTTATCTTTTAATGGTGTGTGTGGATGAAATTCTGTTCAATTCCGTTCCTATTTGAAACGAAATTACGATTTCTGATCCGTTCCTTTAATGATCATATTGAAGAATGCTTACACTGGAAAATGGTTACACTCAAAAACAGCTGTACTGGAAAACACACACTGGAAAAAATCAGTAACGGGCACCCGTAGTATTTAACACCCACAGTACGTGACGCCTCTAGCTGTTAACATTCCAGCAACTGACACAGCGCCTGGTACTTGTCTTACAAAACAGTTTCAAGATCCAGTAGCTGACAGACAAAAGTTGTTTACTTTGGCAGACAGGCTGCCAAGCTGTCGCTAAAAACTGTCAGTTTCTCATTTTAAAATACTTTTTGCTTTCTGAATTCCTATTTGTTGTGTTAACTGTCTCTACCTTGCTGATTAGCACTGTGCTTTTCATTGTGTGGCAGTGTAAGTTATCAGTATCAGTAGAAGGTGACAAACATTTAGCATTACAAGATGAAGTTTATTGTATTTTTGTACTGTAGAACATGATACATTACCTCCTTCCTCCTATATATTTGTCTGATGAAATCAAACATTACCGAAAAAATTGTATAAACTTTAGGTGATGTCATTTCGTTCTATGAACTACCAATAAAATAGCCACAGATCTAACTGCCAATGTGGTTTACAACAATTTAGACTGAAATACCATTAGTGTACGCACTTTAAGAGTACACAGTTGGGTGGGCCTTATTGTATATAATTTTCTGAAAGTTGGAATTTTGCTACACAGATCATCCATTTTTGTCCAGAAGAAAAAAGAAGTCTGTGAAAAATTTTATCTCAGTCCAGTAAATTCTAGGAGTCGCTCAAACAGGTTGAAGTTGGAAGAAAGCATCTTCAGCACGTATTTTCGTTAAAATGCATTTTATTCTTCCTTCTTCCATTGTATACTTGTCTTTAGTAAGAGTAATACATGTATACAAGCAAATCCAGCAATTCTTTTAAAATCATTTTTACTCATATTGCTGAAAAGTTCATTCGGGAAATCCAAAGAACATCGTCAAAAATTTAAGGAATATGTTGTTTTCGGGAATGGACACATTTTCAGTTTAAGAAACCTTTTTATTTACAATAATTATTTTACAACGTTCATTTCTGTAGAATCAAAAACCACTGAAAAAAGAACATTATTTATTCCTAACAGAAGATTTAGTAGCAGTTGGACTTTTTTTACAGTCTCCGCCAACAGTCTGTAAAACGAATTGTTTCTCAGTTTGGTCTTCGCTGGGAATGTTATTGTGGCCCTGGATAATTTTAACAGCTTTTTCTCCAGAAACATTCACAAAAACCATCTAATCAAGTTTTTGCATTGCGCTTTTGTAAGAGGACGCTTCTTTCCTTGTTTAAGGGTCTTTGTAGAGGAAATGGATATTGATAGAAAATCTCGCCAATAAAATATATGTAATAATGTTACACAGAAGATGAAACACCAATATCCAGAAAAGAAGAAAAATGATTTCTGTGTTTGATGTATTTTCTCACATGATTTTTTTCCTTCTTCTCCTTCTTCACCTTTTCCTAATTCCAAGATAAACTGAGGTACATTTGCCATGACTGTTGTTGGAACACTGTGATCACACAGAGTTAAAGCCACAGTTTATTAGTACTAAAGGTGATATGAAATCTTTTTTAAAATGGTTCAAATGGCTCTGAGCACTATGCGACTTAACTTCTGAGGTCATCTGTCGCCAATCTTTTTACAGCAGTCTCACTTATTATTGAATAAATATCCTCGTAATTTATCACCAAACATGGTAAGGTGCCCTAATTGCTGCTGCTCTGACATGAACCAGGCTCAGACGTACATACGAGAAAAAAAAAAAAGGATACATATTCTTGTCAGTGAGTTCTTCTTCTCCACATAAGTAAAACTGATCTTGTAGCAAGCATAACTTTAATGCATGTATGGCCTTTGCCATCCATCTAGAATTATTTACAACTCATGGGGTACATAACTATATGCCATTCCTTGGAATTCCACCAGTTACCGAGTCATTTCATGGAAATCTGGTTTTCAAGAAATTCGAGAATAACTGACAGTCCATCAACAGGTACTTGAGTGTTACCAGTTATCTAACTAATCTTGACGAGTTTCAACGAAGTTACTGTAAATTTCTTGAAGAGATCCTTGTCTGGCCCATAAGTTGCCCTCATCAGTGAGTCCGAACAGATGTTCATCACCAAAAATGTGGCAGTAATATTAAGTCCTCACTGTTATACTGCAGAAGTATCCAAATCAATAAAAGGAAGGGTCACTTTCACTCATTACCCCCCCCCCCCCCTCACGCCACCACCCCCCCCAACCCTCAGGGAAAGGTTCCATGGTGCGACCCTAGTCTAATGGCAGCAGCAGGAGAATAGAAACAGACATGCAGAATGGCTCCAGAAATGTGATAGAGGCTCTTGCAGTACCCCAGCACCGCACAATTCCAATGGAGAGGCGTCTGCGAAATATCTATAGTAGTGGAGAAGCGAAGCAATTTTATTGTCCCAGCAACCATGAGATGGCACGACAGTTATGGTTAAGTTAGCACAGTGCCTAGGGGACAGATTCTTGGACACCCACAGGAGATTACAAGGTGAAGCCAGTGTTAAATTCCAGCAGCATTCTCGCAGAAAGGCACTCGCAGAAATACTACAACAATGGGGACGAGACACTTGCTGTAGGCCAGCAGCCATGTGATGGAGGCGCAGTTCCTTGAGGGGCAGAGAGCCTGTAGTAGTTCTGTGTCCCCGAGTCAGTCTGAAGGTGCTAGGGCTATTGTTAGCCGGCAACTGTTCTTCAGTTACAAGCTACCAGTAACCCAGAGAGGGTTCTTGGTGAGACCATAGCTCAATGACAGCGGAAATATCATAGAGTGCAGAGTGACACCAACAGTGCAGTACAGGCATATGCAGTAAGGACGCACATGTCTGTTGAAGAGACAATTCCTGAGTGGCAATGGTACTGTCATGGTGAGGCGTCTGCATAATACATGCAGTGGTGCAATGGTGGGAGAATACCCATGTCCCTGTAGCAATGTGATGGAAAGAGTCTTACAGTATGCGGGATGCTTTGTGTGGGAGACAGATATTTGGAGACCAAGAAGAGGTTTCATGGTGAGACGTTTTCTAATTGACAGCAGCATTAGCATAGAAGAGCGTTCTCGGGAACATCATCATGGAGACTCTTGTAGTAGACCAGCAGCCGTGTCGTGGAGGGGCAGGAGCATAATGGAAGGGGGTGGGGGGTTGTCAGGTTGGGGCGTCTGCAGAATGACTGTTCTATTGCAATGGCGAATCAATTACTGAGTCCCAGTAGGAAGGTGTGTGTAGAGAGTTACAGCAATCCATCAGCTTTGTCTCGCAGAAAGACTGCTGGACATCTCGAAGGCGTTCCAACGTGAGACGCTAGCAAAATGGCATCAGCAATCTCAGAGAAACGTACTTGCAGAATGACTCCAGCAGTGTCATATAGACACTTGGTGTAGGCCAGCACACGGGAGATGCGGAGGCGATCTCTGATGGGCAGCCAAATTGTCATGGCGAGGCCATTGCAGAATGCCTGTTTTGGTAGGATAACTAGGCAGCTTCTGTGTGCCAGCGTCAACATTATGGAATGGGGGATAAGCAAGCTGTCAGCTGTACCTCGGATACAGACTACTGGACGCCCGGAAGTGGTTTCTTGGAGAGAAAGTTTTACAATAATAGGAGCTGTCACAGACTTCAGCAGTATATGTTAATATTTGCAGTTGCCCAGAAACAGTGATATGGTGAAGTATTTCTAGAACGGCGACAGAAGTTTCATTGAGAGGCATTGAGAATTCCTACAGTAGCGCAAAGGCGAAATAGTGTTAGTGTCGCAGCAACAATGAGATGACACGAGAGTTGCAGTACAGCCAGAAGAGGTTCCTTGGTGAGACCCATGCTATATGGTAGCAGCCATATAGCAAAGCCACTTATAGAAATACTGCAACGATGTCGTCGAGACACTTGTAGGAAGCCGGCAGCCGTGTGATGGAGGCGCCGGCCGGAGTGGCCGAGCGGTTCTAGGCGCTACACAGTACTGCCATGGCGAGGCAGTTTATCTGGTGTCAGGCCCAGTCGTGTAGTATAGGGTGTCTAGGAAGGTGTTTTCACGGGTAGCTAGACAACAATTCAAGTAAATCATGTTATGGAGTTTATTACAGTAAACTGAATTGAGAATACTTAACTTCACATTTTTACAAAGAGGTGTCGCAAGCAATTGGCGACATCCATGTCCTTCGGTATATACTAGTTCAGTGCAAGCAGTTAACACAACCTATTCGTACCGGGGCCGCTACTGTCGTGGTCAGTCTCTTGGCTGTCGTCGTCTCACAGCCTTCTCGGCTGTTACGTTCCAGACCGACGAACCGGCACTCGATGTTACGCCGGAACATTCCTCCTGCCGAAAGCGACGGACCGTGGTGGTGTAGGTGGCGCGACAACGCTGGGGGATTCCGCAGGGTGAGCGGTGGGCTGGACCGGAAGCTATGGCTGCAAGGAAAGTCAAACTTCCGGTCGTACTCCGTCGTGTGGCCTTCGCTCTGACGGAAACGTCCCCTGGAAAAAGACCAGAAGGGTACGCGTCCACCTCCAGAGGGAGGCGTCGGCGGCTGCGTTGTGAGCGGGTCCGTAGGACGAGAGGACGCAGAGGAGGCGAAGGCTCCGTCTGCACGGGGGCATGCCTCTGTGTCGTGATGACACCCTCTGGCGACTGCTGTGGCCGCGCTGTCCTCGGGATCCTTGAATCTGGGGGAAGAGACGCCAAAAGATCATCGTCCATATGTCAGCGGTGGAGTTGATTGTGATGTCGGCGCTGCAAGCCCTCTGGACCTGAAAGGAGATGTATGCAAGCGCCAAGCCGACGGACGATCCCGGCGCGTTCCCACCTTCTGCTGCCGCTAAAAGCCCTGTAAAAGGCAATACAACGCTGCGCGAAGAGGTGCTTTCCGCCTTCCTTCGGCGCCGGACGCTGAGGAGGGTGGGGCAGGCGGAGCAGCGTCCAGTGACTGTGGCCGTGAAGCAATTCCGCCGGCGATGGCCCGTCTCGTGGATGCGAACGATAGGAGGCGAGAAACAGTTGCATTGCTTGATCCCTGGTGTGTGCGGAGAGAAGTTTGACCATCTGCTGCATGAATGTTCTGACAAAACGATCCGGTTCACCGTTTGACTGTGGGTGGCAAAGTGCACTAATTAGACGCTGTATCCAATTGCATTCAGGGCCGTTGTCTGACACCATGACGCCAGATTAACTTTCGAGGCAAAATGTGTGTGTATGTGTGTGTGAAATCTTATAGGACTGATAAGGTCATTAGTCCCTAAGCTTACAAACTACTTAACGTAAATTATTCTAAGGAAAAACACATACATCTATGCCCGAGGGACCGTGACCAACCACACAGTCCATGACTGCAGCGCCTTCGAGACAAGAAAACAGAGGACAACACCTGAATTGTGCTACGTGACATTGTCGAGTTCACTGTCACATCAAAAGCAGACTTGCTGTACGAGTCAACAACAATCAACCAACGAGTGTTCCGAAAGGGTCCTGCAAAGCGTATGTGCACAGGCTGCCATGATGATTGCGACTTCGGCAAGCAGAGAATTTTTGTGGGGAGCGGACAGATTTTCAGCACGTACGTGTATCCCTGTATCACTCCCTTCCCAACCACTGCTTCACTTTCATGCCCCTCGACTCTTATCTGGTTTCTGTACAAATAGTAAATAGCGTTTCGCTCCCTGTATTTTATCCCTGCCACCTTTAGAATTGAAAGAGAGTATTCCAGGCAACATCGTCAAAAGCTTTCTCTAAGTCTACTAATGCCAGAAACGTAGGTTTGCCTTTCCTTAACTTTCTTCTAAGATAAGTCTTAAGGTCAGTATTGCCTCACGTGTTCCAACATTTCTACGAAATCCAAACTGATCTTCCCTTAGGTAAGCTTCTACCAATTTTTTCACTCCTCTGTAAAGAATTCTCGTTAGTATATTGCAACTGTGACTTATTGAACTGATAGTTTGGTAATTTTCACATCTGTCAACACCTGCTTTCTTTGGGATTTTAATTATTATATTCTTCTTGAAGTCTGAGCGTATTTCGCCTGTCTCATACATTTTGCTCACCAGATGGTAGAGTTCTGTCAGGACTGGCTCTCCCAAGGCTTTGTTTCGACTTAAGTCTTTCAGTGCTCTGTCAAACTTTTCACGCTGTACCATATCTCCCATTTCATCTTCGTCTATATCCTCTTCCATTTCCATAATATTGTCCTCAAGTTCATTGCCCTCTATATGCTCCTTCCACCTTTCTGCTTTTCCTTCTTTGCTTAGAAGTGCATTTCAATCTGCGCTCTTGATATTCATACTTGTGGGTCTCTTTTCTCCCTTGGTCTCTTCAATTTTCCTGTAAGCAGTATCTATCTTACCTCTAGTGAGATAAGCCTCTGCATCCATAGATTTGTTCTCTAGCCATCCCTGCTTAGCCATTTTGTACTTCCTGTCGATCTCATTTTTGAGACGTTTGTATTCCTTTTTGCCTGCATCATTTACTGCATTTTTATATTTTCTCCTTTCATCAATTAAATTTAGTATTTCTTCTGTTACCAAGGATTTCTACTAGCCCTCGTCTTTTCACCTACTTGATCCTCTGCTGCCTTCACTACTTCATCCCTCAAAGCTACCCATTCTTCTTCTACTGTATTTCTTTCCCCCATTCCTGTCAATTGTTCTCTTATGCTCTCCCTGAAAGTCTGTACAACCTCTGTTTAGTCAGTTTATCGAGGTCCTATCTCCTTAAATTCCCACCTTTTTGCAGTTTCTTCAGTTTTTATCTACAGTTCATAAGCAATATATCGTGGTCAGAGTCGACATCTGCCCCTGGAAATGTCTTACAATTTAAAACCTGGTTCCTAAATCCCTGTGTAACCATTATATAATCTATCTAAACCTTGTTGTGTCTCCAGGATTCTTCCATGTATACAACCTTCTTTTATTATTCTTGACCCAAGTGTTAGCTATGATAGCCGTGACGTCATACGTTCTACTTGGGTGTCCATACCCTGCCAAGTACAGTGTCGACGCGCTACCTGTTTTGCACGAACAATCCCCCAGTGTCTTTGGTGATGTAACTGCAACACTTCTTTCTGCAAAGCTTTTCTGGTCAACACACTGTCCATTGTTATTTTTAACAAGAACCAGTCCTTCACATATAGCAACGTTAGGCTCACGTGCATAATATCGACGCACTACAAAGTTCTTCATGCTATGCAAGAAACGAGGCCAAGATGTTCGAATGTATGTTAGTAAAATTTTCTAATCTGGATCAGTTTCCGTGGTCTGCACAATTTTCCTATAGTGCAGCGGGAAAAGATTGAAGCAATTCGGAGCCCTGACCATCCATGTGACAACAAGCTGTAGCAGAAGCGTCAAAGTCTGTGTCAGGGCCAACCGCAAGACGTGAGGCGCGTCCGCTCTGCCGTGTTGAGCGTCGGACCATACACAAACTCCTACTGGTATTGAGGCAACAAGAAAGCCTATCTTTGCAATTTTTGAGCAGTTCGTACAGGAACCGGCTTCATCGGATGAAAAAAGTATTGCAATCCGTATTGTGATCCGTTACTAAATAAAATTTTCTGCCGTACAAATAGTGGTGGAATTTGGTGACACCATACACAATAGCCAATGCCTCTTTCTCAATTTGTGATTAGTTACGCTGAACTTTGGACAACACTTTTGATGCGAAAGCAATTTGTCTGTCATTATCACCAATTCTGTGCGAAAACACTGCGCCGATTCTGTAAGAGGAAGCGTCAACTTGCAACATAGCTAGTTTATCAGGATCAAAGTGAACTAAGCATCGATCACTGAGCAAGGCATCTGTAAGTTTTTGAAAATCTACTTTTCATACCTCTGTCCCGACATAGGGGACATTTGTGCAACGCAAGCGACGCAATGGAGCCGCTATTTGCGTCGCATTGGGTATGAACCAAATGTAATAGTTCATTTTCCTTAACAAAGACTGCAATTCAATGACATTCCGAGGAACTGGCATATCTCGTATGGCTAACAAATGCGACTGAAGAGGATGTACACCTTGACTGTTTATGACATGACATCTCAGGTTTGAAGAAGAAAAAAGGAAAGAAGGAAAAACCCTTTTCCAGTCTACACTTTAGTCCTGCATCAGCTAACATATGAAACAAAGCACGCACATTTGCAAGGTGTACGACCAGCTATGACAATTTCGTCCAGATAGTTTGAACAGCGTGGTAATTGCGCAGTCGTCCGTTCCAAATACCGTTGGAAAATGGCGGGTGCGGAAGCACTGCCAAAAGCCAAACGCAGATATATAAAGAAGCCCAAATGAGTATTTATTACACACACACTTTTTGAGGTTCTGCATCAAGCGGTATTAGAAGATACGAGTCGTGCAAATCCGTTTTTGAAAAGTAGCGAGCAGCGGCTAATCTGTCCATGAGACCCTCTGGGCATGGCAACGGATAACTTCAAATCACAGTTTGTGGATTGACTGTAGACTTAAAGTCCACACAGAGGTGAATGCAACCTGAATGTTTGGGAGGAAACCCACTGAACTTGCCCACTGACTAGCTTGTATGGCTGCAACAGCTCCGCTCTATTGCAATTCTTTACGTTCAGCAGTGACTTTCTCCCGTAATACAATGGGAAGAGTTCTGGTCCGGCAAAATGTTGGGTGAGCATTCTCTTTTAGAGTAATACGTGCAACAAAATTGTTAGCCTTGCCTAAACCTTCAGAAAAGAGTTCCGGGAATTCTTTCAGCAAGCTACACTGTCTTTTGCACGGAATGCAGACACTGACAACACGTTGTCCTGAATGTTAAACCCAAACAAATCAAGTGAGTCAAGACCAAATGTGTTCTCACTATCGGGTGACTGTAGCACCGTAAAAATAACCTTTTGCATCTGCGAGTGATACATGGCAGGTAAAGTAGATTTTTCTAGACTGGGAATATCTTGTCGATTATAAGTCGTTAGTTGCGTGCTGGTTTTAGACAGGCGTGGGGAGTCTAATAATTCATATCTGTGACGATTTAGCAATGTGACAGAGGCACCTGCGTCCAACTGAAATTTCCCACGTTTCCCACAAAGAAGCATTTGAACAAAAAGTTTATTGGACTGGCGGATTACGGAAGAAACAGCATGCATGCTAGTTTTGCTAATGCCTCTTACAGACTTTGAATATACTGCATGACTGACATGGGCCTTGTGACTACATTTTTGAAAGTGGGCCGAATTTTATGTTTGTTCCAGTGTAAACATATGGATTGTCCCTATCCTTTCTTGCCACAAGTGTAACACTGAGCTTGTCGTGAGGGAGGGGGCGGCGCGGGGGGGGGGGGGGGGGGGGGAGGGGGGGGCAGTCTTGGCTTTTGTGCTGTGGATGACACCAAGGGCAAGACTTAACTCTGTTTGCCTGTCTAGCTGCCTGTTTACTTTTTAGCGAGCTGCTTACACTGCGTAGAGCGTTGTTTGCTCGGCGTGGCGAGCGCAAGCTGCCTCTGCTGAGTGGACTGGTCGCAAACAAGGGACCCAACGTCACAAATTGCTGGATCGGTGGATAGGGAACCTCAAACAGACTGATCTAGTATTTGCGCTACCTGCTGAAATGATAGGACTGTTTCAAAATGTTCTCTGAGTTTGACATCGGGTACTTTGTACACGATCGTACCACCCAACATAACTACTGCATATAAAGCACCACAAGCACATCAGAATTTGCATTTCCCCCTCATACCCTCACAGCCACTCACGGTAAGTTAGTTCTGACAGCTTTTTACAATTAAAGAATTGACACCTAGCTGCTACCACATGATACTTAGTTAGGGAATCTACAACGTGTTGTCGGAGTGATGTTAGGGAACAGTTTGTTTATGAGTCTCAACACTGCACTTGCTGCCAATGAGAGAAGGTAATGGCTTTTCCCAGCTCGTGGTATGCTGTGAGCAGTTGCGTCGGCTTCAAACTGTTGCAATCACTCGAGCCATACCTCTTGTTGCTCACAGAACTGCCGAAAAGGCTGTGGTGTTAGTTCCCGCAGGTGCGCCCCGTTGGCCAGAAGCTGCTCCACCTTGTTGAGAAGTGTGGATATTTTACGAGACTGAAACGGAATCATCTGCATTAGGTGTGTTGCATTTAACACTGGCGGCTGCGACGTCTGAGCAAGGGGTGGGATTGGTGGGGGGGGGGGGGGGGGGGCATACTGGAAGAGACACGTGCAAGAAACACACAAGGCAAGAAAGAAAAATAAGTAGAAAAGCAAAAGAAAATTTCTGCAACGCTCACCTGAAAACACTGATCAGTAAAAACACTGTGAGACACTGTTAAAACAGGTAAGACAAGAGAGAATTAAGGGGCCAGCAAAACACATATGAAAATTCCATGGCCGTAAGGCGCGGGGTTTGTTTGTGAAACCTCCTCGTACTCAAAGCGTCGTGTCTAGCTCGCTAGGGGTACCTAGGAAGCTGTTTTCTCGGATAACTAGACAACAATTCAAGCAAATCATGTTAATTGAGTTTATTACAAAAACTGAAATGACAATACTTAATTTTTTACGAAGAGGTGTCGCAAGCAATTGGCGACATGCAAACAAACAATATCCTTCGGTATATACTAGTTCAATGTAAGCAGTTAACAGAACCGTCCATAAGTCACGGCTGGTCTTCTAGTGCTGCTGTGGCTAACCGCAGTGGCGTTTGTATTGCCTTCGTACAGGGGCCGTTCCTGCCGCGGTGCGGTCCTAGCCAGTGTACTATTGGCCGACGTCGTCGAACTGCCTTCTCGGGTGTTACGTTTCAGGCCAAAGCACTGGCGCTTGATGTTACGCCGGAACACTTTCTGTGGCCCAGCCTCAATTTGATGGAATGAGGATTACAGTAAGTCATCAGCTGTAAGTCAGTTACCGACTACTGGCCATCTAGATGTGTTTCAGTGGTGAGATAACTACAGAATGGTAGGAGCCGTCGCAGACTCCAGCAGTGTGAAGGAGAGATATTTGCAGTTGCCCAGAGGCTGGGAGAAGGGGAAGCATTTCTAGAATGGGAATAGGAGTATCATTGACAAGCGACAGAAGGATGGCTATAGTAGTGCACATTCTAATTTATTTTACTCTCCCAGCAGGAATGAATTAGAGCAAAAGTTATAGTAAGGTAGCAGCTGTGCCTCAGAGACATATTATTGGATTCCCAGAAGAGATATCCTTCGTAATTGCCAGCAGTATTAGCATAGAAGGGCAGTTGCAGAAATTAACACTGTCGTGGAGATACTTGCAGTGGGGAGGTAGCCACGTCTTGAGAGGCAGTAACTAAAAGCCAGTGGCAAACTGAGACGTCTGCATAATGGCTGTTGCATTGCAATGGAGCAGCGATTTCTGTGTCCTTCTAGTAATGTGATGGAGGGAGTGTTAGAGTAAGCTACATGTTCTGCTTCGGAGACATTATTGGACACGCAGAAGAGGTTCCATTGTGAGACCACTGCTTAATGCCATTCAGAATTCTCATAGAAAGGCACTCGGGAAAATACTCCAACCATGTCATAGAGACACTTGCAGTAGGCCAGCATAACTGAGAACCAGCACGAGTGTGATATTGAGGGGTCTGCAGTATGCCCATTGCATCGTAATGGCGAAGCGTTTACTGTTTCTCAGGGGCAATGCAATTGGCAGAGAATAACAGAAAGCCTTCAGCTTTGTGTGGCAGGAAAGTACTGGACAACCAGGAGCAGTTGCGGCTTTATGTAAGAGCACAAGAATTCATGAACACCCTAACTTCTCATACCCTGCAGATTAATTTATTATTGTTCTTTGAATGCTGTTAAACTTAAGATAGATGCTGCAGTCTGAGAGATATGGTACTTAAATCTACATCGCCACTGTAACGTGTAGGCTCTGTGAAACTTGGCAACTTCAGCAGTGCACATTTTAAGGAGCTTTTGCGTCTGAGCGATCCAAGTGACGTAATTCCCCTACGGGCGGAATACATACGGATTTAATAAACAACGTGCTCGGATCACGCTGTGCACATCTAGCTGTAACCGCTCAAGTACCACCACGTAGTGGCACGCTGCGGCAGATTTTTATCCCCGTTCGCTCGGTATATATCCTGCTAGATGCCAGTACACTCCTCTGAAATGCTAATTGACTTACTATGTAGTAACCTTACATCGGACGTCAGTTAAAGTTGTACCGACAATAAAACTATGTTTTGGGTTTCTTAAAGAGTTACAGTATGTTAAATTATGAATTATGACATTCAGTAATCCATGTGTTGAGAATCGTAAGGGTCTAAAGCACATCGCTGTAAATTGTGGGATTGTTGCATTCATTAATGCTTCCAAAATCTGTTGATCTTATGATGAGTCAGGTTTATCTGTGCTGTAGATCCATTTTGTGTATATGAAAATTCACGACAAGATGTATCAATGGTTTCTCTGATATTCACTTAGGTGTGCGACCGACGGTGATATTCTTTGTGTGCTTATGGATCTCAGCGCCTCATTTGTACTATTGTCAGGTGACCATATTGGTAGACATTACTACATGAGCGTAACCACATTCACAAACGGCAGTTTGTGGTTGGAATTTGTTGCTTATTGTAGGGGAATCGGCTTTCGTATGCAGTGTAAACATTAACAATGTTGTATCTATTTTAAATGCTAACAGATAAGTTCTGCGATGAGAAGGGGTTCTGATTAGTGCTTGGGTAGCACACACGGTCGAACAATTGCTCGCGAAAGGCAAAGATCCAGAGTTCGATTCTCGGTCTGGTGCAAAGCTTTTATCTGCCTGGAAATTTCATATCAGCGCACACCACACTGCAAAGTGAAAATCTCGTTCTGGGAACATAAAAATAAATTACCAGATAAATTTAACCACAAAGGAATTAGGGTCACCGAGAAAAGATCCTTTGATTCAGAGAGTGACGAAATTAAATAAGAGTGGCTACAAGCGAACATTTAACAAGGTTTCTTATTTAGACCAGTTGTTCTGTGGATGCAGCGCAAGAATATCTGATTACCGACACGGAAGTGAATTTGCGAACTAAACATCTGTTAGGGTTCTTGTACAAAAGTCTGAAAAATGTAAAAACACGAAAACTCTCATTTATGCAGAAACGCGAAACAGAGAGTTGAAAAAACCTTATACATTATTTCGTTATCGCCCTAAACTGTACTTAATTATTTAGAAAACAACAAAAATCCAAGTGAACAATTCTTTCATTTGTCAGAAAATTTTGTGTCTTATTATTATTATCATTATTTTATCATCATTACTGTTGTTATTATTATCGGCAGTGAAGTTGTATAAATTTGTTGATAAGCATACAGCAGATACTATTAACTTGACGTTCTCAAATTTATCTGAATCGAAAAGGTTTGTGAAAACCAGAATGTATACTTAAAAGTCGCCAATGGCTGGAACAGCTTCCATGGTCAGACCCTACCCTGATGCCAGCAACAGTATAATAGAAATACACATGCAGAATGACTCCAGCAGTGCGATAGAGACTCTTGCAGTATCCCAGCACCCGTCTGATGGAGATACAGTTCCTGAGAGCAGCAATAGTGCCTTGGAGAGACGTCGGCAGAGAGCCTGTAGTGTGCAATGGCGGAGCAGTTTCTGTGTCATATCGTCAATGTGAGGGTGCGAGGGTTACAGTAAACGTGGAGCGGCGCGTCGGTTACAAGCTACTGGATACCTAGGAGAGTTTCAATGCGGTGACCGTAGTCGAATGCCAGCGTCAGTATCGTAGATATACACTAGCAGAATGACGCTGACAATGTCCTCGAGGCATATGCAATAGCGCAGCACCGGTCAATTCCTGATGGGGAGCATTACTGCCATGTTGAGGGGTCTGCAAAATGGCTATGGCGGTCTGATGGCGAACATGTGTGCCAGCGCCAATGTGAGGGTGTGGAGGCTACAGTAAGTCAGCAGTTGTTGCTCGGTTGTAGACTTCTCCACTCCAAAATGTGGTTTAGTGGTAAGAACGTTTTACAATGACAGGACTTCAGCGGTATGATGGCTTGACATTTACAGTTACCCAGAAACGGTGAAACTGAGAAGCTTTACTGGAACTTTCAATTACACTCCTGTTGCCGTTCTGCAGATGCTCCCAATGAATCTGCAGAATCTCTGTAATAGTGCAAAAGCGAAGCAGTTTTAGTGTGCGCGCTACAATGATAAGACACGCGAGTCACAGTACACCCAGAAGAGGTTTCGTGTTGACACTCATGCTAACTTCAAGCAGCATTCCGATAGAAAAGCACTTGCAGAAATGTTCCAACAACGTTGTCGAGACCCTTGCAGCAGCTCAGGAGCCGTGTTATGGAGTGCCAATAACTGAACACCACCATGAGTTTCGTATTAAAACTTTTGCAGAATGCCTGTAGTATTGCCATGGCGAATCAATTTGTGTGCCTCAGCCTAAATGTGTCGGAACCAGGGTTACAATAAGCCGTCAACTGTGCCTCGGTTACGGACTACAGGCCATCCAGATGTGATTCAATATTGAGGTAATTGCAGAATGTTAGGAGCCATCGTATACTCCATTAGTGTGATGGAGAGACATTTGCAGTACCCGAGGAAATCGGAGATAGAGAAGCATTTCTAGAACAGTAAAAGTAGTGTCATTGTGAGGTGTCTGCAGGATGGCTATAGTAGTGCATATTCGAACTAATAGCAGCAATGAGATGGAGCGAAGGTTGTAGTAAGCTAGCAGCTGTGATTCGGAGACCGGTTATTGGATGCCCAGAAGAGGTTTCCTTATGGGATCCTTCGTAATTGCCAGCAGTATTAACGCAGAGGCTACGCCGACTCTGTGACGAAAATGGTTGTACATTCCTCGACCTACGCTATGGTGTGGAAGGCTGTAGGACGCCCCTCCATGGATCAGGGGTGCACTACATACAGGTAGCAGCTACATGGGTAGCACAGTACTTGTGGCGTGCACATGTTTTTTTTCTTTTTTTTTTGTTTTAGATTAGGTTCCTCCCCGCGGGAAACGAGCCTTTGGCCTGAAAAATTACCAGTTCATGTCACTGATGCGGGTGTGCCAACTGTAAAAATTGTTAGTTCACCTAAACAGGACATTACAAAAGATTTAAATATTCTTAATCTCATGTTACTAAATTGTCGAAGTGTCTGTAGCAAGATCCCTCAGATATTCTCCGAAATAAACAGTAGCAATGCCAATGTTGTATTAGGTACCGAAAGCTGGTTGAAACTAGACATAAAAACAGTGAAATTTTGAACTCGGACAATGTTTAGGAAGGATGGGACTGATGCTATGGGAGGTGGTGTGTTCATTGCAGTTAAAAGCTGTTTAAACGCATTTGAAATCGATACTGGGTCGGACTGTGAAATAAAGCTGTCAATCAGACAAGAATTTACAATTTACAATTATATTAGAATGTCTATAAGACCACCAGCATCAGCAACAAACGTAGCAGAACGTTTCAGGGAAGGTTTTGAGTGCATAGGAAATAAATATCCAAATTACCCATTAGTTATAGGTGGAGACTTTAATCTGGCATCCACTGACTGGGAAAATTACACGTTTATCACAGGGGGCAGAAGCAAAGATTCGTGTGAAGCTATTCTAGGAGCGCTCTCAACATACAACCTTGAGAAATTGGTTAGAAAACCAACTCGAGATGGGAACATGTTAGATATCTTGACGACAAACAGACTTGATCTTTTTGAGGAAGTTAATGCAGAAGAAGGTATCAGCGACCATAATGTCGTTGTGGCTTCTATGTCAGTATAAGTTGGAAAAAAAGCGTAGAGTTTCCTTGTTTGGGAAGGCAAATAAAAGTGAATATCTTCATATCTCTAAGCATTCATCGCGGAATACAAAGATATGGACCATCGTTGGTTGGAATTTAAAGGTATTGTCTAACATGTGCTAGAGAGGTATGTGCCTAGCAAAAATATAGCGGAGGGAAGAATCCACCTTGGTACAACAAACATATCAGGAAGTTCCTGAGAAAGCAAAGAATTTTGCACAGTCGTTTTAAACGCAGACAAACAGAAATTATGCGGAATGAAAGCAGCTGTCAGAATTTGAAAGCAATATTTCATCTACAGATTCTAAAAATAACCCCAAAAATTTTGGTTGTACGCAAAATCTGTGAACGCTACAAATAATTCAGTACCTTCTCTTGCTGACAGTATAGGTAATGTAACGGATGATGGTAAACAGAAGGCGGTTCTGGGCGCTTCAATCCGGAACCGCCCTGCTGCTCAGGTCGCAGGTTCGAATCCTGCTTCGGGCATGGATCTGTGTGATGTCCTTAGGTTAGTTAGGTTTAAGTAGTTCTAAGTCTAGGGGACTGATGGCCTCGGATGTTAAGTCCGATAGTGCTTAGAGCCATTTGAACCATAAACAGAAGGCCGAAATTCTAAACCTAGTTTTCAAACAATCGTTTATGGTAGAGGACTGCAGCACTATTCACCCTTTCAGTTATCGAACAAACGCAAGGATGGCTGACATAGTGTTTAGTGTACCTGGGATTGTAAAACTGTTAAGACACTTAGACGCCAGGAAGGCATGTGGCCCTGACGGTATTCCCGTAAGATTATATGTTGACTGTGCTACAAACATAACACCATTCTTAACAGTCATACATCACAGATCACTGGATGAGCGGAAAGTTCCACGGGACTGGAAGAAGGCCCAGGTCATCGCAATCTATAAAAAGGGTAGAAAATGGGATGGACATAATTACCGGCCAATTTCACTGATATCGATTTGTTGTAGAATCATGGAACATATTTTGTGTTCAGATATAATGACCTTTGTAGACTCTGAGAAGCTCATCTGCAGAAACCAGTACGGTTTTAGGAGGTAGCGGTCATGTGAGACACATTTGACCCTCTTTGAGCATGATATACAACAGGCTCTAGATACCGGCTCCCCGATTGATGCCATATTTCTCGACTTCCGAAGGGTTTTCGACTCAGTTCAACATTGTCTCTGGCTCCAAAAAGTGCACGATTACGATATATCCGATTACATATGCGGTTGGATAGAAAGTTTTCTAACAGACAGGGAGCAGTATGTTGTCCTGAACGGGGTGACTTCAACAGAAATTACGCTGCCCCAGGGCAGCGTAATTTGCCTAAACGATCTGGTTGATGGTATTGACAGTGGCATTGGACTGTTTGCCGATGATGCTGTAGTCTACAGGAAAGTAGTATCACAAGAAAGTTATGAGCAAATCAATGAGGATTTGCAGAAAATAAATGCGTGGTGTAATGACTAGCAGTTACCTCTCAATATTAGCAAGCGTAACCTACTGCATATAACAAAGCGAAAATCCCCATTAATGTACGAGTACAAAATAAATGCCTAGTCTTTGAGAGCGGTAACATCCGTCAAGTATCTGGGTGTGACTATTGGGAAGGATCTCAAATGGAATGATCAGATTACACAAGTAATGGGTAAGGCGAACTCTAGATTGCGTTTTGTTGCTGGAATCCTGAAGCGATGCAGTCCTTCATCAAAGAAAAGAGTTTACAATACTTTAGTTCGTCCAGTATTAGAGTATTGCTCGTATGTATGGGACCCTTACCAATTGGGTCTGATTCAAGAGGTTCAGAAGGTCCAAAGAAGAGAGGCAAGATTCGTGACTGGTACATTTATCCATCGCGAGAGCGTTACAAATCTCATAGAAAGTTTTAAGTGAGACACACTTGTTGATGGCGCGCTAAACGGGAGAGGCAGCTCACCTAATTCCTAAATCTCATCTTTACCGCGGATGTAGAGCATATATTATTACCACCAACTTTCAAATCGCGCAATGCTCAGCATTCAAATATAAGGGAAATTAGAGCTCGTACTGAGGCGTTTAGGCAGTCGTTTTTCCCTCGCGTGATCTGCGAGTGGAACAGAGGGGGAGGGAGAGGGAGGAAAATATGACTTTGGGGCGAAATGTGCCCTCAGCCACACACCGCTTGGTGGGTAGCGGAGTATATACGTAGATGTAGACATGTAGATGTAGAAGGCACTTACATAAATACTCTAACATTGTCGTGGAGATACTTGGGAGTGGGGCAGTAGCCATGTCATGGGAGGCAGTAACTCAATGTCAGCGGGAGTGTCAAACTGAGATGTTTGCGGAATGGCTGCATTGCATTGCAAGGGCGCAGCGGTTTCTATGTCCCAACAGTAATGTGATGGAGAGAGTGTTACAATAAGCTACATGCTGTGCTTGGAGACATATTAATGGCCTCCCAGAAGTGGCTCGATCGTGAGACCCTTCCTGAATGTCGGCAGAATTATTATAGTAAGTCACATGCAGAAATTATCCAGTATTGTCATAGGCCAGCACCCATGACATGTAGAGACAACAATCGGTGTCATATTGAGACATCTGCACAATCACTTTTCTATTACAGTGCCGAAGCAACAACTATGTCCTGGCAGCAAGATGATTTTAAGTGTTACAGCCACCCGTCATCTTTGTATCGCCGAAAAACTGCTGCACACCCAGAAGATGTTCCATGGTGAGACCCATCAGAATACCAAGCCGCAGTCTCAGAGAGAGGAACTTGCAGAATGGCTCGAGCAATATCATACTGACATTTGCTCTAGGCCAGCACGTGAAATTAGAGGCCTTTCGCGAGGGGCAGTCAAAGTGTCATGGTGAGGCCTGAGCAGAATGCCGGTGTTTAGTCTATTCGCAAGGCAACTACTGTGTCCTCGAGCGTTGTGAGGGAGCGAGGATTACAGTAACCTGGAAGCTCTGCCTCGGTTACAAACTACTGGACACTCAGATGTTGTTTCATTGTGAGAACACGGCATAATGATAGCAGCTGTCGCAGGCTCCAGCAGTGTGGCGGATTGACATTTGCAGTTGCCCAGAAATGGTGAGATCGAGAAGCATTTCTGGAACGGCAACATGCCTGTCACTGAGAAACATCTGTAGAATGACTGTGGTAGAGCTAAGACGAAGCAACAATAAGACTGCACGAGAGTTACATTAAGTCAGCAACTCTGCCTCGGAGGCAGAGTACTGAATTCCATCCTCATTCTTATAGAAAGGCCTCGCAAAAATATTCGACCAATGTCGACAAGACACTGGCAGTAGGCCAGCAGCCGTGGTCTGGAGAGGAATAACTGAGCGCCAGCTCGAGTGTCATGTTAAGGCGCCTGCAGAGTGCCTATTGAATTGCTATGGCTAAGCAATTACTGTATCTCAGTAGCAATGCGATGGGGAGCGAGTTACAGAAAGGCGTCAGCTATGTCACAGAAGAAGTACTGGACACCCTATGATGTGACCATAGCCCAACGCCAGCAGCAGTATGATAGAAATACACATACTATACTGTCTATGCTTATACACTATTAACGTTTTACTATTAAAATTATTATAATATTTATTATACCTCATAGTGTTACAATTAATGACAGGGTTGTTAATAATAAGTACCTCTATCAATAAGAGTTCATTTAACAATAATAAGAATATCAATAACAATAATATTAGTAATAGTGAATTGCATAACGACATTCACACAGGAGAAATTTGAAACTTCATATTCAATTAGTTGTGTGTGTGTGTGTGTGTGTGTGTGTGTGTGTGTGTGTGTGTGTGGATGTGTCGATGCTACAAGAAAGAGAATAATTTTTTACAAGTATGAAAAATAAAACTGGTACATAGAATTTACAAAACCTGTCACATGGATATTTTTGAAGACTTAGAAATCTACACATACTTACAAACAAATCCAGTATTGATTTAAATGACGAAAATGCTATAAAAATGGGAGTTTTATCGAATATTTCGAAGACTTACTCTAAACCATTTAATAGTTCCAATAGAAAAATCTATATTAATGCGCTTAATTCTTCGCATTGTCACATTATTTGGCCTGTTACTTCCACATAATACAATTAGTGACCTATCAAGAACATATTATGTTTTTATTTTTATTAATTTTAAAACGTATTTCAAAATAACTACAGTATATTATCTATTTGTTAACTTTCTTTTAAATTTAACAAACGCTGGTAGGCTTGCAAGATTCTGCTCTTTCGATTGCAATCAAGACTTTAATAAAAATGGGAAAGGTAATGTTAATCAGAACATTGGGGAGAGTTGTGGTCCAAATAACAACAGATCTATTCTTTCTTAACATCACAAGACACAAAATGGGTACAGAAACGGCACACAAACATTTTTTATTGGACAAACACTTTCAATGATATGCAGTCTAGGGTGAACAAAGTGATCAGCTAGGGATCAACACACGACACTAAACAGAACACGTGCATCCGGGGTATGGCCCAAAAACTACGCTACCATGAAGCATCTATACTATACTATATAAGAAAAATATGGTTCCAAAGAACAGGGTTCTGAGAAGCATACTTTGGATCCCTGCGCCGTAGTACAGAATACTTTACCCTCCTGCTGGTCAGGGTGGCTCACCACGATCCACTCGGCGACTGGACTCATGGACGGCCTCTATGTGTAATTAATAGCCTGCGTGGTCTATCGATCTTCTAATTCGGAACGAACGTACTTCCCTATGAGCCTCTGAAACCCCGGTGGATTCCAGTGTGCAGGTGGACCCGTTTGCTGGTCCACCAAACCAATTTGACTCCGTGCCACGACTATGCTTGACGGAATATGTCAATTATTTAGACGGCCGACCCAAGACAAATAAGTACACCCAAGCATCACTCGTTGTGTGCGTGATGCTAGAAGCAGTACATCTGACGGTTCAGAAGGTGACTGGCACAGGCTCTAAGTGGCACACTAGCAAAGGACACAAGTCTCACCGTTTAGGTAGAGACATGTGCCAGTACAGGAGTGTGTCCTTTTCTTTCTCTCAGATTTCCTCGCCAGCTCGGTAGTGTAGCACATTTACATCTTAGACTACTCCCACTTTAGTACAAGCCAGTCACGAGCTGGAGCGTGGCATTAGAAGCTGCGAGACCGCCTCTTGCTCTGCATTCACAGATTTCACCAACTAGTGACTTCAAAAATTAATTTGAGAAAAGGGAAAAAAGATTCAGCTTCGCAGCCTCTTTCCCACGCGTTTACGCTATGTCCTTGCTAAAAGCATGACCTGGATGGAACCACAGCCCTCCGTAAAAAGGCCATTACCTACCCTGTTGCGTCCAATTCGAACTTCCCAAAGAACAGCCATAGACTCGCTAAATATCTCGTGGCTTCACAAATATGTTTTGTAGCAGAGTATGAACGCCTGGTTTCCAGACCTGTCCCAAGGAAATTTGCAGAAACTCACAGTTGTCTCATCGGCTTCCTGTCTAACAAGGGCCCATCCTCTGCTTTATTGCTGTCATCAGTGCTCTGACCATAGCAGCAGCGACTCCTCGGCCCTAGTCAACCTACTTGGACAATGCCGCCGACCGACCAGAACCATCCAACGTGTCTGCACAATGAGACCGAGGAACTGGGCAGTCCACAAACGTTTTCACCTAGGTTCCGCAGAAGAAACGCTCTCCTCGGCCCTCAGCCGCTGTACACTTCTACTGCAGTTGTTTAAATTGGCACCCTCTTCCCTTGAATGCTGCTATAGTTTACCGCTAATCCTTCACTAGAGCACACAAGGAAGAGCATTAACTACATCCAAACATTTCATCACATGAATGAAGTCAGATCGTATCCAGGTATAGCAACCAAGTAATAAAGATCATCTTTCCTAAGAACATTAAGCGGCATGACACCGTATCAGAAGTGAAAGTGCCTGCAATCTCTCAGGCTTACATCTTATTTGAATACTATTTCCAGATTATACAGTTAAAGCACTGTCTGTATAATGCATTAAACTGCATCTGTTGTAGAGCAAAATGATCAGCAAATTTATGCTAGTTGTACACTACATAAATTGCGCTTTTAAGCACTGTGCTTTCGCTATCTTGTAAAACTTATGTATTGATAGTACATCAGATAAGATTGTTATTTATGTGAGATGTGGTTTGAAGCACCTATTTATATAAGCGAGCTTTTTGCAGTTCTTGCAATATTTTTAGGCAGTTCATTTAGGTGTACGCTATTTGTATCTGTTATATGAATCGCCGGCCGGTGTAGCCGAGCCATCCTGGGCGCTACAGTCTGGAACCGCGTGACCGCTACGGTCGCAGGTTCGAATCCTGCCTCGGGCATGGATGTGTGTGATGTTCTTAAGTTGGTTAGGTTTAAGTAGTTCTAAGTTCTATGAGACTGATGACCTCAGAAGTGAAGTCCCGTAGTGCTCAGAGCCATTTGAACTATTTTTTTGTTGCAGTGAGTTTATTTGGATACAGTGGTAAATATTCAGTTTACTGAAATTAATCACAAAATGTATGCAGCTGTTATTTTCATCAGATTTAATGTGTCTGAGTTTTCACTTAATACAATAATTTACATTGGATATGTCTCAAACTTGTAATGTGGCATAGAGGCTACGCCTTTAATGACGGGGAGATGTTATATTGTATTGCTAGAGGAAACAATAAACCGATTTTTTTCCATTGTATTCGCCTATTTTCACCTGTCGCCAGTTGAGAAGCACTGAGGCGTTATTAATATCTGAGTTGCGTAAATCTGGAAAGAGATGGTCGCCGCAATTAGAAACACGTTCCAGGAGTATAAGGCTTGCGCCATAAGCAAATATCTCAACATAATAATTTTGGTCCTCCTACCCGATCGAAAAGTAACTAAATGAAATATAAGTAGATTTTACGTGGCCAATTTCCGCATTTGCTGGCAGGAAGGTGGTGAGAGTTTATGTGTGTGAATGCATTTTTGTGGTTTACTTCACTGTTTGCCATTTGTACTGTGGCTACATATGGATTTGTTATTTACTTGAAGGGGGTGTTTTAAGTATTTGGGCCCTGATGGGTGCTGATTTTTGTGAACACTGCTGCATTCTCTTGTGGCCCATTTCCGCATTTGCTGGCATGAAGGAGGTGAGAGTTCATGTGTGTGAATGCATTTTTGTGGTTTACTTCACTGTTTGCCGTTTGTACTGTGGCTGTATATGTCTTGGTTATTTACTTGAAGGGGATATTCAAGTATTTGGGCCCTGATGGGTGCTGATTTCTGAGAACACTGCTGCATTCTCTTCCACAATATTGACGCACTTTTGCAGTATATTAAAAATGCAGCATTTTACCTTCATGTCATAATACCCCAATCCCGACTTTAGCTGAGCTGGTGAACTGGGACGTGCAGATGACCCTAACAGCCAACCATCAGCAGGATAACGCTGACGACCCGCTACAGCGGCGCAGTAGAGCTGAACGCAAGAAGCGAAAATATAACTGCTACGCTTCCGCGGCCAGAGTTAGTCGACATAAAAGTTTTCTGGGTATGCATTATGACGCGGTACCATATCCAGAAAACTTTTATGTCGAAGAATAGAAAACATACACAGTTGGGCTCATGTTACCGTTTCGACAAATCCCCTCCGCCCCCACCAAACCCCTTGTCATTCTTGTGGTCATCTGATGATCCCTTGCCTAATAAAATATTTCCAAGCGCCGTCAGGGAAAATGAAATTTAGTGTCTTATAGCCTGGCTGAAGCTCTTCTGGGCGTCTTACCAAATGCTGAATTTCGCTACCCCAATAACAGGCGTTTCTTAGTGAGCTGGATACAAGAACAGAATGTGTGGCATATGTTTCGCAAAACGAAACCAGTGCATGGAGTTAGGTAAGAAGAAACAGAGCTTCCTGGGAGACAAGGCTGTTGTGCATCTTCGTGTTAGCCATCCTTATTAATGTGACAGTTCGCTGTGAACCTCAGTGGCGTGTACCCACTGTGGAAAGCTGTTGACCTTGATTGATAATGCAGCTACACTCTCCACAACCTTCCACTTACTTTAGCATATTAATATGCTGCCTTTTTACTACATACTCCCTGTGTCAGAAAAGTTCCAGGACCGGTTGTTCATTCTGAGTTTGCAGTACTAGTAAGGAAAACTGTTGTTTCTATGTTGCAGGGATTGCGTGCGTCCTTTGAATGGCTTTGGCCCTGTTTCCGGACGAACTCACCAGCTGGCAGGGCTGTGCTTAGCAACTCACTGTTTGTGTTCTTGGCACATAATTACAGTGACACTAGGCATGTTGATTGTGAACAAAGAGTGAGCCCGAAGTTCTGCGTTAAGCTCGGGGGAAGTCCCTAGTGAAACTTGGGCAGTGATTAAACAAGCATATGCCGACGAGGAACTTTCGAGAAGACGTGTTTCCGAGTTTCGTGAAGCCAAAAATTCAGTACAAGACGATCCTACACCTGGTCGCCTGTCCACAGCGCACACTGATGCAAACGTGGAGAGTGTAAGGCAGTCATTGCCAGAAGACCGTTACATAATTATAAGTACAATATCGGAAGAACTTAATCTGAATCGTGAATTGTGTCATACGAGTTTGCGCGAAGTTTTAGGGAAACTTAATGCCAGCATCGAGCATGTGCTACGCAACAGTTGCATAGCTCATGCTGGATGCTGGCAAAATTTCACTGTCAGTGTTCATGAATATAGAATCTGTGAAAGTGTGTGAAGCAATATACCAACTGGCAATCAAGACAGATGTACACCAACGAAAAAAACCGTCCATACTGTCGGAAGCCACCACCCGGCATTATGCTAGAAATACTAATGTAACTTCCAGAAGCCATCTGAAGATGAATCTGAAAAGGTTTGAAAACCGGTTCATGGAATAATAAATATTTATTCGAAAAAGTGACTGGTTGCAGATTTATGTATTTACATTCAATTAACAGTCACAGGTTCTAAAATGGCCGTTATGGATAAGATTAATCTTTGTACTGCAGTCTTGAAAAGTTTGCGGCAAGCAGTTCGACGTCGGCGCCGTGATTTACGGCATTTTCAGGACTGGTCCTTAGTGCATAACAATGCAAGATCCCGTACTTCGTTAACTGTTACCGAGTATCTGGCCAGACATTTTGTTGTTGCCATCTCACAACTGCTACACTCGGCAGTGGTCTCGCCTTGCGGTTTTTTCTTGTTTCCGCGAAGGGAAAGGCGGCTCGAAACCAAAGCTTCATGAAGATATCACAGACATACAACGGGCAGTGACAAATGAGCTTATGAGCATTGCAGTTGAAAATGTTCCTGCTCGTTTCCAAGAGCTCCAGAAACTTCGCCAACTGAGTGTGAATACCTGAGGGGAATACTTAGACAGCAGCTAGGATCATTACTTGGTAGGTAAAATATTCCATTTTTTTAATATGTTCTGGAACTTTTTCAGCAAAGGGAGATCTGCAAGGAAGTATGTCTACATGTACATCTACATCTACATACGTACTCCGCAATCCACCATACGGTGCGTGGCGGAGGGTACCTCGAACCACAACTACCATCTTCTGTCCCTGTTCCACTCCCAAACAGAACGAGGGAAAAATAACTGCCTCTGTACGAGCCCTAATCTCTCTTATCTTATCTTTTTGGTCTTTCCGCGAAATATGTGTTGGCGGCAGTAAAACTGTACTGCAGTCAGCCTCAAATGCTGGTTCTCTAAATTTCCTCAGTAGCGAATCACGAAAAGAACGCATCCTTTCCTCCAGAGACTCCCACCCGAGTTTCTGAGGCATTTCCGAAACACTCGCGTGATAATCAAACCTACCAGTAACAAATCTAGCAGCCCGCCTCTGAATTGCTTCTATGTCCTCCCTGAATCCGACCTGATAGGGATCCCAAAGACTCGAGCAGCACTCAAGAATAGGTCGTATTAGTGTTTTATAAGCGGTCTCCTTTACAGATGAACCACATCTTCCCAAAATTCTACCAATGAACCGAAGACGACTATCCGCCTTCCTCACAACTGCCATTACATGCTTGTCCCACTTCATACCGCTAGGCAATGTTACGCCCAAATATTTAATCGACGTAACTGTGTCAAGCGCTACACTACTAATGGAGTATTCAAACATTACGGGATTCTTTTTACTATTCATCTGCATTAATTTACATTTATCTCTATTTAGAGTTAGCTGCCATTCTTTACAACAATCACAAATCCTGTCCAATTCATCTTGTATCCTCCTACAATCACTCAACGACGACACCTTCCCGTACACCACAGCATCATCAGCAAACTGCCGCACATTGCTATCCACCCAGTCGAAAAGATCATTTATGTAGATAGAAAACAACATCGGACCTACCACACTTTCCTGGGGCTCTCCAGATGATACCCTCACCTCCACTGAACACACACCATCGAGGACAACGTACTGGGTTCTATTAATTGCCAGCTGCCTAATATCCCGCGAGCCGTGGCCCGCTGTCTGTGTGCTCCGTCCGCGTCACGCCACGCCACGCCGCAGCGCACCAGCGCTGGCCCGGCCCGCCGCCCGCATGTGATATGTGGGCGCCAGCGAGGCAGGCGACGCCTCGCTGCCGCCGCCACCGCCGATAAAGCGCTGCGGCGGCTGCGGTCTCGTTAGCGGGCGGCCGCGGCCGCCCGCCGCTTCCACCGCCCCCCCCCCCCCCCCCCCACCCAAACCCAGCGGCCACACCCGCCACACCGCTGGTTAACTCGGCCGGCGGCTCTGCCGGCAAACACGTCCGTCAAGCCGACGGCGACCCTGCAACACACAGTCAGGCCACGTGCCGAATCGAGACCGTCAGCGTGGAGAAACAAACACACCTCTCACTCTGTGGCAGTCCTACACTCTTCACCTCGTTTCGCTCAGCGTACTACAGCAACTTACTGTAGCAAGGACTCGGCGATTCGTTAGAAGTTGTGTGCAAAAATATTGGGCTTTGCTGCCTCTACAGCCATCCGTAACCTCCAAATTGTTGCCGGTGCTGCATTTTGTGCACCAGCTGACCTCTCGATTATCTCTTATAAATGCTCAATGGGATTCGTGCAAAGCGGTCTGAGTGGCCAAATCATTCACTCGAACTGTCCAGAATGTTCTTCAAACCAGTCACGAACAACTGTGGCCCTTTGACAGTTTTAGGAACATGATGTACACGAATGGCTACAAGGAGTCGAAAATAACCATTTCCAGACAATGATCATATTGGAATGTATACCGCAGGGATAGGCTGGACAGTGAAGGGGGAGAAGTGTTGATAGTGACAAAAACTGCAGTAGTATCGAAGGAAATTGACGGAGATCCGAAATGTGGAATAAGTTGGGTAAAGGTCACGGTGAAAGGAGGATCAACATCGTAATTGGATGTTTTTATAGGCCCCCTGGCTCAGCAGCTGTTGTGGCAGAGCACCTGAAAGAAAATTTCGAAAATATTTCGAGTAAATTTACCGACCATGTCACAGTTCTGGGTGGAGATTTTAATTTACCAGATATAGACTGGGAGACTCAAACGTTTATAACGCTCAATGAATTCGAGGGTAAAGTTCTAGGTACTGACTTGGCAGAAAATCGTAAGAAATTCTGGTCTTATGTCAAAGCGATAGGTGGATCAAAACAAACGGTCCAGAGACTCTCGGACCAAAATGGCCCTGAAACAGAATGACAGACTAATGGCGGAAATACTAAATGTCTTTATCCGAAGCTGTTTCACAGAGGAAGACTGCACTGTAGTTCCTTCTCTAGATTGTCACACAGATTACCATTTTGTCATATCTATTGTCTGATTTCGATATCTACCAATTTGATATCGAAATAGATGACAGAGGGATAGAAAAACAATTAAAATCGCTCAAAAGAGGAAAGGCCGCAGTATCTGATGGGATACCAGTTCGATTTTACACAGAGTAAGCGAAGGAACTTGCTCTCCTTCTTGCAGTGGTGCACCGTAGGTCTCTAGAAGAGCGTAGCGTTCCAAAAGATTGGAAAAGGGCGCAGGTCATCCCCGTTTTCAAGAAGGGACGTCGAACAGATGTGTAGAACTATAGACATATATCCCTCACGTCGAACAGTTGTAGAATTTTGGAACACGTATTATGTTCGAATGTAATGACTTTTTTGAAGACTAGAAATATACTCTGTAGGAATCAGCATGGGTTTCGGGAAAGACGATCGTGTGAAACCCAGCTGGCGCTGATCGTCCACGAGACTCAGAGGGCCATAGACACGGGTTCACAGGTAGATGCCGTGTTTCTTGACTTCTGCAAGACGTCTGATACAGTTCCCCACAGTCGTTCAATGAACAAAGTAAAACCATATGGACTAACAGACCATTTGTGTGGATGATGCTGTAGTATATCTAGAGGTTGTAACAATGGAAAATTGTACTACAATGCAGGAGGATCTGCAACGAATTGAAGCATGGTGCGGGGAATGGCAATTGAATCTCAATGTAGACAAGTGTAATGTGCTGCGAATACATAGAAAGAAAGATCCTATATCATTTAGCTACAATGTAGCAGGTCAGCAAGTGGAAGCAGTTAATTCCATAAATTATCTGGGAGTAGGCATTAGGAGTGATTTAAAATGGAATGACCATATAAAATTAATCCTCAGTAAAGTAGATGCCAGACTGAGATTCATTGGAATAATCATCAGGAAATGCAGTCCAAAAACAAAGGACGCAGTTTACAGTACACTTGTTCTCCCACTGCTTGAATAGTGCTCACCGGTGTGAGATCAGTACCATATACAGGTAGGGTTAATAGAAGAGTTAGAGAAGACCCAACGGAGAGCAGTGCGGTTCGTTACCGGATCATTTAGTAATCGCGAAAGCGTTACGGGGATGTTAGATAAACTCCAGTGGAAGACTCTGCAAGAGAGACGCTCAGTAGCTTTTGTTGATGTACGAGAACATACCTTCACCGAGGAGTCAAGCAGTATATTTCTCCCTCCTACGTATGTCTCTCGAAGAGACCATGAGGATAAAATCAGAGAGATTAGAGCTCACACAGAGTCATACCGACAATCTTTCTTTCCACGAACAATACGAGACTGGAATATAAGGGAGAACCGACAGAGGTACTCAAGGTACCCTCCGCCACACACCGTCAGGTGGCTTGCGGAGTATGGATGTAGATGCAGATGTAGATGGAGATCAGTCGGACCAGAGGATCCAGTCCATTGAATGTAGACACAGCCCACTCTATTATGGGGCCGCCATCAACTTACACCGTGCCTTGTTGACAATTTGGGTCGATGGCTTCGTGAGGTCTGCCCTAAGCTCGAACACTACCATGAGCTGTTACCAACTGAAACTGTGACTCATCTGATCCGGCCGCGGTCTTCCACTCATCTATTATCGAACCAATATGGTCGCAGACCCAGAAGAGGCGCTGCAGACGATGACGTGCTGTTGGCAGAGGCACTCGCTTTCGCGTTGGTCATATGCTGCCATAGCCCAATAACGCCAAATTTCGCAGCACTGACCGTAAGGATATGTACGTCCCTCGTTGATTTCTACAGTTCTTCAATGCGAAGTTGGTTGTCTATTAACACTGACAACCCTACGCTCACGCCGCTGTTCACGCTCGTTACCTGAAGGCTGCTGCGACTGCGTCGTCCGTGGCGAGAGGCAGTACCTGGAACCTCACATACTGGGCACACTCTCTACACCGTTCATCTTCGGAATATTTAATTCCCTAAAGATTTCCGATCTGGAATGTTCCATGCGTCTAGCTCCAGCTACCGTTCTGAGATCAAAGTGTATTAATTCCCGTCGTCAGACACAATCGCGTCGTAGTAAAGGCTGCCAGTCTTGCTTGCGAGTTGAAAGCAGAGCTCACCACTCTGGAGGATAGTGGACAGTACCAACTGCGGACCTCTGGCACTGAGCCGAGTGGAGAGTCAGAAACAGAGGCTCAGACAGTTCCGCGACCTTGTAGGCTACAGATTTATCGACTTGCGCCATAGGATGGTGGGGTTTTGGGTCCTAAAAATAGGTAAGGAATCCATTACACGTAGGAGGAAGCTACACGGGTGGAGGACCCTGTGTGGCATGGAGTGGACGCTGTTATAGCTTACAGGGCCTGTGTCGAGCACAGGAAGAACGTAGATCTAGGAACCATCGCTATAACAGTTGTAAATTTTCGTAGCTCTGCTGGAAAAGTACTAGAGCTCCAAGCGCCAATATATAGCATTGATGATCAAATTGTTATAGGCACAGAAAGGTGGCTAAAGCTGGAGATAAGTTCAGCCAACATTTTTGAGGGAGGACTTAATGGTGTTCAGAAAGGATAGACTAAATACAGTTGGCGGTGGCTTGTTCGTTGCTTTTGAAAGTAGGAGTAGTTTATTCCGTAGTGAAATTGAAGTACATAGTTCCTGTGAGTTAGTATGGGTAGTCATTCTTGGCAGCCGGAATAAAGTAGTAACTGGATCCTTTCCAGACCTCTAAACTGGTATGATACGTTGGCTGAAAGGTTCAAAGGAGCCTTGAGTCCAATTTCAAATACGTACCCAATTCATATGATTATTACGTAGTTCGTGGTTTCATTTTACCCTGCATATGTTGGCGAAAATACACGTTTGAGTTCCAAGTTACGCATAAAACGTGATCCAAATTGAGCTAAATACACTCCCTGAAAATTATTTCGAGCAATTAGTTCACCTATTGTGAAAACACACTTGACCTGTTAACAAAAAATAATTCTGAGCTAACAGCGAGCATCAAAACGAATACAGGCATTAATGAACATAGTTGTAGAGAGATTGAATATCTGAAATACCGAATTCATCAAATATAAACGGAAAAAAACAACTATTCAAAAAAAGCAGATAACATTTCGTTTGAAGCCTTCCTGAGAGACAATGTCCACACCTTCCAAATGTAGACAAGTGTAGACAAAATGTGGCTTGACCTCAAAGGAATAGTATCAACCTAAATTGAGAGAATTAACAAACGACGGAGCTGATCTCCATGGTACAGGAAACGGGACAGAACACTGTTGCCGAAACAACGAAAAAACATGCCAAATTGAAAAGAACGGCAAAACATTTAAGATTCGCGATCTTTTACAAAAGCTCGAAATTTAGCTAGCACTTCACTGTGAGACACCTATAATAGTTTCCACAATGAAACTTTTTCTGGAGCGCTGACAGGAAAAACCAAGGAGGTTCTGGTCGTATGTAAATTATGCAAACGGTAAGATACAATCAATGCATTCTATGCGCAATAGTAATGGAAATACTATCAAAGACAGCGCTAATAAAGCAGTGTTACTAAACGCAGCCTTCCGAAATTCATTCATCTGAGAAAATAAAAAGAATATTCGAGAATTCGAATCAAGACTAACTTAGAAATAGATATCCTCAGAGTAGTGAAGCAACTTAAATAGCTTAATAAAAACAAGTCAGCCGGTCGAGATTGTAAACCAGTTAAGTTCCTTTCAAAGTATGTTGACGGAATAGCTCTCGGTGGACGGAAGATCCGTAACCAAAGACTGAAGTCACATCAATGTTCAAAAATGGCAACAGGAATAATACACTAAATTACAGGCACATATCATTAACGTCGATTTGAAACAGGATTTTGCAATTTACATTGTGTTCCAACATTATGAATTACCTCAAATAGAAGTCTATTTACACACGGTCAATATGGATTTAGAAAACATCGTTCTTGAAAAACACAAACAGTTTTTTACTCACACGAAGTTTTGAGTGCTATAGACAAAGGATCTCAAATTGACTCCCTATTTCTAGATTTCACGAAAGCCGAAGACACCGTACCTCACAAGTGTCTTGTATGCAAATGGTTTGCATGTGGAATTTCGTCTCAGTTATGTGACTGGATTCGTGTTTTCCTGTCAGAGAGGTCATAATTCGTAGCAACTGACGGAAAGTCATCGAGTAACATAAATGTGAGTTCTGGAATTTCCCAAGGTAGTGTTGTAGGCCCTCGGCTGTTCATTATCTATATAAACGATTCTGGAGACAATCTGAGCAGCCGTCTTTGGCTCTTATGGATGATGTCGGTTTTTGTCTAATGAAGCCATCAGAATGTCAAAACCAATTGCCAAACGATTCAGATAATATATCTGTATGGCACAAAATGGCAACTGACAGTAAATAATGAAAAGTGTGAGGTCATTGACATAAGTGCTAAAAGTAATCCGTTAAATTTCGGTTGCATGATAAGTCAGTCAAATCTAAGGCCTTAAATTCAACGAAATACTTAGGAATTACAATTACGAACATCTTCAATCGGAAAGAACACATAGAAAAAATTGTGGGGAAGACGAACCAAAGAGTGCGTTTTATTGGCAGAACACTCAGCAGAAGCAACAGGTGCGCTAATGAGACGGGCTGCACTACGCTTGTCCCTCCTCACTTGGAGTACTGCTGCGCGGTGTGGCATTAACGGTGTACATCGAGAAAGTTCAAAGAAGGGCAGCGCGCTTTGAAGTAATGAGAAATGGGGGAGAGAGTGTCACGGGCACGGCACAGGATTTAGGGCGGACCTCATTATAAGAAAGGCGTTTCTCGTCGCTGCGGGGTCTTCTCACGAAATTTCAGTCACAACTTTCTCCTCCCAATGCGAAAATGTATTTTGCTGACGCCGATCTCCTGTATAGGCAAAAACAATCACCATGAGAAAATGAGGGAAATCAGAGATCGCACATAAAGGTATACTTTTTTTTCGCGCCGTTAGAGAATGAAATAACAGATAAATACTGAGAAGGTGGTTCGGTATAAGCCCCCTGCCAGGCACTCAAATGTGAATTGCACAGTAGCCACGTGGATGTAGATGTGGAAGAAAACAGAAGTCCGGTATTGTCTTCAGTGGGATCTTATACCATTTTTTCCTGTAAAATACTCTCAACATCAAGTAACGATAATGGAGGTGGATAGCAACCATTCACCACTCACACTTCTCTCTCTCTCTCTCCCTCAAAAAAATAAAAAAAAAAAAAGGGCTCAGTAGTATTGAGACCGGATAACACCCTTAGGGACCAAACACTGTACCATGGGATGGACCAAATGAACCGAAATTCTTACATAATCTTTGACAGTTATGTGTCCTTTCAGAGCGACTGTAAGTCCCACGAAATAAAACTACATGCCTGCCCAAATCATTACCGAACCTCCGCCATGTTCCACTCTCGGGACGTAAACTCGGCCAGAAGAGTGAAGCAGTGTGAAACAAGGCTCACCTAAACAAATGACTCTCTTCCGTCGTTCCACAGTCCGGGTATGAATGGCTTCGGCACCGCATTCTCCTGCAGCTTGAATCTGTACTGCTGAGGAGTACTTTCGGGATTCCAGCTTTCCCTGCAGGTCCCTGCCTATGGTGCTCCCTTCACGTTGCTTTGCAGCTGACAAAGTTTGCTGGTGCGACACTCAGTTCTGCAGTCACTTTTGTAGCTGTCACCCTCTTGTTTTCTCTGACTACCATCTTCAGTGACCGTCTGTCAGGAGCACTCAGCACACAAATTCCTCCGCTTAGTGACTTAGCGGATGATATTTTTCCGCTTTACCTGTATGCGATTATTATTATTCTCGAATCAGAAACATAGAAATTTACAGTAGCCATATACACCAATAAATATGTACATATATATACACAAATTGTATTTATATTACATCTGCCCAGTGCTTTGCAACCTCCAAGGTGCTTGGAGTGCCTTGCAGGAGATCAGTCTTCGCGCAGGATGAAACTTCCTGGCAGATTAAAACTGTGTGCCCGACCGAGACTCGAACTCGGGACCTTTGCTTTTCGAGGGCAAGTGCTCTACCATCTGAGCTACCGAAGTACGACTCATGTCCGGTCCTCACAGCTTTACTTGTGCCAGTATTTCGTCTCCTACCTTCCAAACTTTACAGAAGCTCTCCTGCGAACCTTGTAGAACTAGCACCCCTGAAAGAAAGGATGTAGGGCACAAAAGGCACTGGAGCATGTGGCTTGTGGTTTGTTCTTGTCCACAATCACAGGACGTATCCTCTGTTATGAAGCCCCATCTCTTCTGGTTGTCTCTGGATCATCCAACTCCTGATCGTAATCTGTTTAAAGATTTCCACACCAGCCAGCTCTCGTTGTGTCCCGGTGGTAGTTCTTCAGCTTCTGGTCTGCAGGGGAGGCGTCGACTTCTTCCATAACTCCAGCCATGCCTTCTCTGATGAAATGGTGAGCTTCTCTGATGTTCTCAGGAAGCTCTTTCGCGATCTCAGCCGTTGCTGTGGTGGATTATGTCCGTGCAGTGGATGGGCACCGTATGCGATTAAAATCTTCTATACGGTGGCTCTTGAAGCACAAAACGTTTCCACTACTTCGAGTTGCGGAAGCAGTGACTATTTGCCAACGCTCGAATTCACTTAACACCGGGGAAGCTGAGGCAGTGGCTAGCACACTGGACTCACATTAGGAGGACGACGGTTCAAACCCGCGTCTGGTCACACAGATGAAAATATCCCCTGATTTCCCTATATCGCTGCAGGCAAATACCAGCGTAGTTCCCTTGAGAGGACACGGCCGATTTCCTTCCCCGTCCGTGACACAATCAGAGCTTGTGCACCGTCTCTAGAAACCTCGATGTCCAGGAGACGTTAAATGCTCTGTGTCGGCAAGACGTTAAAGCCAATCTCTCTTCTTCTCAAATTCGCTTACCTCCGGCAGCAAAGACTGGTATGCATACAGAAGGCTGCTCTGACCGCGACTGGCCTTGTACCGTATTGAGCACTCTGCACAGCAGCTTGTAGCCCGCCTGGTTAACATCCTCCCTCATGTTCAAACTCGTATTTCTCTCGGTTTTCCATGTTCCTGTCCAGCCCCTGTAGAACTGAGACAAGCGAGCACGTCGTGAAATATTAAATCGTTTCCGGCTTCCCCACTTTGGAAGCTATTGCCTCCATCAATTTTTCTAAAAAAAAAGAGATCACTTGCTTCCTCCTTGTTTCGAAGCGTTTCACCCTATGCTTCTAGGAATTCGCCTAAGATATTAAATTTTGTTTTTACGACTTCCAAGAGATCTTCAACGTATCCCTAAGCCCTGTTCTACTGGTCTCAAATATCTCAACGTTGCAAAGCTCTACCACTCACACTGACTTACTCAACAGGAATACCAGTTTCCATCGCCGACCAGAACCGACACAAGGTAATCTAGGGTGTTATGACCAAAAACATAAATAAACACGAAATGCTGAAAAACTGCTTGGCTGATGACTACATGTCATCTACCCGACTAACATGATGCACAAACAAACTCTCATACTAATGTTGGTGTTCGTAGGTTAATCAGCAGCGGATCTCAGTTTCAATCAACCGCTGATAGAATTGGCAGACGGCTAGTGCCGAAAGCATGAACCTCCGGCTCCTGTGTTGAACACCAGTTCATAACCAAAGTGACTGGACATCAAAGACGTCAATCTCTGTAGTGAAAATACTTTTAGTGACAGCTGCGCCACATGACTGCTTCTGTCATGAGCTGCGGCGACCGGACAGTCCCGGTATCCCAACGAGGCAGCCACATGAACATCAGTATGTAATACTAAGTTATATGTTTTGTTAATAATGTCGTCAATATATACGTAACCCCAAAACTGAACATATTATCATATAACTTTTTACGTGTCACTTGATTGGAAGTAAACCAAATGACGGTGCAGAAAATTTACCGAAAAATGTTTGCGTGTTAAGGACGAAGAGTATCTGTTTTCCCAAGGCAGAACCATATTATTATAAATAAATAACGAGGACGTTAACACGAGGAAAAAGTGAGCTTCATCAACAAGATGAATATTCGCTTACACTCACTCGAACGAGGATTCCGGCGGTGCATATACTTTCTACGTACTTTTTCCTACTGCTACATCTAAATACTCCGCAAATCTCTGTGAAGTGCACGGCAGAGACTAGTTTACACGTTACCACACGTTGCGGTTCCTTCCGATTCCAACTATTTGTGGAGACTGGAGGAAAACTGCTTCAGGGTACAGTGTAATTTGTCTTCATTGTCCATATGCGCTCAGTACGTCAGAGTTGGAACATATCTCTTAGACTCTCAGTTCAGTACCCGTTCTTCAAACTCCGTAAGTAGGATCTCACGAGAAAGCTGGCGTGTGTTTTCAGGAGTCTGCCAATCCCGGTGTATCAACATTTCCGTGACACTCTTCCAAGACATTAACAAATGATGGAAGGTTCGCGATGCCAGTTGTTGGTCTCTTTCAATATAGTTTCTCGATCTTAGGTTATGATCGTCCTAAACCCCCTCAGCAAATTCTAATACAGAATGCACAAGCTAATAGGTAGCAACCTATATTTTGGACTGCCGGGATGTTTTTCAGCATCTTGTCAATGAACCCGATCTGTCACCTGCCACTGTACTTGCACACTGATCAGCCACAACATTATGACCACCTGCCTAATAGCCGGTATTTCCATCTTTGGCACAGGTAACAGGGGCGACGCGTCATAGCATAGAAGCAATGACGCCCTTGTGGGTTGGTGGAGGGAGTGGCACCACATCTGCAAACACAAGTCACCTAATTCCCGTAAATCGCGGGGAGAGGGCGATGAGCTACGTTCAATCACATCCCAGATGTGTTCGATCGGGTTCAGGTCTCTTGAGCTGGGGGGCAGTAGATCAATTGGAACTCGCCACTGTGTTACTCTAATCACTCCTGGCATTGTGACATGGCGCATTATCTTGTTGAAAAATGTCACTGCCGTTTGGAAACATGATCATCATGAAGGGCTCTACGTGGTCTGTAACCAGTGTACGATGCTTCTTCGACCTCATGGTTCCTTGCACGAGCTCTATTGGACCTACCGATGCCCATGTGAATGTTCCCCAGAGCGTAATGGAGTCACCGCCAGTATGTCTCAGTACCGCAGTATATAAACAAATGTAATGTATTGCGAACACATAGAAAGAAGCATCCTTTATTGTATGATTATATGATCACTGAACAAACAGTGGTAGCAGTTACTTCTGTAAAATACCTAGGAGTATGCGTACGGAAGGATTTCTAGTGGAATGATCATGTAAAATTAATTGTTGGTAAGGCGGGTGCCAGGTTGAGATTCATTGGGACAGTCCTTAGAATTTGTAGTCCATCAACAAAGGAGGTGGCTTACAAAAGACTCGTTCGACCTATACTTGAGTATTGCTCATCAGTGTGGGATCCGTACCGGGTCGGGTTGACAGAGGAGATAGACAATATCCAAAGAAGAGCGGCGCGTTTCGTCACAAAGTTATTTGGTAAGCGTGATAGCGTTACGGAGATGTTTAGCAAGCACAGGTGGCAGGCTCTGCAAGAGAGGCGCTCTGCATCGCGGTGTAGCTTGCTGTCCAGGTTTCGAGAGGGTGCGTTTCTGGATGAGGTATCGAATATATTGCTTCCCCCTACTTATAACTCCCGAGGAGATCACGAATGTAAAATTAGAGAGATTCGAGCGCGCACGGAGGCACGGAGGCATACGGTACTGGAACACGAAAAGGGAGGTAATGACAGTGGCACGTAAACTGCCCTCCGCCACACACCGTTGGATGGCTTGCGGAGTATAAATGTAGATGTAGTACACATGACAACGTGCTGTTCCCCTCGCAGACCACGGATTAGCGCCCTCCCATCGGCGTGATAAAGGCCATGCATCGCTCTGTCAATGAACCAACGTCCAGTACCTACTGTCACTTTCTGTCGCGGTTTCCGATGTCGTGGTGTTAACATTGGTACATACATGCATGGGTCGTCGGCTGTGGAGTCCCATCGCTAGGAGTGTACGGTGCACTGTCTCTTCAGTCACGATTATAGAATGCCCAGCATTAAAGTCTGATGTTAATTCCGTTACAGTTCACCGTCTGTCCTGTTTTACCAGTCTGCACGGCCTACGACGTCCGACGTATGTAGTGTGGGATGGTCGACCAACCCCACGACGTCTGGACGTGGTTTCAACTTGGTTTCCCCACTTGTTGAAGACACTCGCCACAGCTCTCCTCGGACACCCGACTAGTAGGGCAGTTTGCGAAACGCACCCGCTGAGTCTCCGGGCCATCACAACTTGCCACCTGTCAGATACTTGGCGCGCCTTCCCCATTCTATACACGGATAGCACGTTCACTGTTTCTACATGCACGGTGCGTGTGTCTGACCAGCAGTCACTCCTGAGCAGGTGTTCAGCTATCGCCTGGACGTGTCACCCACAGGTCGTGTGATTGACGCAGCGAACTGTAAGCAATAGAATGGTCCGGTACTCACGTCGGGAACAAGCCGAGACTAGTGGCCCGCCAACATGGTATAAGCAAAACTACGATTATGTGTATCCTGCATGACAAACGCTGCCTTCCCCATCACCTGTAATCTCGGGGAGTCTGCTTTGCATATCTGTTGTGACGTTGATGCGATGCAGCTCTGTACTGTGTTCCGGTAGGATTAGTTGTCGTTTCTTTCACACCGTCCACTTCCGAACACATGTTCATAGGACCTGTTTTCCTTCACTTCCAGTCAGGAATCCGTGTCTGAAGTTTGTCGGTTTTATCAAGGTTCACCTTACATTGCACCATACATTAATAAGTGACCCCATATTAGACGTACATAAAATTGCTTACGTTTCCAATGTTTGTATTTTACATGATTTGACAATAGGTGACAGATGTAATTATCGTAGGATTGCTTAGCTACTCACAAATTATACTATTTTCCTGTAACAAGTAAGTACAGTTTAACTAGACTACTCAATTGCAGTTTTTGCATATTCATTTACTCAGACATGAACCACATGCAAACTTTTTACATGTATAACAACTATATCTATTATTTTTGTCGGACAGTCAAAGCCGACAAAGTTTTTGTTTAGTTCGCTTAGATGTTCCTTCTTCTCTGTCAGTAGTCAAAATACTCGTATATGGAACCCGGAGTTGCTCAGAGAGAGAATTTGTAACTGGTATGACTAATTTTTCTACAACTTTCATTATGAAATTGCAGGACGAGGTATCAACTTGCGCAGGGTGTGAGTGTTAATCTTAGCCAGATCCAGAATATTATAGAAGACATGTAATGGTCAACGCCTCGTTATAGCTCTTACACTTGGGAAACATTTCATCCATAGCATCTATAACGAATTTGGTACTACTATAAAGCCCGGGTTCGATTCCCGGCGGGGTCAGGGATTTTCAGTGCCTCGTGATGACTGAGTGTTGTGTGATGTCCTTAGGTTAGTTACGTTTAAGTAGTTCTAAGTTCTAGGGGACTGATGACCATAGCTGTTAAGTCCCATAGTGCTCAGAGCCATTTGAACCATACTACTATAAAAATCGACTCTCTCTGGTGTATTCGTTTCTGCTTCCTCATTAATTGTTACAATGGAGTGGACAGAACGAATAGTAATCGCATTTTTCTTACCGTTTCCTTGCTAAGATGTTAGAGTAATGCCATGAGCCCTGTAAACAACGCTTGAATGAAGTATATCTTGTCCTTTCCTCACAGAGGGTGGCACTTCCCTTCTACTCCTGTTCATAGTGTCGACAATACTCTTATACCTCATTTTCACCTTCTTCCATCTTGAGAGGAATGAAGAAGCTGTGTGTTGGTAACGTGACTCCTCTCTCGCAGGTTCCGTGAGACGCAGCGTTATACACTGTACATCTCCAAACTAGTATCCGCAAGTCTGGTTTCGTCTTTTCGCAAACAACGCAGAGCATTTATAACGTATTTAACTTTAGCGTCTGCGAGAAACCAGTACTTTATGCTGCAGTTATCACGTTTACCACTCATGTATTGAGTGAATGAACATCGTATTTAGTTGGACATAACTGCTCATAAACAGTTAGGATTTCAGTTCGTTTGCAATATGCCTTACAGTTATCTACAAATATGGACCTGATTTCAGATGTCAAACGAAATTTGTATGCTTCTTTACATTGCTGGCGCGTAGCTTTGTAGTCAAAGTGAAGAAACTGCATGATTTCCAAAAATGTGTTACTTGTCACTGTTTGAGTAAAAAAGGCAAGATCCCACTTACGACTACACAAATCATCACACGAGCATTCCGTGCACCATATGCTCCTGGAGCATACAATATTTTTATAAATGCTTCCAGCGCCTCCAAATGAATGTTTCACAGATTATCGTTGAGTACATTACGTACTTCTGTTTCAGTGCATTTCTTCGCTAGAAACAAAATGTTTTCACAAATGAACGGAAAAAGTGCACTAACTGGGGATTTTTCGCTAACAGCACGCTTTGTATACCCTGTAGGTCCAGCAGTCTGTCGAATAACATTTTGCTGAATCTTCCTGCCTGCAGAGCTTGTAGGAGAATTGAGTGTACATAGTGTTCCTTCAGTCCGAAACTCTTATTGACCAACATCAGCCCTTATTCCAATATTTTTTACTGTATTACCAGCAAAAATTTGGATGTTATGAGATACAATTAACTTAAATACTATAAAAATAAATTTCATAGATCTATATAGGACAAAAAGTAAAGGTAAATAATACACTTGACGATAATACTTACTGAAATCCTTGCATTTCACAAAGCAATGCGAGGTGTAACTTCACCAGTTACTGCATAATTGAAGTCGGAAGAAACCCTTGGTTGGTCGTTTTCTGATGAATCACCAGTTGAATGCGCAGAAGTATTGTATTCATCGTCGGATGTGGCACTTTCATTTAATTTACTCTCAAACTCGCCTGCTTCAGTCTGAGTTGGAGATACCTCAAGAGCGTCTACAATTTCAGCTTCAGAAAGGCCACTATCAGGATAGCGATCCATTACAACTGCCGGTCCACCTGCTATTAAGAACAAACAGACGTGTAATACACGTTATACACAACAGTGTCTGAAACTGACCAAAGTTGGCTAACAAAAGCTCCCAATATGCCAGGTAAATTGCACAGTCTTAAGAAATTAAACATCGTGTAAACCTATTACAAGAGAAGAAAATCGCAGGAACAGGTTATTTTATTCGCATATTAAAATAAAACACGGCCAATTGACCCCTGCGGAGTGTTCTAGTGTTACTGTGAGATGCAATGTATTTGTTAAAACACCACACCGTGTTGGTTGATTAATTTGGTGTATCGACGTAATTTGTTAAGATATCACAAGGTGGTAATTGGTCAATATACCTTCTTGGCGTGTGTCTTTAGAGAACTTCGACCGAAATCGTAAAAAGCTGTGTGACACTAATTGCTTATGCAATGGCTTCTAAAAAATTATGATGTCTTACAGGGATATGTTTCCTGTAACAATATTTTATTTGTTGCACTGTAGTAGTTGCTCAGTCTCATACTTCCAGTTGGTACCAGGCAGTTACAATGAAAGTGCACTTTCTCACAGAAGTTTAGTATGGGCTGTAAGTATCGTATAGCAGCGAAACGTTATAGATATGCTAATACGTTAACCAAGAACCCATTTACACTGGAAAAAGTTAGTTCCACTTTTGGTCACCAGATGCAAGTCTGGAGTTGTGACTGCAAGAAAGACTTACAGAAATTTTTCCATATGTGATGGATTATGAACAGGACCTGGGCAGAAAAGGTCAAACAAGTGAGGAAGGCATAACGCTGATGTCGTTATTAATCGCCGCCTCTTAAACAGTTTGTTCAGTATGAGCACCGGAAACGTCGACGAGATGCAGCATCCATAAAACGACGTGATCACCAGTTGCTCACAGCAGTTCCGGTGGAATCTGAGCAACGTGTTAATGTATACTGGCCTTCAGTGATCCCCACAGCCAAAAATCACTTTATTCAACTAAGGAGATCATGCAAGCCATTCGTCTGGAAAACCAATGGGGATAACATGGTCATGGAAGGCCGCATTAGGCAAATCTTTTCCTGGGCGAGTGACATGAGGTGGTGTCCCATCCTGCACGAAAACAGTGTATCCACACAGTTGCGCTTTTGAATAACAGGGATCATATGCTGTAAAAGGATGTCTTGATAACGCGAGGACGTCACTGTGCACCTGACATGGCCTCTGCGTGCGTTCTCTTCAAAAAACAAGGGACTGAGGATAAAGTTGCTTGTGTATCCACACCACATGGTCGCGTACGGAGAGCACAAGGACTCCTCGTTGGCAGCAGTTGGTTTAAATGTACCTCAAATACGGTAGCTCTGTGTATTCACTGCACACTATAGTGTAAAAAGTGCCTATTCACTCCATAGAATATTGCCCTACCGCATGTCATCAACTTCGGTCCGTGCCGAAAACCGAAGAGCAAATTCAGACCTTTGCTGCAGATCACGAAGATCCAATTTCTGCATCGTCTCGATACTGGCCGAACTAAGTTTCGCTGACAAACGATAATGACAGCACAGACTGGACCTCAGTGAGTAGCGCTGCTAGTGGAGAAATCGGCTAAATTTATAAACAGGATGGGACGCCGTATGCCCAGTACTTTGCTACTAATTGTGTATTAATTAAAACACTAAACTAGAAGGAGGCCTTTTTGCAGGATTACTTATGTCCTAATGAATACCATTAATAAATTTGATGACGCTCTATGATACACAATTAGCCTAGTGGAATGGATGCACTAATGTTTTCACCATTTTTCAGAATATGCCGTGACATCGTATTTAAATACACCTTAGAACGGAAAAGTGGGATGTTGTTGTGGTCTTCAGTCCTGAGGCTCGTTTGATGCAGCTCTCCATGCTACTCCATGTCCTTAGGTTAGTTACGTTTAAGTAGTTCTACGTTCTAGGGGACTGATGACCACAGAAGTTAAGTCTCATAGTGCTCAGAGGCATTTGAACCATATTGAACCAAGCTCTACTTGAACAATTCGCAACTCTCAGAGGATTCTCCAGTAACGACTCCATCAGTGTCTTTTGTGACGGGGCGGTTGGGAACACTACATCATATCACATAGTTTCAGTTTCTCTTCCCTCCTCGTTGTTGTTGTTGTGGTCTTCAGTCCAGAGACTGGTCTGATGCACCTCTCCATGCTATTCTATCCTGTGCAAAGCTGCTTCATCTCCCAGTACCTACTGCAACCTACATCCTTCTGAATCTGCTTGATGTATTCATATCTTGGTCTCCCTCTACAATTTTTACCCCCCACGCTGCCCAGAAATGCTAAATTGGTGATTCAATGATGCCTCAGTATATGTCCTATCAATCGATCCCTTCCTCTTGTCAAGTTGTGCCACAAACTCCTCTTCTCCCCAATTATATTCAGTACCTCTTCATTGGTTATGTGAATTACCTATCTAATCTTCAGCATTCTTCTGTAACACCACATTTCGTAAGCTTCTATTCTATTCTTGTCTAAACTATTTATCGTCCACGTTTCACTCTTCGTTGGCAAATAATTTCAGAAATGGCTTCCTGACACTTACATCTATACTCGATGTTAACAAATTCCCCTTCTTCAAAAACGCTTCCTTGCTATTGCCAGTTTACATTTTATATCCTCTCTGCTTCGACCATTATCAGTTATTTTACTCCCCAAACAGCAAAACTCCTTTAATACTTTAAGTGTCTCATTTCCTAATCTAATACCCTCAGCATCTCCCGACTTAGTTCGACTACTTTCCATTATCCTCGTTTCGCTTTTGTTGATGTTCATCTTATATCCTCCTTTCAAGACGCTATGCGAAAATATTTTGTTGAGCCCAACCTACATAGGTAGGAATGATCATCAAAATAAAATAAGAGAAATCAGAGCTCGAACAGAAAGGTTTAGGTGTTCGTTTTTCCCGCTCGCTGTTCGGGAGTGGAATAGTAGAGAAATAGTATGATTGTGGTTCGATGAACCCTCTGCCAAGCACTTAAATGTGAATTGCAGAGTAGTCATGTAGATGTAGATGTAGATGTAGATCCATTCCGTTCAACTGCTCTTCCAAGTCCTTTTCTGTCTCTGACAGAATTTCAGTGTCATCGGCAAACCTCAGGGTTTTTATTTCTTCTCCATAGATTTTAATACCTACTCCGAACTTTTCTTTTGTTTCCTTTACCGCTTGCTCAATATACAGATTGAATAGCATCGGGGAGAGGCTACAACCCTGTCTCACTCCCTTCCCAACCACTGCTTCCCTTTCATGCCCCTCAACTCTTATAACTGTCATTTGGTTTCTGTATAGATTGTAAAGAGCCTTTCGCTCTCTGTATTTTACCCCTCCCATCTTCAGAATCTGAAAGAGAGTATTCCAGTCAACACTGTCAAAAGCTTTCTCTAAGTCTACAAATGCTAGAAACGTAGGTTTGCCTTTCCTTAATCTAGCTTCCAAGATAAGTCGTAGGGTCAGTATTGCCTCACGTGTTCCAATATTTCTACGGAATCCAAACTGATCTTCCTCGAGGTCGGCTTCTACTAGTTTTTCCATTCGTCTGTAAAGAATTTGCGTTAGTATTTTGCAGCCGTGACTTATTAAACTGATATTTCGGTAATTTTCACATCTGTCAACACCTGCTTTCTTTGGGATTGGAACTATTATATACTTCTTGAAGTCTGAGGTTATTTCGCCTGTCTCACACATCTTGCTCATCAGATGGTAGAGTTTTGTCAGAACTGGCTTTTTCAAGGCTGTCAGTGGTTCTAATGGAATGTTATCAACTCCCGGGCCTTATTTCGACTCAGCTCTTTCAGTGCTCTCTCTTTTCTCCAAAGGTCTCTTTAATTTTTCTGTAGGCAGTATCTATCTTACCCCTAGTGAGATAAGCCTCTACATCCGTACATTTGTCATCTAGCCATGGCTGCTTAGCCATTTTGCACTTCTTGTCGATCTCATTTATGAGACGTTTGTATTCCTTTTTGCTTGCTTCATTTGCTGCATTTTTATATTTTCCCCTTTCATCAATCAAATTCAATATTTCTTCTGTTACCGAAGGATTTCTTCTAGCCCTCGTCTTTTTACCTACTTGATACTGTGCTGCCTTCACTACTTCATCCCTCAAAGCTACCCATTCTTCTTCTACTGTATTTCTTTCCCCAATTTCTGTCAATTGTTCCCTTATGCTCTCCCTGAAACTCTGTACAACCTCTGGTTTAGTTATTTTATCCAGGTCCCATCTCCTTAAATTCTCACCTCTTTGCAGTTTCTTCAGTTTTAATCTACAGTTCATAATCAATAGATTGTGGTCAGAGTCCACATATGACCCTGGAAATGTCATACAATTTAAAACCTGGTTCCTAAATCTAGATCTAAAAATCGGAACACCGTTGGGAGCGGGAATGCTTCTGGTATTGCTTCCAACAAACCCACGACATCACACAATAGACTTCCAGTCCGCCGGAGTGGCCGTGCGGTTCTAGGCGCTACAGTTTTGAACCGCGTGACCGCTACGGTCGCGGGTTCGAATCCTGCCTCGGGCATGGATGTGTCTGATGTCCTTAGGTTAGTTAGGTTTAAGTAGTTCTAAGTTCTAGGGGACTGATGACCACAGCAGTTAAGTCCCATAGTGCTCAGAGCCATTTGAACCATAGACTTAGAGCGGGTATTTGCGCAAAAGCAACCTACAATCATGTCTACTTACAGTGAGACGAGAAGTGCCTACAGGATATGCCCAAAATTTTGCAGGTAATTGTGAAAGCTAAGATACGAAACTCGAACTCGGGACCTTTGCCTTTCGCGGGCAAGTGCTCTACCAACTGAGCTACCGAAGCACGACTCACGTCCAGTACTCACAACTCGGGCACACAGTTTTAATCTGCCAGGAAGTTTCATATCAGCGCACACTCCGCTGCAGAGTGAAAATCTCATTCTGGAAACATCCCCCAGGCTGTGGCTAAGCCATGTCTCCGCAATATCCTTTCTTTCAGGAGTGCTAGTTCTGCAAGTTTCGCAGAAGAGCTTCTGTAAAGTTTGGAAGGTAGGAGACGGATACTGGCAGAAGTAAAGCTGTGAGTACCGGACGTGAGTCGTGCTTCGGTAGCTCAGTTGGTAGAGCACTTGCCCGCGAAAGGCAAAGGTCCCGAGTTCGAGTCTCGGTCGGGCACACAGTTTTAATCTGCCAGGAAGTTTCAACGTAAATTCTCGTTTCTGAACTATGCCTATGGAATATAGTTGAATCAAATGTAGCTGATTAATTTCAGTCTAGAATACTAAATGGGACTCAGTAGTACGAAAAAGCAACACATAGATGATCATTTATTGGATAAAGAAACTGACTTCATTGCATCTACTGTAATTCTTACAAAAGATGCACAGATATAAAGTGTGTGGTCTGAAAATCAACATAATGTAATAATAGAAAAACAGTAAATGGTTTCATAGTTCTTAACGACTAATACGAAATAGAAGAAGAGGGGTGGACTGAATCCAGATCTGTAATTATTGCCAGTTTCGTTTAGTGTAGCTTCTACTGTAGATGAGGCACGGTGTGGTGGCCTGTGGTTCGATTCACATACTTACTGGAGCTCACAGGTCGGCTCGTTACGTGATATTAACTATTGCGCTCTAAGAGAATGAAGTCAAAATTATAGCCTTCGTGAGTCTAATGTTTATAGGAAAACGCACCCTTTCCGCGACACGCCACGCCACGCCAACAAAGTGTGCCTAAAAACATGCGTTTTTGAGGGAACGTGCATTTCAAGATTCACTCGGGCTTCAAATGTTTGCTTTTATTTATGCATTGTTCACATTGTTTATTCACCTAAGACGTTTTACAACAGCCGTATTCCGTTGCAAAATTCTGCAGCGCCCATCTCTCTCTCTCTCTCTCTCGCGAATTTCTTCCGCAGATCGGGTTGAAACCAGTCGCGCTAAATTTCGGCCGGCCCGCACGCTGCCAGTTGCCTGTTGCTGATCTAGAACTTTTCGTAAGCCAATTTTTCTGTACCGGTACCAACCGAATCTTCAAATCTAAAGTAATATTAAGTTAATAATTCGTGTATTATACACCGTCCATTCACATTAGTGTTCGACGTCAGCGTGCAGCAACCACCGACAGACGCCAGGTGGTAGGACTGGCAGTGCAGACGTGAACGTTGTGTTTCGCGTCAGGAGTGGAAGCATTCCAGAAAGGACAAAGTTTGTAAACTGTTCTGGTCGTTGAAGTATTCCACGAACTGCGAAACGGCGCTGTCCGAAACGGCGTCGAGGCTACGGTGTGCGCTCCGCGAGCGACAAACGGCAGGAGCGAACGGCGGCTGCAGAAGTGTGCACGAGCCAATCGTCGTGCAGCGTTGAGCTACCGGTCGCCGAGGTGGACCGACGGCCAACCGGCGGCCATTACTGCCTTGTGGGCCTCCGCGGCTGGCGCCTGGTCCACGCACGCGCGTGCCGTTAGCGCTAGCATTTCACCCGGAACGAGTTCCTCCCATTCACCTCCCTCCATGCCTATCCATAGTGCAAGGCCCTCCCCTCAACAGCCCCCGGTCCCGCAAACTGGAAGCTACACAAAAGTTATCGTCACAGTCGAGCATATTATAGACCGTGATGAAATTCAGTAATGATAAGAAATTTAACATTTTCTGGATAGTAATATAAAATGAATGTACATTATTAAAGAAATATTTTTTTTTATAGAGAATTGAAAGTATTGCCAGCAAGAGAAAACAAAAAATAACGTGATGTTATTTAAGGACAATGAGCACAAATTTGCATTAACCAATTCACTTATTACGTTTATTTTAGGGAAACAGCAGAGCAAACATACAATGCGAAAACAATGGTCTTGAATCTGTCATGTCGGTAGTAAAGCCACGGATGCAGTCGAATGACTGTGTTGTCTAAAATCAACGTTATATAGAAATAGGTCAAAGTCGTTTTGTTTAAGCAGGCCCTCATAGTAGCCTACGAAAATTAAAGAATATAAGAATGCTATAAAGTAGAAATGCCTAATGAAAGCAGGAAGATATTTGCTTATATGACATATTTCGTTGGTATTTGCATCGGTAGTGGGTGAATTTTAACTTGTAAATTCTTCCAGTGCCATACCTGAGCATTAGAAACGAGGATATAAAGAATTGTGGCTGTTTCTGTGTGATAAGTGTCTTATATGCTGTTGAAAACGTCTCAGAAAATAATCTGCCGTTATTCTTTGTCCTGTCTTTTCCACCATAAGATTTTGTTAATATCGTAAATGTCATTCAAACCATTTTTTAAAAATAATGTTGATGTGTATGTTTGTCACAGAGCAGTTATGGGGGAAATAAATGCTGCAGTGATACACGGCTGTAAAATGTCCTTCATACTTCTTCTTCCACTCCTAAAACTTATCAGCAAAACTATTCAGTGGATTACACGCAAAAACAGCTTGGATCGATGTAGCAAGAACGAAGTAATTTTGATGCCCTCTGGAAGTATAGTGAACATTGGCGCTTGTTTCACATATACTGTCTGAGTTATGAAACTCAAGGGTCAAGTATACTGTGGTTCCTCTTTCTCCAAGCAAGTTATTTTTTTAGGGTAGGTTTTTCTTGTTTTAGCTTTGGTTGCATTTTATTACATAGAAGAATGGTACTTCATAGGCTCTTCATCTGAATACTAGGTTCTCGTATTTAAAGAATTCAGTGCTAAATTGTTTTCTCTTATGTTTGCTGTGCAAATACGTCGTACATTTCTGTAACGTGTCTTTTTAACTGCCTGGCAAAATTTAAGACCTAGCAAGATGTTAATTAAACATTCACTCCAAGTGCAGCCGAACTCGATAAACCACGTGGTTCAACTAGAAACATGCCCAAGACCAGGAAAACTGGGGGCGAGTGGACGCGACTTGTTCCGGAGGGGTGAGTGGGCGGGGCTTCTTGGGGGTGAAGTCATAGCACTAACGATTCCTCATGCATCCGTGCTGACTGCTGTCTGCTTGCTGTTCATCGGTGACGGGGGCTGCAAACTGTACCCCCTACCACTACTTTACGTCCACTGATTGGCGACATGTGGCCTTTGCAGTAGAATCACGTTTTATTCCCCATCGTACTGGTGGCCTTTGTCATGTACCCTCGAAACGTCTGGAAACAAATATCCTGCAACAGTCGTCGGAAGAATCGAGGCCGGAGGATCATTATTGTCTGGAAAATATTTTCGTGGCATTCCTTGAGTGATCTCGTCATTTGAAAGGCTCTACGGACCCACACGACTATGCACCTATCCTTGCGTAACATGTCCATCCCTACATGGTAGTTCGATTCCCGGCCGGGTCAGGGATTTTCTCTGTCTCATGATGACTGGCTGTTGTGTGATGTTCTTAGGTTAGTTAGGTTTAAGTAGTTCTAAGTTCTAGGGGACTGATGACCATAGATGTTAAGTCCCATAGTGCTCAGAGCCATTTGAACCTACATGGTATTTAGCTTTCCTCGGCACGATGGCATCTACCAGCAGGACAATGCAACTTGTCACACTACTCGCGATATACGTGCGTGGTTTGAAGAGCACCACGTTGAGTTTACCGTACACCTCTGGCCACCAAACACCCCGGATTCAAACCCAGTCGAGAGCCTATGGTTCCACGTCGAATGGGCTGTTCGCTCCACGGATCCTCAGCCGAGAAACCTAGCGCAGCTGGACATGGAACTGGAATAGTCGGTACCTTCTGAAACCTCACTGACTTTCTTCGAGAAAATCACGCAGCGATTTGCGCTGCAAAATCTGACAAAATGTGATTATTCTGTCATTTGGCAGGTAGTCACATTTACGTATAAATTAATAATCAAAGGAAGTGTCCAGGTCGGCGTAGAGAGCGTTATGGCCTGCGGAATGTTTTCTTGGCTTTTCCTGGGCGATCTCGTCATTCTGGAAGGCGTTACGGGTAAACAAAACTACGCATCTGTTCTTGAAGTGGATTTTAAAATGTTTTCATCTCATTTTCAAACATTTTTTGTTATTGGTAATTCGATTTTTACCGCATTTCAGATTTTTATAGCGTTATTTTCACTTTTTAAAACATCATCGACAAGTGCTTTTCAGTTCTCGAAATAGGAAGTAGTAGAAAATAAAATATGGAAAGCATATACAGGCGAACGCTGTAGAGCACTGATGAGAGTTTTGTGTGTGAAGTCACTCTTGATGACGAACAGCATGACCTGGCTTGTGAAATGTGTAGACCAGAATGTAAACCTTCCAGGTTTACCAGAAAGAGATGATGACAAAGGACAGTTGTTGCAAAATGAAATTTATGTGACAAAGAGTTGCCGTCTCAGGAAGGAGAACTTATGATAAATTGCTAACTGGCAAACCGAAAAATCAAACTGACAGACGTACCGCCACCTGCTGACGCGAAGAACAACAGAAAAAAAATTTCATAGTGTTTCAGGGCTTTTACACAAGCTGTAAGTCGCCAGCTTTCAGTTTGAAGTTTGACTACATTTCTGTACTTCCTCTGTTCAATACGTTCCCTTACCACCTGCAATGCACTCACGAAACTTCTCTTGCACTTATTTTGATTTTCTTTCTTTTCTACAGCTACATCTACATCCATACTCCGCAAGCCACCTGACGGTGTGTGGCGGAGGGTACCCTGAGTGCCTCTATCGGTTCTCCCTTCTATTCCAGTCTCGTATTGTACGTGGAAAGAAGGATTGTCGGTGTACTTCTGTGTGGGCTCTAATCTCTCTGATTTTATCCTCAACCCTATCTGGTGCGGATCCCACACTGCTGAGCAGTATTCAAGCAATGGGCGAACAAGCGTACTGTAACCTACTTCCTTTGTTGTCGGATTGCATTTCCTTAGGATTCTTCCAATGAATCTCAGTCTGGCATCTGCTTTACCGACGATCAACTTTATATGATCATTCCATTTTAAATCACTCCTAATGCGTACTCCCAGATAATTTATGGAATTAACTGCTTCCAGTTGCTGACCTGCTATTTTGTAGCTAAATCATAAGGGACCTATCTTTCTATGTATTCGCATCACATTACACTTGTCTACATTGAGATTCAATTGCCATTCCGTGCACCATGCGTCAATTCGCTGCAGATCCTCCTGCATTTCAGTACAATTTTCCATTGTTGCAACCTCTCGATACACCACAGCATCATCTGCAAAAAGCCTCAGTGAACTTCCGATGTCATCCACCAGGTCATTTATGTATATTGTGAATAGCAACGGTCCTATGGCACTCCCCTGCGGCACACCTGAAATCACTCCTACTTCGGAAGACTTCTCTCCATTGAGAATGACATGCTGCGTTCTGTTATCTAGGAACTCCTCAATCCAATCACACAATTGATCTGATAGTCCGTATGCTCTTACTTTGTTCATTAAACGACTGTGGGGAACTGTGTAAAACGCCTTGCGGAAGTCAAGAAACACGGCATCTACCTGTGAACCCGTGTCTAAGGCCCTCTGAGTCTCGTGGACGAATAGCGCGAGCTGGGTTTCACACGACTGTCTTTTTCGAAGCCCATGCTGATTCCTACAGAGTAGATTTCTAGTCAAGTTTTTCTTTAAATCAGTAATACAAATTGTGAATAGCCTGGCTAGCAGGCCCCATGTTGTTCTTCCCGCCAACTGATGGCAATACTTTTGCCTGTGTGCCTAACCAGTTCGCTTCCTCAATCGTGTGCGCTCGCTGGTGGTACACCGCTTCCTGTACCCTTTCATCGCGGCACTCGCGCTCAGAGCGCAAAGTGTTTCAAGTGTTCTTGTGTTCACTGCGTATTTCTTTACCCAGACAGTCGTCCGTGGTATTGCCTGATGTCGCTTTACCAAAGACTTTGGTTTTAGCGCACCTAGCCCATTCGCTGTTCTTAATAGTTTGATCTGGAACTTGACTTTTGTTTACTCGTATCTACTACCGCGACTAAAAATTGTGTTTATCTTCGATCTCTTCCTTATTTTCAGTATTACAGCTGATGATGGGCATGTACGATCCCGAAACCGGCCGTGGTTTTACCACTGAACAATAGAAAGAACCGTATAAATGAAGCCGTAGTTACAAGCCCTACGGGCGGCATGGGTGGCCGAACGGTTCTAGGCGCTGCAGTCTGGAACAGCGTGACCGCTACGATCGCAGGTTCGAATCTTGCCTCGGGCATGGATGTGTGCGATGTCCTTAGGTTAGTTACGTTTAAGTAAGTCTACGTTCTAGGGGACTGAAGACCACATAAGATAAGTCTCAAAGTGCTCAGTGGCATTTGAACCATTTTGAACCAAGCTCTACTTGGACTTCTACTAGTCAAGTTGTGCCACAAACTCCTCTTCTCCCCACCCCTATTCAGTACCTCCTCAATAGTTATGTTATCTACCCATCTAATCTTCAGCATTCTTCTGTAGCACCACACTTCGGAAGCTTCTATTCTCTTCTTGTCCAAACTATTTATCGTCCATGTTTCACTTCCATACGTGGCTACACTACATACAAATACTTTCAGAAAAAACACTTACATCTAGACTCGATATGAACAAATTTCTCTTCTTCAGAAACGCTTTACTTACCATTTCCAGTCTATATATTATATCCTCTCTACTTCAACCATCATCAGTTATTTGGCTCACCAAACAGCAAAACTACTTTACTTCTTTAAGTGTCTCATTTCCTGATCTACACTCCTGGAAATGGAAAAAAGAACACATTGACACCGGTGGGTCAGACCCACCATACTTGCTCCGGACACTGCGAGAGAGCTGTACAAGCAATGATTACACGCACGGCACAGCGGACACACCAGGAACCGCGGTGTTGGCCGTCGAATGGCGCTAGCTGCGCAGCATTTGTGCACCGCCGCCGTCAATATCAGCCAGTTTGCCGTGGCATACGGAGCTCCATCGCAGTCTTTAACACTGGTAGCATGCCGCGACAGCGTGGACGTGAACCGTATGTGCAGTTGACGGACTTTGAGCGAGGGCGTATAGTGGGCATGCGGGAGGCCGGGTGGACGTACCGCCGAATTGCTCAACACGTGGGGCGTGAGGTCTCCACAGTACATCGATGTTGTCGCCAGTGGTCGGCGGAAGGTGCACGTGCCCGTCGACCTGGGACCGGACTGCAGCGACGCACGGATGCACGCCAAGACCGTAGGATCCTACGCAGTGCCGTAGGGGACCGCACCGCCACTTCCCAGCAAATTAGGGACACTGTTGCTCCTGGGGTATCGGCGAGGACCATTCGCAACCGTCTCCATGAAGCTGGGCTACGGTCCCGCACACCGTTAGGCCGTCTTCCGCTCACGCCCCAACATCGTGCAGCCCGCCTCCAGTGGTGTCGTGACAGGCGTGAATGGAGGGACGAATGGAGACGTGTCGTCTTCAGCGATGAGAGTCGCTTCTGCCTTAATGCCAATGATGGTCGTATGCGTGTTTGGCGCCGTGCAGGTGAGCGCCACAATCAGGACTGCATACGACCGAGGCACACAGGGCCAACACCCGGCATCATGGTGTGGGGAGCGATCTCCTACACTGGCCGTACACCTCTGGTGATCGTCGAGGGGACACTGAATAGTGCACGGTACATCCAAACCGACATCGAACCCATCGTTCTACCATTCCTAGACCGGCAAGGGAACTTGCTGTTCCAACAGGATAATGCACGTCCGCATGTGTCCCGTGCCACCCAACGTGCTCTAGAAGGTGTAAGTCAACTACACTGGCCAGCAAGATCTCCGGATCTGTCCCCCATTGAGCATGTTTGGGACTGGATGAAGCGTCGTCTGACGCGGTCTGCACGTCCAGCACGAACGCTGGTCCAACTGAGGCGCCAGGTGGAAATGACATGGCAAGCCGTTCCACAGGACTTCATCCAGCATCTCTACGATCGTCTCCATGGGAGAATAGCAGCCTGCATTGCTGCGAAAGGTGGATATACACTGTACTAGTGCCGACGTTGTGCATGCTCTGTTGCCTATGTCTATGTGCCTGTGGTTTTGTCAGTGTGATCATCTGATGTATCTGACCCCAGGAATGTGTCAATGAAGTTTCCCCTTCCTGGGACAATGAATTCACGGTGTTCTTATTTCAATTTCCAGGAGTGTAATTTCCTCAGCATCAACCGGCTTAATTCGACTACATTCCATTATCCTCCTTAAGGATGCTATCCATTCCGTTCAACTGCTCTTCCAAGTCCTTTGCTGTCTCTGACAGAATTACAATGTCATCGGTTAATCTCAAAGTTTTTATTTCTTCTCTATGGATTTTAATACCTACTCCGAATTTTTCTTTGTTTCCTTTACTTCTTGTTCAATAATCAGATTGAATAACATCGGGGAGAGGCTACAACCCTGTATCACTCCCTTCCCAACCACTACTTCCCTTTCATGCCCCTCGACTCTTACAACTGCCTTGTGGTTTCTGTACAGATTGTAAAGAGCCTTTCGCTCCCTGTATGCTACCCCTGCCTCCTTCAGAATTTGAAAGAGAGTATTCCAGTCAACATTGTCAAAAGCTTTCTCTAAGTCTACAAATGCTAGAAACATAGGTTTGTCTTTTCTTAATCTAGCTTGTAAAATAAGTCGTATGGTCGGTATTGTCTCACGTGTTCCCATATTTCTACGGAATCCAAATTGATGTTCCGCGAGATCGGTTTCTACCAGTTTTTCCATTGGTCTGTAAAGAATTCGCGTTAGTATTTTGCTGCCGTGACTTATTAATCTGATAGTTCGGTAATTTTCACATCTGTCAACGCCTGCTTTCTTAGGGATTGGGATTATTATATTCTTCTTGAACTCTGAGGGTATTTCGCCTGTCTCATACATTTTGCTCACCAGATGGTAGAGTTTTGTCAGGGCTGGCTCTTCCAAGACTGTAAGTAGTTCTAATCGAATGTTGTCTACTCCCAGGGCCTTGTTTCCACTTAGGTCTTTCAATGCTCTATCAAACTCTTCACGCAGTAGGATATCTACCATTTCATCTTCGTCTACATCCTCTTCCATTTCTATAACATTTCCTCTCAAGTAAATCGCCCTTTTATAGGCCCTCTATGTACTCCTTCCACCTCTTTGATTTCCCTTCATTGCTTAGGACTGGGTTTCCATCTGAGCTCTTGACATTCATACAAGTGGTTCTCTTTTCTCCAAAGGTCTCTCTAATTTTCCTGTAGGCAGTATCTATCTTACCACTATTGAGATAAGCCTCTACATCCTTACATTTGTCCTCTAGCCATCCCCGCTTAGCCATTTTGCACTTCCTGTCGATCTCATTTTTGAGACTTTTACATTCCTCTTTGCGAGCTTCATTTACTGCATTGTTATATTTTCTCCTTTCGTCAATTAAATTCAATATTTCTTGTTTTACCCAAGGATTTCTATTAGCCCTCGTCTTTTTGCCTACTTGATCCTCTGCTGCCTTCACTACTTCGTCCCTCAAAGCTACCCATTCTTCTTCTACTGTATTTATTTCCCCCATTTTTGTCAGTTGTTCCCTTACGCTCTCCCTGAAACTCTGTACAACCTCTGGTTTAGTTATTTTATCCAGATCACTTTTCCTCCAATTCCCACCTTTTTACAGTTTCTTCAGTTTTAATCTACAGTTCATAACCAGTAGATTGTGGTCTGAGCCCACATCTGCCCCTGGAAATGTCTTACAATAAAACCTGGTTCCTAAATCTCTGTCTTACCATTATATAATCTATCTGAAACCTGTCAGTATCTCCAGGACACTTCCATGTATACAATCTTCTTTTATGATTTTTGAACCAAGTGTTAGCTATGATTAAGTTGTGCTCTGTGCAAAATTCCACCAGGCGGCTTCCACATTCATTTCTTACCCCCAATCGATATTCACCTACTACGTTTCCTTCGCTTCCTTTTCTTTCTATCGAATTCCAGTCATCCATGACTATTAAATTTCCTCTCCCTTCACTATCTGAGTGATTACTTTTATCTCATCATACTTTTCATCAATTTCTTCTTCATCTGCAGAACTAGTTGGCATATAGACTTGTAGTACTGTCGTAGGAGTGGGCTTCGTGTCTATCTTGGCCACAACAATGCGTTCGCTGTCCTGTTTGTAGTAGCTTATCCGCGTTCCTATTTATTTATTCATTATTAAACCTGCTCCTGCGTTACCCATATTTGATTTTGTATTTATAACCCCGTATTCACCTGACCAAAAGTCTTTTTCCTGCTGCCACCGAACTTCACTAGTTCCCACTATACCTAACTTTAACTTATCCATTTCCCTTTTTAAATTTTCTAACCTACCTGCCGATCCATAGTTTCCCCTTGCTTTCAGCCGTTCGCAGTACCAGCACAGCAAGGCTGTTTTGGTTATTGTTACAAAGCCAGAGCAGTCAACCATCCAGGCTGTTGCCCCTGCAACTACTGAAAAGGATGTTGCCCCTCTTCATGAACCACATGTTTGCCTGGCCTCCATTGTGGTTGCACCTACGGTACTGCTACCTGTATCGCTGAGGCACGCAAGCCTGCCCACCAACGCCTAGGTCTATGATTTATGGGGGGACCCTTCAGGTAAGAAGTATAATTTGCCGATCGATGCAATTCCCGAGTGGCGCACGGATATTTCAGTAAGCACAGTTTCAAAACGATGATAGTGATTATTTCGAGAGAAATTTGTGGTTTATGCTGGATTCTTCTTTTGAACTTAGACAGTCAGTTGTGAGTTTGTGCACTGTTATGCTGATTGATAGATAATTTTAGAGCGGGGACCGTGATGTTACGGACGAGAAAGGTGAGAAAAGAAGGAATAGGGGTAAAACCGCGATTAGTAAAGCGGCTTACTGCTTCAGAGTTGCGCTAACAAAGTGAACCAATTCATTTTCCACAGCAGCTCAGTGAAACTCCATAAACGACACATTCTGTCATTCCACGTGACTTCGCGTGGAGGTTGACATTCAATAGTAGATGGAGTTCTAGTCTGGCCATACACTGCCCGGTATACTCTTGTTTCTGGTAAAGTAGTGCTTGGATACTCGACTCTGGAGCTGATATACATTCCGATACTTTTGGTTCTAGCATTCTTTTCGGCGTTTACTGAAATGTGTATATACATTTTAAATCTAAGAAACCGAACACTGATAGGGCACACTTGGGATCTTGGGAAGAAGTTGCACAACTTCATGTGTTACTTATGACCATCCAACAGGCGACTAGCAGTCCGTGTAGCATCTCTTGTCTGGACGCTCTTGTGACAGGAGTCGTCCACCATACGCTGCTCAGCCAAAACATTACGACCTCTTTGGATGCCGCCCGGTGGCGTTGCGGGACCGTGATGAGATAGCAAAAGTGTGTAAGCGGAGCACCACAGGATGTGGGGTTTCGAGGCTTGTCTGCTTTGCGAAGTAGGATAGGCGGTGATCAGAAGCGTCTCTGCCGAAAGAGCACAATGCTAGCGCACCCACAAGTGTTTCGGGCGGAGCACACCATTCACCGTAAACTGTTGAACACAGAGCTCCGCAGCAAGTCACCCTTACGTGTTCACATGTCGAGCCATCGACATTGTCAGTTACAACTGCAGTGCGATTCGACCGTCGATCAATGGAAACGTGTCGGCTCCTCGGGTAAGCCACATTTTTGCCACACAGGTTTCCACAAACGCCGTCGTCGAGGTGACAGGCGGCTCGAAACGTGCACCGCGGCACGGACGCAGGCTGGTGGCAGTAGTGTTTCCCTGCGCTTTCCTGGGAGCTGTGGCAATAACCGGAGACATGCTGAAATCTGCCAACCACCTGCATCCCTTCAGGCTTGATGTCTTCCCCGACGGCGATGTCATCCTTCGGCAGTATAACTGTCCGTGTCTTGAAGTAAGAACCATACTCCAGTGGTTTGAGCAGCATTCACGTTGATGTCTCGGCGACCAAATTTGCCTGATACTAAGGTGTGGTGTCACCGCCAGACACCACACGTCCTACGTGGTAGCTTTTAAATCGGCCGCTGTCCGTTAGTATACGTCGGACCCGCGTGTCGCCACTATCAGTGATTGCAGACCGAGCGCCGCCACACGGCAGGTCTAGAGAGACTCCCCAGCAGTCGCCGCAGTTGTACAGCCGACTTTGCTAGCGATGGTTCACTGTTTACATACGCTCTCATTTGCAGAGACGACAGTTTAGCATAGCCTTCAGCTACGTCTTTTGCTACGACCTAGCAAGGCGCCATATTCAGTTACTATTCTGGACAGATAGTATTGTGAATCATGTACTGTCAAGAGCGACGTTCATCATTAATGAATTAAAGTTAATTATCAAAGTAATGACGTTCCCTTTGTGAATTATAATTCCTTGTCATGTTCCAGACCTCACGTCAGTATAGTTCTTCCCTCCTCACTCCAGCCTGCTTGAACTAAACGCGTGCATTTCGGCCTTCTCTAGTAACACGGTGTTGGCTCTTCTGCCAACACAACACTAAGAAATCTGCCTTGCCGACTATCGGGAGCTATCACCTCGAACGCTAATTATTTACGCGTATTACATCATCTACGGGTAGACATCTAATGCCACATTCCTCCACAAATCTAGCAATAAAATGTCGGATAACTGATAATGCAGAATCAGTGATGTATTTTGTTCTAAAGTCGAGCAGACGAGCTATTAAGCAGGAGGTCATAGGTTTATTTGACACAGACTGTGAGCACTCTGGACGTCTGAGAGACTGCAAGAACTGTTGACGAACCAGCAGGACGAGACCTGCCGCTGGCTGCTGTGACTGAGAAACCTCCTCCCCGCGATGTGATACACGTCACGGCTTTACTGTAAGTTAATGCCTCTGGAATTGGGTCGTTTCTGAGCTTTATTTCAGCCAACTCGGCTTTACTGTAGCTCTTGTTCATTCCAACTTATTTACGCCCGCTCCTATGGCGACCAACTGGTGGCAACCAAGAGGCGCGCGGCACCAGGGTGGCGGCCCGACGGCAGCAGCTGCGCGCCCGCGCCCCACCCAGGCAGCAGTCGCCGCGTTCCGCACCAGACGCCCGACTGCCGGCTGGCGGAGGGACTCCAGCTGCGGCGTGCGTCCACTTTAACTCTGGGTTCCGCAGTTCATTTCGCTTGCAGCTGAAAGGTTTTCAGGCGATCAATTAAGTTGCTGCAGTGGTCGGTTGATATAACCGGAGACATTACAACTTTACGGTAATAAGCGAACTCGTGGTAGCCAGAATGAGTCTCTCACTCCCCAGTGGAGTATGCGTTAGCGTCCTGGCTGGTTAACACAAGCTGTTCTACCAGGATTCGAAGCCAGAGCTTTGACTTTCGCGGACGAGCATCTCAAACCGAGTGAGAGGTACTGACAGAGCACAACTGGAGCGCTGAGTGAGTAGTAGTGATAGCGTACTCTCTGAGACCATCGCCCGCGAAAAGCAAAGTTCCGGTTTCGAGACTCGGCCTGGCACCCAGTTTTAACTTTAGTCATTAAACTTCAATACATATTCCATAAGACTACGTTTGGGAGTCTACGCCCCAGCATAAGTTGACAGCTCAGTATTGTTCTGTAAACAGCAGGCAAATAATTCCAAAAATTATTTAAACTTAACCCAGAAATTACAGCAATAGCTAACATTCCTTGAAAATAGCTCACCCATCAGAACTGTCATTACCTACCAGTGGCCAGCCAGAGTGGCCGAGCGATTCTAGGCGCTACAGTGCGGAACCGCACGACCGCTACGGTCGCAGGTTCCAATCATGCCTCGGGCATGGATGTGTGTCATGTCCTTAGGTTAGTTAGGTTTAAGTAGTTCCAGGGTACTGATGACCTCAGAAGTTAAGTCCCATAGTGCTCAGAGCCATTTGAACCATTTTTGAACCTACCAGTGGTTTTATACTTATTCACATCCTTGCCTTATAGACATTAGTGCCAGTACTCTAAGGCTCTAAATATTTATACGACGATGTAGCAAAGACTCCGAAATCCATATCAATGAATATGTTGACAACCGTCTAAACAGTATACCTTCCCTTTTCCATCCGATGTGCACTGCGGTGACAAGTCATGGGATAGCGATACCCACGTATACAGATGCCAGTAGCATTGCGTACACATAGTGTAAGAGGGCAGTCTATTGGCGGAGCTCTCAATTATACTCAGGTCATTCATGTGGAAATGTGTCCGACGTGATTATGGTCTTATGAAAGGAATTAACAAACTATGAACGTGGAATGGTAGTTGGAGCTAGGTGCATAGGACATTCCATTTCGGAAATTGTTATGGAATTCAATATTTCGAGATCCACAGTGTCGAGAGTGAACAGAGAATACAAAATTTCAGGCACTACCTCTCACCAAGGACAATGCAGTGGCCGACGGCCTCCACTTAACTACCGAGGGAAGCAACTTTTGCATAAAGTTGTCAGTGTTAACAGACAAGCGACAGTGCTTGGAGCAACTGCAGAAGTCAGCGTGGGACGTACGACGAACGCATGCGGTAGCCGCAGCGGGCGATATTTGGTGATAACGGGCTGTGGCAACAGGCGACTGACAGACGCGACCACCTATGCTAACGGCACGACGTCACGTGCAACGCCTGTGCTGGGCTCGTGCCCATGGACTATCGGTTGGCCCCTAGACGGCTGGAATACAGTGGCCTGGTCAGGTGAGTCACACTTTCAGCTGGCGAGAACTGAGGCAAAGGTTCCAGTGTGGGGCAAACCCCACGAAGCCATAGGCTCAAGTATGTGATAAAATGGAAAATTTGCAGCGGTCCTTACGATGTTATTTATTATATGGTTACCAGTTTCAGTGTTTCAGAACACGATCTTCAGGCCTTTACGGGAGATTGTACCTTATATACTTACAATGTTACATTTGTCCATTTTAGGTACATTTATCTCGTCAACGCTTCATGATAATGTTATAAAATTTTAATGGCTGGTGGAGGAAGAGTTTCTCTCCATTGAGCTTTTTTTATAAGTAAGTCGCTTTCATAATTTATTCTTTAGAGAACTTTATGCAAGTAGTAAAATTTTTTCACACATTTAAGCTTTATTAATTCATACGTTCTACAATATTAAATTGAACTTCTTTTAAAAACGCGTCATTGATGTTCAACCCAATTTCTATAACTTTTGTAAGTTTCACTGTTCCATGATGGTAAGTTCCCGAAAAAAATTGTACCTAATCGTTAAAAAAATTATATGTCGTGAATCCGGCTTTAAAGATGAATATAGTTTGTTACTGACCTTAGAACATCACTCCACCAAATCCTGGGTCATCTGCGTTTTCTTCATCATCCCTGGCTCTCTTAGCATTCCTTGAGTGAATTCCTGACTTCATAGCTATCATAGTCACTTCATAATCTTCTTTCTTTAACGGACAGCATCCAATGCGGAACGCGCCATCAACATATTTTCCCCAGGCTGTATGCCTAACTCTCCCACATTGTCATCATTAAATGAAAGAACTGCATCATGAACAGCCAAATTCAATGTATCTGTACCGCAAATACTGTTTTAGGAATTATAGACCATATGACACTGTTAAATGATTCACTTGGGTTGTGGAAGGACAATGAACAAGTGAATGTAGCTCGCGAACAGGGCAGCCAAGTGTGAGCACGAAATATTTTCACAAATAAGCAGATTAGGTTCTTGAAGTTCAAGAACTAGACAGAAGGCAAAAGGAGGGCGTGGCAACATGTCCTGTCCTTAAAGTAAATGAATGTTTAAAACCTTTAATGGCTAAAATGCCCTTAGAAAACATAATACATTCCAGGGAAAGTTTATGAGCAAAAAAAATAAAAAAAATAAAAAATAAAAGTAAAAAAAATTACATTCTGTCCACTACGAAGGTACATCTCCCCTTAACTGACACTGAGGGGGTTAAATCCAATAGTATACACGATTCAATGGCCAACACATACGAATTGGTTTTCGCAGATTACCTGTAACAACCATTTTTTGTCTCCAACCATTAACTACCAACTGAGTTGTAGTTGATGGTTCGAGATTGGTTGGTTGGTTGATTTGCGGGAGGGGACCAAACAGCGAGGCCATCAGTCCCAGATGATTGGAGACAAATAATAATTATTACAGGTAATCTGCGAAAATCAGTTCATAGATGTTGGGCACTGATGAAACGTGTATACTATTGGAGTTAGCCACCTCAGCGTCAGTTGACGCCTGAAGATGGTGTACTGAAGCACCGAAACTGGCAGCCAAAGAATAAATAACATTGTAAGGACGGCTGTAGATGTTCCACGAATGGCCGAAGTCCCTCAAACCTCCACTCAGAAAGCCGCACTCACAAAAATTGAACCCATCTAGTGCAAGCTGGTGGTGACTCCTTAAGGGCGTGGACTGGGTTTACGTGGAATGCACTGGGTCCTCTGGTCCAGCGACACTTGGAGACCATTTTCAGTCATTCACGGACTCCGTATTCCTAAAAAACGATGGAATTTTATAGTTGTCAGTACGCCCTGTCACGGGGGCACAATCGTTAACGATTTGTTTGAAGAATGTCCTGGACAATTCTAGTGAATGATTTGGCCACCCAGATAGCCCGGCATGAATCCCATCGAACATTTATGGGATGTAATCTAGAGACGAGTTCGAGCACCAAATCCGGCACCGGCAACACTTCCTCAGTTGTGGACGGCTACAGAGGCAGCATGGCTCAATATTTCCGTAGGGGACTTCCAAGGACTAGTCCACGCCACGTCGAGTTTCTGACAACGCCTGGCAAAAGGAGGTCCGACACGGTGTTAGGAGGGATCACATGACTTTCCTCACCTCAGTGTAAATTATCACTCACATTAGCTATACGATATATAGATTTGAGTCAGTTTCATATACATGTTAACTACCTTTTAACTACATCAAACAGAAGTCGGGGAGACTGCGGAAAAACCTGCTCATTTCCAATTGCTCTACAACAACTGTGATTTTGTAAATGACTTGACTTTTTCTTTCATTTGCAGATACTCCTTACGTGTGCACTGGGTACGGTGTAATACGACTTCAGTGAGCTGTGTCAGCCTCAGTGCGGACAGGACGCTTCAACAGAAGAGCCGTCCAAACGCACACTGCCTGGGATGTGGGGAAAGCTTCGGCGCCGGGTGCTGGGCTCTGACTGGACTGACGGCCGCTGGGCTACCAACCACCTACTGTGGGCCACACACTTCCTGGAGGGTTAATGTTGGTTAGAACGTTTATTGCCTTGAACATCCACGAAACGTTTCTGTGGTGGAGGATGATTCTTAAACGGTAGTACCAGTTTCTTTGAGCCATTCTTAAGGAGAGTTTTCTAGAGGAGATAACTGAATTTAGTGTCGCCCGCTTCCTGAAGACTCACTGTGGTCAGGCGCAACCTGCTAAAATTTTGGTGCTGTGGACATCCGAAAAAAGTTTATCTTGTGGAAGAAGGAATGTGTATTCAGTGTAAATACTGAAGGAGAGTGGTTATATATTGACGTGTTTGCTTTCAAGCATGTTTACTACTTGCACTTTAGTGTACACGATTACTTAGAAACAGAAGGTAAGTAGTTATTTCGATATTCTGTACAGTTTGCATTCAATTAGCGATCCAGTGGTGGATTCAGGAAAACATCCTGTATATTTATATATACACCCAACGCACGTGGCTGTTTTTGATTAAAGTGATGCACCAACATACTGCCATTCTGTACTGGGCGATTCGGCTGCCGCTACCAATGTAGTTTTATGCAACCCCCACTACGTCTGCATCAGGAACTGTACACAGACAGGCGACAGCCATCTAATCGGAACAAATTCCTTCTCAGAGCTTTGGGATACTTTTAGCAAACGGAGTCACATATGCAAAAAGACAAGCGAGGATTGACGATTAGCTGCACGGCATTTATGGACCAAGATACACCTTACTGCACGGCATTTTTGAGCAAGATATACCTTACTTCTGCCGTACTCATCCAAGTGTCTCCAATCTTTTGGATGTCTCTGTAAGTTTATCGTGTTTACAGTACTTTATCTTTCACAAATTGTTGGCAAAAAATGCCTCATACAGTGCCTTTATTATTGGAAACATGGAAGTGAACAGAAGGTATCAAAATGGAAAGTATGGGAGTAACAGATTTCCGGTGTATAACGCAATGAAAAGATTAATATATGACTCTCCGAGTCAATGTGCAACAGCAGTTTTATAAACAAAATTTGTACAATAAATCCAAGAAGTCTTCGTATGCTTTACCAGTTATTCTCTTCCGTTAGACAATGTGCATCACATCTCAAGATCAAAATGACGAACAACTTTGGCCTGTCATATGGTGTTGCATAAAGGACATCGGTAGAGACAGGTGAATCGCCCTGTGTAGAGAGAGACAATCAGTTCTTAATATGATTTCCTCATGGACTGAACACTTTCCTCGAAAAGAATAATGAGGAATTACGATTGTAGTTCTAAAATGTAGAACAGACAGGCGGTACCACCGTTTGACGTTGTGGACAGTGTTCTGCAGAGATAAAAAGAAACTGTTTAATTCCTCGCAAAATGCTGTTATTAAAACAATGAGATTTGTATCGTCTGTTAACAAGTGTTTTGCGATGTGGGAATAAGGTGCCACTTACAGTTCCTACTGTACACTGCTATGCTAGTAGTGATTTTATTCTGTATTGGAGTGTACAGGATGGACAAATATCTTAGTCTGTTATCACACGAATCATACACCAATTATAATTCCTGGATTCCACTGATTTAGAGATAACAGAGACAGTACAGAAAGACGAATTGAAATTTGCAGCAGTAACTGTAGATCATGAATGTAACTGCTAGATGTACAAGAGGGATGACATCACAAATACACTTAGAAAAAAAACATAATATAACATGAGTAATCGGAATTTCCGATAGAAGCTGTAGGACTTTAGTGCAAGCAACAAACATTTTAGGCTTGATGAGAAGCAAGCGGTTAGTACGTACAGGAGATGTTCCTCCGATGGGTAAGCACCGATGGCCTTTGAAATCCGTGGGTGTAACTCCCTATGTAAGAAGACAGTTCAGAAGGCCAACGAAAAGATGGAGAGAGAGAATCCACGAGGACTTGGTGCATATTGGCATAGAGGGTAACTGGCATAGACGATAATCCAATTGAAGGACACAACATGCGTGGCTTAATGGTGGAGACTTCTTGTCAAGACAAAAGTGCCATATTTTCGTACACCTATGCAATTCTGCACCAGCCATAGATACACTCAAAAAAATTATCAGAGAAGCGCTACAAACCGTTTCCAGGAAATATACAAAAGAAAACAATGGCTATGTCATATAACGTAGAGTTGGACAATGTTAACATTCATGACCTAAAGGAACGGGTGCCAGAACTATTTCATCATCTATGTGTTGACAGACAGTCATCACATTATGCATGTGGATATAACACAAAACTTTATTGTGCTTTTTAACAAAATTGAGATTTCTGACTAAATTACATGAAATGAAGACTTCTGAGTAGAATGAGAAGAGTACCAGTGATGTAATTTTATTCTAAACAACGGTAAAGTTGTTACAGCTTCATGGGGTAAAGATCATTGTATTACCATACAGCGAGACACGATAGAGATTACCATGAGTTTGACCTTGCACCAGCCTATATATATTATTGACAAAAAACTGTATATTTAAAAATATTGTCACTGTTCTCTGTACCAATTACCCCCTCCACCTTACACTGCCTATCATGTTGCCAGTGAAAATTATAATTCAGACTCCAACGAAAATAGTAATCTTAAACCTCTCCTTATTCAATATTTAGTATATAAAACATAAAAGTAGCACCAGTGACGTTCTATAATTTGTCTAGTAGGGATAATGGGAAAATACGAAAGGTGACCTCATGGAAGTACATTAGGGCAGAGAAATTGATATTAACTATTCCCTGTCAGTATATAGATTTAATTACACGCCTAAAAAAACAGGAGGAGATTGATATCACAGACTATAGAATTATTATATGGAATTACTAAATGTGTTCACAAACTGCAAATATGATTGTACACCTGTTATTCGAGTTGCTAGTAACATGAAAATTTGTGCCGGGTAGGGACTCGAACCTGGACTTGGCGCTTAAGAGCATCCGTCACCTAGACTGCTTTGCCTGTCCGTGCACGTCCCACTGCCAGGACCAGCTACAAGTTCATTCAAGACAAAGAGCTTCACAAATTGAGAATGTCAGTGAAAACTTAGACCACCTCAGGCCATTATGCAACTGATTCACAGAGATCATGGGACACCCTGCCAGATTCTGTCCAATTGACGCTGTATATCGTCAGTATCGCGATATGGTTCATAACTGGGGAGCGATCCGGCGACATTGCTGGGCAAGGAAGGGCTTAGCAAGAACAAAGACAAGCAGTAGAAACTCTCACCGTGGGTGGGCAGACATTGTCATGCTGAAATGTAAGACCGAGTTGGATTGCCATGAAGCACAACAGAATGGGGCGCAGAATAAAATCGACGCACCGCTGCCCTGTAAGAGTGCCGTGGCTGACAACCAAACAGATCGTGCTATGCAATAAAATGACACCGCAGACCGTCATTCCAAGATGTCGGGCTGTACGGTGGGCGGCGGTCAGGTCGCTATTCTACCGTTGTCCGGGGCGTCTCCATACACGTCTCTGGCCTGAAATCTCTCTGGAGTAGGATTGTCCTCAGTTACGAGTCCCGCTCTGAACTGAGCCCCATGACAAAAGAGGATGTGTCTGGCGACACCACGAATAATAGTGCGATACCAACTGACAAACCAGAGACTGACGAGTGGTTTACTGAACTGAAGCATTTTTGAAGCTTTTTCCCTCGAATAAATCATCCATTTTTTCTGAAATTGTAATCACTTGTTTGCCTGTACATGTACATAATACCTAAGCTTTCCGTCCCATTCGGTCAATTACTTCGTGTTGCGTCGACGTTTTTGTTCATAGAGTGTATTAAATGAGGGTAACGTAATTTTACACAGTTTTGACGTAATTAGTACATAACTTTGACTTTGACATTATTTTAATATTATTCTAGAGGTATGTACGTGCACGCAATTCTGGGTACGTAATAGCACAATTTTTACAGATAAAAACTGCTCTCTTTCCGCCATCTTTCATTCCTAATACTTCTCTGTAATTGATTAGAGACAAGGTAAGGGGAGTGAGAAAAGGTGTTGTTTGTTACTGATACTATTCATGATATTGCCTTCAGCCCTGCATCTATCAGTCAAAAGTCTTAAGTTAAATTTGATCCAGAACCTCACTACAGTAGTACAGTACAAAAATATGGTGGTGACGGACTGCTGATAATACTACTTCCCCAAGTTACTTAAGTGACAATTCGGTTCGAAATAACAGGATGTTCAATGTTTTGTGTAAGTTATAACGTGGAACACGAACACATACACTGTAAAAGGAAGACTGCACTCAGAAACCGATAGTAAAACTCACCTCCACAACCGGAAACTTCCGTGCAGAGAACGCGTATTTAACAATATTATTCGGGGAAGTTATGCGAGATTTGAATTATTTCATTATTTATGCTATTTGCAGTCAATAAATAGCCAAACATGTGCGCAGAACGTGGCGTAGCACAAAAGCTACAACAGAAGCATACATAAATATTTAATCAATGATTTAAGGCAGTGGAAATGAGAAGCAGCGAATGCAGTTAAGTGAGACACTGAGCAAAGAACACAGGCCACTTAGCTTCCATGATAAATGTGGAACGTAAGTTGATATCTGAGTCAGCACACAGATTCGTATTTGTATTCACTACTTCCAGAAAAACACATAATGATGTAACTGGAGGAGAGAGTGACGAAACTGAATGCTCCAGGTTTCGAGTTTAATGACCAGAACACCATCATGTAACCAGTATTTTGCTCACAGAACATACAAAGACTCTGAATTTCTGTAACACCTCGCACCAAAATATCAGCTCGTTTTGCAGTTCATCACAAATTTAGCTCTAAAATTAGTAAAAGGTAACCCGTTCGAAGCGGACACCACACTAATGAACTGACCGCCGGATCCTCCCTGTTAGCAACCACTTCGAATAAAAGAAACGTTCGCACCAAACCTGCCGAGCGGTCGCCAGCGGGTCGGGCCTGCGTCCATCCATAACACGTCTTCCGGAACAAGTTTCTGTATGACACATTCGTGGGCATTCCCCAAAGAACAACCTGCTAACTGACTGGCCGAGAGCGAGTGGAAAGACCAGGGCAACCACGCCTCTAAAGCAGCATGTCAGACACAGACAATTCAAAGAATGTAACGTTACTGGTCACGCTACAGCTTTGTTAAAATGGTGAAAAGACCAGCCAGTTCATGAGCTTTCAAAAGTGAAACTACTGAAAAATTTGAAGTGCCACTTAACACGCTGCTTCCTGTATTGACACAGAGAAGATGTCGACAGTTTTCCATGGGTCTTTCAGTTGATCTTTCCATGAACATGAAGCTGTATCCAGAAGACGGTGATAAGCTCTTGCAAGACAAACACAAATGCGGTGTTGTACTCAGAAGTTAAGCTCTGCGGGCGTTCTTACTACTGCTGCCTGTGTGTAAACAGTGTCGTTCGTACCTGAGAGATTAACGCTGCTGCGACTACGGGGACATGGCCCGCCGGGGACAAGGCAAACACGGGCACGAGTAAATTTCTCGCGGTCGCCCGCTTCTCGTGGCGAAGTTATGCAGGCGGAAGCTTAGCATTATCTCCTAACTCGTGCCGCCGTCTACGTGACGCGAGCGCTAATGTGCAGCCTCGGTCATAGCTACAACTGCACTTAAACAACCCACTGCCACTACCTCACCTCTCGGGTTAGGTTTTCTCCGAACTCCCTGTACTTCACTTCATCCATTACTGGCATCATAACGCGGCATTACGAGGGTGGCGTCTTGATTGCATTTGTTGCAGTCTCCAGTAATAAAATTCTAGTTTGAACGTCATTGATGCCTCTTCGCCAGGCAACAGGAATAAGCTCATTTAAATGTATGAAAACATATCTTGAAACTGTATTCGTAAAGTCACAGCTTATACACTGAAGAGCCAAAGAAACTGGTACACCTGGCTAATATCGTTTAATGCCTCAGCGGACACGTAGAAGTGCCGCAACACGACGTGACGTGGATTCGAGTAACGTCTGAAATAGTGCTGGAGGGAATTGGCACCATGGATTCTGCAGGGCTTTCCACAAAACCGTAAGAGTACGATGGGATGCAGATCTCTTCTGAACAGCACGTTCATGTCTGGTCAGTTTGGTGGCCAGTGGTAGTGTTTTAACTTAGAAGAGTCTTCCTGGAGCCACTGAGTAGTAATTCTGAACGTGTGGGATGTCGCACTGTTCTGCTTGAGTTGCCCAACTTTATCAGAATGCACAATGTATGTGAATGGATGCAGGTGGTCAGACAGGATGCTTACGTACGTCTCACGTGCAGTGTCGTGTCTAAAAGTATCACGGGTCCCATATCTCTCCAACTACACACCCACCACACCATTACAGAGCCTACACCAGCTTGAACAGTCCCCTGCTGACATGCAGGGTCCATGGATTCATTAGGTTGTCTCCATACCCGTACACGTCCATCCGCTCAATACAATTTGAATCGAGACCCGTCCGACCAGGCAACATGTTTTTCATCATCAGTCCAACGTCGGTATTGATTGGCCCAGGTAAGACGTAAAGCTTCGTGTCGATCAGTCATCGAGAGTACACAAGTGGGCCTTCGGCGATCATGCCTCGTCGAATTCTTCGCACGCTTACGCTTGTTGCTGGCCCAGCATTGAAATCTGCAGCAGTTCAAGAAGGGGTTGCACTTCTGTCACGTTGAACGAATCTCTTCTTTCGTCGTTGGTCTCGTTCTTGAAGGATCGTTTTCTGGCCACAGTGGTGTCGGAGATTTGATATTTTTCCGGATTCTTGATATTCACGGTACACTCGTGAAATGGTCGTACAGGAAAAACCCCACTTCATCGCTATCTCGATGATGCTATGTCCCATCGCTCGTGTGCCAACTAACACCACGTTCAAACTCACCCACGTCCTTACAACTGCCGCTGGAGCAGCAGTAACCGATCTAACAACTACGCCAGACACTTGTTGTCTTATATAGGCTTTGCTGACCGCAGGGTCGTATTCTGCCTGTTTACATTGATCTGTATTTGAATACCCATGCCTATACCAGTTTCGTTGGCGTTTCAGTGAAGATGATTGTACTGTAAACGAACCGAAAACTCGTTTAACCGTATTAAGGGTTTATGATAATCGCTTTTTGGGGCACCTTCCGCTCTTTCAGCAAGAAAATATGTTCTACAGTATTTGGGTAAAAACTGTTGCATGTTGTAGAACAGAATGTACTAATTTACAGCCAGTTACCCCATAGCTGAATCGCTTAGGACACTTTATTGGATGAAGAAATGCTGTTGGGAGATACTCAAATTCGTTTCCAAATTATTTTAAAAAGTAGACTATAGTTTGTGTTCGGTGGTGCATACTGCCTCAGTTATGTTGGAGGAAGCGTCGGTAGTGAACACGATGTTACTTGTGTACTTGTAGTCCTTAAGGCAGCTCTAATTTGGAAGCGCACGTCAGCATATTCCGCCAAGAGTTCCGGCCCGTTTGGGTGAATCTGATTCGTGCTCTCCACCTCGCCAACAACGAAATCTTCTTCCGCACTGGAACCAGATACCTCTGTTGACACCAGAAGTGTCCGGTCGAGCTCAGGTTGCTGGCCTTGTGCTTTTGGCGTTCTCTATATAATTTCTTTTGGATTTACTGCCTTTGTATTGGAGACAGATATTTTTTAATTACTAAATGTATATTGACTTTATATTGTAAGAACGGCGGAATATTTTCCAACCTTCATAGCAGCCTATCTTTTTAGAATGTCTGGGAGAAAGAAATGGGCCACTGAAATAGTAGCAACAGGTATAGGCCTCTGCAAAAGAGCGCTTTATTCGGATCAGGTAGTTATTTCCTGAGACGTGTTCCAGTGCATCGAACAAGTGAGGAATTCGCAAATACCGCAGCTCTGTTTCGGCGTGCGGGAGTCAGAAATTCCAGCCACCACGAAGAGATGATGCTGGCCCTCATTCGTATTCTTTGAAACGTGGTTTTGGTGAAGCAGCTGTGTTTGCTTTTAGACGCGTAAATTATTTCAACAAAGTAATCGGTCATTTGGGTGCAGTTGATACCACACACCTGCCGTCGAATTTTTAAACACGTTTTTCGTAAAAGACAGCTAACATTCATTTACGGATTGTGATCGCCCAGTGGCGAGACACTGGACGGATATCCTGGAGGACCACTGTTCAAATACCCGGCAGGCCTTCCAGATTTTGGCTTTGTATCGGGTATATGTAGGGATAGTTATTCTGAATGAGATCTAGCCATTTCCTTCTCTACTCATCACCAGCCTGAAGGCGCACTCCGCCCGTTACGAGCCTGCCGCCCACTATACCTTGACCCCCTACCATCCTTCTTTACGTTCACTGGTTACTTTACCAAGACCTTTACCAAAACATAACGACTCTGTCAATTACCATACGCAAAACACCTATCATAAGCGAGTGGCCCGCACACAGTCATCGAGACTGCTCTGTGGGTGGGGCGTCCGACACGAGAGTTGCCAAAAGCCGGGTTCCTTCTGATAGAGTGACTTCGCGATTCCTGCTGCACGCTGGAATGGTTTCTTCGTCAGGGCGGCCGGGGTGGCCGAGCGGTTCTAGGCGCTACAGTCTTGAACAGCGCTACTGCTGCGGTAGCAGGTTCGAATCCTGCCTCGGGCATGGATGTGTGTGATGTCCTTAGGTTAGTTAGGTTAAAGTAGTTCTAAGTTATAGGGGACTAATGACCTCAGAAGTTAAGTCCCATAGTGCTTAGAGCCACTTGAACCATTTTTTTCTTTGTCAGACCCAGGGAAAACGAACTGCGTGGTTTAACGATGAGCTCAGGCCAACTAGCCACCCTTTTGTTCTCTGCTGCTACCTGCTTCATTTTGATTCCATAATACTAATACTAATAACAGGCCTCGGCGGAGGGGGTTAGCGGTGTCGACCGACCACCGGTCATCCTCAGCCGACAGGCATTACGGGATACAGATTACAGATATGGAGGGGCATGTGGTCGGCACACCGCTCTCCCAGCTGCTGTCAGTTTTCGTGACCGCAGCCAGTACTTCTCAAGCAAGCAGCTCGTCAATTGGTGTCGCAAGGACTGAGTGCATCCCTCTTTCCAAGTGCTAGCCAAGCTCTACAGTGCTTCACTTCGGTGATCTGACGGGAACTGGTGTTACCACCGCGGCAAGGCCGTTGATCATTTTGTGACGTATGGAGGGTACGTCAACGGTACATCCTTCTCCAAGAGATTGTCTAGATTTCCAAATTTCGAAGTCGTTAGTAAAAGTCAGCCTCTGTCGTTTTGGGTCTCGCGAAGTCAAATGCAGACAGTTCGGTGACATTAAAAAGCAACTATCCAATGCTCACGTAGAACAGACATTTTTCCTTTGTGCAAACAGTAGTGGGTATGATTTCGGACGTCAGGTAGAATGGTTAGTCAATGTTGATGAAAGCAAGAGCATCAAACAGTTGTGTCTGTAAGGTGTCTGTTCTTTCGCTCATGTCCGAAAGATCGGACACCATTCGCGCTTCTACAGATATACAGGATAATGTGAAGTAGATTCTAATATCGGCAGAAAATGTTCTTTGAATGAATTCCTAGGTGAGAAGTGAAGACGTGTGCCTGACTGGGACTCTAACCCGGATTTCGAGCTTTACGTGGGCGGCTCGCCTTAACGGCTGCCGCTATCCAAGCACGCTTTCCATTCCACCCAGATTTCTGTCTTGTCACACACTAATTACACAATGCCCCATGCATAGCATACTCTTCGCTCGGTGCATCACACTGGTCTGCCGCAAGGTCTCAGGAGGGAGAGAGCATCCACAGTGAATGGGTCTTAATGGTCGTCAAGCCGTATACACAGGGATGGGGATGGGGCAGCAACGGTGTGGCAAGGACTGCCTAGGAGAAATACTGAACCATACTGCCTCTATAGCCATTCATACACTACTGGCCATTAAAATTGCTACGCCAAGAAGAAAGGCACATGATAAACCGGTATTCATTGGACAAATATATTATACTAGCACTGATATGTGATTACATTTTCACGCAATTTGCCTGCATAGATCCTCAGAAATCAGTACCCAGAACAACCACCTCTAGCCGTTATAACGGCCTTGATACGCCTGGGCATTGAGTCAAACAGAACTTGGCAGGCGTGTACAGGTACTGCTGCCCACGCAGCTTCAACACGATACTACAGTTCAAGAGTAGTCACTGGCGTATTGTGACGACACAGTTGCTCGCCCACCATTGACCAGACGTTGTCAATTGGTGAGAGATGTGGAGAATGTGCTGGCAGGACAGCAGTAGAACATTTTCTGTATCCAGAAAGGCCCGTACAGGACCTGCAACATGCAATCGTGCATTATCCTGCTGAAATGCACTTTTCCCAGGAATCGAATGAAGCGTAGAGCCACGGGCCGTAACAGATCTGAAATGTAACGTCCACTGCTCAAAGTTCCGTCAGTGTGAACAAGAGGTGACCGAGACGTGTAACCAATGGCACCCCATACCATGCCGACTGCTGGTGGCCGAGCGGTCCTAGGCGCTTGAGTCTGGAACCGCGCGACCGCTACGGCCGCAGGTTCGAATCCTGCCTCGGGCATGGATGTGTGTGATGTCCTTAGGTTACTTAAGTTTAAGTAGTTCTACGTTCTAGGGGTCTGATGACCTCAGCAGTTAAGTTCCATAGTGCTCATAGCCATTTGAATCATTTTTGAACCCCATACCATCAACCCGGGTAATACACCAGTATGGCGATGACGAATACACGCTTCCAATGTGCGTTCACCGCTATATCGTCCTATACGGATAAGACCATCACGATGCTGTAAACAGAACCTGGATTCATCAGAAAAAATGACGTTTTGACATTCGTGCACCCAGGTTCGTCGTTGAGTAAACCATCGCAAGCGCTCCTGTTTGTGATGTAGCGTCAAGGGTAACCGCAACCATGGTCTCCGAGCTAATAGTCCGTGCTGCTACAAACGTCGTCGAACTGTTCGTGCAGACGGTTGTTGTTTTGCAAACGTCCCCATCTGTTGACTCAGGGATCGATACGTGGCTGCACGATCCGTTACAGCCATGCGGATAAGATGCCTGTCACCTCAACGGATAGTCATACGAGGCCGTTGGGATCCAGCATGGCGTTCCATATTACCCTCCTGAACCCACCGATTCCATATTCTACTAACAGTCATTGGATCTCGACCAACGCGAACAGCACTGTCGTAACACGATAAACCGCAATCGCAATAGGCTACAATCCGACCTTTGTCAAAGTTGGAAACGTGATGGTACGGATTTCTCCTCCTTACACGAGGCATCACAATAACTTTTCACCAGGCAACGCCGGTCAACTGCTGTTTGTGTATGAGAAATCGGTTGGAAACTCTCCTCATGTCAAGACGTTGTAGGTGTCGCCACCGGCGCCAACCTTGTGTGAATGCTCTGAAAAGCTAATCATCTGCATATCACAGCATCTTCTTCCTGTCGGTTAAATTTCGCGTTTGTAGCACGTTATCTTCGTGGTGTAGCAATTTTAATGGCCATCAGTGTAATTACGAAAGTGTTGCCGGAGCAGGATTTTGTACACGAACTAACATCTGGGTTATGTTACATACATATTCGATATGGGTGATCAAGTCATTCGCTCGAATTATCCAGAACGAATGGCTGCAGATGGTCTCCAAGTAGCCGAGCATAGCCACTTCCAGTCAATGGTCGGTTCACACCCCATCGCACCATTATAAAGCCACCACCAGCCTGCACAGGGCCTTGTTGATTGCTTGGGTTCTTGGCTTCATGGGGTGTGCACTACACTCGAAACGTAGCATCAGCCCTTACTAACTGAAATTCGGACTCGTCTGACGATGCCACAGTTTCCCTGTCGTCAACGGTCCAAGCAGTTGGGTCACGAGCCGAGGAGAGGCGCTGCAGGCGATGCCTTGCTGTTAGCAAAGGTACTCGAGCCGATCGTCTGCTGACACAGCCAATTAACGCCAAATATTGCCGCACTGTCCTAACGTATACGTTCGTCGTACGTCCCACATTGATTTCTGCGGTTATTTCACGCAATGTTTCTTGTGTGCTGGCACTGAAAATTCTACGTAAGCCGATGGACACGGAGTTGCTCTTGATGGGAGACCTAGCCCCAGCTACCAGTCCGCGTTCGAAGTCTGTTAGTTTCAGTCGTGCCGGCATAATAACTTTGAAAACCTTTTCACAGGAATCACCTGAGTACAAATGACAGTCCGTCATCCCACTGCCATTTGTGCCTTGTGTATGCGATACTACCGTCATCTGAATATGTGCATATGGCTGTCCCATTACCTTTTCATCTCAGTGTATTTATACATGTATTGTGTCTGTTCTTTCGGACACGTTTGCTTTTACGTTCAGCTTTACATCGTGGGAAATAAAATTAAGTAATACGACATTTCAAGACATAACAAGCGTCCGGAGTTCTGAGAGGTTTTATTGCTCTCTTCTCGCCGTATGTGTAAACAGAATGTAAGGCACTGTCATCCCCAATATTATATAAAATAGTGCACAAAAGTCTCACCGGATTTACGTTGTCACATCAAGTACTTGATTTAAAATTTGATTATATTGCTTGCAAATTTGCACATGAATTCCGAGAGTGAATGAAATTAAAATTAATTTAATCAGAGCTGTCGATGGAGATCTAGGAATATGTAAATTTCATCACAGTATTGAAGCGTTATATGTCGCCATCAAGGTCATAGATACGGTTACTGCCAGTTATGAAGATGAGAATGTATAGAAAATATGAACCACTCCTTGGTATAGAACATTATTATACGTTGACGAACAGATCTAAATTCAGCATTTGAGAAGCTGTGTTTCCCAAAGCAATCGACGTTCATCGAAGAGCAGCTAATTCGATCTACGTTTATTTCTATATTTTGGCACATATCTAAAACAGCGAACCATACAATTCGAGGATTTGGAGGCTAATTAGAACTTTTTGTGGTATACATCGCATGAACGAAGATTTGGTCTATAGTTCTATGCACTGAAGTACTAGTTTCCGACACATTGTCTCTTCTTACCTGGCTATTAACCCGACCACATTGTCGATTTTCCAACACATCAGGACATCACCCGAGAAATATGGGGGTGTATGGCTCTACAACCATTGTAAATGAAGCCTCTACTTCGTAAAGTAACCCATGATCGTCTAGTGTGATCTAGTGCCAAAAACGTTTGGGACAATATTATGATACAGTCAAAAGCAAAATCATCGAAAATCAAGGGCAAAATTTAAAAAAAGTCGTCATTGTTATCTGGATTTCTTACGTGCCAGTAGAAACTGTCGCACCAATTTCATGAATAAACGATTAAGTGGTTGTATGTGTCTCGGGTACAATGACACCTCCAGAGCTGTGGGGAAGCAGTTCTTCGGGTTGTCACGAGAGCCTTCGGGTCTCCCACCTGGCCCTGCGTGTTCAGTGGGCTGTCGAGGGCTACAAGAGTCCAGAGGAGGAGTAAGCTGCTGCAACGCAAACGGCGCTGACTAAAACTCTGTATTGTTCTTTAATAGTTTTTGAAATATTTGTTGATCGCCCATTCAGCGAGCGTCACAACGACTTGTTATGTGAGAGGGGCAGTCTGAAACGTCGAAATACAACGTTTATCAGTTGCAGTCATTTAACCTGAAATTAACCCAAAAGACCATTTAGTATACATACGTATAGCATACGACATTGTTGAATTAGGGACAGCTATTAGCCATAGTGACTGTAAAATTCGCTTTGAAATGATGAAGAAAGTAGGGATAAAATACAGGAACCTACCATTTAAATGTCATGTGTTTTTTATTGAACAGTGCAATGAGAGCATTGCAAAAGAAAAGAAATTCACCTGATGATGGAAAATAATCCACAAAGCAGGCAGGAAGAGACGAGATATGAGGAAACCCTCACAGTCGGGAATTGAATTATATTTTCCCCCCTCTTCTTCCACTGGCTATTGATGGCGGAGGCTTGCCGAGAGTACGTAGACGTGATAATTTGCGCAAAAGATATTTTAACGCTACTGAAGTCGTCTATCCGTTTCCTAATCTTGTCCTGTGGATACGATATAATGTCAGGATAAGCCGACAAAATCCAGTTCTAAGCTATAAAATGTACACAAGAGGCAAGATTAATTGGTACAGGAAAATACTATCAACTAAAGGATAAATGCCGTGTCATAAAAAAGCAATTTTAAGGAACTAAATAATGATTACAAATCTCAAGTTGTGCCTGTATTAATACTGACCCTTAAACTGTCTGTCTCTGCTCTATAATGTACTCGCGATCTGTGATTAGGCGCGGAGTAGCTGACGTCCCCCCTGGTACTAAACAGCAAGAAGGAGCTACTATGTCAATGAGCAGTGTGAAACCTCAGTGCAGAACGCAGTGGAAGACGTGATTCACCAATGTAAGTTCACTTTCCTTCACGCCGCTGCATAAGCAAGATCACCGTGATGATAAAAAATAAAAAATGTTTCAAATGGCTCTGAACACTATGGGGCTTTTCAGGTCATCAGGCCCCTAGAACTTAGAACTACTTAAACCTAACTAACCTAAGGACATCACACACATCCATGCCATAGGCAGGATTCGAACCTGCGACCGTAGCGGTCGCGCGTCTCCAGACTGTAGCTCCTAGAGCCGCTCGGCCACCCCGGCCGGATAATGATCAGAACTTCTCATCTCAGCCGGATAATAGCAAAATCGTACTTCACCAAAATTACAGCCGAAGACGTCCATCCACCGCTGTGGACCACCTATACTACCGCTTCTTCTTCTCCTCTCTCTTCCGTGCTCAAAATCTCTCTCCCCCTTAAACTTGGGTGGCGAATCTTCTTTCCGAGAAGGCGTTCGTTTCTGAACGCCGACCAATCGCAGTTTAGAATCCAGATCAAAGTTTCTGGAAGTTATTTCTATGTCCGTAGGAAAGCCCACGAATACCTGCTGCCATGTGGTTTTGGCTGAGCAGGCCGTTTTCTCACGCCTGTACGCCGGAACGTGTTCCCGTTTTGCAGGTGGTCCAGCTCACGGGTGGGTTCCGGGATTAGCGCCGGAGGCGGCTGTGCCGTCCTGTCCTCCGAAGGAATGGGTCACGAGTTTCACAGCTCTCCTTGTTCCCCTGTCACCCAACATGCAGACATTATACAATGAATTAAGTGTACTAGACGATGTCAATCACATACATGTGTTCAATTAATGAGCACAAAGGTGCCTTTTCTATCACTGAAGAGGCTTACTTATGTCGTATAGGGTGTAAACGCGGTTTGTAAGTTGTAAAATAACGCCACCTTACAACCTGCAAAAACCACTCAGCCGCCCTTGCGTTTGTGGACGCATTCACAAAGGTGGTTAACTCATTTCACTTGTATTGGACTACATTTGCCAATCATGTATTTCCCCTTCATGAACACGATGCCTGATACAGCAGACGAACAGGAGTTTGATAGTTACCGAAACATGAGTCTAATGCAGACTTAAAGTATAATTATGTGCCATATGCGTAAAAATGCATCAAAATTCAAACGCAACATTTAGTCTTCTTAGGGTAGCTTTTACTCGGACTTCTTTTAACGTCTCCGTGCGCGCTTTGAACTTTTTCCCCCATCAGGGCGCAAAGCTATATCCGCAATCGAAAACCGATAGCTTTTACCGTTAATGAGGCCATCGTGTTAATAGCGCACACCGCACACAGAGATGGGGAGATGCTTCACAGGGACCACTGCACCAGCGGCCAACTTTTTTTGAGGTAAAGGCAGCTTAAGCTGCATTAAGCTCCTCTTTCAGGGGACCTCACTTTTTATGCCGTCCGGCGCGGAGCATGCGGCGTAACTCCCCGGCGGTTGACGCATCTGGTGGAGAGCCGCCTGTACCGTTAAGATGTCTGCACCGTCGCTAGCACTACACCAGCAGCGCGAGGCAGGAAAAGTCCGACGCGCAGCTTCCGCCACACAGCCGGAAAGTGTTCGAGTGAGCTCATACGTACCCTTACTCCACTTTATAGTACTTGGCGGAGTGTATCTCGTAAGAGTATTATCGATTTTACACTGATCAGTCAGAATATTACGGCCACCTACCTAACAGCCGACATGTCCACCTTTGGCACAGACAACAATGGTGACACGTCGTGATATGGGACCAACGACCCCTTGGTAGGTCGCTGGAGGGAGCTGGCACGGTGTCTGCACAGACGTGTCACCTGATTCTCATAAATTCCGGGAGGGGAGCGATGAGCTCTGATGCCAGTTTCATCAAACCCCGAATGTGTTCGATCTGGTTTAAATCTGGCGAGCTGGGGGCCAGCACATCAATTGCAACTATTTGAACTAGCCATGTGTTTGTCGAACCGCTCGGTCACACTTCTGGCTTTGTGACTCTGACGATTCGGTAACGTTTTCCTTGTCGCTAATTAATTCAAGCAACTTTTCACAATATTTCTTATAAAATATTTGATGTTGCACGTATGAAATGACGAAACGGTACGTTATGTGTACAGAGAATGTAAACTCCGAACTTGAGTGGTAATCTGTAAACATCACCTAACACGACCAGTAAATTTTGTGTATCTGGAATCCACGCTGTTATCAAATGTGTTTATGACAAACACCAAAATAAGACAGAAAATTTGTTGCCTCTTGAGCTGTGATGAAAACTTTGTTCTCTGAAGGTTATATTATTTGGGCGGATTTCGTCAAAATTTCGCTATAAAAATATCTTAATTATCTTTTGTCCTACCATACGTGTATGTGAAGTGGGGTAAAGTATTACATAATTTATGTAGTATGTCTATGATAGCAATGCAGTCCTTATGCGAGATGTACGTACACGGTAGTAGAACCCTTCTACAGTCAGGTGCAAATGTCGATTCTCTACATTTTCTTCATAGTGTTACTCTAAAATAGCATCATCTCCCCTCCAGAGATTCCTATTTGAGTTCACAAAGTGTCTCCGTAAATAATAGGAGAGTGTTGATCGAATCTATTGGTAATAATCTAAGCTAAACGTCTCTAAATTGCTTGGAGGTCTTCCTTTCACCCGGCCTCGTCTCGATGCCAAATACTCGAGCGGTACTGAGGAAGGGGTCGCACAAGCGCTCTACGCACCGCCTCGTTTGTAAATCAGCTGCCCTTTCCTACAATTCTTCCAAATAAGCAGAAGCCGACCACTCGACTTCTACCATCGACCTTAAGTAGCCATTGAATTTCATATTAAATCAACTTCCAGTATCCTTGATAGGCTACGGTCAGCAACTTCTGTTAATCAGTAGAACGAATAACAAGTCAAAGTTGCAAATTTGTACTTTTTATTCATTCGATGACTAGTTTCGGGCCGAACCCCGTTTTGAAATCATCGTAATAAAATCGAATATGGTATTTCCGAAGGTATTAAAAATGTGGCATGAGCATTTAAATTTCATACAGATAACTGCATGTTATCTTATAAACTGCAAATGTTCAGTGGACGTTTTCGACATCTTCGGAAACGCCATTTTCGACTTTCTGATGCTGATTTGAAGATGGGTTTTGGCCCGAAACTAGTCATCGAAAGATTAAAACTAAAAGTTTACAACTCTGACTGGTTTTTCGTTATACTTATATTAAATGGGTATTAATGGGTGAATCGTTACCTGGAAATTCACTTGCAAAGAGAAACTGGGGGAAGTCTGTCAATGTGAACCTCAGTAGCTACTGTAAGTTTCTTGTGCAACAAAATTTTGCTTGGTCGCCACCAAGATTAATTAAAATTGGGAAAATTTAATATAAGAACTGAACTAATCACGGAATTGCTAACCATAGCTAAAGTATAAATGTTAATAAAAAGATACAAGTGAATACTTGGAATGAGTACATGGCAACAAATGAAGTACAAACATTAAACCATGTAATTCAGAGCAAGCAGGAGCTTAATCCTCAACAAAATGAATAAGATAATCAGACAAAAGACTAAAAATATAAGGCGTGCATTTCGCGCTTCAGAAACGACAGGTTGGAGGTATTAAAATAATCTTGCAAAAGTGGACGGGTTTGCCGGAGACACAGTCACCAAAGTTAAACATAGTTTATTAAAATAAAACATCATATTAAAAACACATAAAGTAATCCTAAACTGTGATCTTGTTATTTAATCAGTTAACTATCTTATATTATTATTATATTGAGTGATGAGGTACATTGCGGTGATAAATGAAAAGGAAGTCTTAGGAGCGCCTAGGAAAAGTTCACATAAACATGCACGACTCACTCACACACAAAAATAGACGTGAAAAGATTTTTACCCCATTACAATAAGCCAAAGACTCAGATGTTCATCCCTACCGCTGCCATTGAATTACTGTCAATAAGAATACTATGAAACACTTCTTGACTAAAAAAAAAAAAAAAGTATCTGCCTCACCTTGCACGTGAAACCGAGATGCACTGGCCTGAAACACCCGGAAATGCCGTGAATATTCATGAACAAACTAAAATTACTATAACTCGTCAAAACACCAAGAACACAGAAGTAAACTGTATAGACACAAGTACCAATAAATATGACGCAGAATGAAGAAAAAACTTATTTAAGATGGTACTGAAATTACACGCGATGAAATCATCACCACCTGCTATGAAAACAGCAAAGAATATTAAAACTGAAACGAAATGTAAAGTAGAAGAAATAAAGCGCATACACACGAGAAAAATTCAAACAAACATTCCAGATGCAAGAGAAGTTATAGAAGTGAATTTTAAACCTACGAGCTTCCTATACCACATGTTCTGCTTACACGAAGCGAGGAGCGGCTAAACTTACTACATACAGAAATATATGCCTTGAAAAATGTAAGAATTAGGCTACCGAAGTTGAAAATTAACTAGATCAAACGCGTACATGGGTTTTCTCGTGTATATGCGCTTTATTTCTTATACTTTACATTTTGTTTCAGTTTTAAGATTCTTTGTTGTTTTCATAGCAGCTGGTGGTGATTTCATCGCGTGTAATTTCAGTGCCATCTTAAATAAGTTTTTTCTTAATTCCGCGTGATATTTATTGGTACTTGTATCTATACAGTTTATATCTGTGTTCTTGATGTTTTGACGAGTTTTAGTAATTTTGCTTTGTTCATGAATATTCACGGCATTTGCGGGTATTTCACGCCAGTGCATCTCAGTTTCACGTGCAAGGTGATTCCCATAACTTCTTTTTTATCGAAAAGTGTTTCATAGTATTCTTATTCACAATAATTCAATGACAGCGGTAGGGATGAACATCGACACACTCGCCAGTGCCAAGTCGCCCTTAAGAGTAGTCTACCGCAGTCACTCGCCAAAGTTCCAGTCCCGAGTACCGAGAGCGCGCCGTCCCTGTAACGAACTTCCCCCAGGCAGCCGTAAAAAACCAGAGGGGTCCTTTCCGCCAACTGCCGGATGGATACAAATCTCTTTGCCTTGACTGAGATAGCTACGTTGGCTACAGTGTTGCTACTACAGCAGACAGCCGGATGCTGTACTGCTACCACATAGAAGAAAAATTCAAATTGCACACTAACTGAGTGATTAATACAGATGATAAAGAGAGACAGGAAATTTAGAGCACTAACTGTAGGTAATGCAGACATGATTAAATGCTTACTGGAAAAATTGATACTTTAATGTAATTGTGTACCACTGAGTAGGGACACGCATGGGGCACAAAACTAAATTACACATAACTGAGCTTGGCAGCAGGAAATACTCTGTAAGTAGTATGCAACGAATGTAGCAGCGACGTTTCAGTATCACTCTGCGACGTTACGCCTAGATGCCCAGTCGCTGTTAGTCTGTCACGTAGCGCACCACTAATGCTGTATTCTAACATTACGAGATTGTCTTCCTATTCATCTTCATTAACTTACATTGTTCTACATTTAGTGGAAGCTGCTATTCATCAAATCAACAGTAATTCCATCTAGTCATCCCGTACGCTTGACAGACATTCAACACTTTACCGTTCACTATTGTGTCATTAGCAAACTATCGCATATTGCTGGTCACCCTATGTTTCGTATCACTTACTCCATCAATTTTTCCGCCGTGAACATCGTCGCTACTGATTTCACAGCACTATTCAGATGGTACTATTAAAATAAGGTGCGTATCCGCCATCTTTTATAATTTTATCAACGTAGCTTACATTGAGCATCGTAGCTTAAGCACAGTGCAGCCTCATCCGTTCAACTCAACCCTCACATCCTCTCCGGGAAACGTCACGCGTGCCGCGTCGCACCCAGACCCGCAATATTCTGCAACAACCACCCACCACCATCCACCCACCACCAACCACCCACCACACTGACGTCTGCAACTACAACCTCGTTACCCACACCCCACGCACCCAGACCCGCATTTATTCTGCACCAACAACCCACCACCAACCACCCATCACACTGACGTCTGCAACTACAACCTCGTTACCCGCACCCCACGCACCCAGACCCGCATTTATTCTGCACCAACAACCCACCACCAACCACCCATCACACTGACGAATGCAACTACAACCTCGTTACCCGCACCCCACGCACCCAGACCCGCACGTATTCTGCACCAACCACCCACCACCCACCACACTGACGTCTGCAACTACAACCTCGTTACCCGCACCCCACGCACCCAGACCCGCACGTAATCTGCACCAACCACCCACCACCAACCACCCACCACACTGACGTCTGCAACTACAACCTCGTTACCCGCACCCCCATGCACCCACACCCGCACGTATTCTGCACCAACCACCCACCACCCACCACCAACCACCCACCACACTGACATCTGCAACTACAACCTCATTACCCGCACCCCACGCACCCATGCCCGCATGTATTCTGCACCAACCACCCACCACCCACCACCAACCACCCACCACACTGACGTCTGCAACTACAACCTCGTTACCTGCACCCCAACTCCGCACGTATTCTGCACCAACCACCCACCACCAACCACCAACCACACTGACGTCTGCAACTACAACCTCGTTACCCGCACCCCACACACCCACACCCGCACGTATTCTGCACCAACCACCCACCACCCACCACCAACCACCCACCACACTGACATCTGCAACTACAACCTCATTACCCGCACCCCACGCACCCATGCCCGCATGTATTCTGTACCAACCACCCACCACCAACCACCAACCACCCACCACACTGACGTCTGCAACTACAACCTCGTTACCCGCACCCCACGCACCCAGACCCGCACGTATTCTGCACCAACCACCCACCACACTGACGTCTGCAACTACAACCTTGTTACCCACACCCCACTCACCCAGACACGCACGTATTCTGCACCAACAACCCACCACCAACCACCCACCACACTGACGAATGCAACTACAACCTCGTTACCCGCACCCCACGCACCCAGACCCGCACGTATTCTGCACCAACCACCCATCACCCACCACCAACCACCCACCACACTGACATCTGCAACTACAACCTCGTTACCCGCACCCCACGCACCCAGACCCGCACGTATTCTGCACCAACCACCCACCACACTGACGTCTGCAACTACAACCTTGTTACCCGCACCCCACGCACCCAGACCCGCATGTATTCTGCACCAACCACCCACCACCAACCACCCACCACAGTGATGTCTGCAACTACAACCTTGTTATCTGCACCCCACACACCCAAACCCGCACGTATTCTGCACCAACCACCCACCACCAACCACCCACCACACTGTCGTCTGCAAATACAACCTCGTTACCCGCACCCCACAATCCCAGACCCGCACATATTCTGCACCAGCCACCCACCACCAACCACCCACCACCAACCACCCACCACACTGACGTCTGCAACTACAACCTCATTACCCGCACCCCACGCACCCAGACCCGCACATATTCTGCACCAACCACCCACCACCCACCACCAACCACCCACCACCAACCACCCACCACACTGACGTCTGCAACTACAACCTCGTTACCCGCACCACACGCACCCAGACCTGCACATATTCTTCACCAACCAACCACCACCAACCACCCACCACCAACCACCCACCACACTCACGTCTGCAACTACAACCTCGTTACCCGCACCCCACACACCCAGACCCGCACGTATTCTGCACCAACCACCCACCACCCACCACCAACCACCCACCACACTGACGTCTGCAACTACAACCTCGTTACCCGCACCCCACGCTGCCAGACCCGCACGTATTCTGCACCAACCACCCACCACCCACCACCAACCACCCACCACCAACCACCCACCACACTGACGTCTGCAACTACAACCTCATTACCCGCACCACACGCACCCAGACCCGCACGTATTCTGCACCAACCACCCACGACACTGACGTCTGCAACTACAACCTCGTTACCCGCACCCCACGCACCCAGACCTGCACATATTCTTCACCAACCACCCACCACCAACCACCCACCACCAACCACCCACCACACTGACGTCTGCAACTACAACCTCGTTACCCGCACCCCACACTGCCAGACCCGCACGTATTCTGCACCAACCACCCACCACCAACCACCCACCACACTGACGTCTGCAACTGCAACCTCGTTACCCTCAGCCCACTACGTTTTGTCAGTGTGTTCTTCGTCACGCACACTTTTGTTCCGCTTTTGTGACAGCTTTCAGCCAGCATGCGTTAACATTCGAACAATACAAATGTATCACTGCTCGGAATGCTTTGTTCAATTAGAAAGGGGAAAAAATTTATAATTCTCGTTAAAAGTATGGTCTCTCCAACGAAGCTTTGATCTCAAATATTTTATGGATTTTTCATTTTATGTTGGGCAAAACAGAGAAGCAAATGTACTATTATCAACATCTCCTTCTGAAAACTAGCGCCGATCCAAGAAGAGTAGGATTCAATGAAGCGTTATCTAGCCGCCCCCCCCCCCCTTCCACCGTGTACAGCTAACGTGCTGCTGCTTGCCGAGTGGGAGTCCAGTGGCGGCCGAACCGCACAATAACCCTGGGTTCGGTGTGGGGCGACGGTGGGGTGGGTGGACTGCTGCGGCCTGTTGTGGGTTTGTGTAAAACTGAGGGCTACGCCGGGACGAAGCCTCTCCGTCGTTTCTATGTCCCCAGTTCAATACACAATACACGCAAACGTTGCATATGGTACAAGGACTTGAAAATAATTTTACACTAAGGAAAGAGGAAGTGAATTAAAGTAACTCGAGGATGCGATCAAGAATTTGACAGTGCACTGAACGTCCTAACTCGAAAGATGGCCACTGGAATGGACGACATTGAATCAGGACATTTGAAGAACCAAACAAGACAAATCTATATCACTGATATTCAGTATACAGAATACAAGCAAAATACATTCAGACTTCAAGAAGAATTTAACAACTCCAATTTCACAGAATGTAAGTTCTGAGTAATGCGGATATTAAGGGCAATTATTTTAAAATTTCTCGACTGCAAAATACTGACGCAAATTACTTATAGATATGTGTATAAAACTGTACAAGCTGACCTCGATAAAGATTAGTCTGGGTTCCGCAGAAGTTAAGGTGGCACTTAAATTAAATGACACAGTGCTTGTATCCCAGGCGGCGAAAGATGAAAAGAGCTGGTACCATCTAGCGGGCGGGATAAATACTGACACGCAATCGGGATGTGAGAGTAACATTCTACACGGTGCCAGATCATGGGATGGCGTGTTCTAGGACCCTTCTTCCAGGGCGCCACTGATTTGTAAGGGTACTTTAGCAAAGGTGATAGAAATCGCAAGACTTGTAAGTCAAAGATTTAGAAAATGTAACAGAGAGATGTATTCTGAAATCAGAACAGGAAAAGGTAGCCTTAATCTAGGCAGTCTCCACTGAGATGTGAAATAGGCAACGAAAGGGGGCGGCAGACGTGGGTGGACCTTACCGCAGAGCTGGCTCTGCTGCCTGCCCGCTGCATGGCGAAATCCCAGAGGTAGCCAGACTACCGAAACGGCCATGGAATATGAGCAACATTGCTAAACTCTGTCCAAAGTAACAAACCAATTTTACTGCAGCATGGCGAAGCGTGCCCATAGTCAAGACGTGGTCGCGGGCGAGACAGCAGTTACTGCTACTTTCGAGCAGGTGTTGCAGAATTTCCTGGAAAGGCGGAGTCTAGCCGGTTTTGTTAGTTGGCCGGCACCTCACGCCAGTGTGCCCACGGGTGGAAAAAGTAATTCCGGTGCCAACTTGCTGGGTTGTCAAGTGGCTAGTTCTCGCAATAGAACGGAACATTTCCTGTTTGCCCCACATGTTTCCTAACCTGGCACAGCCTGGACCATAGAAACGGAGGGATTTTACGCGTCCGTGAACGTCTGAAGATAAAGAAGACCCTCCGATTAAACCCGAGTCTTCTTAGCGGCTGCCACCGTACTGAACAAATTATTAATTCCTCTCAATATGACAGCACCCTAAATCTGTTTACAGATTTAATTTCCTCTGTACGTAGGGAATGATTATTATGAGGTATCCTTCCTTTTTGTAATAATTTTGTGCTGCAATTTACGGCTGGCTTTTTAGGTAGTTAGAAATAAAATTGAGTCACAAATTATGGATACAGTAGTGGTTTGTACATCATCGAAAGATCCTCGATCTGTCACGTTATTTGGGCCTTGCACGGCCACCCAGGTACTTGTTAAGGCACGTGGCATACTTGGAAGGTTGCGCAAAACGATGTGTTATAACATGGATGAATACTGACCCTAGAGCTTCTCATAACAGATAGGCTGAAGAAATGCAAACAATCGTTTTTAATATTTATCGATTTAGAGAAAGCTTTTGGCCATGTTGGCTGAAATATTCTCTTAGAAAGATGAAGGCAGCGGGTATGAAATGCTGGACTGGACAGGTTATTCTCAGATGGTACAGACATCAGACTGCGTTTCTAAGAATCAAAAGACATGAAAAACAGAGGCAGTGGCTGTGGAGTGAGTGAGAGCCCTGTGTAGCCTACCTCAGATGTTATGCAGTCTGTGCAAGGAGCAAGCTGTGACGCAAACCGATGAGAGATTGGGAAACGGAATTAAAATTGATGGAGCAGTATTTAAATCTTTGACGTTCGCCGATGACAACTTAGAGGCGACACAGGACTTGGAAGAGCAACTGTACGCGCAGGTCAATGACTTCGAAAGAAATTAATGAGAAACATTAACAGAACTAAAGATAAGGTATGCATGAAAATGCATCAAATTAAATCAGGGGTTGCTGAAAGAATCAGCTTAGTAACTGTGAATCTGGAAGCAGTAGATGAGTTTTGTTATTTGGGCAGCGAATTAACTGATGGTGTCCCAGGAAGAGGTGATATAAATGTAGACCGAGAAACTGGTTAACGTCGCATGTAAATGTACATATCAGAAGAACTCTCTGAAGATATTTTTTCTCGACTGTAGTTTCCTATGGAATTGAACGTTTTAAAATAAATACTAGAGCTATTATGGACGTAAGGTCCGATCGATCTCGAAATGGAAACCGCGGTTAAAATCAACACTGTATTATCTGGAGCAGTTTGCTGCCCCTTCGAGCTACTTCTCTACATAGTCACCGCTCCGACCTATACATCTGACGTAGCGGTGTGCCAGCTTTCCAGCAACCTCGTCTCTGCGCTGGTCTGTAGATTGTTATCTGTTCCAAAATGTTGTCTACATAGTCAGTGGTTCAAGTCAGCTTAGATGAATATCAGAGGGAGCAAAGTCCGGGCTGTGCTATGGGTGCTCAAACACTTCCCATCGAAAACGCTGCAAGGGCCCCTGTAGTGTACGACCGAGAATTCTCCTGAAGAGGGGCGTTATGTGGGTTTGCATTAAATCAGGTAAAACCTCTCAGCGGGCACCCATTCTTGGCGGGAGACACTATTTTCGAGACATCTTTACATGTTCACTGCTTGTTCAGAACTTAAATGAGCGAAGTGACGCGACAAAATGGTATACTAGAGGTATGCACATATATGCAGAGCTCCATCGGAATTCATTCACGACCTATCGGAACTTGCTTTTCGAATAACCCTCGTAGTCCAGACAAGAAGACAGTAGATGCTTTTGAATTGTGTTGCTAAAGAGAAATTCTCAAGATGATGAAGGTTTATGAAATAACTGTTTAGTAGGTATACTACAGTGGGAGTCAGCAGAGACAGAAACAAGGAAGGAGAGAAACTGCAATGGCCGGTGCCAGGAATCTAAAATGATCTGTACATAACAGTTGTGGATTAATAGAACGCTTTATTTCTAAGCATCGTTTAAATTCTTGCTATGAGGTAGCTTCCTGTGCTTCCTACACGCATTTACGTTGACACACTATTACGTCTCGCAGCACACAGGCTAAGTATCGTCTTCCTATTACTCAGTACTGACGCTCTCGTAGACCACGGATGGGCTGGTGGTTGTCAGCGCTGGCAGGGGGCGGTGCACTCCGGAGGTGTGGCGTTGGCCGCTCTTTCAACAGGCGCGCCGGTCTGCGACTTGCTGACGCCGTTTCGTGGTGCTGCGCTGCTGGGTACACTGTCGATTCTTTAGGACTGCACAGGTGCTGTCCTCACTTTGGAAAAAGACGAATTTAGGACACAACTGTACTGAAAGCTAGCGGGACCCATCCCGAGGAATCAGTGAATTGTCAGTTAGTGGGAAGTACGGTGGGTGGAGGGGTGCGGTGTACAGCTGTAGACAGATGCCGTGGCTTCACTGCGGAACGAAGGTTCTGTGAATGTAGGTTCCATTACACCTACCGCTGCTCTATTTTTCATCGTCAGATAAATCCTTGAAAGTGCCCGTAAGGTATGTGCCTACTCTCAATTCTCTTTGAGTAGCCATCGTGTCTTCAACTGACCTCGCCAAAGTTTCTAATAACCACTCGGAACCGTAAGTCTGAAAATTTAGGTCTAATGTCGACAATAATAAAAAAGTTGCTATTCGCCGCTCACCTACTCGATAAAATAGTCAAATGAATTTAAATTCTCCTTTTTCGGATCATTTGGGCAGTATTTGATTACTTCCGTACATCCTTTTTCAGTGTCTTAGCCTACGTACCTACTGGTCATTAATAATCTTTGTACATGTATTTTGTAAAGATTCTCTTATAACTTCGTCGCTGCCTCTCTGGCCTTGAATGGGCTTACTGAGACCACCTTTTTATAGACTGTCTAGCGGTTCATCCAAGAAGGAATCTGTTCGCACAGCGGTTGCACACTGTACGCAAGACAACGATCACCTCACCTCGTGGTATGTTGTTGCCTTCATTTTGACTAGCTTTAGTCCAGGGTGTCCTGAAAATTTCTAAAGTTGTCCGATTTTCCGATACTACTAGACCCTACACCTAGAGGAAAGTGGCATAGTTTTGATGTTTGCCGTCAGTTGGCTTTCTGAAAGTTCTGATTTATGGAAGACCTACGTTTTGCAAATATCATATGGCTGCTACAAAGTTGCAAAGTCAGTAGTTCACTAAACTCATCTCCATTTACTTTGAGCGTCATTAGAATCTGTGTGTGGGGTGGAAATAAACCAAATCATCTCTTGCATCTTATTTGTGAAACAGTGCCGTTTCTGCTTCGTCGGAAACTCTGCTGAGTTCAAGTTCTATTTTAATAAGCGTACACAGTACTATTGTTGCAGTTGTGTAACAGCACATTAACAGAAAACTTAGACTGAATCTTCTTCATAAACTTTGTTGATCGTTAGTTTCCTAATTCTTAAATTATTATTGTTATATCGGAACAGGATACAGTTTCCCGTTCCCTACGTTTTCGTGACTGGCATCCTCTCGGAATTGCTCCTTGAAGTACACCCATAGGGCTAAGTAACAGCCTGTTGTATGTTGCTCACAGGCAATGTACTACATTCTCAGGGCAAAGTGTAGCTAGCACATAGCCATTGCCGGCTGCTGTGGCCGAGCGGTTGTAGGCGCTTCAGTCCGGAACCACGCTGCTGCTACGGTCGCAGGTTCTAATCCTGCCTCGAGCATGGATGTGCGTGATGTCCTTAGGTTAGAAAGGTTTAAGTAGTTCTGAGTCCTAGGGGACTGATGACCTCAGATGTTAAGTCCCATAGTGCTCAGATCCATTTGAATATTTGAATCAAATAGCCATTAAGGTGTCGTCTGAGTGCCCTTTAAAAGTTTCCAATGTCGTCCTCTCGGATTCTCAGACTTTTTTTTTCCCCTTCTTCAGAGACTTCATGTCTTTCAGCTCGTGAATGTTTCCTCATAGCTCCCACTTTAGACTATGTTTCGTCTACATAGAAAGCATAACTCGCTCCACCTCTGTCATCAGTAGCCACATGAAATGGCTCAGGATGACTGTTTTGTCTGTATGTTTTTGATGTAATGCTCTTCTCTTGGTTGTCTGGACGTTTCTTTCTCGCTTCAAAACTTCACCTTCAGCTACAAAATAGACTTAATTTTCTTAAACTTTCTTTCCGCGTACTTATTTCGGGAGCATTTGTATCTTACTTAAGCCAAGATGTCTAAGCTCAATATGACTCAGAAAGTAGCACATATAGAAATGGACCCCTTTCCGCACTTTGATGAAGAGAATAAATGTATGAATGTAAAGTCATGAGTGCAATGTTCTCTTTAAAAATGTTGCCCATTCGATACAGTGTCACATTAAGGTAATTAATTGCACTTTAGTTCAGAAACAAGACGTAGTACACAAATACGATTAGCGTTGCAGGTTTTATGAAACTGGATTGTACTTATAGTTAAACCAACCTTATATTTTCATAGTGAAACCGTGTATTTGGAGAAGTGACATAATAAGCCCTTGTAATTTCGACACTTACCAGGTACACAATCGAAAAAATATGTCACAGTACACTATTTTTAAGAGTATTCCAAGGAAAATGGATGTGCTTTTAAATCAACGCATCCACCCCCCCCCCCTCACCCCCCCCCCCCTCTCCTTCTACACACACGTGCATTTTCCTGTTCTAGTGACAGGCAATTATTTTTCCGGACATGGAAACGAAACAGACTGTCAGTATGCTGCTACCATCTTTTCCCTGTTCAAAACTATACGAACAATCTAAATTCTGTTCAAAAGTATTTGAATATTTACTAAAAGTATGTAAATATATTTACAAGATAGTATTTCCACATCTGTATTACCTATCTAAAATACGTGAAGTGAGTAACCTACAGAAATTCTACGCCGCTCTCTAATTTATGCTTCGCTAAAATGTATTCATGTCAAATATTCTGCAGCCTAGCCAGTAAATTTCATTGTTTTATTATATTTCATGACGTACTCGAGTAAATGGGACTTCTGTCTGTTATGGAAATTCTGAGAGCGCATGTGGCATTTGTAGCTCACAAGAAAAATGTTGAGTTATGTAGCTCATAATACATAATGGACCACTACATATTCAACATGACTCCTAAGAGTCATCAGGTGCGGCTTCTCTGGTGTTTCTACAAACATCTGTAATTCCTCTTTTGCAGTGTGTAGCTGTAGTCAGTCCAAACCTCTCTCGTCAAACGCCCAATGTGTCCCGCGAAGCGTCGGTTTCTTTCCTGTTACGAACAAAATGATGATTGAGCAGCGCGCTGCCGCACGTCGGTAGCAGACAGTGCTGCCGCTGATGGGGTGCTGTTTGCTACTCCTCCTTCTTTACTGGCCCCGTTAATTCATATCGACAAAACTTGAATGTCGCAGTTGGCAAATATGAGGCCGCTCTGTCGAATGGGTACGTAAAATTCCGTTTCAAAAATCATCATTTTGTTCGTAACAGGAAAGAATCCGGCGCGTCGCGGGACACATTGGGCGTTTGACGAGAGAGGTTTGTGCTGACTACATCTACACACTGCAAAAGATAAATTACAGATGTTTGCAGAAACACCAGAGAAAACGCGCCGTATGTCCCTTAAGAGAAACAACCTGTATAACGTTTAGCTGACATTCCCAGTTCAGACCGCTGTACATTTCACTCTGTATAGTCTACAATTACATTGGGTTACTGTTAAACCAACTGCAGCTATCATGGCCATGACCGCGCGTAATAACAGTCTCCAGTTTACCATTCAGAATGATGTCAGAGTAGAAGGCTATGAGAGTGTTTTAGCTAGACAAAGCAGATTTGCAGTTGTTAACATCTCACAGACAATTAGTTGCAATAATTTAGTTCCAGTGCGATGGACATAGAGGAATTACGGGCAAAGCTGAAACAGACTGTAAACCGTGCTCTGGACACGTATGTCTCTGGTAAGTAAATTACGGACGGAAAAGAAGCACCTTCGTTTAGTAACGAAATTCGGAAAATACTGACGAAGCGAAGGCTGTTGCACTCTCGATTCAAAAGAGAACGCGCAAATGACGACATGCGACGGTTAGTAGAGATTCGTGCGTCTGCGGAAATACGTTTGCGCGAAGCATACAACTACTACCACTGTCCTACCTTAGCAAAAGATCTGATCGAGAACCCGAAAAAAATCAGGTTCTATGTAAAATCGCTAACTGGGCCTGAGGCCTCCATCCAATCACTTATGGCTCAGTCTGGTGCGACAACTATTGTTAGCAAAACGAAATCGGAAGTTTTAAATTCCACATTTAAGAAATCATTCATGTAGGAGAATCGAACAAACATAACGTCGTCTGACCATTGCACAGAGTCTCGTACAGATAGCATAGTGATAAACGTCCTTGGTTTAGCGAAACGACTGAAAGAGATGAAAATAAATACGTCGCCATGACCGGATGGAATGCCAATTGGGTTTTTCCTTTGCATCTATCGCCAATCTCTCGTGCAACGAAAAGTCCCAAAAAAATTCAGGAGACTCCTGCAAAGAAGGGCAAAAACAGGACCCGTAAAGTTACAGACAATATCCTTAACATCAGTTTGCTGCATAATTCTAGAAAATATTCTGAGTTGGAATACCATAAATTATCTAGAGACCGATAAGTTTATGTCCACGAATCAGCACGGTTTTTCAAAGATTCGTTCTTGTGGAACTCAACTTGCCCTTTTCTCACGTGATATAATGCGAACAATGGATGAGGGGCAAAAGGCAGATTCCATATTCGTAGACTTCCGAAAGGGATCTCCCATGGTACCACACCGTAGACTAGGAACGAAGGTATGAGCATATCGAATACGTTCCCAATTATGTGAGTGGCTCGAAGACTGAACCCAGTATGTTGCCCTCGACGGCGAGTATTCATAAGAGACAAGGGTATCGTCATGAGTGTCCCAGGAAAGTGTGACGCCACCACTACTATTTTCTATTTATATAAATGATCTGACAGTCGGAGTGAGCATCAATCTGGTTCTGTTTGCCAAGGACGGTGCGGCGTACGGGAAGATTCTGAAAATGAGTGACTGTAGGACGATACAAGATGACGTAGTCGGAGTTTCCAGTTGGTGTGATGAATGTCACCTGGCTGCAAATGTAGAAAAATTTAATTTAATGCAGATGAGTAGGAAAAACAAATCCGTAATGTTCACATTGAGCATTATTAGTCTCCTACTTCACACAGAGATGTCGTTTAAGTAGCTGGGAGTAACACCGCAAAGCGGTATGAAATGCAACGACCATGTTAGGATTTTGATAGTGAAGCCAAATGACCGACCAACCACATAGGACGCTGGTGCGACCTAACCTTAAGCAGGGCTCGAATGGGTAGGATTTGTACCACGTCGGATTAAAGAAAGACATCGAAGTAATTCTGAGGCGGGCTTATATATTTGTTTCCGTTATGTTCGAACAAATCGCAGATGTTACCGAGGTGCTTCGGGAAATCCAATGCGAATCCATGGGGGGAAGCATGCTTTTAAATGAACACTATCGAAATACTTTAGAGAACCGGCATTTGAACCTGAATGGACAGCGACCCTGCTGCCACCAACATACTTTCTGTGAGAGGACCACGAAGATGAGATGCGAGAAATCAGGGCTCATACGGAGGCGTCTGGAAAGTAGTTTTGCCTCCACTGTATCTGCGAGTAGGACAGGAGTGGAAAGGACTACTATTAGTACAGGATATCCTGCACTATGCACCTTACGGTTGCTTGCGGAGTGTGTAATTAGATACAGATGTAGATGTACGCATGCATATTATCTCTAGGTGAATGTGCTAGTTTAGAATCACAGTCGAAGCTGTATGCAGAGTATGTAAGAGATTTTTGACGTTTTTCTATAATCATCAGAGCTTGGTTCTTTTGCTGCTGAACATTTCACACATTTCGCTCTCAGTTTCGGCGGCACAAAATGTTTCTTTCCGTCCAAGGAATTCTGCAATAGTCTTCCCGGATAATTCATCTTTCTTTAAACTGACTTCCTTTTTATCTACATTTTGAGTGCTGTAAATGTTGTAATCAATATAAAATCGAGCCTGGAATAATAACAGTATAAGGAAACAAATAGACTGCTAGTCATCACAGATAGATGTTGAGTCACAGACAGGTGCAAGACAAAGGCAACTGTGCGTCTCAGCTTTCCAACACAAGCGCCTTCTTCTAAAGTAGTAAACACACACACATTCACACAACAACTGCCATAAACGTAGCCACTGTATCTGACCACTGAGGCCTCAGAGAACATTTATGTGCAAATAAAATATGCAAAAATAATTTTTATAAGACTACAGGCTAGCAGCTTAAAGCCATTTAGTAACTAATTATCTCTACTCAAGACTTTTACTGAGGTGCAGGAGTTGTTGAGCAAAAACGTCATTAATCTACAGACATTTGGAGATATTTCTGCTATCTGTCGGACATTTTATTTCCATGGGTAGGTTGTCAAACCGTTTTCACGCTTTCTCTGGCAAAGTTAGATTTATTACAGGGCAATCTAGATCATCTTTCTTTCTGGTTTTGTAGTTGTGTATATCTCTTTTCCCCTGAAACCTGGATGGAATGTCGATAACAAATATCTTAAGTGAAGAAATGTACGGTGAGACTGTGGTTAAATTTTTTCAGCTGCTTAAAGAGATGCGTGCATGAATATTTGTTGTTTAAACGAACAGTTATCCCAATATATCATCCCATAAAACGTCAATGAAGGAAAACACGCAAAATATATTAACTTAGCAACTAAACGTTTTAGCAGTTTATATTTTAATCACTAAGCACACCTAAAAATTTATAATTTTCTAGTCTGTTTACTCTGTCTCATTGGTATACAAGGTTAATGGGAAGCACAACATTTTTGACAGTACGAAACTAAACGAGATGCTCCTTTTTCAAAGCTTAAGACTAGTCCATAGTAATTTTCCACTGCTGGTTCAAGAGCAAATAACGATTTTATCTTAAGGTTACCAATAAGGAAATCTTGTGTCGGGTTACCAACATAGGCCCCATGTTTCCCCCCGTCCGTCTCCCTGGGGAATCACCGGAGACTGATTAGGGTCACCTACGGGAATCACGCTGGCAGTTGTACTACTTATGTTCAAGGTCATGCGACATAAAAATGGCGGAAGCCGTCCCCTATACCGTCAACAATGAAGACCAGACTCCCCTACACACCTTCGTCTTTTGTAACTGTAGCGCTTGCGTGGGGTAGTTTACTCAGTTTTAGACAGTTTTCAGTTTTACGTGTTTTTCCTTATTTTTGGTGGTTTCTCCAATTTTACGTAGTTTCCAAAATTTTCCTATTTTGTGATTGGATCATAGAGGGAGGTTGTGTCTATTTGTTTATAACAAATTACGTCACTCTAGGTATATATATATATATATATATATATATATATATATATATATATATATATATATACTCCTGGAAATGGAAAAAAGAACACATTGACACCGGTGTGTCAGACCCACCATACTTGCTCCGGACACTGCGAGAGGGCTGTACAAGCAATGATCACACGCACGGCACAGCGGACACACCAGGAACCGCGGTGTTGGCCGTCGAATGGCGCTAGCTGCGCAGCATTTGTGCACCGCCGCCGTCAGTGTCACCCAGTTTGCCGTGGCATACGGAGCTCCATCGCAGTCTTTAACACTGGTAGCATGCCGCGACACCGTGGACGTGAACCGTATGTGCAGTTGACGGACTTTGAGCGAGGGCATATATTGGGCATGCGGGAGGCCGGGTGGACGTACCGCCGAATTGCTCAACACTTGGGGCGTGAGGTCTCCACAGTACATCGATGTTGTCGCCAGTGGTCGGCGGAAGGTGCACATGCCCGTCGACCTGGGACCGGACCACAGCGACACACGGATGCACGCCAAGACCGTAGTATCCTACGCAGTGCCATAGGGGCCGCACCGCCACTTCCCAGCAAATTAGGGACACTGTTGCTCCTGGGGTATCGGCGAGGACCATTCGCAACCGTCTCCATGAAGCTGGGCTACGGTCCCGCACACCGTTAGGCCGTCTTCCGCTCACGCCCCAACATCGTGCAGCCCGCCTCCAGTGGTGTCGCGACAGGCGTGAATGGAGGGACGAATGGAGACGTGTCGTCTTCAGCGGTGAGAGTCGCTTCTGCCTTGGTGCCAATGATGGTCGTATGCGTGTTTGGCGCCGTGCAGGGGAGCGCCACAATCAGGACTGCATACGACCGAGGCACACAGGGCCAACGCCCGGCATCATGGTGTGGGGAGCGATCTCCTACACTGGCCGTACACCTCTGGTGATCGTCGAGGGGACATTGAATAGTGCACGGTACATCCAAACCATCATCGAAGCCATCGTTCTACCGTTCCTAGACCGGCAAGGGAACTTGCTGTTCCAACAGGACAATGCACGTCCGCATGTACCCGTGCCACCCAACGTGCTCTAGAAGGTGTAAGTCCACTACCCTGGTCAGCAAGATCTCCGGATCTGTCCCCCATTGAGCATGTTTGGGACTGGATGAAGAGTCGTCTCACGCGGTCTGCCCGTCCAGCACGAACGCTGTCGAACTGAGGCGCCAGGTGGAAATGGCATGGCAAGCCGTTCCACAGGACTACATCCAGCATCTCTACGATCGTCCCCATGGGGGAATAGCAGCCAGCATTGCTGCGAAAGGTGGATATACACTGTACTAGTGCCGACATTGTGCATGCTCTGTTGCCTGTGTCTATGTGCCTGTGGTTCTGTCAGTGTGAGCATGTGATGTATCTGATCCCAGGAATGTGTCAATAAAGTTTCCCCTTCCTGGGACAATGAATTCACGGTGTTCTTATTTCAATTTCCAGGAGTGTATATATATTAATGACGATTCTGGCCGGCCGTGGTGGCCGTGCGGTTCTAGGGACTTCAGTCCGGAACCACGCGACTGCTACGGTCGCATGTTCGAATACTGCCTCGGGTATGTATGTGTGTGATGTCCTTAGGTGAGTTAGTTTTAAGTAGTTCTACGTTATAGGGGACTGACGACCTCAAATGTTAAGTCACATAGCGCTCAGAGCCATTTGAACCATTAATAACAATATTTTATGGTACCTGTCCGCCCCCGGTAGCTGAATGGTCAGCGGACGGATTGTCAATCCTAAGGGCCCGGCTTCGATTCCCGGCTGGGTCGGAGATTTTCTCCGCTCAGGGACCGGGTGTTATGTTGTCCTAATCATTATCACTTCATCTCCACCGACAAACAAGTCACCGCAGTGGCGTCAAATCGAAAGGCTTGCAGCCGGCGAACGTTCTACCCGGGCGTCAGATCGAAAGGCTTGCAGCCGGCGAACGGTCTACCCGACGGGAGGCCCTAGTCACACAAGTGGAACGAGCAGAAACCTCAACTAGGCGGCTATGTAAGCACTCTCAGTTTTACGTATATTGCACAGTTCTGCGCTCTGAAGATGGCGTCGTGCCGTGTTACAAGATAGCGCCGCTTCGCTTCACGGCATCGCATCCCGTAGCGTCGGCGTCAGCTTTGGTCCTGATTTGCGTATCATTGCTAAGTCACCTATCCATTACTAATGTGGGACGTCATAGTGATCGAAACGTACACGTTGGTTGAAGTGGTGACGACAGAGATAATACCGTAAGCCAAAGATATTGCTTAAGAAATACCTCACTACGTTATAGGGGTTTTTCACGTCATGGTAAAATTCTCATGCTCCCTACCACACACTAAGTACAACAGCGATGCCAAACTGCTCCTCTAGAGAGCGATGAGCAGTATCCTGCTCAAACCGCCTCGTCTGCTCGAGAGTTGGTCACCCTCCTCAGTCTCACAAGTGATGAGGCGTAGCCGCCAATGCCGGAGCTCGCGGACACAGTGTCCAGCAGTCACCGATACAGCCTAGGATTGCCAAAACGCTGTTCTAACTCCAGAGGCCGGCTTGATAACGCTGGCAGCCTATAGCCTGTCGAGCACAAAGCAGATAGCAGAGACTGTCAGAATAAAAACGTTCTAAAATTAATTTATGATTAATGCTGATAGCACCTTGTCTAGTGGAACCGCGACACATCAGGAAAGACAATAGCTGTGAGAGCAAAAGAAAGCTACTCTCGCAGTCATAATTCTATATGAAGTAACATGGACAAATAAGACATTTTGATTACTCCGCCTGAGTAACTCTGAATTGCACTAGTACTTTTGCGACCAGTATAGCACTTCTGTATAATCAATTTCAATGATGAGGCTATAGGTATGCATCACATATTTTATAAACCATTATAGACCTTGATTGTCTATTTTTAAGTAATGTATCAAGGTATTGCGTCATCCCATTAGTAATAATTCATTAAACTGCAATCTTCCACGACGTGTATATATCCAACAAAAGAGTATAAGATGTATTCAAATTTTAAAAGCCATAATCAGAAAATACTTCATGACCAATTCCATCAGAGCTAGTGCTTCTCGCTCCAGTAAACAAACTACGGAACGATTTTAAATATACGTAGTCGCTAATTTTAATACGTTTACTCGAGAAACAACGTCTCCTAGATGAAAGAGTAAGGCACAGTTTATTTTATATCACAAGAAAACAGATTCTCTAGACCAGCTGCGTATTTGTTCTTTGCATTTTTAGATTTATCCTCATTCGGATTTTCCATAATGTTTTGCTTACGACAAATCGACAGTCAGCTGGATGAGGGGCAAGAACGTCGTTTTATAAACCATTACAGGTCCTGATCGTCTTTTATTACAGCAGAGTTTTGAGATATTACATCCTACCATTACCAAATATTACATGTAATAACAGTCCTCCGCAGCATGTATACATTCAGATAAAAACGTAACACATATGCATTCTAATTATAAGAGTCATAACCGGGAAAGATCTAACGAACAATACCATATGACCCATCATTACTCATCCGACAGCAGACAAGTTCCAGGATGATGTTAACGGATACAAACACGAAAATTTTTATAGGTATAGTTCTAGGTATGATCGACAAGTAACGTATCGTATACCAATCCGGTAGGCATGATTTTTTGCGTATCACAACCAACCAGGACCTTTGCAGCAGATAGGCAGTTGCTCTTTGCATTCCCAATTTACTGTCACTAGTATTATCCGTACTGATATGCTTATGACAAATGGGTCAGCTTCATCCGGATGTGCAACTGTAGTACTGCCAGTACCGTGTTGGGTATTTTGTGTGACCCTTTACCAGTTTCTTTTGTTGAGTTTGTCTTGCATCCAATACCGTGTTGCGTATTTTGTGTGACCCTTTACCGGATTCTTTTGTTGAGGTTGTCTTGCATCCAATACCGTGTTGGGTATTTTGTGTGACCCTTTACCAGTTTCTTTTGTTGAGGTTGTCTTGCATCCAATACCGTGTTGGGTATTTTGTGTGACCCTTTACCAGTTTCTTTTGTTGAGGTTGTCTTGCATCCAATACCGTGTTGGGTATTTTGTGTGACCCTTTACCAGTTTCTGTTGTTGAGGTTGTCTTGCATCCATCCATTCATATGTATGGTAGCCTAATCCCACGTTGGTCCATCTTACTAACTTATTATGTCTGTCGGTTCTTAGATCAACTAGCGGAATGTTTATTTCGACGTAAAATAATGAAATCTATATGGATCCACTTGTATAACCGATTATTCGAAGAGATTGTTAGGAATACATGTCACCCATATCTAACTAACTCCCATCGCCCTGTCTCAGTATTTACCACTTCTCTCCGTCACGTGTCATCTTTTTATGCGTATGGCACACATAGGATGACAATTGTTCATACAGATGACAGAAAACACCTGGGTAACGATGGCAGTTCTTTCACTCATATAAGGTCGCTACCCTTTTAACCACCAAATAACACAATTCCTCAACATGTTACTTCTTTTGGACGTCTATTGTACAAACTGTTAGGCCTCTCCTTATCATTATCACAGTCTAACTAGATTTTTCTCCTGATATTCTTAACACAACAGTAAAAATCTCTGTGGAAGGTGACGCTTGTCGCCGTCTTAAAAAACGCAAATAAAAGTCACGATTGTTAGCGTGTACCAGGCCCTCAGCTGTAGCATGTCTGACGAACGGACGATCATCTCACTCGTTCCGCGCCGAGAAAGAGTAAAAATACGTTTCTACAACGTACTAATTTACTTACGAGGACTACCCAGCAGTGCTTGGGAAAGAAATCTGGTTTATAAGCACTTCAGTTATTAATACAACCGGCGGACAATGACCGGAGGATCTCACAGGATTGGAGATAGTCGTCGACCCTGGAGGATTTAGCAGTGACGGACACCACTTATCACGCCCCATAGCGGTGAGATATGAACTGGTGGGTGGAGCATAATTTCGCAGTCCCTGATCGTTCAGTTACTTCAGCAGCTGGGAGCTAACACACAGATCTGCTATGGTGGTCAATACTGTTTGTAGGTACCACTCCTAATTCGGTGGTACATTATCTGATGGTATTATCGAAAAAAAGTGTTAAGGATTGAAGGAGATACATTTCTCTTAAAGTCGCCTTTGTTGGAGTCAGTGTAAAGAGTCACTATGTAGTAAATAAGTAAACCTGTAAGACAGAACATAACTAACAAGTCTTTCTCGGTCTTAAAACTCATGACAGTTTTAAGGCAATTTTCTATTATTTTTACTGCGTCCAGTAGTAAAAGTGCTACTTTTCTGAGGTTTTCCGTTAGTTGACACCACCTGGATGTAACTAGCACAGAGTAGAGTGAAGCACATTCTAAATAATGTTTGTTAGAGTTCAAAACTACTGGGTGATTATAATTAAAGCTAAGCTTTCCATAAGCTGTAGAAATAACACCACTGGTCATAATGACATCAAATTGCAGCGGAATCCTATCGGAGATGGGGGAAAACGTATGGCAGAAGAAAAATATACTGTCAAAATTGATCAATAGATGGCGCTGTATGTGTAAGAATAAGTAAATGAAAACACCCGTCATGCGCACGGGCCATTGAGGTTCGGATAAACACGCCGTGTACATGGCTTTTTCCCAAGCTCTTTCAATGCAAGATCGCTCTCTGCTTATAAAGCTGTATTACAAGAATGATGACTGTCGACACGTCGCTCTGCACGAGTTCCGGACACTGAAGGCTTTGAGAAAAGGCATTGGTCCTATGACCACCGTGGAGCTGAAGAAAATGATTCTGAAGTTGAAAAAGACGAGTTCTTTTGGTGTGCAACGTGGTAGAGGGAGGAAACGAATTGAGACGACGTCAGTGGAAGCAGTGGCCAGAGCGATGCACGAGGACACAATTGGTGGTGTGCAAGCGTGTAGTGCACGGAGGATTGCCGAAACATTGGACACACCCGTGAGCAGGGTGCGTAAAATCCTACCAAACATCCTTCTTTGCTATCCATGTCGATGTCCACAAATTGCTTCCTGTTGACCTGCCAGCAAGAGAGACCTTTGCCTTAGAATTTCTGGCTGGCATGAAAGTGGACAGTGATTGGCTGTGGGAGATTTTGTGGACAGACGAAGCCCAATTCCATCTGAGAGGATATGCCAATACACAGAATTGTCGAATCTGGGCAACGGAAAATTCACAAGCAAATCGACCAGTACCACTTCATCCTGAGAAGGTCACTGTGTAATGCGGGTTTACGGCATCATTTATCAAAGGGCAATATTTTTTCGAAGAGACAGGTTGCAGGCTTCCTACATGAGATGATGAGGTGTGGTGGCCCTCAACTACGTACCCTCTGACTCAGAGTTGAAATATTAAAAGTTTTGGTTAGTTTCATTGTCTAGGGGCTAGGATGCGTAGTTGCCGCATTACAAGCCAAATACTGCTGACTCTACAGCATACAATACGAATAGGCACATGAATCGAATGGTCGAAGGATCCTATCACTAGGCAATTGCGAATGTAACGTAGAAATTTTGAAATTAAATAAAATGTGCAGGTACCATCTTAACGACTTTAAATGATGAGTACGATATAAGAAGTACTTTTGAGAATGTGGTATATTTCTGAAAAACACTTATTGGTGTCGATGGTCCAGCAATTAAATAAAAGTTTAATAACAGGGAAACAATAGATTCCTACTGCACGTAATTAGTTTTGAGAAACAACATAGCTCTCGAGATATTCACTTCCAAATGCAGACTACGTCTTCACTGAAGAAGCCACGGAAGTCTCACAAGTACACAAGTTGGAACACCGAAGTATTTCTATCTCTCTCGATCGCGCGCCAACTGCTCCATTCCAAGTCTCTCCCGCGACCGTTCGTGAGCCGCGCCTTCGCGTCCAGCCTCCCAGTGTCCCGTGCGACTGTCCCGGACTCTGCCGTGTGCTGTCCTCCTGTCTCGTACTGTCCAGAACTGCCGCACTCCTCAGAAGTACCTCGTGTCCTCTCCGGAAACGATGCTCCTCCCCAACCTCCATACGTCTCTCTTAGTAACGAGTGCTGTGATTGGCTAGAGCACTCCCTCCATGTCTCCAAGCCAACGTCCACTCACAAACATATTGAAACATATGAAATGCTGGGTTTACATTTAAATAACTTGAAACTAAGTAAATGTTCTACGGCTGTACTATTAACACGCTCTAAAACACATTTTTAAACATATAAACAAATTAAATAAACATATATCAAAGGAATAGCAACAAAAGGTAGGCCAGTAGCCCTCTGTGCATTCTAAATCACAGTAAATATTTAAGCAAATTCTTCATATTTACAAGCATGCTCCTACCGTTTGTTTCGTGTAACTGTGGAGTACTTATGGCCTGACGCTATCGATAGTAATCAGCCACTTTGACCTCGAATAACTCATGTACTATTTAAGTTACATGCCTGTAATTCAAACCAATTTACGTTTACACTAACAGCTTTCTAAAGACACGTAGATAGACGAAATCGGATGAACCGTTGAGATTTGGGAAATTAGTTGCTGGGTGTTACTTGTTCAATTTACCCTCAGATACTAAACTTTAAACTAATAAATATATTGAAAATCTGATTACACCATCAGAAATGTCATGCAAATAATGTTAATGTACATGTTTCTTTTTCAGGTATCACGATTCATCTGGCTACTGTTAATTTCCATACGAACTGCCGTTACGGTTTCACCATGTCTGCCATGTTTGGCACTCCCAGCATGTCTCCTTCATCGACACAGCTGCACAATGGAATTCCCAGCCACGCAGCTGGACCATGCGCTGGGGCTACCCTCTCGTCTGGCTAACGTTATGCACCATGTGTTTGCTGCCGCTTTTTATGCGCCTTTTGGCCTCAGGACAATAAAAAACCAATTTTTCCAATGCGATGTGATATAACCTTGCCATGGTGGATAGGCTTCCGCAACTAACAGTTTCACACCTGTACACCTATGCACACTGAGTAGTGCAGTTTGTTTAACTTCAGACGTACACCACAGGCATTGTCGTATGATTCATTTGTCATTTGAAGTCGACCACTATTAAATTATGGTGCTTACAGCACCATCTATTGCTACATTTGTATTTATTTTCCTTCTGCTATGCGTTTTCCCCCTTCATCGATAATATCCCGTTGCAATTTCCCGTCTTTCTGATCAGTGGTGTTACTTCTACCGCGGTTTGAAAGTTTAACTTTAATTATAATCATCCTGTACTTAAAGATTCTTCCACTATGTCAAACCCATGATCTATTCTGTATTTATATATTGTACCCTCCAGCCTGGTGAGACAATGGTCTTTAGCCAACTTCTACGTATAAGTGCCTCTTGAACACATGTTCTGAGACTATACAAAATCTGTAAACTTGTTACCGATAACTTTGTTCAAGCCTGGGTTTGTGATTTGATATATAAATTTATTATACATCATTCCTCTACAATAGGGCGTCACCCACTTTAAAGAGTCTATTCAAGCTGCGTCATCGCTGTCAACAACTACATGGCTTTCACCCTGTCCATCTCCTTCCTTACAACAGTAAAGGTCGCTGTTACGTAATCGGTATGTGTGACATCATCACTACCCCAAAATCTGCTCATTACAACGCTCTCGAGAGATTAAAAGATTTGTATAAGGGTCATGTTTTTTGTAAGTGACTCCGTATCTCTCTTTCCTCTGTGTAAATGACAAAATCCTTATGTTTTATTCATACGTCTCAGTCAATTTTGAGAAAGTTGGTGTAATGATCAAAATATATCATTCATCATTATAACTTTCTAGGAAACTATCCAAGGTATCAATCTGATCTAGTGAATATGTCAAATTTCTACCACACACTAAGCATAAATGAAGGTATCCTGTGAGACAACATTGTATCCAGCTTTCCTACCGAATTTTTTGACATTTTCTACATTTTTTTGATATTTTCCATTTTTTTCCAGCTGTAAGGGCTGAAATATAACCGTGATCTAGGGATAGCGTCTCCATCCCGGGTTCGAATCCCGCCACTGTTTAAATTTGATTAATAATCAGCATTGGTGGCCGAAGACTTCACCCTCATTCTGCTAACGGCATTTCCAAAGAGGGCAGAGCAGCGGACAGAGGTTCAGGGCATTCTCTTGTCCTTGGGGGAAGAAACTGCCCCTAAAGGTGGAAGAATCAGCAATGATCAACGGCATGAAGATTGAGAAAGCAATGGAAACCACTGCATTAAAGACCCATAACGCATATCCACAGGACATGTGGCCTGTAATCGAAAAAGTGTCATGAAGACCTCTCCATTGGCAAGTCAGCCATTCGGATTTCAGGGAGGGACTGCGAGCGTGGAGGTGACCATGAGAAAAAGACTGAATAATCAACGAAAGAATAACGTTCTACGAGTCTGGACGTGGAATGTCAGAAAGTTGAATATGGTAGGTGAGTTAGAAAATCAGAAAAGAGGAAAGCAAAGGCTCAATCTAGGTACAGCAGGGGTCAGTGAAGTGAAAAAGGACAAGGATTCTGGTCAGATTAGTATAGGATAATATAATGGCTGCAGGAAATTGTATCACGGGAATAGGATTCGTTATGAACAGGAAGGAAGGGCAGAGAGTTTGTTACAGTGAACAGTTTAGTGACAGCGTTATTCTTATCAGAATCGACAGCAAACCAACATATACATGCCGACGTCGCAGGCTGAAGAAGAAGAGATAGAGAAAGTATATGAGGATACTGAAAGGATAATACAATACGCAAAGGGAGGAGTAAATTGAAGGCCTCTTTGAGCAGCAAGATTTGTCTGATGTGATAGAAGAAGAGACAGGCGTCGATTTAGAAAAGGTAGTGGATCCAGTATTAGAATTATAATTGGGGAGAGTTTTGAAAGACTTAAGATCAAACAAGGCAAATGAATCGATAACATTCCATCACAATTTCTAAACTCATTAGGGGAAGTGGCAACAAAACAACTATTCACGTTGGTGCGTTGAATGTATGAGTCTGGCAATATACCATCTGACTTTCGGGAAAACACCATCCACACAATTCCGAAGACTACAAGTAGGAGAATCACCACACAATCAGCTTAACAGCTGATGCATCCAAATTGCTGCCAAGAATAATATACAGTGGTTCATGGTGTGGGTTCCTGTAGTCATGTCCTAGTTCATGAACCACGGGAAACGTATGAGTGGCCAAGTAAGTGGTCCCGACAGTCGGGATACCAGCTACTTTGGAATAAGGCTGGGCATCTCGGACATATTCTGAGTCGTGGTCACCTTTAAGCTCATTCAGCAATAACTACCAAATCCACCAGTTAGTCCCTCAGCCGTTAGGGGTAAATCCCAATGGGACTCGGGTCAAGTAAGGCTAGCACCCTGCTTCCCAAATACTTTAAAGATGATGCTGGCAACAATCAGAGCAAAATGCCTCGGACCTTTGGAGATGACGGAATCCCCCCTCTAACTGACAAACCAGGGACTCCTAAGGTATGACTTGGCAAACAAATGCTAATGAGATGGGGAGCTATTAATATCAATAGGGGCTACTCTGGGAAGAAGGTAGAGCTGGGAGAGGCTGCAAGTAAGATGAGGCTGGACGTTTTAGCTGTTGGTGACATTCGGGTAAGGGGTGAGAAAGAAGAGGAAGTGCGAGAATACAAGGTCTACCTGTCAGCAGTCAAAGCAGGAATAGCACAATGGGGTGTAGGGCTTTACATCAGGAAATAAATGGAACTCATCGTAGTTGCAAGAAGGTACGTAAAAGAACGACTGATGTGGATAGGTTTGACAGTATCTAGCAAGAAAATTAGGATTGTGTCAGTATATTCGCATTGTGAAGGGACAGATCAAGATAAGACGGATAGATTTTATGAGGCACTCAGCGATGTAGTTGTTAGAGTAAAGGACAAGGACAGTGTTGTGCTCATGGGTGATTTTAACGCCAGGATTGGAAATCGAACAGAAGGGTATGAAAAGGTTATGGGTAAATTTGGAGAGGATATGGAGGCCAACAGGAGCGGGAAACAGCTCTTGGATTTTTGTGCCAGTATGGGCTTAGTAATCACAAACTCCTTTTTTTAAACATAAAAACATTCACCGGTATACCTGGGAAGGCAGGGGAACCAGATCTGTCATTGACTATATAATATAGATCAGGAAGGCTGTGAGGGACACGTGTATTCAGGGGATTCTTTGATGACACTGATCATTATTTAATCTGCAGTGAAATTGGGATTGTGAGGCCGAAATTGCAGGAGGTCAGGTCCATATGTAGGAGTATAAGAGTGGAGAACCTTCAGGGTAAGGAAGTCAGGCACAAAAACATAACAGCGACCTCAGAAAGGTACCAGTTAGTTGAATGTAGTCAATTACAGTCATTGGAAAAGGAATGGACAAGATACAGGGACACAGTACTAGAAGTGGCTAAAGAATGTCTTGGAACAGTAGTGTGTAAAAGAAGGATGCAGCAAACAGCTTGCTGGAATGACACAGTCAAGGCAGCCTGTAATAGGAAAAAGAAGGCGTATCAAAAATGGCTACATACTAGAACACAGGTAGACACAGAAAGTTATGTTGAAGAAAGAAACAAAGCCAAACAGATAATTGCAGCATCCAAGAAGAAATCTTGGGAAGACTTTGGAAAAAGGTTGGAGACTATAGGTCAAGCTGCTGGAAAACCTTTGTGGAGTGTAATTAGCAGTCTTCGAAAGGGAGGTAAGAAGGAAATAACAAGTATTTTGGACAGGGCAGGAAAACTGCTGGTGAATCCTGTGAATGCCTTGGGCAGATGTAGGGAATATTTTGAAGAGTTGCTCAATGTAGTTGAAAATACGATCAGTAATGTTTGAGATTTCGAGGTAGAATGGGATAGGAATGATGATGGAAATAGGATCACATTTGAGGAAGTTGAGAAAATGGTCATTAGATTGCAGTGCAATAAAGCAGCTGGGTTGGATGAAATTAAGTCGGAACTCATCAAATACAGTGGAATGTCAGTTCTTAAATGGCTACACAGGATAATTGAAATGGCCTGGGAGTCGGGACAGGTTCCATCAGACTGGACAAAAGCAGTAATCACACCAATCTTTAAACATGGAAACAGAAAAGATTGTAACAACTACAGAGGTATCTCTTTAATCAGCGTTGTGGGAAAAATCTTCTCAGGTATTGTTGAAAGGAAAGTGCGAGTATTAGTTGAGGACCAACTGGGTGAAAATCAGTGTGGGTTTAGGCCTCTTAGAGGTTGTCAGGACCAGATCTTTAGCTTACGGGAAATAATGGAGAAGTGTTATGAGTGGAACAGGGAATTGTATCTAATCTTTATAGATCTAGAAAAGGCATATGACCGGGTACCTAGGAGGAAGTTATTGTCTGTTCTACGAGATTATGGAATAGGAGGCAAACATTTGCAAGCAATTAAAGGTCTTTACATGGACAGCCAGGCAGCAGTTAGAGTTGACAGTAAATTGAGTTCATGGTTCAGAGTAGTTTCAGGGGTAAGACAAGGCTGCAACCTGTCTCCACAGTTGTTCATATTATTTATGGATCATATGTTGAAAACAATAGACTGGCTGGGTGATGGCAGATTCGATTGAAAGTTTGCAAAGTAATATTTCAGAGCTAGATCAGAAATGTAAGGACTATGGTATGAAGATTAGTATCTCGAAAACGAAAGTAATGTCAGTGGGAAAGAAATATAAACGAATTGAGTGCCAAATAGGAGGAACAAAATTAGAACAGGTGGACGGTTTCAAGTACTTAGTATGTATTTTCTCACAGGATGGCAACATAGTGAAAGAACTGGAAGCGAGGTGTAGCAAAGCTAATGCAGTGAGCGCTCAGCTACGATCTACTCTCTTCTGCAAGAAGGAAGTCAATACCAAGACTAAGTTATCTGTGCACCGTTCAGTCTTTCGACCAGCTTTGTTTTATGGGAGCGAAAGCTGGGTTGATTCAGGTTACCATATCAACAAGGTTGAGGTTACGGATATGAAAGTAGCTAGGATGATTGCAGGTACTAGTAGATGGTACGAGGGTGTCAACAATGAGGAAATCAAAGAAAAACTGTGAATGAACTCTATAGATGTAGCAGTCAGGGCGAACAGGCTTAGATGGTGCGGTCATGTTACACGCATGGGGGAAGCAAGGTTACCCAAGAGACTCATGGGTTCAGCACCAGAGGGTAGGAGGAGTCGGGGCAGACCAAGGAGAAGGTACCTGTATCCGGTTAAGAATTATTTTGAAGTAGTAAGTTTAACATCAGAAGAGGCACCAATATTAGCACTGAATAGGGGATTATGGAGGAATTTTATAAGAGGGTCTATGCTCCAGACTGAACGCTGAAAGTCATAATCAGTCTTAAATGATGATGATGATGAAGAATAATATACAGAAGAATGGAAAAGAAAATTGAGGATGCATTAGATGACGATTAGCTTGGCTTTAGGAAAGGTAAAGGTGCAAGAGAGGCAATTCAGACGTTGGGTTTGATAACGGAAGCGATACTAATGTAAATCAAGACACGTTCATACGATTTGTCGACCTGGAAAAAGCGTTCAACAATGTAAAATGGAGCAAGAAGTTCGAAATTCTGAGAAAAATAGGAGTAAGCTATAGGGATAGGCGGTTAATAGACAACATGTACAAGAACCAAGAGAGAGTAAGAAGAGTGGACGACCAAGAACGAAATGTTAGTATTAAAAAGGATGTAAGACAGGGATGTAGTCTGTCGCCCCTACTGTTCAATCTGTACATCGAAGAAGCAATGATGAAAAAAAAAAAAATAAAATAAAATAAAATAAAAGAAAGAAAGAAAGGTTCAGGAGTGGAACTAAAATTCAAGGTGAAAGGGTATCGACGATACGATTCGTTGCTATCCTGAGTGAAAGTGAGGAGAATTACATGATCTGCTGATTGGAATACAGTCTAATGTGTGCAGAATGTGGATTGAGAGTAAATCGAAGAAAGACGAAGGTAATGAGAAGTAGCAGAAATGAGAACAGGGAGAAACTTAACATCAAGATTGATGTTCACGAAGCAGATGAAGTTGAGTAATTCTGCTACCTACTCAGCAAAATAATCAATGACAGACGGAACAAGGAGGGCATCAAAAGCAGACTAGCACTGGCAAAAAGTTCATTCCTGGCCAAGAAAAGTCTATTAGTATCAAACATAGGCTTTAATGTGAGGAAGATATTTCTGAGAATATACGTTTGCAGTACAACATTGTATGGTTGTGAAACATGGACTGTGGAAAAACTGGAACAGAATAGAATCGAAGCATTTGAGATGTGGAGCTACAGACGAATGTTGATAACTAGGTGGATTGACAAGGTAAGGAATGGGGTGGTTCTGAGCAGAATCGAAGAGGAAAGGAATATGTGGAAAACACTGTCAAGGAGAAGGGACTGGATGATAGGTGTCGTGTACATAGTTCCGCGTGGTCAGCGCCTACACAACATTCCCACTAGAGCGCGCCCCACTAAACACAAGAGCACAGGCGCAGCGTTCGTCCGTCTCCGCACTACGAGATGGCACTGCCATAGACACGGACCAAATTCTGCTTCCGCCAATCCGTGTATTAATATGTAACGTAGCCAATGAGATTGCTGCTAACGTAGAACCTTTTCTCCTCGCGGATCACACTTGCACAGTGATACATGAACGCGCAAGGTATTATAACGAGTGTACAGACCTCCGATTAGTCAGTCTGCATTTGGCTGCACCAGTCTGCATTTGTCTGCACCAGTCTATAGTCAAGTTTCAATCTGCGCCTAGTAAGATTACCATATTCCTGTACATAGCCATGAAGATAAATGTATAGACACTTTTGTCTAGTATCAGAGATATATGTGAGAATAAGATTAACGTACCAACTTCAGATTGTCAATTTTAGTCACCGTCAATCTGCTACTCTAAGCGTGCAAGTGGCATTTATATCGTCTGACCTAACGGCAGAAGATAAAGACGCCACGATAAGACCACGAGACATATTACTGACAGTCGCTTACTTCGTTAGAGCGACAAGTCAAATAATCTGATGGTGTGTGTACCGAAGGTCTTACAGTACGCACACCACAATAGGATATCTGATAAGACATCAGGGACTGACTACCATGATACTAGAGGAAGCTGTAGAGGGGAAAAGCTGTAGAGGAAGACGGAGCTTGGAATACATCCAGCAGATAGTTGAGGACGTAGGTTGAAAGTGCTACTCTGCGAGAAATTCGTGGCGGTCCGCATCAAACCAGCCAGAAGATTGATCTCTTATTGCTTACATGTCCAGATGTGACTTAGTATTTCGTTTTATGTCATTTAACTTTGACAGAGAGCCGCCACGCATTCAGGGAACATACTACTTCACATGGCAATATTAGCGCTAAAACATGTGGATTGCTGTTGACGGTAGTGTATTGACGTTATTCTGCTGCAGACACACAGTTACGCTATTCTACAGTTAGACTGCCACGTGGGGACTCCACTCTTACCCTCCACCGACGACCTCCATCGACTGCTGAATTCAGCCCCGAACAATATTCCCTGATGTACAGCATGCTGGGTTCAAATGGGTCTGAGCACTATGATACTTAATATTTGAGGTCATCAGTCCCCTAGGACTTAGAACTGCTTAAACCTAACTAGCCAAAGGATATCACACACATCCATGCCCGAAGCAGGATTCGAACCTACGACCATAGCAGTGGCGCGGTTCCGAGCTGAAGCGCCTAGAACCGCTGGGTCACAGCTGCCGGCATGCTGGATAAAAACGAAAATAAAATAAATACGTATTGTTATCGGATCCTCCTTTTGGACAATACGTCGGATCGTAAGTGGATCGATCCAAGAATTTTCTTTTGTGCAGATGGATTCGCTTCGAGCTACGGCGACGACGTTGTCGCAGCTCATCCGACCGGCGGCTCGTCTGCAGCAGCAGCAGCAGCGTCCTCCCCAGCAGGCGGGACTGGCCCTGCCTTTAACAGCAGCTGGCAGTTCTGCAGCGGCGCCGGCGCTGCTGTGGTAGCGTGTGGTCAGTCATCCTCACACAGTGGCCAGCCCGAGCCGCTGGGCACCGGAAACAGCTGCCGAGCGACACTCAACTTGCTGGTGTTATCAGCGGCACTCCGCAGGTAGCTGCCGCAGGATCCATACCGACTGATCCTCACACAGTGGCCAGCCCGAGCCGCTGGGCACCGGAAACAGCTGCCGAGCGACACTCAACTTGCCGGTGTTATCAGCTGTACTCCGCAGGTAGCTGCCGCAGGATCCATACCGACTGATCCTCACACAGTGGCCAGCCCGAGCCGCTGGGCACCGGAAATAGCTGCCGAGCGACACTCAACTTGCCGGTGTTATCAGCGGTACTCCGCAGGTAGCTGCCGCAGGATCCATACCGACTGATCCTCACACAGTGGCCAGCCCGAGCCGCTGGGCACCGGAAACAGCTGCCGAGTGACACTCAACTTGCCGGTGTTATCAGCGGCACTCCGCAGGTAGCTGCCGCAGGATCCATACCGACTGATCCTCACACAGTGGCCAGCCCGAGCCGCTGGGCACCGGAAATAGCTGCCGAGCGACACTCAACTTGCCGGTGTTATCAGCGGCACTCCGCAGGTAGCTGCCGCAGGATCCATACCGACTGATCCTCACACATTGGCCAGCCCGAGCCGCTGGGCACCGGAAACAGCTGCCGAGCGACACTCAACTTGCCGGTGTTATCAGCGGCACTCCGCAGGTAGCTGCCGCAGGATCCATACCGACTGATCCTCACACAGTGGCCAGCCCGAGCCGCTGGGCACCGGAAACAGCTGCTGAGCGACACTCAACTTGCCGGTGTTATCAGCGGCACTCCGCAGGTAGCTGCCACAGGATCCATACCGACTGGTGACTGGCGATTTCCAACACGAGCGTTAACACCAACGTGCCAGTGCTGGAACTACATCGAACGCATTCGGATTCACCTTTTGGATGCAACTCTGAGCCACCCATACCCTTTGTGCCTACAGTAGAATAACGTCAACAGACGACCTCTAACAGCAATCCGTGTGTTTTGGCATTAGTGTTTTCATTTAGGGAAGTAAGTATATACCCCAGCTGGGCTGGAGCTCTATCAAAGTTGGATAGCATAAAACAAAATAACAAGTCGCGTCTGGAAATTAAGACGTTATTTACACTTGTACGCTTACATAACGAAAAAAATGTGCAAATATCGAAAAATGTGATTATGTCAAAAACTTGGGTAGAAAATCTGGATACAAAATGGTCCTACAGGATGTCGGAATCTATAGTACAACGAAAAACCAGTATAAAGTTGCCAATTTTATTTGTTTTTATTGACGCAATGACTATTTTAGGACGATACCCATTATGAAATAATCGTAAATGGGTCCTGGCCAGAAATTAGTCATCGAGTGAATAAAAAAGTAAAATTTGCAACTTTGCACTGGTTTTTCGTTATACTGATTAACAGAAGTTGGTGATCCACAGCTGGAAGTTCGTATATCTGCATTTATTCTTAGAAATGTGACAAAAGCACTAGATCAAGGTGCCTGAATGGATGTCTTGGATGTATTCCTAGAAAGCTTCATGGGTGAGTGATCTAACAGAATCACTACACCATCTTTGTCCAAATGACGGAGCCCTGTGCAAATGACTGAGGGAGAGGGAGCTCGTAGTACACTCCACGGAAAAACTATATGGATTTTGTTATGTTGAAGGACGGGTGGCAACGCTTCATACATATACTTAGAAAAACATAATCATTATACAAATCTAGTATTCTTTGGAGAGGAGTAGTAACGAGTAGATATTGAGTAGTGGTGTCGCCACCTTTACCGATTACATAACATCGACCATAAGTTCTCGATGGAAGGAGGATGTCAGGAACAGAGCTATGTAATTCTGGACAATAAGGCAGTGAGAATAGACTATTTAAAATGGATGACGTCGTATTGTACGTAAAGATATATAGTAAATCTATATATCACAAGCCCAGGCGTGGACAAAGTTATAAGTAACAACTCATGGATTTTATAACGTGTCCAGAGACGTGAGTGTGAGAAGCTTTCCATACTCTTTGGGGAAAGACAATTGTCTTACCAGGCTGGAGGATACACTATACGGGCGTTTGACGCAGTGCAAAACTGTTTACGTATTTTGAACTAAAACAAACAGTATTTACAATGTGCGCCACGGAACTCTGTTCCAATTACATCCAGGTGGCGTCAATTAACGGATAACTTGTAGAAGAGCAGCAGTTAGTCTACTGCATGCAATATGAATAAACGAAAATTGCCTTACAGCTTGTTAATTATGTTCTATCCGTATACACTTTTAATTATTTACTGCATGGGAATTCTTAACAATGAGTCCCGCAAAGGCGACTTTAGTATTATTCGGAACTGTTACATTAAAGAACGAGGAAGATATTTCTCTCAATCTCGGATACTGTTTTCCACAATACCGTCAGATAAATGTGTGACCAAATTGGAATGGTAACCGCAAACAGTAGATCTGTGTGTTAGCTCGCAGCTGCTGTCGTAACTGAATCATCAGGGACTGCGAAATCACGCTTAGCTCACCAGCCCACATGTCACCGCTATGGGGCGTGATAAGTCGTGTCAGTCACTGCTGAATCGTCCAATCCTGTGAGCTCCTCCGGTCATTGTCCGCCGGTTGTATTAATAACTGAAATATTATTGCATGTAAATCAGATTAATTTTTCCAAGCGCTGCTGGATATTCCTCTTAAGTTAAGTGGTATGCTGTACCAACGTGTTGTTTCCCATCACTTAGTGTGAAAGGGATGGGATAATCGTCTGTCCGTCAGACTAGTTACAGCTGGGGGTCTAAACACACGCTATTGAATCAAGACAGGGATACATGACTTTTATTTATGGTTTCTAAAATGATGAAAATCTTGGCCTTTACCAGAGATTTTTAGTGATGTGTTGAGAATGTTGGGGGAAAATCTAGTGACAGCAATTATGATAATACAAAGGAACGGCCTAACTGCTTGTTGTACAGGTGTCTAAGGGATGTATTGTGTCGAGAGCCGTATATTATGTGGTTGAAACGGTAACTACCTAATATGACTGAATGTGCTTTCATTTTAATCCAGACGTCGATTTATGTTGTTGATATGAATTATCGTCATCCTATGTATACCATACCTATACGAAAGAGGATACATGACGGAGAAAAGTGGTTAATTCTAAGACAGGTTGATGTAAGATCTAAAACACAACTTTCTGGGGAGTTACGGTAGATATGGGTGATGTGCAATGAGTCATGTGTGTTCCTGACAGTCAGGTCGAATAATAGGTTACAGAACTGTAGCTCCATAGATTTAATTATTTAACGTCGAAATATGTATTCCAGGGATTGATCTTCACAATATTAGCGAAATAACACGTGTTTAAAATTACTGAGATAGATTGACGTAGGATCAGCCCGACGCCATCTGGAGGATTAATGTGCATATGAAGGGATGGAAGCCTGTCCAACCCCTCCAAAATGAATCGATAGTGGTTTGCGCAAAACATCAACTGATGTTGCACGTTCACATGATGACTGTCTATTCATCATAAGCAACTTAGTATGGAAAATTTTAGTGACAGTAAATCTGAGAATGCAACCAACAAATACGCTTCTGCTGAAAAGGACCATGGTTGCGATATAGAATAAATGATGCCTTCCTGATATATATATATATAGGAGACATTGCTTGTCAAGCAAATATATTAAAATTACCGAATGTGTATACCTAAGACCGTTCCGCAGTTTGTTCATTATGAGTAAATAATACTAGCTCCGATAAAATTGATCGTGTCGGTGGCACATAAACTGGCACAAGACCTTGTACTGCTGTGGTAGGCGTGGACTTCGTGTCTGTCTTGGCTACAATAATGCTTTCACTATGCTGTTTGTAATAGCTGAACCGTGCTCCTACTTTTTTATTCATTATTATAACTACTGCTACATTACCAGAAGTCTTGTTCCTCCTGCCGCCGAACTTCACTAATCCCCACTACATCTAACTTTAACCTATCCATTTCCGTTTTATATTTTCTAACCTATCTGCCCAATTAAGAAATCTGACATTCCATGTTCACATCCGGAGAACGCCAGTTTTCTTTCTTCTGATAACGACGTCCTCCTGAGTAGTCCCCGCCCGGAGATCCAAATGGGGAATATTTTACCTCCGGAATATTTTACCCAAGTCATCATTAAAGCTGTATGCCCTCGGGAAAAATTACGCCTGTAGTTTCCCCTTGCTTTCAGCCGTTCGCAGTACCAGCACAGAAAGGCCGTTTTGGTTAGTGTTACAAGGCCAGATCAGTCAATCATCCAGATTGTTGCCCCTGCAACTACTGAAAGGGCTTCTGCCCCTCTTCAGGAACCACACGTTTGTCTGGCCTCGCAACAGATATTCCTCTGTTGTGCTGAGGTTCCACCTACAGTATGGCTATCCGTATCGCTGAGGCACGCAAGCCTCCCCACCAATGGCAAAGTCCATGGTTCATGGGGAGGGGGGTGAAGTTTTGAAGGAATCTATAACTCGAAATTTTATGTCAGTATATATCCCACTGTGATACATTTAGCGAAGGCTCTCTATTTCCCCAAGTTGTTGCAATCGTAGCAACGTTGGCTGGATATATTTCAATCGTTTCTCCCACTCACTCGTATAGGTTTATAATTACAAAGTATGTGCCATAGTTTGTTACACTGTGAAACACAACAGGCGCCATAAGATTGGTCTATAATCTATATTATTATTCTTTCTTTTCTCAGGCGTTACGTCTGGTCAAAAATGGAAAGTGACGTGGACCTTGATCACGCGTGACTTCCTTTTAACTGTACGGTATATGTTACATTGCATTTAGGAACTTTCAGGTAATTAAACATGTATCAATAATTACAGATTTCTTTAGTTGTATACATAAGTTTCGATGTAGCTGTATTGCGTTGATGTACCGGTGGATACTGTGTGGTATGTCTCCTGTAGTTGATAGCATAATTGGTATAATGTCAACTTTATTCTGATGCCACATGTCCTTGACTTCCTCAGCCAGTTGGATGTATTTTTCAATTTTTTCTCCTGTTTTCTTCTGCATATTTGTTGTATTGAGTATGGATATTTCGATTAGTTGTGTTAATTTCTTCTTTTTATTGGTGAGTATGATGTCAGGTTTGTTATGTGGTGTTGTTTTATCTGTTATAATGGTTCTGTTCCAGTATAATTTGTATTCATCATTCTCCAGTACATTTTGTGGTGCATACCTGTATGTTGGAACATGTTGTTTTATTAGTTTATGTTGTAAGGCAAGCTGTTGATGTATTATTTTTGCTACATTGTCATGTCTTCTGGGGTATTCTGTATTTGCTAGTATTGTACCTCCACTTGTGATGTGATCTACTGTTTCTATTTGTTGTATGCAAAGTCTGCATTTATCTGTGGTGGTATTGGGATCTTTAATAATATGCTTGAAGTAATATTTGGAGTTTATTGTTTGATCCTGTATTGCAATCATGAATCATTCCATGTCACTGTATATATTGCCTTTTCTTAGCCATGTGTTGTATGCATCTTGATCGATGTATGGCTGTGTCAGATAATACGGGTGCTTGCCATGTAGTCCTTTTTTTCCCAATTTGCTTGCTTCGTATCTGTTGATGTTATGTGATCTAAAGGGTTGTGGAAGTCGTTATGAAATTTCAGTGGTGTAGCCGATGTATTTTATGAGTGATTGCTTTGTGTATTTTGCTAGATTTTCCCCATTCTAGAAAGAAGTTTCCTAAATTGTCTACTTGTCCATAATGTAGGTTCTTTGTGTCGATAAATTCCCTTCCTCCTTCCTTTCTGCTTCGTGTGAATCTTTCTGTTGCTGAATGTGTGTGAAGTATTCTATATTTATTGCATTGTGATCGTGAAAGTGTATTGTGTGTTTCTAGGCCTGTGTTACTCTATTTCACTACTCCAAATGAGTAGGTCAATATTGGTATAGCATTAGTATTTATAGAGTTTGTCTTGTTTCTTGAAGTCAATTCTGTTTTCAGTATTTTCGTTAGTCTTTCTCTATATTTTTCTTTTAGTTCTTCTTTAATATTTGTATTATGTATTCCTATTTTTTGTCTGTATCCTAGATATTTAGAGGTATCTGTTTTTTCTATCGCTTCTTTGCAGTCGCTGTGGTTATCCAATATGTAATCTTTTTGTTTAATGTGTTTTCCCTTGACTATGCTATTTTTCTTACATTTGTCTGTTCCAAAAGCCATATTTATATCATTTCTGTATACTTCTGTTATCTTTAGTAATTGGTTGAGTTGTTGATTTGCTCATGCCAGTACATTTAGATCATCCATGTATAGCAAATGTGTGATTTTGTGTGGGTATGTTCCAGTAATATTGTATCCATAATTTTTATTATTTAGCATGTTGGATGGTGGGTTCAGAGCAAGGCAGTACAAGAAAGGATTTAATGAGTCTCCTTAGTATATTCCACACTTAATCTGTATTGGCTGTGATGTGATATTATTTGGGTTTGTTTGGATATTAAGTGTGGTTTTCCAATTTTTCATTATTACGTTTAGGAACTGTATCAATTTAGGATCGACTTTGTATATTTCCAATATTTGTAGTAACCATAAGTGGGGTACACTATCAAAAGCTTTTTGGTAATCAGTGTATATATAGTGTAGTGATCTTTGTTTAGTTTTAGCTTGATATGTCACCTATGCATCTTTTATCAGTTGCTCTTTACATACTCGTGCTCCTTTGCAACAGCCTTTTTGTTCTTCATTTATAATTTTGTTCTGTGTTGTATGTGTCATTAATTTCTGTGTAATGACTGAAGTTAATATTTTGTATATTGTTGGTAGGCAAGTTATGGGGCGATATTTAGCTGGGTTTGCTGTGTCTGCTTGATCTTTAGGTTTCAGATGAGTTATTACATGTGTAAGTGTACCAGGGAATGTGAATGGGTCTGCAATGTAACTGTTAAATAATTTAGTTAGATATGAATGTATTGAGGTGAACTTCCTTTGCCAGAAATTTGCTATTTTATCTTTTCCAGGGGCTTTCCAGTTGTGAGTACGATTAATTGCTTGGGTGACTTCATGTTGCAAAATTATCACTTCAGGCATTTGTTGTATCATCTTGTATGTGTCTGTTTCTGCTTGTATCTACCATGCATGCCTGTTATGTTGTACCGGGTTTGACGATATGTTGCTCCAGAAGTGTTCCATGTCTGTTATGTTTGGTGGATTGTCTATTTTAATGTGTGTGTTATCTATTGTCTGGTAAAATTTATTTTGCTTTGTGTTGAATATTTGGTTTTGTTTCCTTCTATTTTCACATTTTTTGTATCTTCTAAGTCGTTTGGCCAATGCTTGTAATTTGTGCCTCTTTTCATTTAATTGCTCTATCGCTTCTTGTTGTGAGATTTTACCTAACCTTTTACATTTTTTTCTAACATTTCATTTCTTATAAATTGTGTTAGCTGTCTGATGTCTTTTCTCAGTTTTTCTATTCTGGTCTGTAGCCTGTGTTGCCATGCTGGTTTTGTGGTTTTTTTCTGTGTGTTGGTCGGTTCTGATCTCTGCCTAGTATGTACATTTAGTGTTGTGAGTGCTCTTATATAAACCAGTAGTTGTAACTCTTCCATACTTGTATTTTCATTTATTTTGTTGTGTATGATTGTGTTGATAGTTGTTGTTGTTGTTTCGACTTGTGGGTTATTTGGTGGTCTATGCAAGAATGGTCTAATGTCTGTATTTGTGTCTTTGTATTCTATATATGTCAGCTGAAATTTTTCTTCTACATCTAACATGTGTGTCACTTCGTGTTCTATTTGTTCTTCTTCTGGTGGCTGTCTTAAGATTTCGTTTTCCTCTGATTGTTTAATTGATGCGTGTTGTTCTTTGTTTGTTTGCTGTGGGATGTTTGAGTCCATTACTGTATTTTCTTCTTCTTCTTCTGATTGCACATTATTTTGTTCTAGTATTTGTTGTACTTGTAATTTTCTAATTCTGACTGGGCTATCCTGTCACTTTTGATTATTTCACGAATCTGATCAGCTTGTCGTTGTTCTGTTAAAAATTTTAATTCTGGGTATTTGGTAATAAATGTTGTGTATACTTGTGATCTGTATCCATTTGTGTTGATTCTTAAGTATGTTGTTTGGTAGTAACATAACATGAGGTGTCGGTTAACATCATCTCACCATCTCATCCTCTGTTTTCCTTCTAGGGTGGTTGCAGGAAGCATACCGTGCAAAACACCTCTATTTGGATTTAAATAATTTTCCGTGTGGCTAGCAGTGTCGTTACTATTGTGGACGGGCATAGGGTTCAAGCGTCACCCCAACCATGACAGCGCTTGTCCGAGGCTTCACCAGTTCTGTCCTGAACCGACTAATCACACTAAAAGGGGGGTTAGCCCTATTAGTGGTTTGTTCTTTTCGTCGCCTTTTCCGACTGGCAGAACATACCGAAGGCCTATTCTTTTCCCAGACCTCCACGGGTTTTATTATTGTTGTTATTATTATTATTAAATATATTTGCCTCCAGGACTTTGATTAACTTGAATGTAAGATGATTATTCATTTCTTGCTTGTTCTCTACTGGTTTTTCTCTTCTCAAGACCTCTTCATTCTTTGACTGTGTTCCTGTTTCATTTGCCCTGTCCGTATTTTGCCTATTTTCTCCCTTTTGTTTACTTCAGATTCCGTGTTCATAATTTTGTTTTTAAATTTTATCTTTCATTTACCATTTCAGTACTGATCCCTGCTTGTTTTAGATCTTCTCTTATTTCTTGAAACCAGTTGGTTCTATTGTTAAACTGTTTACTACATCAAAAATCCTCTTTGTGAGTCTGTTGTTCATTTCATGTAAGTGTCTGCGTTTTCAGACCATGTCTGTGAGCCTCTCTCTGTCTTCATATAATACATTGGTTGATCTCTTCATCCATGTACGTTAACTGTGTACTGCTCCAAAAAATTTTCTAAGGATTTTACCTTCAATTTTTTCTGTTTCTGCGATGCCTGGTGCTGTGATTGTGGTAATTTCTCAGGCGTAGAGTGTTCTGGTAGTACAACTATACTGCAGTGATTGAGTTTAGCTTGTCTTGAAATTTTTGTTATTGTAGTGCGTCCATGTAAGTTTGTATGTTTTCTGCAGTTTTTCTGTTCCTTGTATGTTGGATGCCTTGCTTGAGCCTCCTGTTTGTATATATTTCCCAAGGTATTTGAAACTTCCGTATTTTGCCTACATGGCTTGGTTGTTGTTTTTTCTTTCCTTGTACTGCGTCTTCTCATACGATATCTGTAGACCTGTTTTCGCATATAAGTAGTCCAGTGCTTCTTGTCTGTTGTTGCTAAGTATTGCCAGGTCATCTGCAAATTCCAGGCATTTTGTGATCGTCTTGTTTGCACATGTTCTTCCTGACTAAATTCCTTTTACTATTTCTTCTCAAGACAGTGTTGAATATAAGCTGTGACAGGCCATCTCCTTGTCTGACCCCTACGTGTATCTCGAATGGGTCTGTGATTTCTCGCATAAATTTAATTTTGGATGTGGTGTCTCTAAGCGTCTGTTGTATGAATTCATAGTTTTTTCTGCCTATTCCCTACACTGATAATGTATCAAAGAGATCCTGCCTATCTATGTAGTCCTAGGCCTTCTTAAAGTCCACGAATCTGACTAGAGTGTTGTTCCTTTGTCTGACCTTCAGGAGCGTTAGCAGGTTCTAACTTTGTCAGTACAGGACCTTCTTTTTCTGTAGCCTGTTTGGTATTCGCTTATCTTTGTATCAGCTTGTGGTTCTAGTGTGCTGAATAATGCTTTGGAGAGAATTTTGTGGGTGACCGGTAATAATGAGATACCTCTGTAGTTATTAGGGTCTGTCTTGTCGCCCTTTTTGTGGAGTGAGTGAATCAACACACAGTTACATTTCTGTGAAATTTTCTCTGTATTCTTTATTTCTGTAAGAGTTTCATGAATTTTCCTTGTGATGGTTTGGTCTTTGAGTTTCCAGATCTCGGAGATAATGACGTCTTCTTCTGGCGCACTGTTGTGTTTTAGTTATTTTTATAATCTCTTCTACCAGTGTTATTGAAGGCGGTTTTGAATCGGGGTTTGGTATTATTTTCGTGTAAAGTAAGTTTTCTGTAGGCTTCTCTCGATTGAGGAGTTTATGAAAATATGTTTTAAAAATTGTGAAGTTTTCCTTAGTATTTGTGTCCAGGGAACCGTCTGTAAAATGAATTTTCTTCATAGTGGATGCGTCTGTTCGTTTGAAGCAAATATTTGGAGGCTGATAATCCTTTATATTTTCCCTGAAAATTATGTAGAAATTTCTCATGTTATTTCTCTTGAGGTGTTCCTAGAATTTATTTATAAAGTATGGTTCTGTCGTGTGTCCATTTTACTCTTCTAATATTTTTCGAGGATTGTTTCTGGACTTTGTGGAAATCTTGTCATGTCTCTCTTGTTGTGTTGCCGCTCAACTTCTTCCAGGCCTACATTATCATTTCAATGGCCTGATAACAAGTTGCATTCAACAGTCTATGTCTTCGTTTCCTAGGAGGTTGATCATAACGTATTGCATTCTGAATTGTCTTCGCGAGGTTTGTCCAATTTTCTGTTCAATTTTAATTAAATTCAGCAATAACTTTGCCGTTGTTTATCTTCAAGTATTCTGGGTCTGGTCTTATAATTTTTTCTTTGTTGTCTTCCTGTTCTTGCGAACTGGCTTAATTTTTATTTGTGGCAATTGATGGTCGGACTCGAAAAAACCCTTGCGTGTCCTCCCATTCAGAATTTCGTCTTTATTTTTGCTTGTGATGGCTACATGATCTATTTGAAATGCTCTCCACAGGTTTTTTTTTTTTTTTTTACATATTGTGAGTTTACGTTTTGGCTTTTGAGATTGTGTTTACGTAATATTACACTAAAATTTTTACTGTTGCAAATGAGATGTTCCCCATTCTTGTTGGTGCGTTTGTGTGCTGTGTGTAGATTTGTGATTTGCTTGTACTCCTTCCCCTTGCCTGGTTGTGCACTGAAGTTTTCTGATACATTTTTAATATTTTTTCTGGTATTTTATTTGTTATTTCTTCCCTGCCTTCCCAAGAGTCTTCGACTTCTTGTGGTTTCTTTATCTTGAGATCGTTTGTAGGTGCGTATGCATTGATATTTGTGTATCTTTTGCTGCTTGATTTGAAGGTTTTTGTGGAATTTATTTCCGATACTGAACTGAAATCTGGGATGTTGTCTATGACTGATTTGTGCACCGCAAATCCTGTGTCATACATTGTCGATGTTCCTCTTCTGACGGGAGCTTTTCCTTTGTATATCCTGAAGTTTTCTGTGTTGAAGTAGTTTTCGTCTGTGAAACGCGTCTCTTGCATTGCAACGATCTTGTCGTGAAAATTTCCCAGAACATCCGTAAGCTGTTTGAATTTGCCTATGTTGTGACCGGCGTATTTGTTTTGAGCGTACCAATATAGTGTTTGCTATGGGTTTTCGAGAATCCCCGACTATTATCCTTCTCATTATATTCCTGACCCCCCCCCCCCCACTCCCTCTCTAGAATCTAATCACCAGGAAGTCCAATATACTTAGTGGGGCCTTGGTAGTGGATATTTGTCTTGTTAGTCCATCACTGTTTCTTCGTGCTGAAAATGGCTGTGATGTCCTCTTTTGGAGATCACCAATGTCAAAGACTTGGTTGCTGAGATCAAGATATATTTGTAGCAACCGCACTAAATGGCATTGTGATGTTAATGTAATGTCCTGAAATTGTAACCATTATGTTGTAGATATGTTATGGTTATGAAAATGTAACACACTAGTTATAAATATAGAACAGTAGACCTGATATACTAAAAATGTAGCACATAGGTTATAGATATATCACAAAAATGTATTGTGACGTACTGGGTATACGTGCATTAAGCTAATATAATCTGCATCCACAGTTCAGTGCTCGGGGCTGCAGAGTCCCATTCGAGGGGCCCGGGTTCGATTCCTGGTTCAGTAGGAGATTTTCTCCGTTCGTGGGCTGGATGTTGCGTTGCCTTCATCACATGTCATCCTCATCAACATGCAAATCGGCGATGTGGCATCATCTAGAAAGACTTGCACCAGGCGACCGGTCCACGTGACGTTTATGCCAATGAAGCAAATCACTTGCGGAATATATTACGAGCTATATAGCTCGGTGTTCGTCTTGTGATCAACACATGTAGTGTCTGTCTGGACGTGCACTGCAAACAGTAAATCACACCTTCTTCCTGCCGCTGCCCAATTGCTTTGATTATATTATGAAATAGGTTTCAGAGTGTCCTTATGTGAGAACTTGTTTGTGTGCAGACAAAGTACATTCCTGGTGAGCATTTCACTCAATATATTTCGCTACTGCCTAGCAAGAGCCATCACCGGTGGCAGAGATATGGGAACAAGGAGGGACATGATGACGTTATTTGTTTATACCTGCATGTAGGCAACCTGATGGCCAAAGGTCAGATTCGATCCAGAATGCCTGTAGTTCTCATCCCATGACAAAAAGAGTACTTTGCTATGCCAGTGAACTGCGACAAATGTTCAGTATAACGAAATCTTTGGTAACACGTGTCTCTCTTCTTTCACATCGGAAAATGCTTTTCAAGTGATTTAAACATTATTCGTCTCTGATTCGTTTCGTAATACAACACATGTGACCTCTTCGTTTGACCGCAATTAGTTGTGGCATTAGTGGTTTGTAGATTTGTCTGCTGTTGATTAAATTACAACCCGCACACCTGCAAATGGCCACGGACATCCTGGGCAGGTAATTTAAATAATTTCGCTGCGTGTCGTTAAAATCAGCGAAAACGCAAGAGACTGAAGGGTAGCTTCCTTTTATTAGAAAATGTCGCGACGCCATCTCACTTATTATGGAGGACCACTGAGCCAAGTTCACTTTTGACTTCAGTATTCTATTAAAAGTGTAGTTATAAAGAAGCAGATTTCCAGAGCACCCTTTTCAGTAAAAACTGAAAGTGTCCACAAGATAGAGGCGGTAGATACGCTTCATGGCACTGATTACCTTTTAACGAGGGAGATCCCAAAGGGAGAGATAGGGCTAATGACATCAGGATCGGGTAATTGCGAACTTCCGGAGGCGCGTGTGGCTCTTCTAAACTTAGTGCTTCCCAGATGAACAAAGCGACGACTTTCATTCTGAAAACTCTTCCATATAGAAAACGATGTCCGATGGTCACGCAGTATGCCGATGACTTAGGAAGGATAAAGCAGGCTGGAACACGTTTGCAGATATCCTCGTTTCCTATTTCGCAACCGTCTTAGTTCGTAAATGCTCTACGACTTTTGGGAAGTTACTCTCCGCTACGTTACATGCTACGTTTACGAGACTAGAAATCGGGCAAGCTTTTACCGTTACTTCCAATAGACGTTTGATGTATGGAGAAGTGAAACTTACGAGTTTACCTGCAACATCTGACTAACAGAAGTTCATAATACATCGTCTACTAACATAGTCGATGTCCACTACCACAGCCCGCAGAACAATGCAGCCATGTATCTTGCATTATGTGAGACAATCATCATGGGAGTCCCACAGGGTTCAATTTTGGCCCCACTCGAATTCTTTATGACTTTCTACTTTATGTTGAACACGACATACTGGTACTTTTTGTACGTGATACTAATGTCATAAGAAAAAATTCCATTAGAGAGAAAAGAGGAGAAGAGTTAGTAAATTATATTTTACAAAGAATTATTAAGTGGTTCTCTGAAAATGGACTCTCCCTAAATTTTGAGAAAACACTGTAGATCAAGTTCTGTACAATAAATAGCGTCATACTAGCAGCTGACGTAGCAAATGCGCAGGAGTCAGTTAATAGGATAGAATGCTTCAAATTTTTGGGTGCACATACTGGTCAAAACTTGAAGAGGAAAAGGAATAGTACTGAATGCCTCAAACAATTAAGTTCAGCAACTTTTGCTCTTCATGTAATTGCTAATCATGGAAATAAACGTATTAACCTCCGGACATATTTTACTTACTTCTACTCAATAATGTCTTATGGAATAATTTTCTGGGGTGACACTTGACTTAAAAATAAATTGTTAATAACACGAAGGCGAGTAGTGAGTACAATGCGTGGTGTCCAACCGCAGACGTCATGTAGATACATCTTCAAGGAGCTAGGCATTGGAACTGTGCTGTCACAATACATACATTCGTTAGTAAAATTCGTCGTCAATAATACATCACAATTTGAGAAGAACAGTAACGTACATTACCTAAAACGTTTGAGGGAAAAATGACTTTATTTCTCACTGTTGATGCTGTCATTGGTTCAGAAACGAAATCAACATGCAGCAACAAAAATTTTTGATCATTTATGCAATAACATAAAACGTCTGACAGGTAGCGAAGCAGGTATTAACTTTAATTCCAGTATAGTTGCGCCAGTGGAACTAAAAATAATGGAGTGTTTATCACTGTTAACACTAATCACGTATACGTATCCTGTAAACTGACTCATTTCACAAGATTTCTATAGTAGAATCGTTCAAATGATCTATGGAATTTGTAACTAACTAAGTAACATGGTAGGTATGCCGTGAAGTACATCAAAAATCTGTCGTAAAATAAAGAGTCGTCATTCTCATCTGAAGGTCCTGCAGTCTTTGACGCAATTCTTCTCTGTCCCTATGCCCTCATCTGAAGACATTCCAGGAGACGTATGCCGCTTTGGTACCCTGGTATCTGTACAGATACGTCTTCTGTAGTTATTGGGTCTGGGTACTAGACAGTTTAAACCTGCTGTTTTGTTCGAGTCTATATGACCCAAAATGGTTAAACTTCGTTTGTCATTACCTATGTACCAATAAAACGTTGTTATTTTAAGGTAGTTCGCCCATAAACTTTAATAGTGACATATGTAACGTTCAGGTCATAGCAAACCGCTTTTAGTTCTGTTCATAGTAATAATGATTTTAGTGTTTCAGATTTACTCCAAACAAATAGTTTTAAAACTGGGACAACCTCAGCTAAAATTGTTATACATGATTGATTGAAAATTCATACAGTAAACAATTGTTTAAATGCTATTTGAGTTTGTAACTTGGGGCTCTTATGAGCTAACTAGCTGGTCACCTTTTTACATCTTTTTATATTAATATTCATGTTTATTTCTACTGCCGGTTCACTTGTAGGTCATCTAACTATTTAACGCGTACACTGTTTTAATGAATCAGAAACAAATAGTTCATCTTATTAACAGTATTATATTCGTATTACCTAAGTTCAGTTTCATGTAATGCTGAGAGCCGAGTCTAACAGTTCGCGTGGTGACCGCAATTCTCCAGCAGAGCGCTAGCAGCGCTCTTCTCTTTTCTTCCGTGTTTCCCGAGATAGTTCAGTCTCTCTCACCGTCTCAACACGCGGACAGCAGTCACCGCACTCGCTTCGACAACACACTGGACTCTCGCAGCTCGTGTTGTCAGCTGCCACGTCGGTGACAAACGCACACCAGCGTGTAGGATCTCGGTATGTTTGACCTGCAGCATAAGCTTCTTCTTTTCTATCATTCGTGGCTCCCAAAACAATTAAAATTATTTTAAGTAGATTTTAATACATTAATTTAATTAGTTTCCATGACTAATTTTATTTCATTCTTCAGTCACTACAGGACGCGATACTTACTGGATAACATTTATGAGGGCCTTTCTATAGCTTGACATAGTTCGGCGAGAACATATTTTAATCGGTAAAGGGGTGACAGTTCTTGATTTTAACGCATGTCGGTATCGCTTTCAGCAGTTGTTCCAGGTTACATGGTGACGGTCTCCATTTCCTTTCCATTTGAGTTACTGCTTCACTGTTTTTTAATCAAGGCTCAGTTTCTTTCCCTAATTCTATGGTTCTGTTTTCTAGACATGACATTCATAATTGATGATGATGATGAATTAAGGACAGCTGAGAACTTTGCCTAGCCACGCCGACTGTTACTCTGAGACATTCTGTAACTGCTTCCTAGACCATATGACATAGCATCTGTATGTAACCTTCTTTTGGTATGAAATCACAAATCTTATTTTTTAAATACATATAGGCTCGTTCTTTGTGGGGCGCTTGTGATCCACGATTAGTTTCGTAACCAGCTGCATAACAGTTTCCTGCTTGTTTAAGTCTATTCATTCAGTACGTTCAGATAGTTTACATAACTTCAGTTCCTCTTCATCAAAGTGTAAATTTCAAAAAAAAAAAAAAATGTTTCCGTACAGATATACACAACAAAAAAGCAACCGGTTGTGTAGATCTCAAATCGACTGGAGTAAATACAGCTACAGCGGACTATTGGACTCTTCTTTCAGTTTTATAATTTAATACTTTTAAGAGCCGTATTTAAACGGCTGTTTACTGTATGAATTGTCAGTCAGTTACGTGTTACTCTGAAAAAGTCTCTGCGTTTAGAACAATAGGTTTGTTTCTTACTTCTCCCAAATAACTCTTTAGCACTTCTGAATTACTTGAATATAAGGTGACAAGAACGCCAGCAGGTTAGCGACGCCTACAGAATGTCTAAACCTACATCTACATCTACAAACACACTCCGCAAGCCGCCGTGGGGTGCGTGGCGGTGGGTATCCTGTGCTACTACTAGTCTTTTCCTTCACTATTCCGGTAGCAGATAGTGCGAAGGAATGACGACTATCTGTATGCCTCCGTAGGAGCTCTAATTTACCGTATCTAATCTTGGTGGACCTTACGCAAAAATGTATGTTGGCGGCAGTACGATCGTTCTGAAGTGAGCCTGAAGTGCCGATTCCGTAAATTGTCTCAATAGAGAAACGAACGTCGTATTCAATCCAGATATTCCTATTTGAGATCCGAAACATCTCCGTAAAACTTGCGAGTTGATCCAGTCTACCGTCAACACCAGAAGCACAAGAAGCACCGGACTTGTCCATAGCCGTTGAACTACCACTGTCGTCGTTTGTGACCCACCCTGGGAGACCATCGCGTTATTGGTATCTGGGTGGTGTACTGCGTACCGCTATTTAACAGTACGTTCAGGAGGACTCTAGAGAGTAACTAATGGATAAATTGGTCTCTAAAATGAGCAGTCTATTGTCAAAAATAAATTAATGGAAATAAACTATTTCTTAATTTAAAGTCTATTGAAGAAATTCGTCAGTATTTCATCAGACAACATTGAAATATGTAAGTAAACAACGTTACACGGCTTATGCTTCTAAAAAGATTGAAACAGAGTCAAAAATACTGTTTATGTGAGTACTAATAGCATTTTGGACCACTTCAACTGTCTTCATCCCCGTATCAAATTTACTATGGTGGTTGAAAATGATGGGATGCTTCCATTTTTGGACGTAATGGTTTATAAAAAACCAGGTGGAACTTTGGGACACAGTGTTCACCGAAAGCCGACACACACGGATTGGTATCTGCACCCTAAGAGTTGTCATCCACCACACCAAAGTAGTGGCGTCCTTAGGACTTTGGTACGGAGAGCATATGCCGTTTCCGACGCAGACAGCTTAACCGAAGAACTTAAGCATTTGATGACTATTTTTAAGGAAAATGGATACACCGAGAAACAGATTCGTCGGGCTATGGAGTTTGGACCATCTCGGTAGGTGTACGAAGAGGAACATAGATCTGTGGCCTTTCTTCCTTAAGCTGCAGGCTTATCGTTTAAGATTGGACGAATTTTAAGGAATTTTAACATTAAGGGTGTGTTCCGTCCACCTTCTAAGATTAGGGCTCTGCTCGGCTCTGTGAAGGATGATTTGGGATTTAGGAAACCCGGGGTGTACAAAATCCCGTGTCAATGTGGGAAAGCTTACGTTGGCCGCTCTATTCGTACAGTGCATGACAGGTGTGTTGAACATCGACGTCATACGAGGCTACAACAGCCGGAAAAATCGGCGGTAGCAGAACACTGCCTAAATGAAGGACACAAAATGAAATTTGAGGAAAATGTTGTGGTTGCCAACATTTCCGGTTTTTGGAACAGTGTCTATAAAGAGGCGATTGAAATTAGATTGGATGATAATTTAATCAATAGAGACAATGGGTTTCCTCTTAGCAAAACGTGAAATCCTGTATTATCTCGCATCAAAACTGAACGTTCTTCGGTGCGGGCTTGATTGCGATATATCGTTACCAGCAGTGTTCCACTAAGTACGGCGCCACCTCCCTGTTTTGGAAGGCAGAAACCGTGATGGGCGGCGCATGCGCCGTGTACTGAACGGTGGCCTATATAGGACGTCGATTGCAACCTGGCGTCAGTTCTCAGCGTGACTCATCAGAATAAGCAGCATTTTCCTGATGATGGCGAACAGTTGGATCGCCGAAATATCGAGTCAAGTTGATTTTATTATCCGGCAGCAAACCCGAAGAGACTTTCAAGATTTATTACGCCGGGAAAGCCTACGTAATCAACACTTTTTTTTTTTTTACTTTTACAGACAGACTTTTCTGTCACCGTATAAAATCTTGGTGGATAGAAGGCATTCACGTACCGAGTATGCCAGTGAGCCTACGAATCGTGTAACTTCCTTCGCGGCACATATTACTTTTAAGATACTTCCTGTAGTAAAACGTGTCGTTTTATGATATGATATTTAATAAAACTGAGGAATCGATGGAAAGGGCATGACAAACTGTAAGAAAAGGTATGCAACAGCTTATTAGTACGCTAATTCTGACATTGGTTTCATTGCTTTATACATTTCTTGTCTTCTCGTAACCTCTGTTTTTCACTAGTTACTTAAAAATACAGCTTTATACGCCACATCAAAATGATTGGAGTGATAATGTTCATCTCTACATATATGGACATGTATGGCAACAGCTGTAGCATTTAAATCATCTGTCACCTTACACTGAAAGGAAACGCAGTCGTCGATGCCTACGTGATAGGACGGTTACAACACACAGCCGAACTGTGGAGACTGGCGCTGCTGCTTACAAAGCCTTCGGTTCCACACGCATTCGTTGGCTGTGCTTTAGCGATACTTGTTGGATAGAGCCTTCGCCCCTACGAGCCATGCGTCCACAGTTCGGGACTGAAAAATTTCGCAGTTCTTGAAATTTACTGGAGCTGCAACGCACCAGCTGAGTGCTACCGATTTCACTGGACTGCAGACACGGGCTAAGGACGTGAATATTTTATCGAATTTGGTTGAATTTTAAGCTGGTGGTTACAGGTATTTCGATCGTGATTTAGCCCGATGTAAGTTTGATTTAGCAGCATAGCACAGTTGTTACGTTAAATGAAATTTTTAAAGGACAATGTTAGCTTTATTTACATTAAGAAACTGAAGTACAGAAAAATTTGTTATTATTCGAAATAATATAATTGTAGTTGAGGGGGTTATAACTATTGTGCACCCCGTGTATTTTTTTTATTGGCACTGATGTAATGGAATTCTGACTATCTACTGATAGGGAATGCGCCTCTTCATGCAGGTGTCGCGTTTCTTTGGTGGGGCTGGCTGTTAAGGTTGACCGCTGGACGACTGAACGAATCCAGAACTACCACGTTACGCGCCGCCACGCACTTCGGCGGACTTTTGCGTCTGCCGTGCGTAAGCGGGCGACTCGCACCGTCTCCCACATTTTGGCTGTGAACATCGCAAGTTGACGAGGAGCCTGTGCAACCGCATCCGCGGACCAACTTTGCAAGTTTCCGAGGCGCGTTCGCCCAGCTCTTTCATCATGTAGCGTCTCACAGTGCAGACCTCGCGTACCGAGTCGCGCCTTATCCACCGTCTGTAAGCGTGACATCCGCTGAGGAGTTTTGAGGAATATGTTTTGTTAAAAATGTTTGTTGCTAGGTTGCTACTTCTCTTTTCGTTATTTGTAATAGTTATTATGATCGAATTTAATAACCCAGCCGTAGAATTCGGTCTGGAAAATTTAATCACCGCTATTTTACGTGTAGTACACTTTAGGTCAGACATTAGTGCATAAGACATGTAGTTGACATACATGAATTACTTTTAAAGCTTAAAGTAGCGTCATGTCTATTTCCAGTGTATACTAAGTAGATTTATAATAGCGGACGTATGCCTCGCTCACTGCACTGCGTTCGTAGCTGCATGTACGTACTGTCTGCTGTACATCCAGCCGTGTGTTTCTTTGCGTAACAGATAGTCCATCTTCGTGTCTATAACGAACCAAAAGGAAGGCAAATACAGATATGGTGGACAATGATCATACCATGTACTGTTAAAGCTGTCAGGGATGTGTGTTTTCTCATTCATTTACCATTCATTTACTGATTTTAGATGGTAGTTAAACATAGGACGTCAACTTTTACTGGCGTGGAATAAATTCGAGTTTGTGTGTAGGAGATGGAATAAAAATATATTGTGACGTAAGATAATAACAAATGATTGTATGGCGATACTGTTTCATGTTCATTCACATTATACAGTATTTTAGAACGTAATTGAAGTGATTCGAGATCGTAATAAAACGGTTGCATGCTATTCCAAAAAAAACGCAAAAGCTTTTCTTGTCTAGACGAACGTGACGGGCTAACGTAAGTTTATAACAAGTGGATTCTTTCTAAATTTATGCCACACAGCCTAGAATGTTGAGCTAGGTCACACATATCGTTCTGTCTTTTGCGAGTGCATCGCGCTATTCATCGTCACTCAGTGTCAAATTTCAGGAGTCATTTGTGGCAAATCGTTCTTCACTGTGAAACAATGTATAGAGGAGACTTATGTACAACAACGCACAATTTGCTGCTTCTTTTTTACGTTGTCTCGACTGTTTTTGTGCAGAAGAAACAAAACTCTATTGTCTGAAGCATTTGTTCACTCCAAATAACGGAAACATCCAATAAAATATGGTCTGATTCTTTTAACCACTGATCAGTAATGTGTTGCGTAAAACAGTAGGATACTCAGCAAAGTACCTCACAAAATGAGCTCAACAAGGTGTCTACCTTTCATTTTTTTCAAACAAGGGACGGATCACTTCTGACGCATCGTCTACCATAAATTTCATTACGAGGCAGAGACGTTAGCGATGCTGAGTGAACCAAATTACACATTTACTGGCAGAAGCAGCCACTGCACTTCTGTACTGCAAGGTGTCCAACAAGTTGATGTAGGATTTGCTTCTAGGTAACTAATGTGTGATGGGGAAAATGGTGAGTGTGCAAACAGTTACAGCTCTTGCCCTTTCACTGCTCAGCTGCTGCTTTCCCTTCACATACTTCCACAGCCTCTGATGACGCGGTGCCTCGCAGCGTACCAGACGTGGGCATACAGCGCTCTGCAGAATATAACGTGTCCGCATCGCACTAGACGGAAGTTGAGGGTGGGGATGAGCAGTCTGGTTTCACCCATTCTCTCTAAGAGCAGAAAAGTTTCTTCTTCTTCAGCAGGATCCAAACAGTGACAAGAGGAGAAAGAGGAGCGTAGGGGTGGGGGTGGGGGTGGGGGTGGGGGTGGGGGTGAAGGAGGCGTGGTAGGACTTCCAAGTTATTGGGAGCTCCACTGTTAGATGTGTTAGAGAGCCCATAAGGGATGTAGCGTCCAGGGCTGGAAACAAGTCCAGTGTGTGCTCCGTATGTCTGCCGGGGGGCGTCACCCCAGATGTGGAGAAGTCCACCTTCCTGCACTATCGAGCATGCTACGTGCAGTCCTCTTCAATTTGTGGCTCATCTTGGATTATGAGGATTATGAAATTGGTAGGATTCCCCCTGACGACCAAAGGCGCACTACACAAAGCAAGCACCTACTCGCGTAGCTGACTACTTGTGAAGTGGACATGATATTTTTCAGGCTAGGCTAATCAGATCCCGCACGAAGCAAAGACACTTCGAATGTCAAGACTACAACAGTAAATTTCCGAAGCATTCGTAACAAATTCCTTCAAACTACCACCTTCACTGAGGCTGTGACGCTAAAATCTCCATCTACATCCATACTCCGCAAGCCACCTGACGGTGTGTGGCGGAGGGTACTTTGAGTACCTCTATCGGTTTTCCCTTCTATTACAGTCTCGTATCGTTTGTGGAAAGAAAGATTGTCGGTATGCCTCTATGTGGGCTCTAATCTCTCCGATTTTATCCTCATGGTCTCTTCGCGAGATATACGTAGGAGGGAGCAATATACTGCTTGACTTCTCAGTGAAGGTATGTTCTCGAAACTTTAACAAAAGCCCGTACCGAGCTACTGAGCGTCTCTCCTGCAGAGTCTTCCACTGGAGTTTATCTATCATCTCCGTAACGATTTCGCGATTATTAAATGGTCCTGTAGCGAAGCGCGCCGCTCTCCGCTGGATCTCCTCTATCTTTTCTATCAACCCTATCTGGTACGCATCCCACACTGGTGAGCAATATTCGAGCAGTAGGAGTCAAGTGTACTGTAACCTACTTTCTTTGTTTTCGGAATGCATTCCCTTAAGATTCTTCCAATGAATCTCAGTCTGGCACCTGCTTTACCGACGACCAACTTTATATGATCATTGCATTTTAAATCACTCCTAATGCCTACTCCCAGATAATTTATGGAATTAACTGCTTCCAGTCGCTGACCTGCTACATTGTAGCTAAATGATAAGGGATCTTTCTTTCTATGTATTCGCAGCACATTACACTTGTCTACACTGAGATTCAATTGCCATTCACTGCACCATGCGTCAATTCGTTGCAGATCTTCTTGCATTTCAGTAAAATTTTCCATTGTTACAGACTCTCGATATACCACAGCATCATCCTCAAAAGGCTCAGTGAACTTCCGATGTTATTAACAAAGTTATTTATGTATATTGTGAATAGCAACGGTCCTACGACACTCCCCTGCGGCACACCTGAAATTGCTTTTACTTCGGAAGACTTCTCTCCATTGAGAATGACATGCTGCGTTCTGTTATCTAGGAACTCTTGAATTCAATCACACAATTGGTCTGATGTACCATATGTTCTTACTTTGTTCGTTAAACGACTGTGGGGAACTGTATCGAACGCCTTGCGATAATCAAGAAACACGCATCCACGGCATCTGCCTGTGAACCCGTGTCTAAGGCCCTCTGAGTGTCGTAGACGAATATCGCGAACTGGGTTTCACACGATCGTCTTTTTCGAAATCTATACTGAATCCTAGAGAGTAGATTTCTAGTCTCCAGAAAAGTCATTATACTCGAACATAAGACGTGTTCCAAAATTCTACAACTGATCGACGTTGGAGAATAGGTCTATAGTTCTGCACATTTGTTCGACGTCCGTTTTTGAAAAAACGGGATGACCTGCGCCCTTTTCCAATCCTTTGGAACGCTACGCTCTTCTAGAGACCTATGGTACATCGCTGCAAGAAGGGGGTCAAGTTCCTTCGCTTACTCTGTGTAAAATCAAACTGGTATCCCATCAGATCCAGCGGCCTTTCCTCTTTTGAGCGATTTTAATTGTTTCTCTATTCCTCTGTCGTCTATCTCAATATCTACTATTTTGTCAGATGTGCGACAATCTAGAGAAGGAACTACAGTGCAGTCTTCCTCTATAAAACAGCTTTGGAAAAAAGGTTTTAGTATTTCGGCCTTTAGTCTGTCATCCTCTGTTTTAGTACCATTTTGGTCACATGTTGTCTGGACTTTTTTTTTTTTTTTGAGCCACCTACCGCTTTGACATAAGACCAAAATTTCTTAGGATTTTCTACCAAATCAGTACATAGAAATTTACTTTCGAATTCATTGAACCCCTTTCGCATAGCTCTCCTCACACTACATTTCGCTTCGCGTAATTTTTGTTTCATCATCCTAGATACCGAGCTGGGCGTAATCCGAGTAACTCAACTCCACAATACTTCACGCCACATTGAACTTATATCGAAAAGACACGATAAGAAGGGAAGAGTTGATTCCCGTCGAGGTTTAAATTGAGTCTGACTGCGAAGTTATAATCACTGGATGTTTTTCCGCGTTCTAAATTACGCCGCAACAGTTGCAGAATCATTCAAATAAAGTTTGTTCCTAGCAGCGCGATAGTTGGGCCTACCCCGATCACGCAGTGTTAGTGACATTAACCTACCGAGTATATATTGGCACGTTTATCGATTAGTTGCCAGTACGCGAAAACTGTCTTGAGCAGCTAGTTCGACATGCCACTCGCAATGGATACGTTTTACTTCGTGTAGATATAAACGGACCGGAATTTATCGGAATCATCAGTGTAGACACAGTGATTAGTGATCATGATGTCATCATAGAGACAATGGCTACCATAATTTGTATACCCATTAAGTATTATCTGAGAGTATTTACTGTGAAAAGAGCAGATGAACAGTTGTTAGGATCACATTAAGAACGAAACCACGCGTATCGTATGTATCCAATATCCGCGTGGTTCCGTTGTTAGTGAGACGCTAACAACTACTTATCTGCTCTTTCCAGTATATGTATATATAAAGTTCGGAACTCAAAAATAAAATCAGTCTTGCAAAGCTGCTCGACGCAACTCTCAAAAATTGTCGACAAAGTCGACTTCAAAGTTTTCGAGCCACGCCTAGTAAGGTAATGTAACGCAGTGTGGTAGAGTGCTCGCCTGCCGAGTGTGGAGGCTCCAGTTAAATTCCCGGCAGATGCAAATTATAAAAAAAGGATCATGTTCTCGAGCGCTTTCATGAAGAGTAAAATACACAAAGCGGGGAAAAAATTTATTTGTGATCCTTTCGAACATGAATTTAAAAAAAATGGTTCAAATGACTCTGAGCACTATGGGACGTAACATCTATGGTCATCAGTCCCCTAGAACTTAGAACTACTTCTACCTTACTAACCTAAGGACAGCGCACACAACACTCAGGCAGAGAAAATTCCTGACCCCGACGGGAATCGAACCCGGGAACCTGGGCGTGGTAAGCGAGAACGAAACCGCACGACCACGAGCTGCGTACTCCGAATGTGAATGGTATTGAGTAAACATGCTATAAAAATCGGCAATTAAGACTTTACTTTAGTGTGTGATATACAATTACAAGGGCCAAGTGAAAGTGGTCCAGAGAACAGAGTTCCAGGGTACAAAGAAACAAGTCAGAGGAAAATACACTAGTAACCCGACCATAGCAGATGCTGAAAGTGACCAACATTCAACACTTTGCACTTTTCGGTCCTAGTCAGTGAGATTCTGTAAGCAGATCGAAGTTGGACTGCTGGAATTTGTTGCAGTCTCATCCGAAAGTTCCCGCTGTAATTGTTGTTGATTATGAGAGCTGTTGTGTTACGCCTTAGACACGAGGGCTCCCTACACAAAGTAGTCGCACACTGACAAACCGGGTGACCTGGTGGTCAGCTAGGGCCGCCACCGGACTGGCCTCTGCAAACAACTCTGCAGCTGTAGGTCTTTTCGTAGAGGCTGGTGCAAATGATATCCACTCGCCCGGGTCACGTTTATTTGCCTCATTCTGTATAAATAAGAAGGCGTCCATTTTTCAAAAAAATAATTATATGTGTGTTAATCACCATATATTTGACGAATTTTAAAATTAAACAACTTAGGTATTAAGTATGGAACGGAAAGAAGAAACGAAAAAAATAATAACCGTAACAAGACTCGACCAGCCGATTACCAATCTCGAGCCCTACCGACTTTTCCATCTTTCTGAACTTTTCGCTTCACGAATATGCACACAGAAAATTTATTTAAAAATGTGAATCTCCCGGGAATGAAACTGAGACCATCCACATTGTAGGTAATCACTGTTCCACGTAGCCACGTTACTTCTCGAAAAAAAATTTGCCTCACTTTAACATATCAACGATGGTCGGGAAATAGAATGTCGATATTCTAGAGTGTGTCTGGGAGTGTCTTCGAACGGCTTTGGTTGACTGAACTTCACTCACCGTAAATATAAAAAAATACGGAAACCCATGTCCTGTCTGATCAGCTTGTAAGACAACGAACGGACCAATTAGTTCCAATTAGACGGACACACGATTGGTGAGCAAAGTGTAAACTGATTATAAATCGCACTCTGGCCAAATATGTGACGAGTAAGTGAACCAAGGCGGGAAGGATCACTGTCTTCCGTTTTGATTTGCCATCTTCCATGTACCGTGTTTCACGCATCTGTTTCTTGCGAGCAACCTTGGCCATTATGTCCGCGCTCACACTGGTAGATTATTCGTGTAGTAGTTTCTGCCACTGCAGCAACGTTTTATCTGGTTTAAAGTCTTTCAGGCGACCGACGGCTTGTCCAAAGAGAATTAATCACTCGGTTTTCTGTCTGCATAGCTTGCATGTTGAAAGGGAACAAAGCTTCCTTCGTTCTATTCTGTTCGAACCATTTCTTCCGGCTGGAGAAGTACGTTTTGCTTTTGTCTGTTACGTGTGGTAATGAGCACTGGCCGCTACTTCCCCTATGGGCTCTCTCGCACACCTAACAATGGAGCTCCCAAGGACTGGGAAAACCTTCCTTCTCCCCCCCCCCCCCCTCGTGTAACTGTTTGAATTACACTGAGGAGGAAGGAGAGTGATGGATGACGCACCTTGAGAACAACAAGCAATATCTCTCCACACGTGCGCTCTAGAAGAGAAGGCAATATTTTTTTGCAACTACGAAATTAGCGAGCTGGATTACAAAGCGAGACTGCTTTGAATGTTGAAGCAGCATGATCAGCAGAGGATGTATAGCGCTTACGGTTAATGTGTTTAGAAGGTGGTTTTAATTCCTAACCTACCTGAACCAACAAGTTTTTCATTCACCGAAAGCTTCTGGCATGTTGTTAGTTTCATAACTACTTTCTATAGGTGAAGTGTTTCGTCACGGCTGTCGATACCAAGTGTTATTAACTACAATGTTACCTGCAAAAGCAGTTGTAGCTATTCAACTGCCATTCGTTATTGAAAAGTGTCTTTCATTTAGTTACACGTCATTTACTTAGTTAATTAAATATGAAAATACATTTTTCTAAAGCTTGTTTTTGAAGGATATGAGGCTTTGTGCACCTGTGACTTAGAGTAACCGTAACTAATTATGAATTTGTGCCATCAGCACAACCCTTACTGGCATGACAACGTTTCTCAAATCAATAGATATTTCTCGAAGCCGAAAGACTGCTTGCAGTATTCCAGTAGATTTATTACAGATTCTGGAAGGTAAGAACTTCGGAGTAGCAGTGGAGGTGCAATGTTGCCTGTAACTTGTGTAGTAAGGCGTTGTTTTGATCTTTGCTGTAAGGAAGGGTGTTCTACAGTGAAAGCAATAGCCAATCATGTACCTTACACTTGCTTCCCGTATTAGGTGTAACGTGCTAAATCTTTAGAGGATTTGCATGGTAGGAAAATTGTGCACCGTTAAGCTGTAAATAATTTGTAACCCCCAATTAACAACTTCGGTAAGAACATTTACCAGTGTTAACATTAACCTATATTCAGACTACTTTGTAAAATTGTCTCACGGGTGAACACACCATGAGAAACGGCAGCATTTTCGTCACGGCAAGATTCTGTCATGAGTCTTCTTGCCTACTCAGTTCATTCTAGCTAGCGCCGCCATCTTAAACGGTATAGTAACAAAATTAGGAAAATGGGGACTGTTGCATTCTTGGTTCACAAAAGAACGTTGAAGTGGCAATCGGCAAAAGTTAGTAGAAATTCGTGTATCTATAAAAAAATGTACATACGAGATGTATACAACAAGAGCCACTGTCATACTGTAGGGACAGATCTTGCCGAGAATCCGAGAAAATTGTGTTCCTACAGAAAATCGGTGGATAGCTGCAATTCAGTCAGTCTTCGATCTACCTGGTGAAGCAATAGAAGACAGTACAAGAAGAGCTGAAGTTTTAAATTTCGGTTTTAAAACATCATTGTCGCAAGACAGCTGCACTGACTCCCGAATGGAGGACACAGAAATAGACACTCAACTGAAGGAATTGAAACCAAATAAGTCTCAACGTCTGGATGGGATTACGGTGCAGTTTTACGGGAAATACGCTAGGGCATTGGTTCCTTGCTTAGCTCGCCCTTCTTGCGATTATCTTCTCCTGCGCAAAGGCTGAGGCCGATGGTAGAAAGCACTGGTGACACATGGTTTGCTGCAGAATTCTACGAATATAACATACGTCCTTGAGATAGAAAATCTTCCCTCCAGAAATCAGCACGAATTTAGAAAACATCTCCCATGCGAAACTCACTTTTCCCTTCGTCGCACTATATCCTGCGAACGGTGAATGAAAGTTAACAAGCGGATTCCGCATTACTAGATTTTCGTAAACCGTTTTCGACGATGCTGCAGCAGGCTGTCAGCGAAGGACTGGAATCGATTCTAGACTTTGCAGTGATCCGATTGGCGGGATTTTATCAGGGACTAGAGTACAGTGGGCGTGCCCCAAAGAAATCTGATACTGTAAGACTGCTCCCGTCCTCGATGTACATAAACGATCTGAGTGACAGAATGAGCAGCAATTACCGACTGTTTTATGAAAGCACAATAGTGCACCGGAATTTCTGTAGGAGGATAAAGAATGATTTGGGGAGAATTTCTATTAAATGTGATGAATGAAAGCTTGCTCTAAATGTAGAAAAATGTGCGAATACCTCTTACATATGGTGCTGTGTAGCTTGGAGAAATTTATCTGTGAAGAGAGATTATAGAAATTAGACGGAACATTATATACCATACAAGCTATGGTATATGACAAATGAAGGTCTTTGCATGAATTCCAAACGTCACTGACAACCAGACTTTTTTCCCCGTATACCATATTTATGCTTACTGCAAGTATATCTGCATATGTGAATAATATAGCCGTATTTCTACCTGATTATCACGAAACAGCGTTAGTCGCAAATACCAAAAAAAGAGAGTATACAGTGTGATTTCGATGATAACACTACAAACTTTCAGGGATGATCGAGAAGGGCAAATGTACCAATCTGAGGCAGTTGACTGTCGTCCGACTCGAAATTTATATGTGAAATTTGTTCTGATTCCTCTGACAGTGGTATGCATATACCGGTACACTTTTTTCTAAGACTGTAGCGTTGAGAACTTTCAGACGCGGTAGTATGGACTAGAAAAGAAATGAAGTCCACTAAAAATGAGCTTTAAAATGCGTACCCCTTGAGCTATGAGCACTTATTCACTAGAAGAGAACTGCCTCACGCTAGCGAAGAGGAATAAACCTTTTGACTCGGTCGTTTTGGAACCTGGGTCTTTTACCACAAATTGATACATTTACCCTTCTCTATCAGGCTTGAAAGTTTGTTACATCATCATGGAATCACAGTGTATAAGGCAGTAATAGGAAACCATGTACTCTTGAAACATTGCACAATATAAATATCATATTACAAGAGATAATGGCCTTCAGAGTTCAGATACCATCGTCGTTGGCCGAATGGCTGAAACAAGTCCTGTAAAATAAGCAACCATCGAAAGGAAGCAGCTTACAGTCAAACACATAATTATGAATGTGACAATTTTAAAACTGAAATGTAAATAAATTAAGACAGTATTGGGACATTGCAAATTAAAGCACAATCTGCATTGTCGACATGTTTATTCAAGATAACGGAACCTCCTCAATCCGCTCCCCCTGCTCCCTGGTTGTAGATGAGGCAACATCACACTTTGGAAATCTATTTAATTAATTAGTTACTTAATTGATTGCCCTCCCCACCTGGAAAATTGTCAGGAAAGATTGTTCAATTGTAGTAGTTGGGCAAAAAGAGAACAAGCACAATTTTAACCGGTGCGAATCAAACAGATTGTTTGCTTTATTATCTCCTGGGGACAATCTGTCCTAAGAAACGCCCCACCGCTCCCCAGCCGACTTCCCCAGCATGAGTTCTCCCCACTCCTTCCACTGGCATGTGCACTCCCCAACCCTGCCCCTTCCTGTTCGTGAATACTGGCAAAGGCAGATGAGAATGTTGACTGTGGGCTATCCCTTCCCTTCTGGAGATACTCTGAGACAGTAAACTGTTTGACAGGATGATTAATTAATTAGTTCCATTAATCCGCCATATCAGTTCACATGATCATGGCCGTGGGTATATGAGGAAAGTGCAGTGGTCACCAATATCAGTCAGTGGTAGGACCATAAAGCTCCAACAGCAGAAGCAGCATGAATCATACAGCGTCTCCTGGCAAAATAGGCAGAAGAAGGAGAAGAGTGAGTACCCCATTGTTTAATAATAATAATAATAATAATAATAGCTTTTTGTCTGTAGTTGCTATTTTATCATTCCTCTTCTTATTTGTCCAGCACCATAACCAGAAACTGCTGAGGCATCCAGCTTATTAGGACCAGCATCAGCAACCATCTGCTTGTTAGAACCTGCAGCAAGCTCTGACTCGTCAGGACCTGCAGCAGCATGGTACCCTCTAGCGGAACTGATCAGCATGTTGGACCACAATCTGCGACATTCTAGTGTGGATATGGACTCTGGGGGTCAGTACTGGACTCAAACATATGCACAACCCATTGAACTAAGGAGCATTCTAGCGATGTTGTAAGGACAGACTATGGATACAGTGGACGAGGCGGTAAGAGTTGCTGCTCCCAGTGTGATATTTTTACTATGCACATCTACATATGACCTAACTGCTTGTGGGTCAAAGCATCCGAATGTAAGTACAGAAGTAGCAGCAGGTGGTAACTGGCGTGTAGTGATGGAGATTGTTGAAAGATTTAAAGTGTCACTTATTCAGTCAGAATGGGGTTAGGTATGTCGTGCAGTGCCATGCATTCATGCAAGGATGACTACAGAGTATAAACCATCTCCAGGCAATTACTGTGCTGGTTCTATGCTACCTATCACATCAATGTGATAGGCAGCTCTCAAAATTGCACTCAGTCTCTATTTGCTCCACTGCTCTCATGTTTAGCTGTTGAAGTGTGAGGGATCTCTTTATTTCATGATATTTTTGGGGAGTTACATAATTTCCTGTATTTCATCATTCCTCGGATGAAATTCAAATTTTTGGTGGGAAACACCTATTCTGTAATTATGGAGCGCCAATCATATGATTCAACAGATGGTACCAGAACTGGTGTTATCTCGACGGAAAATGCTACAAAACTGCGGCAAACATGTTGTTTTTCATTATACAATGAAACTGACGATTAATTATTTATACTATGATAAAAACCGTAGTTAAATCGTTACAGGTAGACATACCCACGAAAAAACGCAGGAAAATGTACTGACACCACTCTCCGTCCGTCATACACTGGTAAAAGTTGGAAAAACAGTATGGTGCTCAGTGCTGGAAACCCGTTGACTCGCTGCAGTAGTCAGTGTTCTGCTGGGCTGTGCTGGGCAGTCCGTGCGATGCCGTTCACATGAGGCGCCACGTGTATGTGCCTATGCATCAGCCATCCACCATATCACGCGGGCCCTTGTTTCTTCCACACAAACTGGAAGTGACCTGCCTTTGTAGGCTTCTTGTGGTTGTAACATCAGTCTCACTTTGATGCAGTCTGTCCACATGTAGTAATTGCATCAAGCACATTTCTGGAACACCTGCAAACCAAAGACATCCCCAGAAGGAATTGTCGCAGAAGATGCTGAGTAGAACCGTGGTGTAGTGGTTATGATACTAAAGTGTTGCATGGAGAGTGGTAAGTTTAAATCTCACCTGGACTGTACAATTTTAATTTCTGTATTCGGTTCCAGTGCATTCTAGAAGTGTCCACAAATGTCAAGCATCACTGTACTGGAATGTCCTGTAACTGTATACGTACCGTGTGCGCTCTGACCGGAGGCACCAAGATGCCGACTTTCTCTCAACAAACCCTGTGCAGGACCATCAAGGCTTTGATGAAGATAGTGACTGTCTCGCTGATCTCCAGGATCTCTCTGCTGAGCAGAAGGACATCAACATATCTCAAATTATGCTTGACTTAAATCGGTCAGAGGATGTGAAAGGACAATTTAAGGTAGTTAATGGATTACTTTGCAAGAAAAACTTTGTTCCGTTTGCAAAGAGGTGGCTACCAGTGATTCCTAAACACATAGGCTTAGATGTTCTACAGAAATTCCATGACACACCTGAGGGCTGAAATTTAGGATTTAAGACATACAATAGAATAGGCAAGAGATTTTTCTGGTCAGGTTTATTTAGGAGTGTCCGTAACCGTCATGTGTTGCACCGTCGAGAGAGCCAGAGGAGGAAGGCAGTCCCTCAGGAACCACCTGGCGACTCATTCCACCAGCCGAAAGGCCTTCCCAGCGTGTTGGGATTGACCTCCTCGGACGATTTCCAACGTCTGCTATTGTTTGCACTGATTAACTAACACACTATACCATCGCAAAAGCCGTGAAACCAGCCGAAGCGTTCGAGGTAGCCAAATTCATCGTGGAAGACGTAGTAGAAAAACATTGTGCCCAAGGTCGTTAATTACAAATCGAGGGAAAGTTTTTCAATCGAATTTTGTAACGGAGATAAACCGTCGGCGCAACATTATTCATCACATGACGACTGCCTACCATCTTCAATCTAACGGGCTTACTGAACGCCTTAATAAGACGTTCCTCAGAGTTGCGAAGAGCAACTGCGATGAGGTGCTACGTTTCGTGACGTTTGCCTACAACACCGTCAAACAAGACATCAAGGGATTTACGCCCTGTTTCCTGGGCATGTGCTTGAGTCGACTACGACGATGGGCACTATGTTTCCGTTACATCCTGATAATGTGGACGGCGCCTACATCGGCCAGGTGTCAACCAGAGCTGAGGAAGCTCGGCAGTTCGCTCGACTCCTCACGCTGCAGGCTCAAGAAAACGATCGCCGAAGGTATGACGCGAGCCACCGTCCTGTTGCCTACCAGCCTGGTGACCTCGCCTGGATCTTCACTCCTGTTCAGAAGATTGGTCTCTCTGAATTGACTTATGAAGTTCAAGATTTCGACCCTAACAAAAGACGAGATAGGTCCACGTCCTTCGAATGAAGCCCTACAAGGCTCCTGCAACGCAGGGTAAATTCGAAGCTCCAGTGACGGACATCAAGCGGAAAGGTAACGAAGAGCGTAGCGTCAAAAGAAGTTCTAAGAAGATCACAGCCAGGGCGAGCATTAGCCGTCGGTAGTCGGAATATGCAGGATCGATGCCTCGTTCCCGGACTAGGAAGACGTAACACCGAGACGTTGTCCTCCGAAGGAGTGAACAAAGTGGCAGAAGAAGCTGAGTAGAACCGTTGTGTATTAGTTATGACACTAAACTGTTGCATGGAGAGTCGTGAGTTCAAAACTCACCCGGACTCTACAATTTTAATTTCTATATGCGGTTCGAGTAAATTCTAGAAGTATCCACAAATGCCAAGCATCATTGTACTGGAATGTTCTGTAGCTGTATATACACTGTATGTGTTCTGGTCGGAGGCAGGCCGCTCCTCGCTCTTTTTATGTGCAAGTGCTGAATCAACCATCGTTAAGTGAAGTTAGTGTCCGTCATTCAACTAATTACAGCGTCTTCTGCGTGACAATATACACTCCTGGAAATTGAAATAAGAACACCGTGAATTCATTGTCCCAGGAAGGGGAAACTTTATTAAAACATTCCTGTGGTCAGATACATCACATGATCACACTGACAGAACCACAGGCACATAGACACAGGCAACAGAGCATGCACAATGTCGGCACTAGTACAGTGTATATCCACCTTTCGCAGCAATGCAGGCTGCTATTCTCCCATGGAGACGATCGTAGAGATGCTGGATGTAGTCCTGTGGAACGGCTTGCCATGCCATTTCCACCTGGCGCCTCAGTTGGACCAGCGTTCGTGCTGGACGTGCAGACCGCGTGAGACTACGCTTCATCCAGTCCCAAACATGCTCAATGGGGGACAGATCCGGAGATCTTGCTGGCCAGGGTAGTTGACTTACACCCTATAGAGCACGTTGGGTGGCACGGGATACATGCGGACGTGCATGGTCCTGTTGGAACAGCAAGTTCCCTTGCCGGTCTAGGAATGGTAGAACGATGGGTTCGATGACGGTTTGGATGTACCGTGCACTATTCAGTGTCCCCTCGACGATCACCAGAGGTGTACGGCCAGTGTAGGAGATCGCTCCCCACACCATGATGCCGGGTGTTGGCCCTATGTGCCTAGGTCGTATGCAGTCCTGATTGTGGCGCTCACCTGCACGGCGCCAAACACGCATACGACCATCATTGGCACCAAGGCAGAAGCGACTCTCATCGCTGAAGACGACACGTCTCCATTCGTCCCTCCATTCACGCCAGTCGCGACGCCACTGGAGGCGGGCTGCACGATGTTGCGGCGTGAGCGGAAGACGGCCTAACGGTGTGCGGGACCGTAGCCGAGCTTCATGGAGACGGTTGCGAATGGTCCTCGCCGATACCCCAGGAGCAACAGTGTCCCTAATTTGGTGGGAAGTGGCGGTGCGGTCTCCTACGGCACTGCGTAGGATCCTACGGTCTTGGCGTGCATCCGTGCGTCGCTGCGGTCCGGTCCCAGGTCGACGGGCACGTGCACCTTCCGCCGACCACTGGCGACAACATCGATATACTGTGGAGACCTCACGCCCCACGTGTTGAGCTATTCGGCGGTACGTCCACCCGGCCTCCCGCATGCCCACTATACGCCCTCGCTCAAAGTTCGTCAGCTGCACATACGGTTCACGTCCACGTTGTCGCGGCATGCTACCAGTGTTAAAGACTGCGATGGGGCTCCGTATGCCACGGCAAACTGGCTGACACAGACGGCGGCGCTGCACAAATGCTGCGCAGCTAGTGCCATTCGACGACCAACACCGCGGTTCCTGGTGTGTCCGTTGTGCCGTGCGTGTGATCATTGCTTGTACAGCCCTCTCACAGTGTCCGGAGCAAGTATGGTGGGTCTGACACACCGGTGTCAGTGTGTTCTTTTTTCCATTTCCAGGAGTGTACTTGCCGCGTTCTATTTGAAAGATGCTCTTCCCTTTTGAAACACCCTATCCCCCAGCATGTTTGAGCCAGCAATCCTGTAGTGGCAGGTTCAAAGATGTTCTTAGACACACCAACAAAGAATGGTGCATTTCCTGTCTCTAGCCCCCCCCCCCCCAACCACACACACCCACACACATTCTTCAGGGGCGCACAGAACAGGTGTGGCAGACACCAGGATGCTGATCTTGTCTTTGATGTAGCCAACAACTGATGTTCCAAAATGGACCAGTGGATGTTGACAAGACATTTCTGGATGAAAAACTGGTTGCTGTTTCACCTATGTTCCGTGGACAGCACCCCCAACATGTATCATTTTGATGAACAGGAGTTGCCCTGTATATAAACATCACTATTGGATCACAGCAAATTAGCAACTGGAGCTTGAGTTTGTATAAGCCTCACCCCCCCCCCCCCCCCCTAGTCATTTTCATTGTGCACTAGTTCATGACTAAATTCACTTGTTGTTGCTAGTGAATCCATCCGCCTCTTTTATCGAGTTGTTGATAGTGCACCTAACATCATGAAGCGAGCCGGCCTCGGTGGTCTCTCGGTTCTAGGCGCTCAGTCCGGAAATGCGTGACTGCTACGGTCTCAGGTTCGAATCCTGCCTCGGCCTTGGATGTGTGTGATGTCCTTAGTTAGGTTTAAGTAGTTCTAAGTTCTAGAGGACTGATGACCGCAGCTGTTAAGTCCCGTAGTGCTCAGAGCTATTTGAACCATTTTTGAACCATGAAGCGATCCGCAGCAGCAAGCGGCAGAAGTGCCAGTGGCAGCAGCAAACGTCCCAGGCGTCAGAGGAGGATTGCCATGTAAGGACATATTTCATTATTTCGTAGCTTAGTGTACTGAAAAGTTTCATTAAAACAAATTTCGTAGCATGAGTATGTGGGTTCTGAGTTCTTAGTATATTTTCTTCAATACGAATTTCGTTGTATATTTTTGTTAAAAACTAATTTCGTAGCTCAGTGTGTTCAAGTTTCCTGTTATGTTTTCGTTAAAACAAAGTTCGTAGCATGAGTTTATCAAATCAGTGTGTTCAGATTTTGTAGCACATTTTGGTTAAATTGAATTTCGCAGCTCAGTTTGTTGAGATTTCACACTATATGCTCGCTAGAAAACGTTTCCAATTCTTGTTGTTGTTGGATTATATATATACTCTGTCTCAACTTGAAAAGTAGCTACATGCTGAAGGACAACAAGCCAAAAGTTGGGAGTGGCGCTGTACTATCTCCAGAGCAGCTTCCATTGGCGATTCCACCGTGTAAGTTATGCGTTGTACTACTGCTTGGTAGTGTTATTTTGGGGTCAACCACGTCTATCAATAAGCTAGTGCCAGTTGGAGTTAAGTGGTTTGTTCGTGATGCTCTGTTGTTACGTTCTTAATTCAACTCTTCGGCAATTATTGACATTGCCGACAAGAAGGAGCCAAGAATCTGTATAAAATTTAGTCTTCTAATAGGGAAAACTGCAGCCGAGACTGTTCGGATGCTTCAGTAAGCCTTTAATGATGATTCTCTGGAGAAATCACAGGTCTAAGAGCGGTTTTCTAGTTAAAAAAACTGGCAATATGTCAACTGAAGACATGCCACACCCCGATCGTCCTTACACAGGAAGTTATGATGAAAACATTGTCACAGTCCTACATGCAGTTGATGAGGATCATCGAAGGGCCATAGACCAAATTTCTGAGGAAATGCAAGTGTCATGGAGCAGAGTCAACCGAATTTTTACTGAAGCTTTACACATAAGACAGGCGTCTGCGAAATTTGTTCCTCGCTTGCTCACAGATGACCAAAGAAAAATCCACATGAATCTGGGCCACGCCTACAACAGTGGAGTACAGAATGATTCAACTTATTGTGCTGGGAATGAGGGTTGGTGCTACCGGTACGATTCAGAGTCAAGGCAAGCGTCAAGCCAGCGGAAAACAACGTCACCATGATTCAAGAAACCAGATCAAGTGTGATCCAGTTTGAAGAGAATGTTGATTTTTTTAATGTCAGTTGCATTGTTCACAAGAAGTTCGTTCAACCAGGACAAACAACGAGCAACATTATTATCTCCATCTGTTAAGAAGGTTATGAGAGAGAGTGTAAGAAAACGGCCAGAACAGTGGAGGAATGGGAAATGGTTGCTCGACCGTGGCTATGCTCCAGCCCACACAGCTCTGCTGGTCTGACAGCTGATGGCAAAAAACAACATGACACTACTCATCCGATCTGGCATCCTCTAGTTATTGTTTTTTTTTATTTATTTAATTTTTTTCCCGTGGATGAAGCAAACTCTAAAGGGAAAGCGATTTAGTGGTGTGGATAACATCAAAGAAAACACACAAAGGCCTTGAAAAATATCCTGCCTCAAGAGTTCCAGAACTGAATTCAGCAGTGCCAAAAGCCTATGGCGATTGCGGTTTATCGTATTACGACACTGCTGCTCGCGTTGGTCGAGATCCAATGACTGTTAGCAGAATATGGAATCGGTGGGTTCAGGAGGGTAATACGGAACGCCATGCTGGATCCCAACGGCCTCGTATCACTATCAGTCGAGGTGACAGGCATCTTATCCGCATGGTTGTAACGGATCATGCAACCACGTCTCGATCCCTGAGTCAACAGATGGGGACGATTGCAAGACAACAACCATCTGCACGAATAGTTGGACGACGTTTGCAGCATCATCGACTGTCAGCTCGGAGGCCATGGTTGCGGTTACCCTTGACGCTGCACCACAGACAGGAGCGCCTGCGATGGTGTACTCAACGACAAACCTGTGTGCACGAATGTCAAAACGTCATTTTTTCGGATTAATCCAGGTTCTGTTTACAACATCATGATGGTCGCATCCGTGTTTGGCGACATCGCGGTGAACGCACATTGTAAGCATGAATACGTCGTCGTCATACTGGCGTATCACCCGGCGTGATGGTATAGAGTGCCATTGGTTACACGTCTCGGTCACCTCTTGTTCGCATTGACGGCACTTTGAACTGTGGACGTTACATTTCAGATGTGTTACGATCCGTGGCTCTACCCTTAATTCGATCTCTGCAAAACCCTACATTTCAGCAGGATAATGCACGACCGAATGTTGCAGGTCCTGTATGGGCCTTTCTTGATACAGGAAATATTCGACTGCTGTCCTGGCCAACACATCCTCCAGATCTCTCACCAATTAAAAACGTCTGGTCAATGGTGGCCGAGCAACTGGCTCGTCACAATACGTCAGTAACTACTCTTGATGAACTGTGATATCGTGTTGAAGCTGCATGGGCAGCTGTACCTGTACACGCCATCCAAGCTCTGTTCGACTCAATGCACAGGCGTATCAAGGCCGTTGTTGCGGCCAGAAGTGGTTGTTCTGGGTACTGATTTCTCAGGACCTATGCACCCAAATTGCATGAAAATGTAGTCACATGTCAGTTCTAGTATATTATATTTATGGCCAGTAGTGTACTTTACGGCAGACACTGTTTCCAGCAGTTAGCCATGAATATATCTGCACGGTTGTGGATTTGTTTTCCTAAGTATACGCAATATGTTACTTTTATTTACGCTCCGTGTCAACTGCCAGAGCCTACACCATTTATCAATTTTTTGGGGGTCATTGTGCAAATCTGGCGTTCCTGCATTCATGTTGACAGCCGCATCATCTGCGAACAGCGTTAAACAGCGTCCAGTAACGGCCTTATCAAAATTCATTGGGGTAGATTTGCCGATTTGTTCTGTTAAGAGCGACGTGTTGTGTTCAATTTGCAAGGAAGTCTTACATCCAGTTCAAAACTGCTCCGATACTCGATAAGCTCGTATTTTCTTCACCAAACGGCAGTGCAGGACGGTGTCAAATGCCTTTCTGAAGTCAAAGAACACGGCATCAACCTGAGTGCCGTTGTCTGCGGCACTGTGGATCTCATGGAGGAACAAAGAGAGATGAGTTTCGCACGATCTCTTTTTGCGAAACTCATGTTGATTTTTATAGAGGGGATTTACGTTCTACAAGAACGTCATAATTATTGAGCATAGAACATGTTCCATAATACTGCAACAGATTGACGTCAACGGTACAGGTCTATAGTTTTGAGCATCTGTCCTACGGCCCTCTTAAAACGGGAATTGTCTGCGCTTTCTTCCAGTCCCTGGGTAATCTTCGTTGCTCAGGCGATCAACGATAAATTACTGCTAGAAGTAAGTTCTTTAGCATGATCTTTGTAGAATCTTATATCATCTGGTCCTGACGGCTTTCTGCTACTAAGTGATTGTAGTTGCTTTTCTATTCCACGATCGATTATCTCAATACCTGTGATTTTGACGTTCGTACGACGATTGAAAGGAGGGAACGTGTTACGATCTTGCGCGGTGTAACCGTATTGGAAGAGCAAATGCAGTACTTCGGCCTTGTCTGTGTCATCTAAAGTTTCGGTACCAATACGGTGACTGAGTGAATGAATACATCATTTTGACCCTCTCATTGATTCTACATAAGACCCAAATCTCTTGAAGACTTTGCTCAGATCGTTTGACAAAGTTTTGCTTTCAAAGGCATTGAACGCTTCTCTGATTGCTCTCGTTACGCTCAATTCCGCTTCGTTCAGCTTTTGTTTGTCATTTAGGTTTCTACTTCTCTTGAATAAAAGTTAAGTTCTCTTTGTTTACGTAATATTTTTCTAAGGCAGCTATCACAGCATGGTGGGCCTTCCCTTCCCTTAAGACCTTCCTCAGAACATATTTCTCTAGAGTGTATTGCACGGTGCCACTGATCTCCACATCTTTGTCGTCATCGCCGACTATTTGATGCTGACTGCTCAGATACTCTGCAGTTTACGGAAACATATTAAACTTTTCTATCTCTGCTCTGCGACTACGAACATTCTCTGAGGACATTGGGGCTAATTTATCAGGCAAATCATCTCTGACTTCAAGGGAGGGTTCCTAACATAAAAAAGCCCCATGTGCACGCCACAAGTACTCGGGTACCCTAGTGGCTACTTCTTGCGTGCAGTGCACGCCTGAACCTGTTAAGAGGAACCCGAAATTCTGCATCTAATAGCGAGGATCGAGAAATTCACATCCGACACCGTCGTAGAGTCGTCGGAGCCTCTGGTTTAGACCCTCCACTCTGCTCCAGACCAGAGGATCGCTGTCAACCCCGGGTACGAGGCTACAGACAGACAGCATAGCCTGCAGTCCGTGTGCGATGCTGGTTTCCTTCACCTAACCAGCCATCCGCCGAAAGAAGCCGGGGATTCCCTCAGAACGCAAGCGGAAGGCGTCATTCTTGCCGATCTGTGCTACTACATGCAGTCGGTTGCACTCGACAGCAGCCTCTAGGACCCCCTCCACATCACAGACAAGACCCCCCCTCCCCCCTCAACCCTGGCAAACTTACTGAGTGCACACTGGTATTCTTCCCCGCCTTGCCTGCTATTTCCCTAAGGGGCTGCATCATCTGCCTAACATTGAAGCTCCCAATGGCAAGCATACCCACCCTCCGTTGGGCAGGAAGATCGTCCACTGGCCCAACAGGAGAGGCTTCTCTCCGACCGCTGTGGCGGGGCGGTTCTAGGCGCTTCAGTCCGGAGCCGTGCTGCTGCTACGGTAGCGGGTTCGAATCCTACCTCGGGCATGGATGTGAGTGATGTCTTTAAGTTAGTTAGGTTTAGGTAGTTCTATGATTGCCTCAGACGTTAAGTCCCACAGTGCTGAGAGCCATTTGAACCATTTAGAGGCATCTCGTGCTGGCTCAGAATTATCATCGACACTGCACAGTACCTCACACGTGCTCCCTCTTTCCCCTTCCACCCAGCGACACGCAAACCCACCACTGTCTACCACACGTTCTCGAATGAGGCCGGACCGGTCAGATGTCGCACATCAAAAGATGCAGCACCAGAGGAGTCGCAGATCTCGTCACCAACGTCCCAATGCCGCCGCAACTTTGAGCCTTTGCCAGAAGCTTGTCGACGGCAGCAACGCAGCTTCCAGCTGTTTGCAGACATTGACCAACTGTCGTTGGGTCCGCTCACAACATGGACAGTCCCTAGCCATATCACAGTGTAAAAAAAAATATATAGAAGATCTCAAATTGCGCTACTGACATAACTAGGAGAATAAAGGAACACTAAAAACTGCTCTGCAGTTTCCCACTGTACCATGAGCTGGCAAGCTCTTAAACAGAAATAAATTTCTCTACTTAAGCAGATGTATCCAAAGTTACCGGTTACTAGAAACTCTGCTTACGCAAAAGCTACTGCACGATGTATGTATGCAAACTAGAAAGCACTGATCTAAAGTACATTCTGTGTACCATCACTGCGACATCTCTCCACACTTTTGCTTTAACAGATAGAGTCGAGGCAAATTTTTGGTATGTACCTGTGACCATTAAAATATATTTGACCTAAAAGTTAATATTCCCTCAAATCTACAAAATCAACCTGCCACAAGCCATCCAAACCTTTAACCGTAACATGCCTATGGAGGAACGTTTTGCGTGCTGGTTTGTGGTGCTCTCGAACTACTGTCTCCATTCTTATTCTATTATACCTCTCTCTCTAAGCTCGGAAGTTGTTGAAACAACCTCATTGTCATAGACATGTACTGTGAGACTCGATTGTTCGCCCTTTTATGCTAAATGTCAATACCGTCACCACTGATATGTTCAGCATCTAATACCGGATCTTAAATCATTTTATATTTTGCGCTGCTTTGGTTTTTTGTTGCTCCTATTGCTGTCTTATGTGCAGCTATCAGTTTTCATGTCACCATACATTTATAGATATTTCAACCCGTAAATTACGGTTTTTGAGGGTGTTATGAAAATAAAATTCATTACACTAGGTGTTCTTGGAAATTCTGTATGACCGATCTGTATTGTGCTATCTGTTAACATAAAAGCTGCGTGCTCAGCATGTCTGGTTTTACCATTCTGACTCCATATATTCTGTCTATCCTAATATCCATTTGACAGTTAATGAAATCAGTAAAGGAACCGTCGTCATCACATAATTTTGCTGAGAGGTGCCTGAGAGATTCAGTAACAGGTTTGAAGGTTTCCCTTACTATCTGCCCCCACTCCAAATGTCCGAATCTGAGCAGCTGTAATTTCTCTAAAGCAGCCTTCCGTGCCTCGATGACTTTAGGCTTAGCTGACATCTTGTTATACACTAAGGCAAGTTCTATGTGGGGCACGCCTTGTACATTTTTTTTTTCAATTGCATCGACGTTTACAGTTAAGTCAGTTAATTTTTTTTCAGTTAGATCAATCCAATGATTTAATACATTGATCGATCTCATAAGGGTCTGACACTACGCCAGAAATTCCTTGCATACATTATCAACTATGTTCGAGTGCCTGAATTTGTCCATCAGATGCACGCCGATGTTCTGTCTACGTATACCCATTCTCTCAGGTTCAGTGCCCGACCTGCATGTGATCTTTCAATATTGTGATGCATTGTGATGTAATGACCTCTTGCTGTAGCTGCAGACACAGAAATTCTGGGTAGTTTCTCTATACAGACCATCACTCATTTTTCTTGTTTTATCGGTAACAAGAAACCCATACTGTGTGAGATTCCAGCAATCTCCACAAATGTTTACAAATTCATTGAATGACATATCAGTTCCTACATTCGCTTGATAAATATGTTTTAAATTGAAACAGTATCGTTTGAAGACCATAATGAGGTTGGCATTATCCATCACCAACTTGTTTGGGGCTCTAGAATATGCCCAAGTTAAATAAAGTACATCAATGTGCATACGACAACCCAAACAGAAATATCTGCGAATTTGAACCTGGTTTTCCTCGGCAACATCGTCGAATATGAATACAGTTTTTGGCTTTGCTTTTTCCGATGGAGGGATATCGTTGCTTTCACAGAATGTCGTGTATGTCGCACCATTAACATCTTGCAATTTCTCCTGTGTTTGTTGGTACTTTGGCTGAAACAGCGTTTTTGAAAATACACGTACAGGATCATAGCGAACTCCACCCATGTGTGTTAGCAATGCCATGAGAACATTTGTCTTACACTAATGGAACTGACCCACAATAATCGCTCATACGTCATCAGGAAGGAGTATCCCATTCTTCTTCTTCTTCAGATCTTCCGCACCACCACAGGGCCAGTCACTTATACTAAAGTCCTTGTGATAAGGATGCTTCACCCACACTGCCACGATATGAACTTCGGCAGGTATAGGCGTGTAATGGGCTATTATAGAAGAAAAAACTTTTGTAATAATAATAATAATAATAATAATAATACAATAATAATAATATGTGTAGCCACTAAGCGCTAGCACCTTACCCACTGAACTACATTGATTACATTATAATGAAAGAGTTATGAGATCAGAAACAACACACATGGTTTGATATTATATGTATGTATATATAATTTACACTTCAGCACTGGTACATACGATGCATTTCATAAAAATTTCACTGGATCATTTTTCACAGTATTTCCAAAGTAATTGTTTCTTGTATGCTTCATATTCTGCATGTATTTCCCGAAAACTGATGGGTGCATTACAAAACTCAGGTATTCCATCTGTAAGTTTAGTGTGACTGGACTTCATAGTTATTGGAGTCAACTTTGGCAGTGCACTGATACTGTTCTAAATCATCTACTTCTACGCTGTAGACATGGAGGTAATTCACAGCGTCACTGTATACAGCTTGAATACATGGTAGCCATTGCTCCAGTCTCTCCAACAGAAGAGATGTCACCACCCTTTATCCTCGTAACTTTGTTACAGTGGAACACTATAAATAGAAGCATAGACCCCTCCCCCCCCCCCACCCCCCCCCACGCCCAGATTTCACCCTGAGTGCTGCATCATTATACAATGATGCAATACGTAGCATCATATGGGCACAGTGAAAGTCCAAGGGAGAAAGAAGTTGGTTATACTATGTAATCATGTGCGTATTGATGTGTGGCACTGCATGACATAGTTCCTCCCATTCAAGCTCAGTAAACTGCATTTCAACACTCTTTGTCATATTATCGATCTCCATCACCACACACCAGCCACTGTCTGCTGCTTCCATGCCTATATTTAAAAGTTTTCACCCACTCAGAGTTAAATTATGTATCGAAGTGAATAGTAATAGTAGCACACTGAGGGGCAACTGATATCTTCTCATCCACTACATCAGCATTCTGTCCTTGCAGTATCACTGGAATGCTCCACAGTTCAATGGATGGCGCATGTGCCTGAGCTCAGTACTGATCTGCGCCATAGTGCATGTGACCTGTGCACTTCTGCGTACCAAGGACAGCCTGGGTGTCTTCATTAATGAGTGTCATGGGCAATAGGAGCTCTTGTCCAGTTCCTACATGCTGACCCAATGCACTACAGAATCCCAAATGCTGGCGGTCGTTGCCTGCAGGTCCTAAAGAGTCAGAGATCAATGGAATTCTCGCAAGGTGGAGGCCACCTCTACAGGTCCCAACAAGTAAGAGACTGCTGAACAAAGAAGAAAAAGAACCGTTACATTTTGAGCAAAGAAATGGAGCTGGACAAAGAAGAAGAAGAAGCAGTAACAAAGACTTGTTACTAGTATTTAGCCTTTCGCTTCTTCCTATCCTGATGGAGGTGCTGGACGCTCTCAGATGCTGTTGATGTGTAATGTTCCTTGCACTGGCTGCAGCCGAGGCCGGTAAGCTACTGAGATCGTCTTATATCTCATGTGTTGCCAAATAGCATGACGGGGTCCCACACAGGCATCGATCAGTCTGGGGCTATGGAAGAGGATGGTTTTCTGCAACCCCCTCTGTTTTGCTATTGTTATTAGTTGAGCATATTACTCCTATCGGTGTGGTGTCCTCCACACACTTGCCTTCTGTACTGATGGAAATAGCATCTTGAGTTATGTATGAGGTAGATTGCTACCCCTTTCAAACGACGTCTGCTGTTCAAGCACCAGAAACCATCTGTAACAATTATGAAATGCATCTTCAAGTCCTCCCACTGTATCGCCATTATTTGCCATAAGCTATGACAGTGCTCAACTGCATGCTTCGAGATAACACAGTTATTAAATGAAAAACTGCTTCCACACTACAGACTGAGCTTTTCCCACGAATTTCCAGGAGGGGAAGTGGGATGAAGGAGGAATGGTGTATGGCGTGTGGGGGAGGGGGGGGGGGGGAGGACGGAGAGGTGTGAGGTTGGTTGGGGATTCCCTGTTCTGGAGGTCGGTGACAAACTTTGCAGGAACTAATAGAAACATTTCTACGGGGTGGTAAGATGCGAAAATCCAAGCACAGACACATTTGGAAACAAGGTCATAATTTGTGGTCTATTTCGTTTTGCAACATTTGGCAGGTGTGGTAAAGGTTTAAACGTTTTATTGTAATTTTGACGTGAGCATAGCTGCTCCAAATTCTGACTATTGCTTTTTAACAATGTAATTGTACGATTTAGCAACATTTCACTGTCATGAAGACACCCCTAGCAGGTGTCAAAACCTAGGTCAATGTCCCTACCATTTATGTGCAATCGTTTGGCTGTTTAATCCTACGCTGAGACCTGTAAATAGGTAAAACTGTGCTACACGACTCCTGGACATAGATGGCAGGGATTTGTAGCAGCGTTGGGACGGCGGGTCGCTGTCCTAATACTGTTACCCATCCTTATGTCCCTCCCAGCAGCTGTTGTTCACTTATAGATCAGCACGAGACTACTCTTCAGCACATCAGTGATAGTTTTCTGTCCTATTATTATTATTATTATTATTATTATTATTATTATTATATTAATTTTTGTTACCCATGCTTATGGAGCGTTCCCACCAATCTGTAGCAGTGGAATTATGTGCGATGTTTTATGTCGATGTTCACATTCAATCAGAAAAAGCGAGTAATTTCCGTATTTAATTTCTTTTCAACAGGCCAACAATTCTTTTTCGAAATGTTTTACAACACTTGCACCTTCAAGACTTAAATAAACGGGAAAGAATCATGAGCTTTTTCCTCCAAATAAAGTGATCTGCAGCCCTCTGTCCCATGAACTCATTAAATAAAGAACATGCAAATAGAATTTTGTAAATACACAATATATTATTTCACCCTCTGCAATGTAATTAACATTGATTTGAATTTCGTGCTGTGAGATACTTGCAGTCCTGCATCTCCGCACAGACTAAGAGATTTATCCGTCAATTTTTATTCCAGGATGAGTGAAGGCAGTAGATGGGAGAGGAGGGTGGGGGGAGGGTTTCTGAGAGGATGGTAATTAATTGATCAATTTGATTAATTAGTCACTTAATTTAATATCAAAAGTGTGATGCTGGCACATCTACACCCGTGGGCAGTGGGAAGGGAGATGGAAAGGTCTTCTATCTCGAATAAATTTGGCAACAAGGCAGACTGTGCTCTTACGAATATTGCCCCACTACTTCAGATGAGTAGAACAAAACAATCCTCCAGTGTTCGAATATGGTATTAGAATTATTGTGCTTGACACCATCATGTCGATTAAATTCCTTGGAGTATGTTGCAAAGCGATGTGAAATAGAATCAGCAAGTGAGGTCGGTAGTAGGGAAGGCGAATAATATGGTTCATTGAGAGAAAACTAGAAATTTGTAGCTCATCTATAAACGAGACCACATATAGCACACTAATGCAACCCATTGTTGAGTACTTCTCGAGTGCTTGGGATCTTCATCTGTTCAGATTAAATGGAAATATAGGCGTGATGCTACTTTACCGGTTTGTCCGATCAAGACACGTGTGATCTGGAAATGCTTTGTGAACGCAGGTGAGAATTACTAGAGGGAAGACGACGTTTCTTTAGCGAAACACCACTCAGAAAATTTAGACAACAAGCGAGGCCGTTGGGATCCAGCATGGCGTTCCGTATTACCTTCCTGAACCCACCGATTCCATATTCTGCTAACAGTCATTGGATCTCGACCAACGCGAGCTGCAATGTCGCGATACGATAAACCGCAATCCCAATATGCTACAATACGACCTTAATCAAAGCCGGAAAAGTGATGGTAGGCATTTCTCCTCCTTACACGAGGCATCACAACGTTTCACCAGGCAACGCCGGTCAACTGCTGTTTGCGTATGAGAAATCGGTTGGAAACTTTCCTCATGTCAGCACGTTGTAAGTGTCGCCACCGGCGTCAACCTTGTGTGAATGATTTGGAAAGCTAATCATTTGCATATCACAGAATCTTCTTCCTGCCAGTTAAATTTCGAGTCTGTAGCACGCCATCTTCGTGGTGTACCAATTTTAATTCCCAGTAGTGTACAAGTCATGTAATTTCCCTACAGAGCGGGCTGCTGTGTACGAGGTGATGGCTCTTTACAGCGACCCAAATACTTTCCATTCGATTCAAATCAAGCGAATTTCGTGGCCAAGACACTGTCATACTATTCAAACCACTGTAGCACGGTTCGGCTTCGAGACAGAGACAGTTATACGGACAGAAGATGACATCGCCGGCGGGGAAGACACAAAGCATGAAGGGGTGCAAGTCGTCCACAGCTATCAGCGTGTCTTCAATAACTACCACAGGGCCCATGCAATCGCTGGAGAAAGTCTCCATAGGACAATGTTATTTCCACCAGCCTGCGTCCTTTGCGCTGCACATTTCGAATCACCCTTCGTGCGGATGACTACGTTTGTTTAGACGACCATCGACCTGGCGTAGTAAAAACGTGATTTATCCTACGAGCCGACACGTTTCCAGTGATCCACGTCTAAACATTCATGGTGGTGTCTGTTTGTTCTATATCGTGTCTCCCTACCACTTTCGTGCGACGACGCTCTGAGAGTGTTCTTTAGGGAATTGACTAGTTTGAATCTGGGACCTGTTGCCGGTAAGGTGACGCCAGACATGTAGAATTCAGAAGAGTTCAGTGAGACTAGCGATGATCTCAGCGTCAGATCCACTGCACTCCCTGTAAAGGAATCTTAATACTAACTAAATTTAGTGGAAGGGGTTCAAGGCTTTCCTATTTTTAGTTAGCTGGTAAAAGAACGTCGAAAAAGCAGTTAAGTTTAACATTGGAAATTTTATTCTACTCACAAAGCATTGTTTATAAATTGCACTATTGACAAAAGGAAGTGTTTTAATACAGGATGGTAAAAACCAACTGGGTTCAACAAAAATGTGAACGAATATTCCCTGAATGGTTTTCCAAGTTCTACAATGGATCGAAGGATGACCTATGCCATATCACACCTATAATCTAGGTTTAAATTAAGTTTCACAAAACAGAAAACTATCAAACTGGTCTACAGTGACCCTCAATTATCTTTAATTACTTTTCTAACTTGTCGTAAATTACAGTTGCTGATGTGGCTTCTCAATAATTATGTAACAGAAAAATCATCGCGTTTCAGATTTTTACTTCAAGTGGCAAATGTGAACACCATGAGCTTTAATTTACGATCGACACTAGTATTACGCAAAAAGGGGGTGTAACAGATGAGACTTCTGCAGTTCTGAGTGAAGCCTTATGCGCTCAAAAATGCGGCATTGCGTGCGTTCGTTACCCTGTCGGTGTTTGTCAGGGGGGGCGGCGGCCAGCGCAGCAACCATCCAGCTCGCCCTCTCGGAACTAACTCACTCCTAACTTCTCCTTACTACAATTTACCGAAGTTGGTTTAAAAAAAGTATCTGGCTGTGTTTTTATCTGACCAGTCAGGGTCTAAATGTTATCCTTAAGCTCCGCCTACAAAAATTCTGTCTATCCAATGAGAAACATTATACTTTTCGTGGTGGGGCAACGTTTTTAGTTTGCAACGCAACAGAGACGCGAAAAAGTCTCACGCTAAAACCTGCAGCTGGAGTGGTCCTTTTAGCGTTATCGTAAGATCTATAGTGTTCTTCTGGAGGGCTCTATCTTGTAACATGGGCTGGGGGGTGGTCCTAATGTAACAGACACACGAAAAAGTCTCAAACTAAAACTTGCGGGTGGTAGTGGCCCTGTTTGTGTTATCGTAAGATCTATACTGTTTTTCTGGAGGGCTCTAGCTTTTATTATTGGCTGAGGGGTGGTCCTTGGCGTAACAGAGACGCGAAACAGTCTCACGCTAAAACGTGCGGTTTGTGTGGCCCTAGTGGTTAGCTGGCGACGTGGGTGTCCAGTCCGTCCCTTATCGTAGGGCCTTCTAGCTTAACACGGTTCTGCTCTCGGCTTCTGTTCTCGTTTCTCCCCTCGAAACTGCGTCGGTCTCATGGTGGGAAGGTATGACATGCATTTAGGCATTCTTGTGTTAGTCTGTGGTATTCCATTTGCTCACTCGTTACTCGTATTACTTTGGTTAATTTAATGTCACGATTTATTCGGAGCTATGTGACATACTACTGGATTTGCTTATCATGTCAGGGTTTTCATGGAAGGTGTCGGAGTTGCCTGACACCTTACACACGGCCCTATTTCGACTATCTCGTGGCCACTGCAATCATAATTGATGATGTCGTTGGACCTACATATGAATATGTACGGGTAGTCTGCTCCGGAGCTGAATGTTAAACAATGTACGATGAACAGTGTGCTCCACAACACTTGTGTTGTGCAACAGCATTGTGCTCTTTCGGGAGAGATGTCATACCCCGCCATGTTTCTTGCTTTACAGTGAAGGCGACCCTCGAAGTCTCACATTCTGAGAAGAGTCATGGACGACCAATCACTTATCGCCCAGTGATGGTTTCACGATCGTTCTATCACTTTCCATAGATGCTCGCTTGCAGTAGCACGTGAACATTCGACCAGCTACGGAGTATTCGAGATACTGGTTCACAGGGCTTGGGTAATGACAATACCACCTTTGTCAGTAGGTTTATCCGTTTGTGGCCCGTCACTTTCTTGCAAAGCTATCAGGCGACATCCAGTTTCGCGGTGTGCAGAGGTCATAATATTTTGGGTTGTAAATGTATGCTCGTACGATATGTATCGCAGTAAGAGAATGTGCATTCATAGCTATTGACGTTCACAATGATTAAGGGAGAATCTATAGAGTATGACACATTACTGTGGTCAGTGATATCACTTTACCAATATATCGCTGGCAGTCCTGACAACGACGCTGGTAGAAATTTGTGGGAACTATCTGCACGACGAGTAGCTGTGCTGAATAAAAGGGACCCTCATAGATAGTTAAGAGATTCTGACAGCGACCTACCGGATTTCTACAAGAGAAGCTCTACAATGGCAAATCTGGACAGTCTTTCTGAAACACCCGGTAGATTTCCTTCCTCGATGAACTGTACTAGTCTCAAGATCTTAGAGCTTCTGCAGGGGAAGATTCACCAGAAACGGCAACAAATATAAACTGCGCAAAATTGTTTTGAAGGGCTCGAGCAGGGTTCCATCCAGGGCTAATACTTCTGTCCAATGAAGGAATACTTAGATAGCACAGAGAAAAAGTTTGCTAAAAAACGTGACACCAATAAATAAGAATAATAATAACAAAGCATCAAGCATTATAGGTAAAAGTTCGACCCTAAGCTTTTTTCTTCTCGTTTTCCTTTTCTGGGAAACGTTGTTCACAAAATTATGCGCTGTATAATACTAACACCGCATCCTGTTTATGAGCTTAACATGACACTCATTACAGGAGGATACCGACACAGTTTTCCAGGTTGCGAATTTGGATGTTGTGGTACAGTAAATGGAAATCGAAGATCATCGCTATGGTCCTGACGTCAGCTTGTAGTGAGTGTAGCGTTACAGTATAAAATAATGTGTATATAGTGTATAGTTTGCGCAGTGACTGATAGTGAGAAATTAATGAACGGTAGTGCACTAGCATTTTGTGGTATTAAATAACATTATTTCACACAGTGAGTATGAATCGATTCAGGCAGCACTCGTTTAAACAGAGAAGCCTTCTCTTCGGAAGGGTGGTGTCTCAAATCTTCAACTGACCATCCTGATTTAGGTTTTCTACTTATTTCCTGAGTCACTTTACGGAAAATGAAAGAAAGAAAGAGAGTGAGATACTGAGACAGCAAGAGGGATTTACGTTTGTATTATAAAACTCTTCCCTCAAAATTTCCTTCCTTCCTACCTTCTCTGGCTTACCACAGATGACGTGACACTGATCTCATTTATTTTCAGAGTGCAGTACACGCGAGGTGCCTAAGGGCTGCACGATGTTAAAGATTCACAAATAATTTCCGTTCGTCACACTTCCACATAGCGTAAACAAAATAATTAATTACTGTCAAACTGATTCTCAAAGTCTTATACCGACCGCGGCAGACAAATATGTCTGTTCTCCTAGACTGCCAGACAAGCTCTGATCTTTCAGCCGAACCAGTTCTCCCGGGGTCCAAGTTTGGAACGATATGAAGGTCTCTGAAGTGCTTCGTCTGCCCTTTCGTTTAGACATTGTTTATTATTCCGCTGATACGGTTCAAATGACTCTGAGCACTATGGGACTTAACACCTATGGTCATCAGTCCCCTAGAACTTAGATCTACATAAACCTAACTAACCTAAGGACATCACACAACACCCAGCCATCTCGAGGCAGAGAAAATCCTTGACCACGCCGGGAATCGAACCCGGGAACCCGGGCGTGGGAAGCGAGAACGCTACCGCACGACCACGAGATGCGGGCACTCCGCTGATAATTAACGCATTTGAAATAATGGAATGATAGTTTGCAATTGAGAAATTCTTTTATATGAAGTGCAAGAAAATTCACTGTTTAGTTTTTTTTAATACTAATACCAGACGTTTGGCACGCTGCTTCGAAAGCAGCAGTCAAGTGCGAAGGAGGACCACAATTTAGGCGGTCTTTCTCAAGATACTCAGACCAAACAAACCATCCGTCATCGGTACCTCACACCACATTACGTCATCTTCCCACGGCTGTCTCCTCAAACTGCTCTAAGAAGAGCTTCTTAGCCAAAAATATTTCACACCCTCTTTGTTCTGAGATTTCCAAAAATGGGGATCCCGCTGACAACAATAAATTTTGGAAATAACAAATTTTGATGAATTTTTCAGTTATCATCTCTCAAGAACCACACCATTCCAATATACTTGTAACTTGATATTCCTTTTCAAGAATTGAATCTGCTTCACATTTTTGTTATGCTTGGGTTACTAATCAGTTCATATTATCATTGACTTAATAATTTTTTAATTAGAAAAGTTTAATTTCTACCCTCAATATATCGTGTACAAATCCGAAAATCATCAATCCTTATTTACACACTGTGTACTAAATACGTTATTCCTTTAACGTAAATGTTTTCAAAGTATCATGTTATTTGTTGTATTTTGTTAACTTATGATCTATCAGCCCCCCCCCCCCCCCCATGAACCATGGACCTTGCCGTTGGTGGGGAGGCTTGCGTGCCTCAGCGATACAGATGGCCGTACCGTAGGTGCAACCACAACGGAGGGGTATCTGTTGAGAGGCCAGACAAACGTGTGGTTCCTGAAGAGGGGCAGCAGCCTTTTCAATAGTTGTAGGGGCAACAATCTGGATGATTGACTGATCTGGCCTTGTAACAATAACCAAAACGGCCTTGCTGTGCTGGTACTGCGAACGGCTGAAAGCAAGGGGAAACTACAGCCGTAATTTTTCCCGAGGACATGCAGCTTTACTGTATGATTAAATGATGATGGCATCCTCTTGGGTAAAATATTCCGGAGGTAAAATAGTCCCCCATCCGGATCTCTGGGCGGGGACTACTCAGGAGGATGTCGTTATCAGGAGAAAGACATCTGGCGTTCTACGGATCGGAACGTGGAATGTCAGATCCCTTAATCGGGCAGGTAGGTTAGAAAATTTAAAAAGGGAAATGGATAGGTTAAAGTTAGATATAGTGGGAATTAGTGAAGTTCGGTGGCAGGAGGAACAAGACCTTTGGTCAGGTGACTACAGGGTTATAAACACAAAATCAAATAGGGGTAATGCAGGAGTATGTTTAATAATGAATAGGAAAATAGGAATGCGGGTAAGCTACTACAAACAGCATAGTGAACGCATTATTGTGGCCAAGATAGATACGAAGCCCACACCTACTACAGTAGTACAAGTTTATATGCCAACTAGCTCTGCAGATGACGAAGAAATTGAAGAAATGTACGATGAAATAAAAGAAATTATTCAGATAGTGAAGGGAGACGAAAATTTAATAGTAATGGGTGACTGGAATTCGAGTGTAGGGAAAGGGAGAGAAGGAAACATAGTAGGTGAATATGGATTGGGGCAAAGAAATGAAAGAGGAAGCCGCCTAGTAGAATTTTGCACAGAGCACAACTTAATCATAGCTAACACTTGGTTTAAGAATCATGAAAGAAGGTTGTATATGTGGAAGAACCCTGGAGATACTAAAAGGTATCAGATAGATTATATAATGGTAAGACAGAGATTTAGGAACCAGGTTTTAAGTTGTAATACATTTCCAGGGGCAGATGTGGACTCTGACCACAATCTATTGGTTATGACCCGTAGATTAAAACTGAAGAAACTGCAAAAATGTGGGAAATTAAGGAGATGGGACCTGGATAAACTGAAAGAACCAGAGGTTGTACAGAGTTTCAGAGAGAGAGCATAAGGGAACAATTGACAGGAATAGGAGAAGGAAATACAGTAGAAGAAGAATGGGTAGCGCTGAGGGATGAAGTAGTGAAGGCAGCAGAGGATAAAGTAGGTAAAAAGACGAGGGCTGCTAGAAAACCTTGGGTAACAGAAGAAATATTGAATTTAATTGATGAAAGGAGAAAATATAAAAATGCAGTAAATGAAGCAGGCAAAAAGGAATACAAACGTCTCTAAAATGAGATCGACAGGAAGTGCAAAATGGCTAAACAGGGATGGCTAGAGAACAAATGTAAGGATGTAGAAGCTTACCTCACTAGGGGTAAGATAGATACTGCCTACAGGAAAATTAAAGAGACCTTTGGAGAGAAGAGAACCACGTGTATGAATATCAAGAGCTCAGATGGCAACCCAGTTCTAAGCAAAGAAGGAAAGGCAGAAAGGTGGAAGGAGTATATAGAGGTTTATACAAGGGTGATGTACTTGAGGACAATATTATGGAAATGGAAGAGGATGTAGATGAAGACGAAATGGGAGATACGATACTGCGTGTAGAGTTTGACAGAGCACTGAAAGACCTGAGTCGAAACAAGGCCCCCGGAGTAGACAACATTCCATTAGAACTACTGACGGCCTTGGGAGAGCCAGTCATGACAAAACTCTACCAGCTGGTGTGCAAGATGTATGAGACAGGCGAAATACCATCAGACTTCAAGAAGAATATAACAATTCCAATCCCAAAGAAAGCAGGTGCTGACAGATGTGAAAATTACCGAACTATCAGTTTAATAAGTCACAGCTGCAAAATACTAACGCGAATTCCTTACAGACGAATGGAAAAACTGGTAGATGCGGACCTCGGGGAGGATCAGTTTGGATTCCGTCGAAATGTTGGAACACGTGAGGCAATACTGACCTTACGACTTATCTTAGAAGAAAGATTAAGAAAAAGCAAACCTACGTTTCTAGCATTTGTAGACTTAGAGAAAGCTTTTGACAATGTTGTCTGGAATAAGCTTTTTCAAATTCTAAAGGTGGCAGGGGTAAAATACAGGGAGCGAAAGGCTATTTACAATTTGTACAGAAACCAGATGGCAGTCATAAGAGTCGAGGGGCATCAAAGAGAAGCAGTGGTTGGGAAAGAAGTGAGACAGGGTTGTAGCCTCTCCCCGATGTTATTCAATCTGTATATTGAGCAAGCAGTAAAGGAAACAAAAGAAAAATTTGGAGTAGGTATTAAAATTCATGGAGACGAAGTAAAAACCTTGAGGTTCGCCGATGACATTGTAATTCTGTCAGAGACGGCAAAGGACTTGGAAGAGCAGTTGAACGGAATGGACAGTGTTTTGAAAGGAGGATATAAGATGAACATCAACAAAAGCAAAACGAGGATAATGGAATGTAGTCAAATTAAATCGGGTGATGCTGAGGGAATTAGATTAGGAAATGAGACACTTAAAGTAGTAAAGGAGTTTTGCTATTTAGGAAGTAAAATAACTGATGATGGTCGAAGTAGAGAGGATATAAAATGTAGACTGGCAATGGCAAGGAAATCGTTTCTGAAGAAAAGAAATTTGTTAACATCGAATAATGATTTAAGTGTCAGGAAATCATTTCTGAAAATATTTGTTTGGAGTGTAGCCATGTATGGAAGTGAAACATGGACGATAACTAGTTTGGACAAGAAGAGAATAGAAGCTTTCGAAATGTGGTGCTACAGAAGAATACTGAAGATAAGGTGGATAGATCACGTAACTAATGAGGAGGTATTGAATAGGATTGGGGAGAAGAGAAGTTTGTGGCACAACTTGACTAGAAGAAGGGATCGGTTGGTAGGACATGTTTTGAGGCATTAAGGGATCACAAATTTAGCATTGGAGGGCAGTGTGGAGGGTAAAAATCGTAGAGGGAGACCGAGAGATGAGTGCACTAAGCAGATTCAGAAGGATGTAGGTTGTAGTAGGTACTGGGAGATGAAGCAGCTTGCACAGGATAGAGTAGCATGGAAAGCTGCATCAAACCAGTCTCAGGACTGAAGACAACAACAACAACATGATCTATCATTTCTGCTAGAATTTCCTATAGCAGTCCACTATCTCTTAGACAATTTTCAATCACAAAATTTCGTATTGCTATTAGGCTACAATCTGGGTATTGACACCCATTAAATTCTACAAAGTATCTGTCATAAGAAGTTACACTATTGTAGTACTACTATCGGCGCATTTCCTTCCTTTCAATTCGATGAAACATTTGCATAATCAGAGACCTTCATCAGCCATTCTTTACCCTTTTCCTGACTTTTACGTAGGAACCATGCCGTTCTGCACAAATTTGTGTTTGAATGCGTTATAAACGTATCCGTATTACATGGTTACAAACAAACGCAGCATTCATATAGTATCTCAAAAATATGTGGAGACCGAAGAACTCTTCCAGATGATGTTGAGTTCAACAACTGTCAGTCCACTCCAGCTGTCATCTCCAACCTCAGCGTACAGCTCCAGTACAATTACATGTAATAATACAAAATGCCTTACATCAGTTTCGTAATAAGTTTAAACAGATTTTAAATAAATATATTTTCATCACTGTTACAGCGTAATTATATAACACGTAATGTTTTCTTTCCATTTTGGCTATTTATAAACAATGACATTGTTTACAATTACCACGAGAGTGGTTTATCATTGACATCATTTAGATCACAGCTGTATTCACACTTCACGTACAGCTGGTCATCGCCCTCCGCATCCTTCAGAGCTCTGTGCTTGCTCCCACCACCTGTTGCTACCGAACCATTTCGCTAATGACACACACCGCTACCCGACCTCTGCGGCCACGCTCTTTAAATCTTACATACGGAGGCTTACAAATTGCGATTCGCAGATACGTTGAGAGAACCGGTTAGAATCTTATTTCGAACATGATGCGCTAGCACTCATTTACCAGATAGTGGTTTCATTCCATAGTATGAGGTGCTATTTCCGTGGTAGAATGAGGCACTTCGTTCAGAACTCTCTCAAATTCAGCCACTTAATCAACCTCCCCACATGCTGCTTCTTAGAACTGAAGTGGTAGCTTTGTCTCCCAGAGACAAATGCAGTATACCTTTCACCATTTGTTCCTAACGGCCTCTGACAGAAGCTGTCTGTCCAGTCCATGGTTATTGATATCTTGATACCATTGAACTTCAGTATAGAACTAGTACCTTACTTCATTTGTGGTACTACGGCTTTTTCACCATCAGGCCTTCTGTTCACAAATACTTCTACTCTCGCTCCGTTGTTGTGACCAGCAAGACCAGTATTGATGTAAGGAATGCTTGAACAAATTCTATTTATGTTCACGTGTTTTACTTACCCTTGTTCCTTATGATATTACTTCTCCTTCTAATGAATTTGATTTCTTGTTGCTCTGTCATGTTTTCAGGAATGATGCCCCCAAACTATCTACTTCCCTTACTAAGGAAATGATGGAATTTATACGAATTAGCCTCATTTGCAACGTCACTTACATCAACAATACCTTCAACTCTTTCTTGTTCACACCAGATATAGACTATTTGTTTAACTTCATTTTCTATTTTGTCTTGCAACTGAGAAAGCACTTTTTGCTCTGTTTCTCTTAATTTATCCTGAATTGCACTTGTGTTCCCTTTACAAGAGGATTCCACATGTGAAATACTGCGACTAAATATTTCGTGGTAATTACTCCACGGTATCTTACGTGACTCATTACATGCTCTCATAGCTTTGCTTTGTACTTGCCTTACTTTACTAATGTCATTAATTGTTGTGCGTGTTATATCATTCTGATTCTGCAAATTCTTATTTAAGGTTTTGATTTCGTAGTCAACCTTTTCATTTACTTCTGACTTTTTTTACCCCATTCTTTTGTTTCATAATCTACTTGCCTCCTACATCCCTCAGTTTCATGTTTAAGATTTGTAAGCTTTTCTTCTAAAGCACTGAATTTACCTTAGTTGAGCTATTCGTACATTAACTTGTTTTAACCCCTCCTTATATTATTTCCGTGTTTTTCTTGATCCCTCATAATTTTCTTTTAGTGCCTTGCAAAATTAATTTACATGCTATCATCATCCTGAGTTGACAAAGTGTCAGCTGATGCTGTACTATGACTTAATGTACGGAACTAATCTGTTGTCTCATTAGTAATGTCGGCAACACACATTTTCACTGGCATCATCATTCAAATCAGTAAGTTCATTTTGACCAGGTACTACATATCTTGGCTTTACGTTATTATTGTTTGCCACTAAAGCTACATTTTAACCGTCTTCAGTATTAGGTAACTCTACACCCTAGTGAAATCATTCATGGCTGCTTCAAAATTCTCAACGAGGCGTTAGTTATTGAATTTGTAAGTAGGCTGTTTAGGTTTTTTTATTGGTAACCCCACATAGCGCTTTGTATGAAAAATCTCTGGCTGTGCTGTGTGCAGTCAGGGATCATTGAAAGTCAGATTGCGTTACGCTAAAATTATTGTGTATCAGTTTAAGCACAGTCATGTATAATTGTTCCAAGGGGACGTTTCATATGGTGACCCGATGGTGATTGTCACCTGCACAGTCGCAACAGTTGGCTGCTAGCCATCTCTACAAGGACTGAAGTGGGTCTGCACCTTCGATGGCCCACCAATATCATTATTTCTACAAGGACTGCAGTGGGTCTGCATCTCTGGTGGCCCACCAATACCATAATCTCCACTAGAACTACAGTGGGTCTGCTCTGTGATGACCAACCTTCCAATATTCTTCAAAACTTCGACTGACTGTGCTGTGGGTTTGCTCTGTTGTGGCCCATTACCTGTCAGCATCTCTATCCGTTGGAAGGACAACACTACTTCTTCAAGACTGCATTCTCTTTTACTGCTCAGACTTTGAGAAAAACACTGCAATTTTACTGTGATGAACAATCAGGACTGTCTTTATGGACTGTGAAAAAATTTTAGCTTTTTACCAACATAGTATCAATAAGTGTGTGCATTTGATTTCTTTGTTATTGTAATTATGAAAAATTTTGTCAAATCATTATTGTCAGTGCCCAAAACAATTTGTAAAATTTTTTGTGGGGATCATGGGGGCTATGTAAGTAGGCTGTTTAGGTTTTTTTTATTGGTAACGCCACATAGCGCTCTGTATGAAAAATCACTGGCTGTGCTGTGTGCAGTCAGTGGCTGGTTGGCATTGTTGTAATACTCGCCATTGTAGTGTTGGGCAGCGGCAGCTGGATGTGAACAGCGTGTAGCGTTGCACAGTTGGAGGTGAGCCACCAGAAGTGATGGATGTGGGGAGAGAGATGGCGGAGTTTTGAAATTTGTAAGAATGGATGTCATGAACTGATATGTATATTATGACTACTAAGGTAAATACATTGTTTGTTCTCTATCAAAATCTTTCATTTGGTAACTATGCCTATCAGTAGTTAGTGCCTTCAGTAGTTTGAATCTTTTATTTAGTTGGCAGTAGTGGCGCTCGCTGTATTGCAGTAGTTCGAGTAACGAAGATTTTTGGTGAGGTAAGTGATTTGTGAAAGGTATATGTTAATGTTAGTCAGGGCCATTTGTCGTAGGGATTTTTGAAAGTCAGATTGCGTTACGCTAAAATTATTGTGTGGCAGGTTAAGCACAGTCATGTATAATTGTTCCAAGGGGACGTTTCAAATTTACTATTTCGGATACACCATCAAAGTTTGAATATACGTTTATCCTTGAATTGTGTTCGGCTGATTTTGGCATTGAACTCCACTACCATTTATTTCTATGTGGTCACTGCTACTGTGAGACTCAACTCCTACTCCGCCTCCGAGAGCGTATCTCATTTAGTTTTCCCTACACATTTTACTAACGCTAATGTTCCCGTTACAAATCTTAGACTGCTATATGCAAGCGCAACACTAGTTGTAGTTTTCTTACTCGGCTTACTGCCGCTGATTCTTCTGATTGGTTCCAACTCCGCTCCTGAGGTGAGCCGTAGCTCACACTTCAGATGCGCTGCCGCTGCTTGCTGCCGCCGCATCTACTGTATTTCTCGTGGATGTCTGCGCCGTCTCGTCCCACAAAGAATCTTCAAGTCATGATTTATTGCGTAATCCCGTGGACGCCACACGCAGCGTCAACTTTTATTCTCGTCGCACTTCAGCACTTCCTATCCCTGATTTACAGCGATAGTATTTTCATGGTAACAAAAAATTTGATCTTGCGGCATCGATTAATAAGCTCCAATAAGAAAACAATTCAAACACTGTTGAAAGCCTGCTTATCGAAGTTATTATGTAGTTCTCTAGTCATTTACACTTCAGACGTATCACCGGCTTTACAGTTTGTTGGTCGGTTGTATTTTACAGTTGAATGAGGAAGGAAGATTATGTTTAACGCCCCGAAGACGTCGAGGTCATTAGAGACGGAGCACAAGCTCGGATTGTGTGAAGGTTGGGGAAGGAAACCTGCCGTGCCCTTTGAAAGGGGCGATTTTGGGAAATCACGGAAAACCGAAATCTTAATGGCCGGACGCGGGTTTGAACCGTCGTCCTCTCATGTCACATTTTACGGTTCTCGCTAATAAAATCTAGCCTTATAATTCCAAAGCACTTCAACTTTGAAGATTTCCCCACAATGGATGCTAGGTACAGCAAGCGGAAGAGAGGGAGAGAGTGAGATATTGAGAGAGCGAGAGGGACTTACGCTGGTATGACAAACGCCTTCCCACGGAAATTGCCTCCTTTCATACCTCCTCAGGGTTACCACAGACGTCGTGTTACTGATCTTATTTGAGCTAATACTGCAGTACACGCAAGGTGTCTAGTTGCTTCCAGCGCCATGAGTGGAACGCGCAAGTTTTGAATAATGTTCATCAGCCTACGGTCTCCTGTAGTAGTTTACCCCTGCGTAGAAAACAGCATGTAGCTCGTGAATCCGTTATCTAGAGACTGTAATAAACTCTAAGCGAAGAACTGGTATTGTAAACATAGTTAAATTTTCAATTACATTCTTTATACGGCGTGCCACACTCTTTTGTTTTATTAGCAGAATACGAGAAACTAGAAAATTATATTCCACTGTATGAATCACAAATAACTTCCGTTCGTCACACTTTTACAGAGAATGAACAAAATAATTAATTGCTTATTTGCGTAATTACTGTCAAACTGCTTCTCCACTACGTGTCTTAAAACGAAAATAGAGTATGCTTGTCAATTCTTAACTTATCCCGACCGCGGCATACAAATGTCTGTTCTCCAACTCTGATCTTTCAGCCGAAACAGTCCGCCTGCCATCCAAGTTACACACGATATAATGGTCTCCGAAATGCTTCATCTGCCTTTTTGTTTAGCTGTTGTTTATTATTCCGCTGTTAATTGACACTTTTGAAATAAACGATGTGATAGGTTGCTATTGAGAGATGCTTTTATATGAAATGCCAGTAAATTCACTGTGTAGTTTTTCTAACAGTAATAAGAGATGTTTTTTGGCGCGCTACTTCTGAACGCAGCAACATATAGCGGAGAACCAAAATTTAGACGGTCTTTCTCAAGATACGCGCACCGAAAAAACCATCTGTCATCGGTACCTCGCACCCCGTTGCGTCATCTTCCCACTGCTGCCTTCTCAACTACTCTGAGCTTGTTGTAGCTGAATATGAAGGTTGTAAGGCCAGAAACATTACAACTTCAGACAAATATCGGTATGCCACGGCCGATATCTGTACCATCCTAATAAAACTAGAGCTGTATGTATGTACAAGTAAATGAATATATTAAGTTACTTTTGTTCTTCATAAGTTGTTATACCACGACATGTGCAATATCTTCGTAAAAGTGATCAATCGATGAGTAAAACCATTACTATTTCTGCTGCTAGTACGAAAACACCTAAGAGATTATGTAGAGAGAGGGTGCGTCACAGTTGTACAAATTAAGACAACGTCGATTGGGGCACTAAGGTACTCTACGCGAAGTCTCAATGATTTATGAAGTTGACTGGAAGGATTGTTTCCAGTAATCAAAAAGAGTGAAGGACTGTTAAAGTTTAACATTCCGTCGACAACGAGTCATTATCGACGTAGTTCAAGCGCAGTGCGGTGGACTGGTAGTGAAATGAGATGACCGTGCACTTTCAAAGGGACTACCGCCACAGTCGGCTCAAGCCATTCACAGGAATCTTGAAACCCTAAGCCCGGGTGGCCAGATGGAGACTAGTTCAGTGTCCTGGAGAATACCAGCCCGGCGTCTTTCCAGTGCCCCGAGTTGGGTTCCAGCAATCTGCAGCGGCCACTGTGCCACCGTGTTGATGGGCTTAACAGAAGCTGACGGGCAAATTTCTGCTTCGATAGAAGTCACGGAATGTAGTGGTCATAAGAAATCGAAAAGATGCCGATTTGATGCATTATAAACTCAGCTCAGGTACAAGATAGCTGGCTGAAAGGTGACCAACGAGCCATAGGAGCTTCCGAAGAAGATTTCAGCAGATAAAACGATTACACAAAGGAATAGGAAGCTACAACTTACTGTCCCTTACAGGCTAGGGATTATAACAGACAATGATACAGATTTATCGACTAACATTGAACAGGGAAAAGAAGTACTGTCGGACGAGGTAGGTTAGAATTTTAATAGTGTGTGGTACCAGTTCCTGCTTAATGGATCGCCTACTGGTTGGCAGTTCTGGAGGAGGAAGATCTATGGTCGTTGCGTGCTAAGTATCTGCAGTTGCCTGTAAATCATCAGTGGCAGCGTTGTATACCGTATGTGACATGTGGTACTCAAAGAAATAATACACTCTGACCACTCAACTGCTTCATTGGATATTATCTGTAATAACTAGATTGCGGATTTTAGTTAAAAAACCTATTTTGTTCCAGAGTTCATATTTACATAAAAATTTGTACTTACGCGTTTCATGACTATTTTCACTAAATAGCGTTAATTCTATAGGACATAATAAAGCCTATTTCGACGTTAGTGCCCATTTTTGCCTATTTAGGCTTTAATATCCTAAAAAGTGCCTATTTCATTGTATAACACAGTGGCTCCAAATTTTTCCACACTATACGACAGATAGAAAAAAATACTTTCTGCCCAGCGTGCAACAAGGTGGCTGGTTGATATGCGCTCATCTTCGTGTTTGCCTAACACTCTGATCTTTTTCATTTTTTTAATCGCTATCCCTGCTAATACCAAATACTCTTTATAGGTGTTTTATTATTCATATGTAAAAATAGATCACGGATCTTTAGGTTAAAACCTGTTTTTTTTTTCCTAAGCTCCAATTTGCATATAAGTTGGTACTTATGCGTTTGATGACTAACTAAACTGAATACCGTTAGTTCTATAGAACCTAAAATTGCGTATTTCGACGTTGACGCCAAATTTTGCCTATTTCGGCATCAAAATCCTAAAAAGTACCCATTTCGTTATTCTGACATAGAGTTCTTGTGTTTTCAACGATTAGAAATAGGAAGTAAATTTAGGGCTTTACCTCTCGTCGAAGGTGAAGGTCGTTAGAGACTGTTTACAGTTCCTTTGCTTGCCTTACCACCAACAGCACTCGGCACGGTTGAATGCTCATCCATCCAAGTACGCGCCGAGCGCGACAGTGCTTAACTTCGGTGAGCGAATGGGAACCGGTCAAAGATTTGAGTTACACATTAGAATCGAACGTGGGAGTACTAAATGTTATATTTGAATATATTTCGTTCGTAGGATTCAGGCCACCTTTGTATTTTCGCAAAGAAACGGATTCATAGGCCGTAAGCTGAGCACGGATTAAAAAATCACAATGTTATTAGTAGACGCCCCCTATAGCTAAATTACTGCCCTTCGCGCATTTTCTCGCTGAAGTCTACAGGCTGCCCTATCAAACTACTCTGTTTCGTGAAAGGTATTACGCGTGAATTTTCCGGTTCGAAAAATTTGCCAGTAGTGAGGTGTTTTCATATGAAGCACCGGCAGATTCCATTCGCTTGTTCAGAAGGGGCAGCCGTCTGTCAAGTGCCATATGTCCAGCAACGAGTACGGTACTTCCTCTACCGCTCCCATGCACCGCAGTATATATATATATATATATATATATATATATATATATATATATATATATATATATATATATATATATATATAAACAGGTCATCGTTCACTGAAAGACCTGAGTCGAAACAAGGCCCCCGGAGTAGACAACATTCCATTAGAACTACTGACGGCCTTGGGAGAGCCAGTCATGACAAAACTCTACCAGCTGGTGAGCAAGATGTATGAGACAGGCGAAATACCCTCAGACTTCAAGAAGAATATAATAATTCCAATCCCAAAGAAAGCAGGTGCTGACAGATGTGAAAATTACCGAACTATCTGTTTAATAAGTCACAGCTGCAAAATACTAACGCGAATTCTTTACAGACGAATGGAAAAACTGGTAGATGCGGACCTCGGGGAGGATCAGTTTGGATTCCGTCGAAATGTTGGAACACGTGAGGCAATACTGACCTTACGACTTATCTTAGAAGAAAGATTAAGAAAAGGCAAACCTACGTTTCTAGCATTTGTAGACTTAGAGAAAGCTTTTGACAATGTTGACTGGAATACTCTTTTTCAAATTCTAAAGGTGGCAGGGGTAAAATACAGGGAGCGAAAGGCTATTTACAATTTGTACAGAAACCAGATGGCAGTCATAAGAGTCGAGGGGCATGAAAGGGAAGCAGTGGTTGGAAAAGGAGTGAGAGAGGGTTGTAGCCTCTCCCCGATGTTATTCAATCTGTATATTGAGCAAGCAGTAAAGGAAACAAAAGAAAAATTTAGAGTAGGTATTAAAATTCATGGAGACGAAGTAAAAACTTTGAGGTTCGCCGATGACATTGTAATTCTGTCAGAGACGGCAAAGGACTTGGAAGAGCAGTTGAACGGAATGGACAGTGTCTTGAAAGGAGGATATAAGATGAACATCAACAAAAGCAAAACGAGGATAATGGAATGTAGTCCAATTAAATCGGGTGATGCTGAGGGAATTAGATTAGGAAATGAGACACTTAAAGTAGTAAAGGAGTTTTGCTATTTAGGAAGTAAAATAACTGATGATGGTCGAAGTAGAGAGGATATAAAATGTAGACTGGCAATGGCAAGGAAAGCGTTTCTGAAGAAGAGAAATTTGTTAACATCGAATATAGATTTAAGTGTCAGGAAATCATTTCTGAAAATATTTGTTTGGAGTGTAGCCATGTATGGAAGTGAAACATGGACGAAAACTAGTTTGGACAAGAAGAGAATAGAAGCTTTCGAAATGTGGTGCTACAGAAGAATACTGAAGATAAGGTGGATAGATCACGTAACTAATGAGGAGGTATTGAATAGGATTGGGGAGAAGAGAAGGTTGTGGCACAACTTGACTAGAAGAAGGGATCGGTTGGTAGGACATGTTTTGAGGCATCAAGGGATCACAAATGTAGCATTGGAGGGCAGTGTGGAGGGTAAAAATCGTAGAGGGAGACCGAGAGATGAGTACACTAAGCAGATTCAGAAGGATGTAGGTTGCAGTAGGTACTGGGAGATGAAGAAGCTTGCACATGATAGAGTAGCATGGAGAGCTGCATCAAACCAGTCTCAGGACTGAAGACCACAACAACAACAACATCGTTCACTTTTTCCCAGTGGAAACAAATCAGTACATTGTGTAGCGACTGACGAGTTAAAGTGTTACTGACATTGTAAGTGCAAAATAAATTCTAGTTTCTGTGTGAGAATACTACGCCATGCCGAAAACAGCTAGTTCAAATTCTACTCATATAAGTTAGTGGCTGCAAGATTTTCCGCATTATACAACAGATGGGAAAATTATTTTCTGCCAAGCATGCAACAAGGAGGTTTTTTTAGACCTCTTCCTGTCACTTAGGATTCTTTTTAATCGCTATCTTTTAGTAATACGGTAACGGCATTTCCGCAGTGGATACACCGGTTCCCGTGAGATCACCGAAGTTAAGAACTGTCGGGCGTGGCCGGTGTTTGGATGGGTGACCATCCAGCCGGCTTGCGCTGTTGCCATTTTTCGGCGTGCACTCAGCCTCGTGATGCCAGTTGGGGAGCTACTCGTCCGAATAGTAGCGGCTTCGGTCAAAGAAAACCATCATAACGACCGGGAGAGCGGTGTGCTGACCACACGCCCTCCTATCCGCATCCTCATCTGAGGATGACACGGCGGTCGGATGGTCTCGATGGGCCACTTGTGGCCTGAAGACGGAGTGCTTTTTTTTTTTTTTTTTTTTTTTTTAGTAATACGAAATACTCTTTATATGCGATTCTAAACTGCATTTCCCTTTTGTCTCGTATTAGGTTTCGAGTGTTACGAAATCTCATTTAACTTAGCATGCAGATGGAATCGCACATAAAGCTAATGTTGAACGAAAGCCAAAATTGAAACAAACTCTTTTAATCAATAAATCTGGTGAATCCTCCCCAAAAAAAAAAAAAAAAAAAAAAACAAGTTGTGCAGTGATTTGTGTCATGCACTTGTGGCACCAAACATCCCCTTTCGGAGACTAGAAAACCCTATTTTCATAGGTTTTCTTGAGAAGTACTGCCATCAGTCTATTCCTGCAGAGTCAACTTTACGTAAGAATTTTGTGGATTCAGCATACAACGCTCCATTGCACAGAATCCGAGAAGATGTTGTAGAATCTTCTATATGGATTTCTGTGGATGAAACTACTGACAGTCTTGGCCGTTGCATTGCAAACCTGATTATTGGCAAGCTAGATCCAGATGCTCCATCCACATTTACTCAAAACAGCTTGCAAAAACTAACCAATAAACAATAGCACAGTTTGTGAACAATGGGCTTAATGTGCTATACCCAAACGGAGTGGATGAGAATAAGGTGCTTATGGCCGTCACTGATGCATATATGATAGCAGCGTTTCAACTGTTAAAATTATTCTACCCATTGATGCTGCACGTAACTTGTGTACTGCATGGGATCAACCACATAGCAGATCAAGTAAGGCTACAATTTCATAAAATAAATAAAGTAATATCTATGGTGAAGAAAATTTTTGTTAAGGCACCATCAAGAAAACAGGCATTCAAAGAACAGCTTCCAGATGTCCCATTGTCGCCAGGGCCTGTTGTCACTCGCTGGGGCACGTGGCTGATAGCAGCAGAATACTATAGTACGCATCTCTCAGCTGTCCAGAAGATGGTTGAAAATATACCGGAGAATGCTGCATCCGTAACTGCAGCAATGGAGTTACTCAAAGATTCTTCAATGAAACGCATCTTACATAATGGCCCACTGCACATTTATGGCAAGAATAATTTCACAATTAGAAGGCTCAAGGAAACCTATCTACGACAATATTTCTTTGCTTGAAGAAGTCAAAATGAAAATTAATGAAGCGCCAGATGAAGTAGGGGAAAAAGTACGGGCAAAAATGCAAACGGTTTTGCATAAAAACACTGGCCTGAAGGAGTTGTGTGCAGCTGCCTACATACTTAGTGGAAAGTCCAGCACTCCTGACTGCAGCATTCCTGTCCAACATGTGCCGAAAATGAAGTACGCCCCTGTCACATCTGTTGATGTAGAACGTTCTTTTTCAGCGTATAAATTGATTCTGACTGACAAGCGCCACAGTTTTTCACTGGAAAACCTAGGTAAGATTTTGGATATTTATTGTGAAGCCAAGTATGGTCAGAATATGTGAAACTACGAATGTATTAAGTAAACCAGTGCCACATCTTTTTTACTGAGATCTTCATCTTGCACGAACTCAAAAAATTTTGCAGTTATGTTCAACATTAATGTTGTAGATTGCTGTGCTCTGTAACTGTGTAAATATTCATTCTCCTTGTTTTAATGACTAATAAGATGTTCATACTGTCAACGCTGTGTATTTCAATTTATTTTTATTTTCTCTGCATCATTTATATTAGAACCTATTTTAGGTTTTCTATAGCCTAAATTAACTACTTAAGGAGCCTATTTTAAGTGCCTAAAACACACTTTTGTACGACATAAAATTCCGTGTTCTAGTAGTAACCTTATAGTAAGTGACGGAGATGCCTATATATAGAAAGGCGAAGTTTTTTAAGAAGTAGATTGCAATATGACTCATTTTACCTTGCTCTAGAAGAATATTTCTTAGTAATGATGAAAGAAAAAATTTAAAAAATCATTGCAAAATTCATTATGGGGAGATTTAATGCATTTCACGAAAGAAGATAAACCCTTGAACCGTTGAATAAGAGACTATCAAGCAATGATCAAATCTAGATGTTACCGTCAACCATACAAATCCGTGGAAGTATCCGTAGAGCTTGCAGCTGAATGTTAGGTCAGATAAGAATGCCCGGATGTAACGAATAATAAAATGGCGTCTCGGAAAGTAAAGTCAGCCTCAGATAGCGAAACCGTCACAGCCGAGCAGTTTCAGAGAACTCCGGAAGAGTAACTGTGTCAGCAGAGCGATGCGAAAAAATGAAAGCTAGTGAAAGCGGCAGCCGTACAAGCAACGCAAAGAAAACAGAGAGCGCAAGCACACACACACACACACACACACACACACACACACACACACACACACAGAGAGAGAGAGAGAGAGAGAGAGAGAGAGAGAGAGAGAGAAAGGGAGAGAGAGAGAGAGAGAGAGAGAGAGTCCCAAAAAGCGCAAAAAGCGAACGCAGACAGGAAAGCGCTGAGGGGTGCTGCATTCTTTGCAGCGTGGCTTCAGTCACTCGCGCGTCTATATAGCTTATTCTCAAATTGTAAATCCTCGTAACGATTTATTCTGACTGCTTCTCTAAGTAAACGCAGCATTCCAATTACCAATAGATGAAATAAAAGTGCATTATAAATGTACCGTGCAAGAAAGAATTTTTGATCCGATTCGGAAAAAAAAGAATAATTTCGAAAAAATTCGTAGAATTATCCAAGGGAGATTGACAAATCACATAATGCACTTCCCTCTAAAGAATAATAACAATGTTCTTGGCATCCAAGAAGAAGAAATTTAAAAAAAAAAATGTGGGAGTAAACCAATTACCGATTCACAAAAGAATGGGGGCTTTGCCACAGCCTTCCTCGACAGCGTTCGACAGAGGAGGGAAGCGTCATGAAGGCTAGTCAAAAGAGTATGAACTGAAAACTACTGTTTCTTATTTTAGACGTACAGTTCTTTAGAACCAAACTGAGAAGCAAATCTCCAAGGTCATGGAACGTGTGAGTACATGTAATTACGAAATAAACGTAATAACAGGTAAAATAAAATCTTTATGAACCCAAAAAAGACAAACCATAAGTTTAGGTAAACGCAATCAACAGTATAACATAGGAATAAGCTTAGTTTATCAAGGAACTCCTAGACATAATAGAAGGAGTGACCTATGACGAAACTCTTCAGTTTCAGTTTGAAATCGCTTGGAGTACTGCTAAGATTTTTCAACACCTATGGTAGCTTATTGAAAATGTATGCAGCAGTATACTGTACACCTTCCTGAACTAGAGTCAAGGAAGTGCGATCCAAATGCAGACTGGATTTCTACCGAGTATTAAATATATATATATATATATATTGAGAGCCACTCTCAAGATATATTTCCAAAATCCTAAATATGTCTCCTACAGAAACTGTGCAGTCTAACAGGTACTTACTCCTGCCGGAGAAAATTATTTGATTGATTATCTCATAACTGCCTCCAAAATGCACTATGAAATTTCCGAATTGTATTACGAAAATTGGCATACCAGTTTGATACATCGCAGAATAAAGGCATGCCTCCATCTTGGGACAAAAATGGCAGCCTGATAGACAATGGTACATAGGCTTCACGAAAGGTCGTGAATGACTAAGACTAAGAAAGCCTGAAGCAACGAGCCTAGCTCGTTCAGCAAGTTTTAGTGAGCACAGTGTTGCAGCGTTCTCCAACAATTTACAATCAATAGTGGACAAAGTAACATTAACACTACAAAAATTTTTAATGTTGATGAGAGTGGTAACTCCACTAAGCATGTGCCAGGAAAAATATTAGCCGCGAAAGATGCATGCAGGTTTGATCTATGACAGCATCTGAAAGTAGCAGTAATGTTACAGTGACTGAATGCATTAATACATTAGGCAGTAGTGTGCCACCAATGTTCGTATTTCCAAGGGCCAAATTTAACATATTTTGAAAGATACCAGGGGTCTGTATCTATAGGTCGTGCACACCCGAGTGGCTGGTCCAACGTCAGTATTTTCCGGAAGTACTTGGAACACTCCATTTCCCATGTGAAGCCAAATGAAAACTAAATGATTATGAACTGAAAAGTGCTACTGATGCCTGACAACCACGAAAATCAAATCGCGATCGAGAGTGTCACACTAGCAAAGGACATTGGTATAATCTTAATTACGTTGCCACCACAAAATAACCACAAGATGCAGCCTTGGTTCATACAAATCTTTCTCCAACGTTAAATGTGCAGAACGGCTGCCGTCACGTCCGGAATAACAATTTACTATGTTGCTGAATATCCAGATCGAACTTATCAGTCAGCATTCAAACCTGTGAATATTCTATCTGGATTTCTAGCAATTGGGATATGGCACGTAAATGGGAACATATTCCAAGATGATGAATTACTCACATCGTATGTTAGACTGCAACCTACTTTGAATACAGAGGCTACACTAGGAACGATGAACTGGCAGCAGGACAAAATGGTTTTTCTATTCGGGCATCAACGAAGCCACAGACGTCCCCTATGGAGTGATTACGGCCATTAGAGAAAGCTCTTCCATGAAACACTGGCGTACAGAACGGAAATGGAAGTCTGGTGCATCAAGAGTGTTGACTGACGCATCTGAAAATCAGGTAACAGACACACAACGTACCGCACGAGAAGAAACAAAGAAAGAGTCGTCATCTAACGAAAGGAAACCATTTAAGTAAATGTAGAAGGTAGGAAAACTAAGAAGAAAATCATAGATGATTCTACGTCAGACAGTGAGTCCGGTCCAATTGATTTGCGTGAGGATAGTAACAGATACATAAGTTTGAACGACTTGTCATTGTAAACGCAATCAGACGAAAATGAAGCAGATTGTATTTGAAAACTGTTAAGGCTTTCGTGGCCACATGTTGACAAACTGCCTGAAGGCTTCCGTCTAGGGTCGTTCGGCCGACGATTGATGATTTTTCTCTCGCATCGCCAGCACGAGTGGCTGGCATTGTCAAAGCTTCACCCTCCATTGCTGATGACGGACTGGAGCCGAGCTCCCGGCCACAGACTATATGCACGTGGGGTGCCGATGTGCAAGGGCTTTCCCGTGGTCATATCCGCTGCGGTTCTCCTCTTTCTACCTGCGAAGAGCGTTCGCTGCAGCTCGGAAGCCAGGGTCCGGTTACTTTGAGGCTTTCTTCTTTCTTGTTGAAACTGTTCGTGTGTTTTTGTATTTATATAGCTTCTCCCATAAGCGGATGTGATAGTGCTTCTCTACAGCCAGAACTTCCGTGTCGGCCAATTTTACCACGCGATCGGTCTCACTAAGTGCGTGCTCTGGTGTAGACACATCTGCCTTAGTAGTTTCTCGATGTCGCGTATGGACGTGTCTTCTGTCCTAAGTAATTGTTTTTCTCCTTAAGATATAAATTTTCTTGGTTTGAAGGAAGACACTAAGTATTATTTTCTTAAGTGTATAGGATGGGTGAGTGCGATGCCAACACTAACAAGCTTTGTGGCTACAGTCAGTGAGACCTTACCTAAATATGGAACTGTGCACTGTTTATTGACGATGTGTTGTACTTATGGACAATTACTATCAGACAACTTAAAAAAAAATTTCAAGCAACTAAATCGTAAACACCGCAGCATACAACTCACAATGGAATTTGTGGACAACTGCATAAATTATTTAGATTTAACTACAAACGTCGTCTAATATAGATCCTCATGAGTGAAGTCAACTTCCAAGTGGTATTAAATGCAATCAGACAGCATCAAGGGGCTACCATTCTATCTTGGTTGATTCCATACTGCACAGTAAGCAGAAACAACATACATACCCTCTTCTTTACCCTGTTCTCGACGCGCCAACTGAAGAACGCAATAAACAATGCCTAATTCTATATTTTGGTAAAGTCTCACTGTATATAGCCAGGAACTTTAAAACGTCATTTCGTGTGCACACCACTATTGAAGGCTTTCTGCCCAATGTAAGAACAGCAGCTTTGGAAAGAGTGGAATATACAAAATCACTTGTAATTATGACAAATTCTGTATAGCTCAATCTGGCAGGACAATATACACCATGGATACCAGAGTAGTTGCAAATTCTGCTTTTTCAGACCACTTGCTTAATGAAGGCCAGAGTTACAAGTTGCAGCATGAGGTATTACAGCACATCCCTAAAGAAGGAAGATGAACTACCTTGAAATAAAGTGAATTAAAAAGCGTGGATCCATCTTTCCAACCTTAGTACTGAATGACCAAAGTTCCATTACTCCTAACTGCAGATACTTACTCATAACCCCACCCAGGAGCTGTTATAAATTTCATCTCTTTAACAACATCTAATATTTTTCTTATATTCGAGTTATCATAATTCCTTTTGTCTTCACCATCATCTTCCTTTCGAGAATTAGGCCGTTGCCTGTTCCGAACTCAAAATCAAACAAAATAATTCCCACATTTTTCGAAGTCTTCCAATATCTCTTTTCCCATTCGGCATGTTGCTCAAGATCTTCTTGGGAATTCTGTGCCCCAGCATTCTTATTAAGATATCCTGTCTTCCTGATATTTTTGTAGTTTTTCACTCATGTTGAAAATATTTAATTCTGTTCTAATACCTTCCTTTTTAATCATGTCTCTTCTTGTGCAGTCCCTTCGTCTTCCATAGTAAATTCATCTCTTCTGTTTGGATTTTTTATGTTATTGTGTTTTTCTTTTTTTTGTTGTAACCCACTTTTCGCTTCCATAGGATGACACAGGAACCGTCATCACTGTCATGACGGTCTCTTTTTGTATTTTATGGCCTATTGTTCTGCTAATGGTACCAAAGAGAGCTTCGAATTTGTGTATTTTATTTCGAACATCAGAGTCAAATGAAACCTTATAGTGCAGCCCAAATAAGATATCTGAGAAACTTGTTCCACAACTGAATTATCCTATACAATTTTTGACCCGACTAGATATTTTCCTCGGAATGCCATTATTTTCATTTTATTACTAGAAATTTTAGAGTTGTGTACCTTGCATATTTAATTTAGCTGTGGGGGGGGGGGGGGGGGGGCTATACTGATATTTCCAGGTCATCTTCATTTTTTGTTGGAAAAATAACGTTGTCAACCACAAACAGAAGTACATTCAGGTTTCCTCATTCGTTATCTCAATTCCTTAGTTTTCTTTGCATTCTCAATTATGAAGAACTAAGTAAATGAAAATATTAAAAAACTAGGTGATATTCCATACCCTTACGAACACCCTTTTTATTTCTTCTAATTTATTTCTTCCTGTGTTTATTAAAAAGACTTTTCGCTGACACAGTTATGTGTTAAGAATATCCACATTCAGACATAATCTTTCATAGGCTACCACGGCTCATACAATGAAAAGCCTTCTCAAGCCCGATTAAAGTCATATGGGTTTCTGTACTAAATTCTCTCTGTTTTTCTATAAGGCTTTTAATCACGGATACATTGCTGTGTTTGAATAACATGATCTAAATCCATTTTCTTCTTTAGAAGTAATAGCATCTGTATGTTCATCATATGGTTGTTGTTTATTTTTTAATGTAGTTTGCAGCCAGTGTTTAAAAGATTGATACCATAACAGGTTTTACAGTGAACACGTTTCCCTTTCTTGAAAAGAGAGATCACGTTTGGTCCATATCAAGAGTCTGGAGTCTTGTAAAAGTCTTGTATCTAGTGATAACACATCGTATTTCATTATATCTGCATTACTTCCATCTATTCCAAAAGATTTTCTATTCTTCATGCCTTCCAAAGCCTCTTTTAGCTCCTTCATAGTAACTGGATCTGTTGTTTCAGTGTAGATACTTTCTCCAGTGTCATTTTCAGCACTGTGTGTAGACCATAAGTGTTTATAATGATTTCTATTGTCCTGTTAGAAATGTTTACTTCCTATAACCACTGCAAATTCAATTATCTGCTTAATCTCACTAGCATATCTGTTCGGAAATTTCGACTCTTTACAGGCAAGATTATTTTTTCAGACACTCCCTTGAAACATGTTATCATAGTACATTGTTTAACTCAGTTCTGTCTAAGAACAATTGCTGTAATCAGTATCAATATACACTGCAGAACCAGAGAAAGTGTGTAGGGCCCCGCGAGCAAGATGTGGCATGGACTCGACTGATGTCTGAATTGAGCGAACTGACGCCATGAATCTTGGAGAGCTATCCATAAATCCATAAGAGTACAACGGAGTAGAGATCTCCTCTGAACAGCACGTAGCAAGGCATACCAGATATGCTCAATAATGCTCAAGTCTGGGGAGTTTGGTGGGCAGCTGAAGTGTTTAAACTTAGAACAGTGTTCCTGGAGCAAGTCTGTAACAATTCTCGACGTCTGGGGCGTCGCTTTGTCCTGCTGCAATTGCCCAAGTCTGTCGGAATGCACAATGGACATGAATGGATGCAAGTACCAGAATGAGATTTTCGCTCTGCAGCGGAGTGTGCGCTGATATGAAACTTCCTGATAGATCAAAACTGTGCGCCGGACCGAGAGTCGAACTCGGGACCTTTGCCTTTCTCGGGCAAGTGCTGTACCAACATTTTTTTTTGAATCTCAGTTTGTTCTCTTTTGTTCGTTGCATCTGCGTCGTAAGACATCCGTTTAAGTTCATTGTTGGTCGATTACCTCAGTTTTTTTTTTTTTTTTTTTTTTTTTTTTTATTACAGAGGGCTGCTAACCCTATGACCGAACATGCTGAGCTACCGTGCCGTCAATCAACTGAGCTACCCGAGCACGACTCACGCCCCGTCCTCACAAGTTTACTTCTACCGGTACCTCGTCTACTACCTCCAAACTTAATAGAAGCTCTCCTGCGAACCCTGCAGAACTAGCACTCCTGAAAAAAAGGATACTGCGGAGATATGGCTTAGCTACAGCCTGGGGGATGTTTCCAGATCTCATTCTGGATATCTGGCGAAGTGCAAATTTTTGTATATCAGGAAACTCGGTGGGAAAAGTGGCACGGAACTCTGACTGCGAACGCACAACAAATTAATATTGTACACTACTGTCGAATCCTACTAGCCACTAACACAATTACTGTGTTGTGAATCCTGCATGTCTCACATCGCAGGCAAGCGACACGAGACACCGAGCCCCGTCCCGGGGGCAGAGTGACGCAGGCCAGCGCCCGAGACAGGGGAGGGAGTGCAGAGTCGCAGGCAGCGCCGGTGGCGCCGCTTGTGTAGACCCGCGCGACAAGCCTCCGACACGATCACGTGCCGTCCTCCCGACCTCCCTTCCAGACGCTTCTTCCCTGGAGGTCACGTATTCTCATGCCCCCTAGCGTCCCTTCTGGAGTAAGGTTAGCCATATGCAGGCACACAATGTGTAACTTCAGTATCCTCACTACCTACTCTTGGTATCTGACGCTGCTCATTCGCGATACGTCTCTCCCCGAGGGAAACTTTTGTAGTTTCTGGCCTCAGAGACTGCCAGATTTTTCTGTCACCTGTGTTAGCTTGTGTCTCAAGAATTCACTTTTTCTTTCTTTCCTTTTTTTCGAACACTACTCATCTTCCATACTGAAACACTTTCGTTTTCTATGTGTAAAATTGATTATATACCTTTCTCAAAATCTATCACACAGATTAACTTGCTCACTCAAATTCTTGCCAGTATTTTTATCTATATACAGCAATATTAACTATTTGACTTGAAATCCGCAATTTCTTTCCACTGCATACATTTACACAATTCAGCTTGTTTTCCATAAACACATTATATTCTAATAAATGAAAAGCACCAGTTTCCTTTTGTTCTACAATATTACTTTTATACATACTGCCCTTTAGCGTCATTTATTAAAAATTTTTTGATTCTCTGAGGCTATATATGTGAATAACTGCTTTCTTGTATTAACCTCAACAGGAAGTGCCCAAATTTTATACCTGTCAGAGACACTACTAGCTACAAGGGGCCGGCCGCGGTGGTCTCGCGGTTCTAGGCTCTTCTCAGGTTCCTAATTCCCGAGAGCGCTTCTGGAATCTGGTATCAGTTACCACTTTATTATAAGCTTTGATAATCATATTCCTCTAATTTCAAACTGAACTTATACAGTCTCGGTGACAGATCCAAAACACTACCTACCCATGTCAAAGGTTTGCGATCCGTACACACTCTGAACTTTCGCCCAAACAAATACGATCGAAAATCCTTAACTAACCAACGTATGGCTAAAAATTCCCTCTCTATTGTGCTATGTGGCTTTTATGCTTTGTGTAACGTCCTGGATGCCTGTGCAACACATACATCACTGCTCAGTTTGCCTTGGCTCCAAACGAGCTTCGGCTAGCGTCAGTCGCAACAAACTTTGGGGTGAAATCAGATCACTGTAACAATGTAGGACTCTCCTTCAACTGTTGAAATGCCTCTTCGTGTTCCATACCCCAATTGTATGCCACTCCTTTCTTTACCAAGTCATATGGGGGTTTGCAGCTTCATTGTAATTGTTTATGAAGCGATTATAGTACCCACTTTGGCCCAGAAACGCTTTTCATTAGGAAGTAGTCTTTTGCTGTGGATACTGTTTCACTGTCTCGAACCCTTTCTGATCAGGCTGTAGCCCTTCTGCTTTAAGAGAAAAACGTAAAAAATGTAACCTCTTTCCGCAAGAATTCATAATTATTCACTTACAATTTGAAGTTATAGCGTCTAAGTCCCACAAAGACATTCTCCAGACGCTTATTGTACCCTTCTTGAGACGAGAGAACTGTTACATTCTCGATGTATATAAATACCTTTTTACTTCTAACTCCATTAAGACGAAATTCATTAAATTCTTAAATATACCGGGGACAGTCTTTGAACCGGCGGCCATTCTTTTGTACTCATGATTCCCACACCACGTATTGAACCCGGCTTTCTCTTGATCTTTCTCGTCTATTAACGCTTGATAACACCCCTTGGTTAAATCAAGTTCAAAAATGGTTCAAGTGGCTCTGAGCGCTACGGGACTTAACTGCTGTGGTCATCAGTCCCCTAAAACTTAGAATTACTTAAACCTAACTAACCTAAGGACATCACGCACATCCATGCCCGAGGCAGGATTCGAACCTGCGACCGTAGTAGTCCCACGGTTCCGGACTGAGCGCCTAGAACCGCGAGACCACCGCGGCCGGCGCTAAATCAAGTATTGAGAAATATTTTGCTTTACTCAGCTCCCTCGAGAATTCGTCTGTTCTCGGTAGAGGAGATACATTATTAGTAGATATTTCATTCAGCTGCCTATAATCCGCTTTATTTCACACTACAAGCCATTTTCTTCGTAATCATGATCAGAGGAAAATTCCATGCAGTGTTACTCAGAACTGTGGTGCTTCAAATGGCTCTAAGCACTACGGGAGGTCATCAGTCCCCTAGACGTAGAACTAATTAAACCTAACATGAGGACATCACACACATCCATGCCCGAGGCAGGATTCGAAACTACGACAGTAGCAGCAGCGCGGTTCCGGACTGAAGCGCCTAGAACCGTTCGATCACAGCGGCCGGCGAAATTGTGACATCGCCTTGCAACATTTTGAAAGTCTCCTCTTGCAAGATCTCTGTTTGTGCCTGTGGTATTCGGTATACTCTTGAACGTATCACACGACCTGCTGCTCTAGGCATCTACTGATCACCTGCCAAGTGAAATATATCACTGTATGACATACTAATTTCCATAACGAAATCCTTCTCATGATCTTTATTGCAATTTGTCCTCATACATCATGATGAAATGGTGGGCACTAGTTAATGCTCTTGCTTGCATGCTTTAGGGAAGGAATGACAGTAAGCTTTACACACGTTCAAGGAAATAGGGTGCCGATTTAAACGACTGCTGTAAAAGCACGGTGACAATGGGCCGAGGGAAGCGCGTTTTTTTCTGCGGAACCTGGGTGGAAACACTTCCGGATGGCCAAGATCCGCAGTCTCATTGCGCAGACATGTTGGTTGGTGCCTATCGGTAGGCAGCCACATACAGGTAGACTGACTAGTGCAACGGCCAGCGCATTGTAGACCGGCAATAAAGCAGAGGATGGGCCCTTGTTAGGCATGAAGCCAACAAGACAACTGGGAGAGTTCTGCGAATTTCCATAAACAGATCATTTGCGCCCAGACGCCCAGACTGTTACAAAACATATCTGTGAAAGCATGAGGCTTTTAGGCAGTTTATGGCCATTCATTGGAAACTTCTAAATGGACGCAACAGGGGAGATAACAAGCATTTTATGGAGATCTGTGGTTCCATCCTGGTCATGTTGTTAGCAAATGCATGAGAAAGAGGCCGTAAAGCTTAATCTTTTTTTTTCTTTTTTTCCAATTAACTGGTCATATCGATGTATGCTGAGCAACGGGCACTCTCCGAACTTCGAATGCCGTGCTCCAACCCGTGATTGGCTTGTGCTAAAGTGGGGGAAGTCTAAGATGTAAATGGGCTTTTGCTACCGAGCTGAGGAGGAGAGCGCATGAAACAGATTGATCATTCTTGTACTGGCACTTCGCTAGTAAAGAACTGCAGATCTCTACCTAAACAGTGAGACTTGTGTCCTTTGCTAGTGTGCCACTTAGACCCTGTGCCAATCACATTCTGAACCGTCAGAGGTACTGCTTGTAGCATCACGCACACAACGAGTGATGCTTGGGTGTACTTACTTGTCTTGAGTAGGCTGTCTATACATTTGACATATTCCGTCACACATAGTCGTGGCACGGAGTCAAACTGGTTTGGTAGACCAGCAAAAGGGTCCACCTGCATACTGGAATTCACCGGGATTTCAGAGGTTCGTAGGAAAATACCTTCGTTCCGAATTAACAGAACGCGAGACCACGTACTTGCCTTTTTCGGAGCGCGCATTTAATAACAGATTTCCGCCGTCCATGGCTTCAGCCACCGAACGCATCGTGGTGTGCCGATCTGACCAGCAGGAGGGTAAAGTATTCGCTGCTATGGCGTAGGGTTCCAATATATGTTTCTCAGCACCCTGTTCTTTCGAACCATATCTTTCTCTTTTTGGAATGATAGACTATAGGTGCTTGATTGTGGGGTAGTTGTTGTGCCATACCCCAGGTTAGCGTGTATGACGTCAGATATAGCGATTAGTGTTCTGGTTAGTGTCGTGTGTCGATCCCCAGCTGATCACTTTGTCCACCGTAGACCCCCTGTTAGTGAAAGCGTTTGCCAAATAAAGATGTTTGTGTGACGTTTCTTTAGTAATTCTTTTGTCTTGTTACGTTAAGATTGAATCAATCTATTGTCATTTAGAGCACTAATTCTTCTGTGTTCTGAATAACATTACTGCACCATTTTTATTAAAATCCAGATCATAAAAGAAAGTAGTAAGCTTGCAACCTTTGTCACTTGCTGTACTTTAAACGCTTCCTCAGGTGGAATTTCCTCAGCTACCAATACCAGACATTTCATTGCTACACTTTCTTGTGTTGCATTTAGCGCACTGATTGCACAGCTGCCGTCTCTTACGGTTACCAGTGCTTCTGGTACATACGTAGACTCCTGATCATACTTCTTGTTTCGGAACGATCGCTTCCGACGCATTCCCGATGTCTACCTGCACTCTGAAAATTGGTTCCTGTCTGGGACCCACTATCAATCTTTGCCCTCTTGTTTCTTCCCTCGCTGATTCTCTCCCACACGAACATTTCCTTAATTTCGCACCTTTAACCGCAACCAAACTAGCACTGTATTTCGCAGCTTGTACTGCCATCGAAGGAGCTCTAACTACGTTTGATTCAACTTTCCACTGTCTTGCTGCTCCAACCACAACCAGTCCTACACTGAGCTGTCTCGCGGCTCCTCCGCCATCGAACCGACACCTAGCCCCTTCGATATAAATCTTTTCGGTTTCGCGGCTCCAACAGCGACCAAACGTGCAATTTGTTTCCTCGCGGCTCTTACCGCTCCTGCGTTAACACCTCGCCTTAGCGCGGCTCTTCCCGTGTTCCGCCTAGCTTGCCTTCGCTTCGCGGCTCCCTCGACTGCTGACAAGCGAACCTCCCCATGGCACCCCCTCAGATTTAGTTATAAGTTGCCACAGTGGATAGGCCTTGAAAAACTGAACAGATCAATCGAGAAAACAGGAAGAAGTTGTGTGGAACTATGAAAAAAAAAAATTCAAACTGAGTAGTCCATGTGCGACATAGGCAACATCAACGAAAACGTGAGCTCAGGAGCCCCGTGGTCACGTGGTCCGCGTGAGCAGCTGCGAAACGAGAGGTCCTTGGTTTAAATCCTCCCTCGAGTGATGAATTTATTTTCTTTATTTTCGCAAAGTTATGATATGTCCATTCGTTCATTGACGTCTCTGTTGACTATAATACGTTTACTGTCTGTGTTTTGCGACCGCACCGCAAAACGGTGCGATTACTAGACGAAAGGACGTGCTCTCCAATGGGAAGCGAAAACATTTGATCGCAAGGTCATAGGTCAACCGATTCCTCCACAGGAAAATACGTCTGATATATTCTATACGACACAGGTGACAGATAATAATTGTCTAAAAATAAAAAAGGTAACCTCTTCAATCAAGGGAAGACTTGAACCCAGGACCTGTCATTCAACAGCTGCTCAAGCTAACCACGGGACCACAGCGTTCCTGAGGTCGCACTTTCCTTGATGTTGGCTATCTTCCACATGGACTACTCAGTTTGTATATTTTGCTTATTTTTTTCATAGTTCCACACAACTTCTTCCTGTTTTCTCAATAGATGTGTGTTCAGTTTTTCAAGGCCTATCCTCTGTGCTAACTTTTAACTAAATCTGAGGGGGAGGCTTCCTTGTGAGTAGATATGTTGCTGCCTTGCAGCTCCTACCCCATTTGCACTTAGGTGACTCTGCCGCTGTAGGTTCAAATGGCTCTGAGCAGCTGTCGGCGGTATCTGTCAGTCAACAGGCGAGGTTGGGCTGTACATTTTTTGTTGTGTATGTCCCTTCACGTTTCTACTTCGCTATCACATCGGAAATAGTGGACCTAGGGATGTTTAGGGGCGTGGAAATCTCGCGTACAGACACATGTTACAAGTGACACCCAATGGCCTGATCACTATCAAAGTCCGTGAGTTCCGCGGAGCGCCCCATCCTGCTCTCTCACGATCATAAACAAAGTAAGAGCCTACGGAATATCAGACCAGCTGTGTGGCTGGATTGAAGAGTTTTTAGCAAACAGAACACAGCATGTTGTTATCAATGGAGAGACGTCTGCTGACGTTAAAGTAACCTCTGGCGTGCCACAGGGGAGTGTTATGGGACCATTGCTTTTCGCAATATATATAAATGACCTAGTAGATAGTGTCGGAAGTTCCATGCAACTTTTCGCGGATGATGCTGTAGTATACAGAGAAGTTGCAGCATTTGAGAATTGTAGCGAAATGCAGGAAGATCTGCAGCGGATAGGCACTTGGTGCAGGGAGTGGCAACTGACCCTTAACATAGACAAATGTAATGTATTGCGAATACATAGAAAGAAGGATCCTTTATTGTATGATTATATGATAGCGGAACAAACACTGGTAGCAGTTACTTCTGTAAAATATCTGTGAGTATGCGTGGGGAACGATTTGAAGTGGAATGATCATATAAAATCAATTGTTGGTAAAGCGGGTACCAGACTGAGATTCATTGGGAGAGTCCTTAGAAAATGTAGTCCATCAACAAAGGAGGTGGCTTACAAAACACTCGTTCGACCTATGCTTGAGTATTGCTCATCAGTGTGGGATTCGTACCAGATCGGGTTGACGGACGAGATAGAGAAGATCCAAAGAAGAGCGGCGTGTTTCGTCACAGGGTTATTTGGTAACCGTGATAGCGTTCCGGAGATGTTTAGCAAACTCAAGTGGCAGACTCTGCAAAAGATGTGCTCTGCATCGCGGTGTAGCTTGCTCGCCAGGTTTCGAGAGGGTGCGTTTCTGGATGAGGTATCGAATATGTTGCTTCCCCATACTTATATCTCCCGAGGAGATCACGAATGTAAAATTAGAAAAATTCGAGCGCGTACGGAGGCTTTCAGACAGTCGTTCTTCCCGTGAACCATACGCGACTGGAACAGAAAACGGAGATAATGACAGTGTCACGTAAAGTGGCCTCCGCCACACACCGTTGGGTGGCTTGCGTAGTATAAATATAGATGTAGAAGTGTAATCACTACTGAGGTAGCTGATATGGAGTACATTGGAATAGGTGGCACCATAATGCACCTAAAATGAAAAACTTATGTATTTGGGGGTGTCCGGACACTATTGATTACTTAGTGTATATCTATAGCATTTTCCGCATTACCAACTGTATTAACGCCCTGTCTGGTTCTAATAACGTCACCTGGATCACACTGCACCACTTTTCGCCTGAAATATCCTCTTCTCGGCCAATTTTAAGCCACAGAATGCTACTCAGAGATGTTATTCAAGGGACTGTTAGCCCCTGTTGTGATAAAATCTGACACGCTCATGTGTATTTTCCACCAATACAACAGCTGACAATGTATTCAACAGAGTCAAACATCTTTAAGAAACCGTTTATTTACTGCACTATGCATTTCGAGCCCTGGAGGCTCATCTTCAGATGCTTTTTAGCGATTTACATCAGGTATCTGAAAATGACCCTCGAGGGCTCGAAATGAATAGTGCAGTAAATAAACGCAACTTGTGACTGAAGGCGGTTTCTTCTTCATTTTACCATTTTACGAAACTAAAACAATGTGTGACATCTTGATAGCTAGTTAACGAAATACTGATGTTTTCTGGATGCTTCATAGTCTCACTTGATGTAGCTAGAATATATACACGCATATAAACACACCACTAGGCCAGTATGTCAGTGGAGAACGTTAATACGCCACATAAAATATATAAAATTACTAAAGAAAAGAAATTAAAATAACAACATAAACAGCAGCAATAATAGTCAAAATAATAAAAATGGTACTGCGTGAAATTTAATTCATTTTACAAAACTTAATGCTATATCGTTGATCGTCAACTACCAGAAGAAATAATTCCGGCGTTTGTTTCGTTATATCCGTGGTAAACAGAAACCAGGATGACTAAAGCATGGAAAGGAGACTGCTTCGTGAACACCTTTCGCCGCTTTTTAATTCACATTAGTGGGTCAGACATCACGTATCACTAAAAATGGAAGAAGAGAACACTGTCGTTCACTTTTATCAGGGATGTCTAAATAACAAGGTGTAAAATGCCGTAACAACCAGACAGGTTGAAATTTGCATACGCCGCTTTGGGACGACGTAGTGAGACAACAAGGGACCGCCAATGTAGTGTCGCCCCCGCCCCGCAGTGGGTTGTACTGCGGGGCACTCCGCAGCCTACCGCAGTCGACGCGCGCCCCAACGTCTCCGAGGCCACACGAAGTGTAGCGGCCGAGTTCAGCTGGGGGCAGCCGGGACGCGCCTCGCCCCACAGCCGTGACACGCCGCCCTGCGACCTCCGAGTGTTTGGTCAGCTAAAAAAAAGAATATCTCAGAGGGAAGCGCTTCTACTACGACAACAACCTGGAGGATACAGCGGAGGACTGGCTGCTGTCATTCACAGGAATTCTGGGAGCAGAGAATAATTGGGCTCGACAAACAGTGGGACAGCTGGCCCCGTTAACAACGACGTGTTAAGTTCACAAGATCCGCCCGTGGAACTAAACCTCCATAACAGTTTCTCAGTCTATCTAAGAGTCCGTAGAAAGTGGCAGAGGTGACGCGCAATACAACTTGTCATCGTGAATCGGCACTTAGAAATCCTCCGTAGCTGTCCTGTGCCATTCCCCAATCCGTGTAGCTAATTTAAATCGTGGTGCATTTTATTTATTTATTTATTATTTGTTTATTGGTTCGTGGGACCAAATTAAGGAGAAGTCTCCATGGTCATGGAACGAGTCAATACTTGAAATTATAACACGATATTAGAAACAGATAAAAAGAAATATAAAAAAACATATTCAGGTGACAAGTCGTAAGTTTAAATAAAGAAAATCAACAATGTAACACTGGAATTTGCTTAATTTTTTAGCTCTTCCAGGAGTTCCTCGACAGACTAGAAGGAGTGAGCCATGAGGAAACTCTTCAGTTTATACTTAAAAGAGTTTGGGCTACCACTAAGATTTTTGAGTTCTTGTGGTAGCTTATTCAAAATGGGTGCGGTGGAATACTGCACTCCTTTCTGCACACGAGTCAAGGAAGTGCATTCCACGTACAGATTGGATTTCTGCCTAGTATTAACTGAGTGAAAGCTGCTAACTCTTGGGAATAGGCTAATATTGCTAACAACGAACGAAATTAAAGAAAATATATACTGTGAGGGCAATGTCAGAATTCCCTGACTATTGAATAGGCGTCAACAAGAGGTTCTCGAACTTACATCAAATAAAGCGCGAACAGCCCGATTTTGAGCCAAAAATACCCTTTTTGAATCAGAAGAATTACCCCAAAAAATAACACCATACGACATAAGCGTATCAAAATATGCGAAATGGACTACTTTTCGTGTATAAGTGTCACTTATTTCAGATACTGTTGTATGGTAAATAAAGCAGCATTTAGTTTCTGAACAATATCTTGGACATGGGCTTTCCACAACAGCTTACTAACTATCTGAACGCCTAGGAACTTGAACTCTTCCGTCTCGCTTATAATATGCCCAATCTGTCTGATCAAAATATCGGTTCTTGTTGAATTGTTAGAAACTGTAAAAACTGAGTGTTACTGTGATTTAGCATCAAATTATTTTCCACAAGCCACGAACTTATTCCATGAACTACATTATTTGTTACTGTTTCAATATTACACACCAGATCCTTCACTATCAAGCTGGTGTCATCAGCAAACAGAAATTTTTTAATCACCTGTAATACTAGAAGGCATATCATTTATATAAATAAGCAAACACTGTAAAACAGGCAACAGTTCACTCAGATAAACACGTAAACATTATGTAAAAATGAGAGCATGACATACACAAACATCAGAGCTGGATTGCATCCTTACGCTAAATGACTAGCTTGGAGAGTAACAGAAATCGTCAGCACACTTGATACGACCTCGGACCTATTCAGACTTTGTCGGTAGAATAATTATTATCACTCGTTTTCTGATGTAAATAGTTTACTGCATATTTTCTCAGTATTAAAAAGGTGGTTCAAATGGCTCTGAGCACTATGGGACTTAACATCTGTGGTCATCAATCCCCTACAACCTAGAACTACTTATACCTAACTAATCTAAGGACATCACACACATCCATGCTCGAGACAGGATTCGAACCTGCGACCGTAGTCGCGCGGTTCCGGACTGAGTGCCTAGAACCTCTCGGCCACCACGGCCGGTCACAGTATTAACAGAGCTTCAATAACACTTCGATTCCCCTTAATGCTCAATACACATATGGTGGCTTTTATTAATTAATATTTAATAACGAAGATGTCACCCCAACTCCTGAATGTCGGCGTTCAGAATATTCGAGTCGGATTCACACTTCATATTTCGGTGCCATGTATCATGGCCACTATTCCTTTTAACTAAACTTATCTGTGGGCCACTATCTATCAAAAACCTCAATGGATTCATCTTCTCTCTGTGCACCTGTAAAATTGTTCCTATTTGTGCAGTAAACAGTAAATACCTCGCCTAGGAAGGGCCAATATGACTGCAACATTACGATTCTTTATAGTTTTCTGGTCGCCTGTTGTTTCTTTTCGCCAATACGGACACTCAGTATACTGTCTTGCGTAGTGGCCACTCTGATTACATTTAAAACATCTTGCGTCAGTTTGTCCTGCACATGGTGCACTGTGACCAATCAACTTAGTCTGGGAAAACTTCACTGGCCTCAAGCCGTCCGTTTCTCTACAGTTGCCTTTTAACTCCAAGATTATTTCTATCAGCCTTTCCGCATTTTCGCGTTCTAATTTCCTAATCTCACCATCTTTTCTTTTCCCTCTCTGAGTTTTCTTTCCGGTTCTGTTTGAAACAGTCGTACCCATTTATGAGCATGACGGTCTCTCGCCACATGCCCTTTGTAACCAGAGTTATAACATTTCAATAAGGTCTTAGGCCTATCTGTCCTTGCCACTCCAACTACTTTTTTTTTGACATTGGCTTGTCCTTCGCTTATGAAATAGCACTCTCTTTCTTAGAGGCAGTATTGACAGCTTGAGAGAGTGTTATTGTCTCTTCAATAGCCCCAACTATAGTTTTAATATGGTCATCATACAGGTCGTGATCGAATACTGCTCTGCACAGTTTCAGAACTGGAGTAATACTTCCTGGTAACTCAGCGTCCATCGTCACGCCTGTAACGGCTTGTCTGAAATGAGGCTCCAAGGCATCACGGGAGCCACACTGTGCAATGTTTCACCGCGTTGTCGTCTGCTTGTCAACGTCTTACAAGAACCGTTATCTACAGGCTGTGTGTGTCTGTACAATCCTCCACTAACACAGCGCGTACAGCAGAACAGGTAGTTGACAAGCGCCTACCTGACAATTTACTTTTGGCAGCTTCTACTACCCGTGCCTTAGTAAACGTCGGTAATACATCATGCTGATCTGGGACCACTTAAACTCAAAAACACCATCACAGTTATCGAAAAAGTCATTCAACTGCACTTTGTTACCATCAAAAGTTGTGGCGATTACTTTAATGTACTGCCTAACTGGGTCCTACTGCGCGACATTACTGTCACCTAGTTCCGCCTTCCCCCCTGCAGCCCGCGGCGCCCCCCTGCGTCCCCTCGCCGCCTCCAGTCACACGGCCTCGCCACCAGCCATCCCCAGCAGGCATGCACCTGCCGTCACGTGTCTGCTTCCTGACAGCTGGCCGACCCCTTTGGCCCATCAGGTGACTGATGTCGCCGCCTCCCTCTGGAAAGTGCTGCAGCTCCTCGCTGTTGACCTCCCCCTCGCGTAGTCGAACCCTCGCAGTACCGGACCTTTTCGGCCCATCGTATCGTCTTCTTCCATCCTCTCCTTGCCTCAGACACCTACGGATCCACGTCTTAGTCTTACTCCACCGCGCCATCACTTCTTGCTTGACTTCGGGATGAGAGCTGCCAGAAGTTCACAACGTCCTGCAGCTACTCTCAGAACCGTAACCTCCCAAATGCGGGTACTGTGTAGACACAGTAAGGCTGTGGCAAGCTGACAGGCAAACCTGAGAAACGGGGTGCCTAATTTGTGCCAACCCTACAGAGCAGGGGTGCCTCTTTTTGCCAACCATACACCTGGCACCAAATAATTTTTCGCGTCTGCATTGTCCTGCGAGTGGATCAGGCTGGGAGCCGACATTATATCCAGTTGGAGAATGCTCGTCCAACCCGTAGACACGATGCTTGAGGAACACAAGAGGAAATACTTGCAGATCAGGAAACTCGGAGGAAACCTGGCGTGGAATTCTGACTAATTACGGCGAACGAACAGCAAATTAGCGTTGTAAACTACAGTCGAAAAATACTAGGTACTATCAGAAGTACTGTGTTGTGCACTCCTGCATCTATCATCGCAGTTACGCGACACGGAAAACCAAGTCCTGTCCCAGGGCAGAGTGACGCCTGGCCAGCGCCTGAGACAGAGCGAGACGTCGACGGCGCCGCTTACATAGTCTCGCATGACGCGCCTCTCACACAATGGCGCGCTGTCCTCTTGACCTTCCTTCCTTCCTTCCAGACGCTTCTTCCGCAGCCGTCACGTATTCTGTCACCTTCTAGCGCCCCTTCTGACGTTAGGTTAGCCGTCTATAGGCACATATAGTGCAACATTACTATTCTCATTACTTACTCTAGATATCTCACGCGGCACATTCGCAAAATAGTACTGAGGTTAGGATGGTCTGTCGTCTGTATAATTGTATTCCTAAAAATTTCAGACGCTCTGCAATCTTTTAAGTAATGTGAATTGTTAATTAATGAAGAGTTGCTCCAGTTGCTTTTTTTTAGAACTTTATTAAATTGACGAGACCGTTTTCGGCCTTTATATTGGGCAACTATCAAGTGGATCTGAAACTGCCCCATGTTAGTGCATAATAGGCTGGGCGGATAGATATTTTTGCTTTCTTGTAATAGGAGATGAGAGATAATGCTCATGTATGTACACTACTAACGCAGAAATTTACGGTATGCTGCAGGGAAACAACTGCAAACGATAAAAACGGTGAAAGTCAAATACTAAAATTTTCGCAGCAAATGACGTTACGAGAAAAATCAGCATGTTGTAATTATAAAAACTGTACAATATGAAAAACATACAATGCTTTAGCTTAAAAGAGCTATATAATGACGTGTTTCAGAATTGCAATTGCAAGTTTTTAGAAATAGAAGGTGAAAGTTATTATTTATAATTAATAAAATTGAAAAAAAGGTGCTATGGATGAGGTGTCCAAGTCGAGAGTAAAATTAGAACCACGGGAAACTGCCGAGGGCTGCCGCATGTCTCGGACGCTTCGACGACTGCTTATAGAGGTATGTTTACAAACGACTAGCTACAGCAGCGACATTGTGGAAGGTATTTAAATGAAGTTATCAGTAATTGGACTGTTCGCCCCGGTAGCCGAGTGGTCCAGTCTAAGGGCCCAGGTTCGATTCCCGGCTGAATCGGGGATTTTCTCTGCTGAGGGACTGGGTGTTGTGTTGTCCTAATCATCATCATTTCATCCCCATCGACGCGCAAGTCGCCGAAGTGGCGTCAAATCGAAAGACTTGCACCAGGCGAGCGGTCTACCCTACGGGAGGCCCTCGTCATACGACGTTTACATTTTCGTAGCTTGGCTATAGATACTACAAAAAATGCGATTATAAGTCTGAAATACGTCAGAATATGAGTCTTTTAAGCTAAAGCACGTTAAAATTTGTTCGGATACCACGTTTTGAAAAAGACGCTGTACCCATTTTCTCATAACGTCATTGTTCGTAAAACTTTCTTAAATGTCTTAATTTTATCCATTGTTTTTCAATGTTTCGTCCGCGACTGTTTTAGTTTCGTAAAATGAAGAAGAAACCGCCTTCAGTCACAAGTTGCGTTTATTTACTGCACTATTCATTTCGAGACCTCGAGGGTCATCTTCAGATACCTGATGTAAATCGCTAAAAAGCATCTGAAGATGAGCCTCCAGGGCTCGAAATGCTTAGTGCAGTAAATAAACGGTTTCTTAAAGATGTTTGACTCTGTTGAATAAATTGTCAGCTGTTGTATTGGTGGAGAATACACATGAACGTGTCAGATTTTATCACAACAGGGGCTAACAGTCCCTTGAATAACATCTCTGAGTAGCATTCTGTAGCTTAAAATTGGCCGAGAAGAGGATATTTCAGGCGAAAAGTGTACAGTTCGCAACTTAACGCAGACATCATTATCTATCAATTGAGGATGGTATTTTAGCAGCTGAGGAGGGCTCATAACTTTACTTAGCCTCGCGTATTGTTACACTGCGGCGTTCTGTACCCTACGAAATAGCATTTATACTTGTACATGAAGATGCAACTCGAAAGTTGCGATACCGGTTGTGTGGGTTTTGAAGTGACTTGAACAAATACAGCAACACCAGACCATTGGACATTTCATTCAGTTTCAAAAATGGTTCATATGGATGTGAGCACTATGGGACTTGACTTCTGAGGTCATGAGTCCCCTAGAACTTAGAACTACTTAATCCTATCTAACCTACGGACACCACACTCACCAATGCCCGATGCAGGATTCAAACCTGGGACCGTAGCGGTCGCGTGGTTCCAGACTGTAGCGCCTAGAACCGCTCGGCCACTCCGGCCGGCATTCAGTTTGATTTTAGTGGTTTTAACACCTGCATTTAGAAATAAAATATTGTTCACTGTATGTGTGGAACTACTGGGTGATCAAAAAGTCACTATAAATTTGAAAACTGAATAAATCATGGAATAATGTAGATAGAGAGATACAAGTTGACACTCATGCTTGGAATGACATGGGGTTTTATCAGAACTAAAAAAAAAATACAAAAGTACACAAAATGTCCGACAGATGGCGCTTCATCTGGTCAGAATACCAATAATTGGCATAACAAAGTAAGACAAAGCAAAGATGATGTTATTTACAGGAAATGCTCGATATGTCCAGCATCATTCCTCAACAATAGCTGTACTCGAGGAATAATGTTGTCAAGAGCAATGCAAAGGATGTCCGGAGTTATGGGGAGGCATTGGCGTCGGATGTTCTCTTTCAGCATCCCTACAGATGTCGGTCGATCACGATGGACTTGCGACTTGAGGTGACCCCAAAGCCAAAAATCACACGGAGGCCTGGGAGGCCAAGCATGACGAAAGTGGCGGCCGAGCACATGATCATCACCAATCGACGAGCGCAAGAGTCCTTTCAAGCGTCTAGCTTTTTCTTTTTTTTTTTTTTTTTTTGATTCTAATAAAACCCCATGTCATTCGAAGCAAGTGTGTCAATTTTCACCTCTCTATCTACATTGTTTCGTGGTTTATTAAGTTTTCAAATTTATACTGATTTTTTGATCACCCTGTGTGTTAGCTGTGATTGCCCTACTTCTCAAGTTACCTAGCCTGAAAATGACTTCAGATTTCGCCTACTGTCATCACGCCAGACAGGAAGGTAGGAGCAGTGAGGGTAGCGAGCTGTGCGCAGCCAGACGGGGCGGCTCGCGCAGCGGCGCCCTTGTGACCGCCCGCGGGCAGGGAGCGAGCTACAAACGGGCTGTCGGCCTCGGTGTCGGCCGCGGCCGCAGCGCCGGCTGCCGCACGCAGTCGCGGCGCAGGGCGGGCAGGGGCCGCCACGGCAGCCAGCGCAGCGCGCCGCCTACCGTAAATCTCGTCGCGCAGTTTACCGAGTTGTGAAGCGCCGCCGGCGATAATCGCTCTCTGCCTCTGTAATTCTCGCAGGGCCGCAACCCAGGCCCTCGCCCCGAGCCCTTAATGCTGCCCTAATGAGGCCATTTCATTGCCTAATTAATGCTGTTGTGCAAACTTCTCGGATTAACAGCACCCTCTAATTTATTGCGCTTTGGATTCTGCTGACGCCGGGTTAAGCGCAGTTTATCAGATTCCGTAGTTTATGGCTGGTGCTCTCGATGTGGACGTCCCGTATTTCTCAGACTATGACGAAGTGACATCCACCAGGCAAGGTGCTGAAGGGAGATACAGAACATATTTTGTCTCAGTCATCTAAAGTCTGAAGTTGTTTGCGTCGATCCCTCCTCTCTCCCTATACTGGTATTTCTCAGTTTCTCCTGTTCACTATACTGCTGATTCCGAGCACAAAAACTATTCTCGTTTTTCTGAGGTAAGCTTCATCGGAAAATACGAGTTTTCTTACGATACGAGGAGTGCTACAGAAGAATGCTGAAGATTAGATGGGTAGATCACATAACTAATTATGAGGTATTGAATAGGATTGGGGAAAAGAGAATTTTGTGGCAAAAGTTGACTAGAAGAAGGGATCGGTTGGTAGGACATGTTCTGAGGCATCAAGGGATCACCAATTTAGTATTGGAGGCCAGCGTGTAGAAATCGTAGAGGGAGACCAAGAGATGAATACACTAAGCATATTCAGAAGGATGTAGGTTGCAGTAGGTACTGGGAGATGAAGAAGCTTGCACAGGATAGAGTAGCATGGAGAGCTGCGTCAAACAAGTCTCAGGACTGAAGACCACAACAACAACAACAACGATGAGTGGAGGGAATGTTATACTTCCTGTCAATGACAAGATCCGGGAGAGCGGTGTGCTGACCAGACTCCCCTTCTACCCGCATCCTCAGCTGGGGATGATACGGCGGTCGGATGGTCCCGATGGGCCACCTGTGGCCTGCACACGGAGTGCAATGGCAAGATCACTGGAGTCGCTGCAACAGGCACCAGATGGAGGAGTCACGGAAAGGATGCCCACCACGTCTCTCAAGAGACCATCGTGGAATTCAGCTTGGTCGACCGCCAGAAACCACGGCTAACCTTAGTCTATACTTGGGAATTTGGGCAGCCGTCCTACAGAAGAAGGGTCCACTGTCTTAAGCAACTTGGCACCTGTTCATTGCTATTTTCTCAGGGCAAAATATCTGTGTAATGTACTTCTGGCACAGATTTTTTTAAGCTCCGCGTACGTCCGTTACAGACTGAGACATTAACTTCATCGAATGCGTTACTTCTTCTCTTCTATATGAACAGTGGCGTGGCCTCACAAATTTGCAGAGAGATGAAATTTCAAGCCATTTGTTCCGTACTTTGTGCTACATGTTGTCACTACTCAGTAATAGAAACAACAGCTACCATTCTTGAACCTAATGACATGCATTAATTGTAGCTATATTCCACGATTTTCTCATTACAAAACAGTCAGGAAAACGTGGTCGAAGACTCAATGGGCACACTGAAACGTTTCAGTGGTCGTGAATTTCTTTAACTTTAAATAACTCTTACTCAGCTTGGATAACACAAACAATTTGTAAAAGATATCAGAAGCAGATTATCTACAACTCAGTGATGTTACATAACTGTCATCATACGGATGAAACTAACAAAACGTCGTAGGCATCTTAAAAGCAAAAACTTAAATTGTTTTAATTATTACTTATAAGGGAACATTCTCAAGTGTCAATAAACGATCTTGATGAAACTTGGCTGATGTGTATAAGGTGGTAAAATTATGCAATTCGAATTTTTGTTTGTTTGTGTCCAGTTTAACATTTAATTTCACATTAAAGGCGTGATACTCACCCTGACAGGTAATTTGCCACCTAAGGTTTAGATACAATAACACTGAAATTATATTATATAAAAATGGTTTTTCATATAAAAGTTGATACGTAATTAGTTTTCTTGAAAACTGTATATTCAGCTTTTGTAATAATTTGAAACTTTGTAAAATACCCCGCAATCATTAATTAATTTTGAAAAATGTAAACTTTTGTTGCAACGTAAATTAAAAAAGCTTTCAAGCCACATACGTTCGTGTGTCATACAGCTCGTTTCTGAAATAACTTTTCTGCAAAATAATCTGTACCCAATATGTTGTCAGAGTATTTTCAACATATCTCATTAAACTATCTAAATATTTACTATTTTACTTACATTTGTTTTATGTTTCCAATAGTTATTTCATGTTTTATATTCTTTTTTGTTTTTTATTTACCTTTTCACGAACATGTATTTTCTTAATTGCAAATTATTAGTAGATCGTTATTATGATAGAAAATACTTACAGTAATGATAATCTGTAAAAAATGTTCAACAATTAAAGTTTTTTACACTATTCACATAAAATGACAGCAATTTTTTCACATAATATACACGACGGGGAAGATAATACAGAACACAATCCAACACGATTTGAAATTGTCATGCGTGAGCCTCTAAATATGCTGATTCGTATCAGTAATGCTTTAGTGCATTGGTAAACCTTGGCGAAGAGAATTATTTGTATTCTACTGACTGAAGCTTGATTATGGCGTTCCTCAAGTGTTTTTAGTTATTCAACAGAAGTTGGTATGAAAGTCTTCTCACAAAATTCTTCCACGGCTATACCTGTACTGTCGAGACCTTCGGGATCACCAGATGGACAGGTTTATTGTCCTCAGATACGAGGCTCAAAACGGTTCTTTCACATTGACCACCGCAAGAATCTAATAATAATACACAGCTCGCTCACTGGGAAAGAAAACGTCTCTCAAACATATTTTTATCTGCTCAGATGTTTGTTTACTAAACTTCGATGCTGTTACAAGTACATTTTTGGTTTCAAAAATAGATTCTCGAATTATCGGTGCAAACTCACCATTGTTTAAAAATATTACGTAACGGCGGGTGGTCAGTGTAAAAAAAATCGTTTTGACCATCGTACCTGACTATAAGAAACATCTGCTAATCCCAAAGGACTCGATGGCACATGCACAGCCGAGGAACATATACGGCTTTCGATGTTCGAAGAACATTGTGAGAAGAATTTCGTATCTAGTTGTGGTGAATGATTATGTCGTCTTCGATGAAGATGTCGATCTCTACTTAAGAAACAATACGGTCAAACTGCAGTCACTAGAACATAACAATCATCGTCACCAAGACTTGCTTACCAAGGCACCGAAATCTCTCTGATATAAATCAGAATATTTAGTGAATTACCCTGCTGAATTTTGTTTTCTATTGTCTTCTCGCTCGTACATATTACGTGAAGAAATTTTGTGTATTTAATGTACATGGTGTAAAACAAGTTATTTTAACCCTTTATTTACAGATTATAATTCTTGTAATTTTTTCTATCATAATAATGAATTACATATTATTATCAGTTTTCAAAATAGTCATACATGGAAACATAAAATAAAAAAATAAAGAAACAGGAGAGAAGTAAATGTAAAACGTAAAATAACAATCTGCAATACAAGACTAATACAAGTAAAATAACTAATTAGATTTGCAATGAATGTTTAGTTATTTTAATTAGGTATGTTGTACACATCTCATTTTCCAGAAACTATATTTCAGAAACCAGCTTTATTACACGTGGCTTGAAACATTCTTTTATTTGTATTGCAAGAAAAACTTGCATTACTCAAAATCAATTAACGGTGTTCGTTATTTTACAAAATTTCAAACTGTTACAGAAGTTCAAAATACAGTTTTCAAGAACATTAATAACATATCAACTTTTATATAAAAGTCATTCTTTCTTCTTCTTTTTTTCTGTTTGGATCATCTGAGGACCACGATCCAATTCCAATGCTTTCTTCTTTCTTCTTCCTCCAGTATTCTTTCTTCTTCCTCCAGTATTCTTTCTTCTTCTCAGTATGTACCTGTTTTCTCTCAGACCATTTAGCTCTGTCTTCTTCTCCCTCCTGCCTTGGAATTTTTCAATGTTTAAGACTTTCGTCTTAAAAATCTCTCTTTCTGTTATATCTTTGTCAACTAACTTGTTTTTCTTCCAGACATTTCCTAACTTCTTGAAATCAGGCTAGTATTGACGTTTTGTCCCAAAAATAATTAAAAATCTGTTTGATTAATCTGTTGCCGTTCATTCTGCATAAATGTGAAAAAAGCAGCAGTCGGCTCTTCCGTGGCGATTCAGTTATGATTTCTATGTTGTGATATACTTCTTCATTACTTCTTAATTCCCATGTCTCTGAATTTCTTAGCGGACTGCGTATTTTTTTTAATCATTCTGTTTTCTGGGAGTTCACGATTGTGTATTTTTTAATTCAATACTAAACATTCACCTGCATAAAGACATTGTGTTCACTGCAGTATACTAGTACTGTCTTTTAAAAGTTGTAGACAAAGACGTTTCGTTCTTAATGGTCCTGGTTATACCATTTGCCCTCTCCGTTTTACGTACTCTTTCTTCTCCAGCGAATTTTTCTAAGCCATTTTCCTTGAAACATTTCTACTAGATATTTAAATTTATTAACCCTCTTTATCTGTCCAGTGTCTCTTACTAGGATTTCTGGAGCACTCGTTAGGCTTACGATAAATTTTGTATTTACTACAGAAATTCTTAAAACTGCTTTGTTCGCTATTTCATCTAATTTCTGTTTCCATTCTCTTACTATTTTCTCAATTATGCATTTGAAGAGAATGGGCGACAGGCCGTCACCTTGCCTTACACTTATTTTTATTTTGAATGCCTTAGACAGTTCATCTCGAAACTTTACTTTGGATCTGGTGTCTGTGCGCGTTTCACGAATAAGATTTGAAGGTTTAGATTTAATGCTAAATTCTCGGATCACTTCGTCCAGAATTTCCTTATCAACCGAATCAAATGCTATTTTTAAATCTGTAAATGTTACAACTACTACTTTAGAGATTGTAAGTCTGTGAGGGATTGTAGACTTTAGGTTGAAAATCTGTTCTGAGCAAGATCTGCCCTTTCCAAATCCACTCTGAAATTGTCTGATATGGGTATCAAGTGTTGCATCTACCTCGTATAGTAATATTGTTCAAAATATATCACAACCCACTGGCAAAAGACATATATCACTTAATTATTTGCATTTGTTACATATTATAGTTTCGAAGATCTTCCCTCTAAACCTCAAAAGGCAAATTATCAGTCGGGGTGAAGTGAAACTTGGCACAAACAAAAATATGTGTATTGCACTATTGCACTATTTTGCCCCGCCAAGTTGCATCATGGTTGTTTATTGAGGCTGAGGAATGGTCCCTTGTTAGTACTATACCACTAAAATGAAGCATGAGCTACCGAACTTTATAGAAGTAGTGGCACGTTACTTGAAAAGAAATCATATAATGGACAAACAGGCACATTAAAAGAAACAATCTGATAGTTAAATTAAATTTCTAATAAAAAATATTGTATTATCAGTACGTTGTAAGCTTATATGTCAGAGCCATCAGCCTGAGTGGAAGATCAATTGCACATCAGTTACGCAATTTGAGTCCTGAATTCATTTGTGCGTACACGCCGAATCTGTCAAATATGTGTCAAGCTGCTGCAATTCGCAGTCATCAGTTACCATTTGGCCCGACACTATCTGTGCAACTTTATCTACAAAGTGTGACCTCTTGATAGCTAGTTAACGAAATACTGATGTTTTCTGGATGCTTCATAGTCTCACTTGATGTAGCTAGAATATATACACGCATATAAACACACCAGTAGACCAGTATGTCAGTGGAGAACGTTAATACGCCACATAAAATATATAAAATTACTAAAGAAAAGAAAGTAAAATAACAACATAAACAGCACCAATAATAGTCAAAATAATAAAAACGGTACTGCGTGAAATTTAATTCATTTTCCAAAACTTAATGCTATATCGTTGATCGTCAACTACCAGAAGAAATAATTCCGGTGTTTGTTTCGTTATATCCGTGGTAAACAGAAACCAGGATGACTAAAAGATGGAAATGAGACTGCTTCGTGAACAGATATCACGTATCACTAAAAATGGAAGAAGAGAACACTGTCGTTCACTTTTATCAGGGATGTCTAAATAACAAGGTGTTAAATGCCGTAACAAGCAGACAGGTTGAAATTTGCATACCCCGCTTTAGAATGACGCAGTGAGACAGCAAGGGACCGCCAATGTAGAGTCGCCCCCGCCCCCAAAACTTCACAGCTTTGCGCTCGGCAGGTGGGGCGTCGTTTTCGACGTCGGGTGTCTGAGACTCATGTGATTCCTCGAGCACGGAGAGGCCCCTAGCAGTGGCGTGTACTGCGGGGCACTCCACCGCCTACCGCAGTCCACGCGCGCCCCCACGTCTCCGAGGCCACACGAAGTGTAGCGGCCGAGTTCAGCTGGGGGCAGCCGGGACGCGCCTTGCCCTACAGCCGTGACACGCCGCCCTGCGACCTCCGAGTGTTTGGTCAGCTAAAAAGAAAAAGAATATCTCAGAGGGAAGCGCTTCTACTACGACAACGACATGGAGGGAACAGATAAAAAGAAATATAAAAAACATATTCAGGTGACAAGTCGTAAGTTTAAATACAGAAACTCAACAATGTAACACTTGAATTTGTTTAATTTTTCAGCTCTTCCAGAAGCTCCTCGACAGAATAGAAGGAGTGAGCCATGAGGAGACTCTTCAGTTTAGACTTAAAAGAGTTTGGGCTACCACTAAGATTTTTGAGTTCTTGTGGTAGCTTACTCAAAATGGGTGCGGTGGAATACTGCACTCCTTTCTGCACAAGAGTCAAGGAACTGCATTCCACATGCAGGTTGGATTTCAACCTAGTATTAACTGAGTGAAAGCTGCTAACTCTTGGGAATAGGCTAATATTGCTAACAACGAACGAAATTAAAGAAAATATATACTGTGAAGGCAATGTCAGAATTCCCTGACTATTGAATAGGCGTCAACAAGAGGTTCTCGAACTTACACCACATAAAGCGCGAACAGCCCGATTTTGAGCCAAAAATACCCTTTTTGAATCAGAAGAATTACCCCAAAAAATAACACCATACGACATAAGCGTATCAAAATATGCGAAATAGACTACTTTACGTGTATAAGTGTTATTTCAGATACTGTTTTATGGTAAATAAAGCAGCATTTAGTTTTTGAACAATATCCTAGACATGGGCTTCCCACAACTGCTTACTACCTATCTGAACGCCTAGGTACTTGAACTGTTCCTTCTCGCTTATAATATGCCCAATCTGTCTGATCAAAATATCGGTTCTTGTTGAATTGTGAGTTAGAAACTGTAAAAACAGAGTGTTACTGTGATTTAGCATCAAATTATTTTCCACAAGCCACGAACTTATTTCATGAACAACATTATTTGTTACTGTTTCAATATTACACACAAGATCCTTCACTATCGAGCTGGTGTCATCACCAAACATAAAATTTTAAATCACCTATATTACTAGAAGGCATATCATTCATATAAATAAGCAAACACAGTAAAACAGGTAACAGTTCACTCAGATAAACACGTAAACATTATGTAAAAATGAGAGCATGACTTAGACAGACATCAGAGCTGGATTGCATCCTTACGCTAAATGACTAGCTTGGAGAGTAACAGAAATCGTCAGCACACTTGATACGACCTCGGACCTATTCAGACTTTGTCGGTAGAATAATTATTATCACTCGTTTTCTGATGTAAATAGTTTACTGCATATTTTCACAATATTAAAAAAATGGTTCAAATGGCTCTGAGCACTATGGGACTTAACATCTGTGGTCATCAGTCCCCTACAACTTAGAACTACTTATACCTAACTAATCTAAGGACATCACACACATCCATGCTCGAGACAGGATTCGAACCTGCGACCGTAGCAGTCGCGCGGTTCCGGACTGAATGCCTAGAATCTCTCGGCCACCACGGCCGGCCACAGTATTAACAGAGCTTCAATAACACTTCGATTCCCCTTAAACTTCAATACACCTATGGTGGCTTTTATTAATTAATATTTAATAACGAAGATGTCAGCCAAACGCCTGAATGTCGGCGTTCACCATATTCGAGTCGGATTCACTCTTCATATTTCGGTGCCATGTATCATGGCCACTATGACAACTTGCTTTCCGAGCTATGGGAACGTCTTCCCATTCGTCGCTATAGCAAACTATACTGCTACTTAAGCTAGCGAAATTTTGCTTTAAACTGCAACACTCGAATATAACGCTAAAGCTGACAAAAAAAAAAAAAAAACGGGGTCGATGTAAGCAGAATGTTATAATTTCGACTAGCTAGTAAGTCCAGAACCAAATCTCAAATCTGGTATGACACTCGGCAAACTTGCACCTTGTTCAGCAGACAACGCAGACGAAACTGTAGCAAAAGCCTTCCGGAAGTCAAAAATCACGACGAAGGCCTAGGCTGTGTTTACTGCGTCGTTTAAACCTGCAGCTCCTTTTACTGAAGGTGTACACCGTGATGGGAGTTCACTTTAGTCAAGCTAAAATCTTGTAAGTTATTACGCCACGTCATATTTCCTCTAAAATAATCGACGTTTCGACCCCTCATCTGGGATCTAGTGCCCCTAATACGTTTAACCTCGAAATGAAACGCCGAAATGCGTACTGCCCACCTTGCTATACGGCCGGTTTTACGCGGTCTGGCTATCATCAAGCTTATACGCTTGATTGTCAGTCTCTAGCTGAAGTACATTGTCACATTCGTAAACAGAATATTTAAGCTCGGCGCTGATTAATTCATGAGACGCGTATGCTAATGGCTGCCTTTGACCCTCGAACTCCTGTAGGAAGACTGCCGAAATTCCCGCATTCGATGCTTCGTGTTGGACAGTAAACTTCTTATTAAAATCAGGCACTCCGAGAACCTGAGGATTGGCTGTAGTTGCCTTAATGTGCTCAAAAGCGGACTCTTGGGCAGGTCCCCATTAAAAACGCACCCCCTTTCGGCGCAGTTCATCTAAAGGAGCCGCCATCTGAGCAAAATTAGGCACAAAATCATTCGCCATGCCTATAAAGCTGACAATCCGACGTTTATATGTAGGTGGAGGCAGAGCCCTCAATGCCTTAGTCCGCTCCTGCTCAGTGCGAATACTCTCACCTAATACCAAATAACCTAAGAAGGATACCTGCTGCCTGGCTAATGTCACCTTACTGGGTTTAACAGTCAAATCGGCCCCCTGCTATCTAGCAAAAACTTGCTGGATATGTTCCAAATGCTCTTGAAACGAACGACTATAAATTACCATTTCGTCCAGATAATTATAAATACAAACTAATATCAAGTCTCCAAGAATATTATGCAGCAAACGAGTAAGGACGGCCGCACCAGTAGCCAAACCAAAGGGGACCCTGTTAAACTCAAACAGATTCCAATCAGTACAAAACGTCGTGTTTACATTTTTCGGCTAAGGGAATCAGATAATAGGCCTGATTCAGATCGAGCACAGTGAACCAACTAGCTCCGCCAAACCAAGTAAAACAGTTTTGAAGATCAGGTAAAGAAACTGAGCCTAGTATAATCTTCGTATTTAGGCGACGGTAGTCAACAACAGGCCGAAAATCCCGCCGCTGATCCTAGGGACGAGGAATATAGGGAGGCATAAGCAAATGTAGAAGGCCCAATAACTCCTTGCTCAAGCGTTTTGGAGATCTTTCCCCTTAGTATCTTCATCTTAGGCAGTGAGAGACGATATGGGGACTGACTGACGGGAATATGGTCAGATAGACGAATATGGTAATCAAGAATATTAGTAACAACCAGTCTGTCACAGAGATGGCCTGGGAACTTCTCCAACAAACGCTGACATCGCCACAACAGCGGCACTGAGTGGAGGGACCACCACGAGAAACAAAGTGTGGTGTCTCGAAACAAATGCACGAGGGGATTACGCAATTTAGCAGACGCCCAGTCCTCACAGGACATAAGGGCGTTATTCTCGGGCTCGCTAGCGCACCGTCCGGACGATAAAAAATCCTGCTCCCCGGTCCCCTTCCCATCAAGGTCTAAGCATGTGGCCGTAAACTGCAATTTACTAACCAAGGACCCTAATTCAGCTGTTGATTCCTTATCACGATTCTCTAACTTTAATCGCCGTAAATCAGATATCCGGTTGGTCAAATTTATCAACTACTCCCGCACCACCTGACTGCCACTACGTTGAGTACCCTCTAAGAAAGCGACGTTACCCTCACGACTACTAACGGCTTTAAACAAGAACTCAATGGTTGCCTTTGTCTCGTGATGCCAACCAGCTGAAGCACGGAAGCACGTAATCGGGCTGCTAAGTCCGGAACGCTATCCTCAATAGCCTGGCGTCTTATCGCCAGATCGTAAGTAAGGTGGTCCTTCCTCAGCAGGCCGATCTCGGGGCATTGCCTGAGCGCCATTAGAGCTGGTCACCTAAAACAGAACACAATACCAAAGACAAATACTGGCAGAGGTACAGTTCAAACCAACAGTAACTGAAATGGCAATATTACAATCGTAACTCCACTCTGCTACCAGTTGAAACCTGGTACCAAGTAAGGTAGGATTGGATTACGATTGTGGGCGGTGTCGTAATCAATTACTGTTGGTTAGTTTATTTTTCAACCATGTACACTTTATTTTGAAGCAGCGACAAATAAAAGATGACAATAAATTAAAAATTGTTCCATGGCTGAAGGCCTTAATGACAACAAATTCAAAACTATTTCTCGGCTGAAGGCCCTAATAGTTATAATTTAAAAAATGTTTCACAGCTGAAGGCCTCAATAGCAACCATAAGAACCAGTTAAACTATTTCAACTTGCAATTACAGGTATCAAAATATTTTTAAAGGAACAATGATCAAAGTCTCACTGCTAGAATACAATTGTCTGATTAAAATTTTAAGACAAGTAACACTCACGTCTGAAGGACTTAATGACAACAAATTCAACTATTACTCGGCTGAAGGGCCCAATAGTAATAATTTAAAAACTGTTTCACAGCTAAAGGCCTGAATAGCAATCCCTTAAGAACCAGTTAAACAACTTCAAACTTAAAATTATAGTTACTAACATTTTTTTTTAACAATCAAGGGGGTGGGGGCTCAGGCGTTTCTCCAAGGATCGACTTGGGAAAGTCCTTAAAAAATTTGCAAGCGACGAGACAGGCAGCCAAGAGTTACCATCACTTCACGAGATGGTAACTCAAACTAGGGGCAGTTTAAGAGCATGACCAATAATCATTTGCCGAATCTACCTAACGGCAGATGACCAATGCAACTATGGAATAACGCACCCAAGCCGGAACCCATCGGTCACCACTACGTCTTCAGACTCTGGTGTTTAGAGCATCTGGAAGCAGAAAGGAATTACTATTACAAGAGTAGAACAAAAACAAAAAAAAACACTACCCAGCCCACAAATCAAGGAAGCTGTCGAACTACACGCCTTACCAGACAGCAGCGGCAAGGCGAGGAAAAGTACACTGCTGTAATATGCACTAAACTCCAATGCAGGTAACTGGGACGTTAGCGGCCACTAGGCAGGAAAAGTACCACTGGTTGAACTTCACAAATAATAACATATAGAATGCAACAGTTAGTAATTAATTGGAGGAAGGCTAGCTAGTTTCGCTTTCCCCAAACGCTCCACTCTGTGCTGTTCGCCTCAGCGACACTGCTTGCAGCAACACGCAAGCAAATGGCGAGATCTGACACTGGTGGAGGTTTCGCTACTTGATTTAAGGTCCACTAACTTAAACTTCCTGGGTCCGGTTGACAACGAGGTCGTACCGCTCACGACCACAGCCCTTCCATCCGGCAGTGCACGCGGGCTGCCAGTGGTGCTGCCAAGTTCCCGCGCTGCGCGTTCCTGGCTGCCCGTCCGTCCCCAACCGAACTGCCGACTCACCACACGGAAACACCACAACGTCGCTCCAAAGATAGTACCATCGTTACTAGACATCGATAACCGGCGCTGCTGCCACTAGCGGACAGACAACGCTTGTAAGTGGAGTGGCGCCAATGAAAACAAGAAGAAGACGACAACCGTAACTGTACCAACTAAACGATGCCAACGTAGCAATGCCACCAACGCGAGCTGCAGCACAGCTCATAAAATGAATGGGATTTTGAAAATAAACAAAGAGATATATATTAGTATAAAACTAAATACTTTGACCGATGGCTGCCTCCACTGACATAAAAAGAATCATTCACACAGCAACGTATAAAAAGAGCATTGACCTATACGAGTCTGACTTAGAACAGTTCGGAGTGGCAGTACTAAAGCATGAGAACAAGGCGTCGGTGGATCTTACCGCGTGGCTGGCGCTTCCGCTCTCCCTTAATGTCGCGCAATACTCGCGATCGCCAAACTACCGTTTAACTTTACTTCAGCATGGCAGAGCGTACCTACGAACAAGACGCCGTCGCGGGCAAAATGGTAGCTGGTGGGTTTTCCAACAAGTGAAATGTGCGCGTGGGTAGCATCTCCCGCCGGGCAGACGGGACGCCTGCTGCAAGTCTCCTCAGCTGACGCCACTTCGGCGACCTGCGTGGTGATGAGACAACATAGCATCCAGTCCCCGAGTGGAGAAAATCTCCGAACCGGTCGGGAATCGAAACCAGGACTCATGCATGGCATTCTGTCTTGCTGACCAGCCAGCTATGGAGGTGGACCCTTCTAAGAAAACGATGCAGAATCCCCCGGAGCGGCGATGCTCAAGGGCTATTGTAGCCGGTCGGTACCTCACACTAGCATCGCTACGACTGACGGAAGTGGTTGTGGTGCGAGCTTGCTTGCTGGTCGGAAGGCTGGCTGTCGCCTGCTGGGCTATAAACTGTCGAATTCCTGTAATAGTGATGGGAGCCGAAATTTGTTTGGATATGTACAGTCCACTGTTCACCGTCACTCTTCTGACCAAGAAGTCGCGAAACTGGTAGCGGACACTACAAGATAGACGGTTCAGGACTGGGACATAATTTCGGGGATTGCGGTGAGATAATTTAACTTTATATCACTTGTACTCGTAAAAGAACTTAGGATTCAAGGTGAGTGGACTAGCAGCATTTGAGAACCTCATTTTTGTTTCCACTGTATGGTCTACTAAGTAAATTCATTCTTGGCAGTAACAAAAAATAGTCTTCTATGCCATCTAAGAAATACGGAAGAAGTGTTCGTTCATTTGGTCTTTAATCTGGAAGTCTCTCGAAGCACATTTAAGTTGTTTTTCCAAATAACAGAATCTTGTGAATACACAATTAGTCAACTCACTAGAGTCTGTGTGCCTTGTGATGGACACAAAAACCTGCTTTCATATTCATTACTTCCTTCTCCGCGTATCCTTGGCCGCATTCATCATTCGTAGGAAGATTTGTAACACGGTGTCTTATAGAACATGGCAGCTACAAAATTTCCCATACCACTGAGTCTACACGATTTCTAATTCATATGTCAACCCAGGTATGGATTTTAGAAACTTTCTGGCAGATTAAAACTGTGTGCCAGACCGAGACTTGAACTCTGGAACTTTTCCTTTCGCAGGAGAGCTTCTGTAAAGTTTAGAAGGTACGAGACTGGGTACTGGCAGAAGTAAGGCTGTGGGGAAGGGGCGTAGGTCGTGCTTGGGTAGCTCAGATGGTGGAGCGCTTGCCCGCGAAAGGCAAAGGTCCCGAATTCGAGTCTCCGTGCAGCACACAGTTTTAATCTTTCAGGAAGTTTCATATTAGCGTACATTCCGCTGCAGAGTGAAAATCTCATTATGAATTTTAGTATTAACCAGGAGGAAAAGACCCAAGTCAAATCACTGTCATGCTACATAAATTACGAATGCACCAACAGACGGTGTATATAATACACTGAAGGACTGATATGACACCGACAGCATTGGGCACAGTTTCAAAGAAATTATTTTTAAATAATTACCGAATATGATGCAATGGCTTTAGAATTTAACTAGCGAATATGGGCAGAACAGTGCACTAAAGTTATGATGTTTAGAGCGAGACGTTTATCTCTACGCTTTCGCACTGTGTGCCACTGTAAGACATCCGACCTTGTCAACGGAGCCGGGTTTCAGTGTTGACGGCGGAGGCGGCGGCCCGCGGCCACGCACGAGCTCTGGCTGCCGCTACGACCCTCCGTCGCATAGTTTCGGCACTCGTAGTAATTCTGGCGAGCTCGTGTCTGCTCGACTCTGAGGCTTCACGCAACTTGGTGAACCGCAGCAGTAGTTTTGTCGGTACTCTTAGAAGTTGAATAATTACGGAACTCTCGTGCCTGTGGTCTGCGGTCTGCGCGTGGTTGGGGAGTATATGCCCAGCTACGCTTATCCTGTTCTTGCGGAGTTTAAGTCACATTTAGATACAAAAAAAGTGCTTATTTAATTTTATCGGTGAGATTCGGATGCATTTGTAGTTCTTTCTGCTTATACCTACTTGATGAAATTAGAACTGATTTTAAAGTATGGCAATAAGTTACGGAAAATACCAATATGACTGTTTCATTCACTGAACTGTAGAAAGATCCAGAAGTAATCCGCACTCTTCTGTCGTTGTTTTAATGGTAGTTCATCTAGCACGTGGTATTTTCGTAGGAGTAAAATATTTTGTAATCACACCATAATTGTAGAGACTTATCTACACACTTACGAAGTAATGGATAAAAAAGTAAACCTAGAACTGTAACCAGTACCGTTGACTGACGCAGCTCACAAGATTTGAAAGTGCATTTACAAACTGTGCTATTCCTGTAGCATGACGGCGATGACAAGCGTGATCAGCGTGTGTGCTGATGTCATTAACTGGACTGTACCACCCACCACTATCACACAAGCAGCTGCCTCCGTATAGCCCAACTTTTGTCTTAGAATTTTGCATTTCTCTCACGAGACACACATTTTATGTTTCGTCTTCGTGTGTGATCGGCAGCAACACGGGAGCCACTCATACCAGCTGAACCACCATAAAGGAAGGTAATTTCCTTCACCACTGATTGCCAGACGCAGTTTCTTGTAGTGATTCATGGTAGAGTTACTTGAGCTGACTTAATTTTTATACTCAAGCACCAAAGGAACTGGTATAGGCATAGTAATCAAATACAGATACACTCCTGGAAATGGAAAAAAGAACACATTGACACCGGTGTGTCAGACCCACCATACTTGCTCCGGACACTGCGAGAGGGCTGTACAAGCAATGATCACACGCACGGCACAGCGGAAACACCAGGAACCGCGGTGTTGGCCGTCGAATGGCGCTAGCTGCACAGCATTTGTGCACCGCCGCCGTCAGCGTCAGCCAGTTTGCCGTGGCATATGGAGCTCCATCGCAGTCTTTAACACTGGTAGCATGTCGCGACAGCGTGGACGTGAGCCGTATGTGCAGTTGACGGACTTTGAGCGAGGGATAGTGGGCATGCGGGAGGCCGGGTGGACGTACTGCCGAATTGCTCAACACGTGGGGCGTGAGATCTCCACAGTACATCGATGTTGTCGCCAGTGGTCGGCGGAGGGTTCACGTGCCCGTCGACCTGGGACCGGACCGCAGCGACGCACGAATGCGCGCCAAGACCGTAGGATCCTACGCAGTGCCATAGGGGACCGCACCACCACTTCCCAGCAAATTAGGGACACTGTTGCTCCTGGGGTATCGGCGAGGACCATTCGCAACCGTCTCCATGAAGCTGGGCTACGGTCCCGCACACCTTTAGGCCGTCTTCCGCTCACGCCCCAACATCGTGCAGCAAGCCTCCAGTGGTGTCGCGACAGGCGTGAATGGAGGGACGAATGGAGACGTGTTGTCTTCAGCGATGAGAGTCGCTTCTGCCTTGGTGCCAATGATGGTCGTATGCGTGTGTGGCGCCGTGCAGGTGAGCGCCACAATCAGGACTGCATACGACCGAGGCACACAGGGCCAACACCCGGCATCATGGTGTGGGGAGCGATCTCCTACACTGGCCGTACACCTCTGGTGATCGTCGAAGGGACACTGAATAGTGCACAGTACATCCAAACCGTCATCGAACCCATCGTTCTACCATTCCTAGACCGCCAAGGGAACTTGCTGTTCCAGCAGAACAATGCACGTCCGCATGTATCCCGTGCCACCCAACGTGCTCTAGAAGGTGTAAGTCAACGACCCTGGCCAGCAAGATCTCCGGATCTGTCCCCCATTGAGCATGTTTGGGACTGGATGATGCGTCGTCTCACTCGGTCTGCACGTCCAGCAGGAACGCTGGTCCAACTGAGGCTCCAGGTGGAAATGGCATGGCAAGCCGTTCCACAGGACTACATCCAGCATCTCTACGATCGTCTCCATGGGAGAATAGCAGCCTCCATTGCTGCGAAAGGTGGATATACACTGTACTAGTGCCGACATTGTGCATGCTCTGTTGCCTGTGTCAATGTGCCTGTGGTTCTGTCAGTGTGATCATGTGATGTATCTGATCGCAGGAATGTGTCAATAAAGTTTCCCCTTCCTGGGACAATGAATTCACGGTGTTCTTATTTCAATTTCCAGGAGTGTATATGTAAATAGGCAGAACACGGCGCTGCGGTAGGGGTTGCCTATATAAGACAACAAGTATCTGGCGCAGGTGTTAGCTCGGTTACTGCTTCTACAATGGCAGATTATCAAGCTTTAAGTTAGTTTCAACGTGGTGTTATAGTCGGCGCACGAGCGATGTGACACATCTCCGAGATAGCGATGAAGTAGGGATTTTCCTGTACGATCATTTCACGAGTGTACCGTGAATATCAGCAGTTTGGTGAAACATCAGATCTCCGACATAGAGGCGGCCGGAAAGAGTTACTGCAAGAACGGGACCAACGACGACTGAAGAGAATCGTTCAACGTGACAGAAGTGCAACCATTCAACAAAAGTGCTGTAGATTTCAGATCTGGGCCTTTAACAATTGTCAGTGTGCGAACCATTCAACGAAACATCAGCGATACGGGCTTTCGGAGCCGAAGGCCCACTCGTGTATCCTTGACGACTGCAGGACACAAAGCTTTATGCCTCTCCTAAGCCCGTCAACACAGGCATTGGACTGTCGATGACTGGAAACATTTTGCCTGGTCGGACAGAGTCTCGTTTCAAATTGTAATGATCGGATGGACGTGTACGGGTATGGAGGCAACCTCATGAATCCATGGACCCTGCATATTAGCAGCTAACTTTTCAATCTAGTGGAGGCTCTGTAATGGTGTGAGACATGTGAAACTGGAATGATATGGGACCCCTGATGTGTCTAGATACGACTCTGGTACGTAAGCATCCTGTCCGATCACCTGTATCCATTCATGTCCATTGTGCACTCCAGCGCACTTGGGAAATTCCAGCAGAACAATGCGACACACTCCTGAATTGCTACAGAGTGGCTCCAGGACTCTCTTTGTTGCTTAAACAGTTTGCTGTCCACCAAATTCCCCAGACATGATCATTATTGGGTATATCTGGGATGCCTTGCAATGTGCTTTTCAGAAGAGATCTCAACTCCCTCGTACTCTTACGGATTTATGGACAGCCCTGCCATATTCATGTTGCCAATTCCCTCCAGCAGTACTTCATACATTAGTCGAGTCCATGCCACGTCGTCTTGCAGCACTTTTGCGTGCACGTGGGGGCCCTATGTGATGTTCGGCATGTGTACCAGTTTCTTTGGCTAGTCAGTGTACTACAAACGGGGTTTTGGGACAGCTGTGAGCTTGTATTACTATGTACATGTGCATCCTTGATTCATTTCGTCGAAATTCACAAAAGGCATACGTTTCAACAATGCTGACTCATCAGTGCACTGTGTTTGGTTGTAGTCCATTTCTTTTTTATTTACTTTTTTGCCTGTGTATGTTATTTTATGAGTAAAAATACCAGAGAAGGAAAGTTGCTACTCACCATATAGTGGAGATGCTGAATCGTGATAGGCAGCCATTGAGGCCTTTGTCAGCAGTAGACACACATACACACAAACACACACTCACATAAGTGCAACTTGCACACACGTCTGATGTCTCAGAGAGGTGGTGTTACCCCACGCTCCTTTGATGCCAGATTTATACAATATGGCGGATCAAAGATGGCGGCTATAGATATGGCAACAATGGAGAGTGTGGGGTGACACCACTCTTGTTCCACTACTTTTATGTCACCAGTCCTGCAAATATAAAATGTCCCCTGAATGTATAAAACATTGTTTGTCATCTTCTTTCAGTGGAAAATGCTTGCACTATTAAAACTTCAAAACTTTATGTACTGTTTTATAAATTTCTATGGAATATTCTGTAATGTAAATATACTTTCTACTTATTTTCTGTTTTCTTATTTGCCTCCAGTGCACTTGGAATTTGCAAACTAAATTTAATGCCCTTCTATTAAATTTCGCTCCTTAAATGCATATGTTTACAGTCATAAGATATGACACAGTCTTAATTTACTGCCTACGCATTTGATAAATCCCAGGTTATAAAATGCATGGATTTCTGTACAGTCACTTGACATTTCTCGTTTCGTGTGTGCTGTATACGGGGGACATCAAGTATTACTTTTCCATGGCCACAAATTTGTGAACGCCAACCTGCAGAGAGCAAAATAAATATATCATTCTGAAATACGATTGGGAACTGAGTCGCGTGTTATTCGGACCGACGAGTAGTGGGAGTAAACAAAAGATGTACGTGTACCACGTCTGTCATTTCCAAACTAATTTCCAGTCGCTTGATGGAAAACTCTGTCAAATATTTTGGTCTGGCGATCAAAGTGGAACATGTGTGCATACGGCGAGGCACTGCTGGAGATTGGGACGGAAAGGACGGCGATGACGATTGGAATGTTTCACAGGGAGGCACGGGGGGTGGGGGAAGGTGAGGGGGAGGGGGCGGTGGTGTCGAGTTTGGACTACTGCCGCCAGCGGTGACGTACGCCAGTCGTGTGACTGAGCCGAGGCCGCTCTCCTTCCGCAGCCTTTGTCCGGGCCGCCACCAGTATGAGTTTGCGAAACGAAGCGACCTCACAAACTGCTGCGCGGGCGATGACCTCAGCGCGACCTTCAGGCGAGGTACATGACGGTACCTGCATCGGCGCCGCTACATCTACATCTACGTCTACATGACTACTCTGCAATTCACATTTAAGTGCTTGGCAGAGGGTTCATCAAACCACAATCATACTATCTCTCTACTATTCCACTCTCGAACAGCGAACGGGAAAAAACGAACACCTAAACCTTTCTGTTCGAGCTCTGATTTCTCTTATTTTATTTTGATGATCATTCCTACCTATGTAGGTTGGGCTCAACAAAATATTTTCGCATTCGGAAGAGAAAGTTGGTGACTGAAATTCCGTAAAAAAATCTCGCCGTGACGAAAAACGTCTTTGCTGTAATGACTTCCATCCCAATTAGCGTATCATATCTGCCACACTCTCTCCCCTATTACGTGATAATACAAAACGAGCTGCCCTTTTTTGCACCCTTTTGATGTCCTCCGTCAATCCCACCTGGTAAGGATCCCACACCGCGCAGCAATATTCTAACAGAGGACGAACGAGTGTAGTGTAAGCTGTCTCTTTAGTGGACTTGTTGCATCTTCCAAGTGTCCTACCACTGAAACACAACCTTTGGCTCGCCTTCCCCACAATATTATCTATGTGGTCTTTCCAACTGAAGTTTTTTGTAATTTTAACACCCAGGTGCTTAGTTGAATTGATAGCCTTGACAATTGTACTATTTATCGAGTAATCGAATTCCAACGCTAGCTGCCTTCCTCATTCCCAGCAGAGCGTAGTCTCGCTCACCGTACGTAGTGTCCTCAAGTAATTCTGTATTAATTCGCACTTAACCCTGTATAAGTGAGTAACTTCCATCACAGTTTCTTATTTGTCCTACCTCGTTCACAATTTCGACCTTATTTTCGTAACTTAATTTCATCCCTACATTTTCAGTGACAACCTGCAGCGGTGGTCTCGCGGTTCTAGGCGCGCAGTCCGGAACCGTGCAACTGCTACGGTCGCAGGTTCGAATCCTGCCTCGGGCATGGATGTGTGTGATGTCCTTCGGTTAGTTAGGTTTAAGTAGTTCTAGGGGACTTATGACCACAGCAGTTGAGTCCCATAGTGCTCAGAGCCATTTTGTCAGTGACAGTTGAAAAGCACATATCTGACACAGCGGTATTAACTCTCTCGATAAAATGTATTTCGTAATTTGAACATACCAAAGAGGGAACCTGAAGCGAAATATCAAATTTCTTCTATTCAAAGAAGATGCACCTGTGTGAATTAGGTGTTTGTTGTCGAGTCCAATGACAGACTTGCCCACAACACTTTTTTCAACACTCAAATGTAAAAGTATGTATTAGTTGGACTACCTGCTAGTGTAGGAGCAAGAAAAAGCAGCTGGATAAGAATAAATTTGTGGAATTTTATCCCCATCTGGCAAATTAAATGAATTTTCCTGAAAAGAAGAAAAAGTAAAAGCTGCTTCTACGAGACATCTAGCGATATTCTAGGATCAGAACTTTTTCGGGGGATATTATTACTATGTGAAGAGATACGCGCCGTTCTTCAGACTGTTTCATTTCGTATATCGGTCTTAAGTCTGTCACCTGTTCACTATACAGCTTCGTTTGTAGTAAGTGTTTACACTTCTCTATGGCTTATAAATCTTAAATCTGCCCTCTATCTGCTCATACTTAGGCTCCTGGTGCGTAAAAGCTCGTTAACAATTCCTGCTTACGAAGTACCATTTCTCGTTTGATTTAGGCCTGGGTATCTTATCCTACAGCTAGCATTATTTTCTTCGCGTGGGCCTACTTTCGTCCGATGGATTCTATTCACTCTAGTCTCCTTTGTAAAGTTTTCTTGTCGGCGATAAACGTAGGCCTTCATCCTCTGTTGGTGGTGTGGCGCCTCGTGTACTGTGACTAAGACCAGTGTCGTTACCGACAAATATCAATTGCTTTTGAAAATCAGTACTCCCTGTTTTGTTTCTCAAGAAATTTGTTTCTAAATACGTTTTTTATGGTGGGCCAAACCCTGCAATATCAAATTTCTGTTTTACTCGCATCGTGTTGTCAAACTCTAAGTTCAAAACTGGACTGTTTGGCGCGTCTTTAATCGTGTCCTTATGCTCATGTTCAGTTTAGTGTGATGGCGTAGTCTCTCAGTTAGCAGCCTTAACGTTTTCTTGAGCACTCTGCTGTGAGTACATGTAATTTTATTTCTGCTTTACTCACTGAGCACTTGAACATAGCGCCATGTGGTAGCAGAAACACACGAATGCTTCTCTTTTCACTCTTTTCGTGTTCCCGTTTCTTTTAATGTCCTCGTGCAAGCCATTTTCAATCGGTACAGACTTTCTCAGAATGTCCCGTCTTCTTACACGTAAAACATTTCGCTTGTCTATCCTTATTATCAAGGTGTCCCCGACAGCACTATGGGTACCTCACTACTGCTAACCTGTCAGTCTCCTGCAATTCCCTACAAATTCTTTCGCGGTAATTTTAGTTATTCAGTTGGAGTTCGTAGACTTTCCCATAGGTCTCCTACATTCATTAGTAAAATGTCTGTACATTACGCTATTTCGCTTGATCTCCTCTACGCAACCACTTTCCGCATTTCGGTTGTATTTTACAGTCCATATCGGTGTGTTTGGTTTTGTCAAGCGTGAATCGAATTGTTTAGCTGTGACATGACCTTTCCTTACTCAGTTAAAACACACAAAATCTCGATTCTTGCATGACCTCTTCTTACTCAGTTAAAAAGTACAAAACCTCGATTATTGCCGGTTCCTTCCTTGGTTCTTTCTTGTGAGGCGCCTCACCTTTCCTTTCTCCGACATAATCGCGCTTTTATCCTGTGAAGCGGCGTCCACAACTTGGGTAAACGCAGTGATTCTCTTCCACTGCGAACAATGGTTGTACCAACACTAAATAAAACAGGCACTGCTTAACGTATCCACTAATTCCAGTTCACACAGCAACTACTCCATTGGGGTTATTCTTATGACTGCTTCCCTCAATACTCATCATTCTTCATAGATTCTGTTTCAGCTGTGTGCTGTTTTTTCATCCGCGCCTTGTCGAGAATGAAGCTTACGACACGCGTATAAATCAATTGCCCATTTATCAGAACAGTTCTCTTGTAGAATCTTTCTCACATTTTTCAAGTCTGCGATAATTCACTTACACAGAACCCCTATTTTAATTCCATCGTAATCTTAGACTTTTTCTTCTCCCTTACCACGCCAAACACCGCATTACCATTATCAACAAATTCTTGAAAATTTATTTTTCTGCACTCATAAATTTTATGAGCATGTGCTACGGTTTCTTTCGCGCTGGTCTTCTACATCATTGCTATTCGGGGCTTCCTGGCTATCAGAAGCTTCAAACACTTTGCAACGTAACAAAACTTAATGATCACAATGTCGTAAGTTTTATACCGTGCTTGGCTGCACGCTACTCAGTGTTGATCTCTTGTGTGCGGGCTGCCCGGCTGCTAGAGAGTGTCGATACAATTGCCGATAACAATTACTTACGGGCGCTGAAGAAATTATGTAAAGGTAGGTACTTCCCGTGGCCTTCCTCTTTTCCTGATACTCATCCGAGTACTTATTCCTTTTCACAAAATAACTATGTGCTCTCTTTATTCTAGCTTATCAAAAATTTTCTCTGCGGAGACGTTATTACGTTTTATGTTCACGTAAACTACCGCGTACATCTTACGCCAAATTTTTATGTAGTTAATGGCTGTTATCGCTGGTGCTGCTAATCGTTATGTTAATCTTCGCCGTAATATACGATTAAGGTTAGGCTGCTTGGTTCGACTGACGGGTATCTTAGTAAATCCTTCAAAGATGAAAGGGACAGAAATTCAGACACCGATATTCAGGGTTTTACTAGAGAATCAGCTTTTACAGACCATGCTTATTAAACTATTATTCAAGCAGTTGATTTACTAAATTTCTCACTTCCTATCCTAAGTACCTAAACTTCCCAAGGATGCCACACAAAGGTAGACAGCGCAACGGCTTAAGGACTAGCTAGTACTCTTTGAAAATATCAGAAAATCCATTTACTTTCTTTGGTTAAAATGCTACTAGGGATGTCTACTTTATTGTAGTGTTCGTCCCAAATTCGCCAGAAGCTCTCTTATCGAGTTACAAACCGATTCCTAGAAAGGAGAGTCTGGAAACCATCCACAGCGGGAAATATAGTCGACATCTTCATCAGTTGGTAGCATGTGATTTCAGTCACAGGCTAACAAACATTCAAACATTATGGAAATTATGAACCTGCTCGTACCAGCCTGTTACAACTCCTGCACAAAATCGGGTGATAGAAGCTTGCAAAGAAGCACGCAAGACCATCATGGCCACGAAGAAGATGCAGCAGAACATGTTTTTGGAACTGCAAGGATTGCTGTGTGCATCAGGGATCACTGAACAGAAGTATGTTTAAGTTAAGAACAAAAGCTTTAACTCAAAACTGTAAACGCGTTTTTCTCGAAACCATTTTTTTTTTCTTTCAAATTGGCGGCATACATAGTTTGAGAACGGTACGCGATTTTTATCGTATTTGACGCCGCCATTCCAAATTGAATCGTGTATATATCGATGGTGGAGGGGGGAGAAAACAGAGGAAAGGGAAGAGACTATCGATGTGAGCCGCATCGGGACTCAATGTGGAATGAGAGGCGACGAGCGAAAATGTGTACCCGACCGAGATTCGAGCCAGGGGTCTCCTGCCCAGTAAGCGGTTGCGTTAACCACTGCGCCAGCCGCGCACAGCCTTCGTTGCACCTGCGCGGACCGCCGCGGCACGCCTCTTCTTGGTCGACCCCCCTCCGCCCCCCCCCCCCCCCCAATCCACCACACCCGCGTCCTCGGTGCTCGCCACTCTGAGATTCCGCAGGAGGGCAGAACTAATTGTGCATCCACACTGAAAGTGAATTTCTTGCCATTCGCGGTGAATCAATTATATGAATGTGCGGTATCTGTCCTTAAGAACACATGCCACACATTCATTTAACCAAACTGAATTCTCTACGAGAGTACGTAACCCGTTTTACAATATCTTCACATGTTTACCGTCGGCGCACGCTTTTTTTCCCGATGTTTTGGGCGAAAAACATGACATTTGTTCCAATACGTCCCTATTTTGATAGAACTTAATGGTTTTCAGTTATTCAGTGTATTCTGACATAACAGATATTCAAAATGACTTGTACAAAATTAGTTTGTTACAAGTCCAGTAGGTATACCCAACGACAGCAGGTTGACAGGGGTCTTCTACCTGGTTCAGCAGCAGCAAGGATAGTCCAATGTGAACACAAAAAATTTTCTTAAAGGAAAAAGGGTTAAATGTAAAACTACACTCCTGGAAATGGAAAAAAGAACACATTGACACCGGTGTGTCAGACCCACCATACTTGCTCCGGACACTGCGAGAGGGTTGTACAAGCAATGATCACACGCACGGCACAGCGGACACACCAGGAACCGCGGTGTTGGCCGTCGAATGGCGCTAGCTGCACAGCATTTGTGCACCGCCGCCGTCAGTGTCAGCCAGTTTGCCGTGGCATATGGAGCTCCATCGCAGTCTTTAACGCTGGTAGCATGTCGCGACAGCGTGGACGTGAGCCGTATGTGCAGTTGACGGACTTTGAGCGAGGGCGTATAGTGGGCATGCGGGAGGCCCGGTGGACGTACCGCCGAATTGCTCAACACGGGGGCGTGAGGTCTCCACAGTACATCGATGTTGTCGACAGTGGTCGGCGGAAGGTGCACGTGCCCGTCGACCTGGGACCGGACCGCAGCGACGCACAGACGCACGCCAAGACCGTAGGATCTTACGCAGTGCCATAGGAGACCGCACCGCTACTTCCCAGCAAATTAGGGACACTGTTGCTCCTGGGGTATCGGCGAGGACCATTCGCAACCGTCTCCATGAAGCTGGGCTACGGTCCCGCACACCTTTAGGCCGTCTTCCGCTCACTCCCCAACATCGTGCAGCCCGCCTCCAGTGGTGTCGCGACAGGCGTGAATGGAAGGACGAATGGAGACGTGTCGTCTTCAGCGATGAGAGTCGCTTCTGCCTTGGTGCCAATGATGGTCTTATGCGTGTTTGGCGCCGTGCAGGTGAGCGCCACAATCGGGACTGCATACGACCGAGGCACACAGGGCCAACACCCGGCATCATGGTGTGGGGAGCGATCTCCTACACTGGCCGTACACCTCTGGTGATCGTCGAAGGGACGCTGAATAGTGCACAGTACATCCAAACCGTCATCGAACCCATCGTTCTACCATTCCTAGACCGGCAAAGGAACTTGCTGTTCCAACAGGACAATGCACGACCGCATGTATCCCGTGCCACCCAACGTGCTCTAGAAGGTGTAAGTCAACTACCCTGGCCAGCAAGATCTCCGGATCTGTCCCCCATTGAGCATGTTTGGGACTGGATGAAGCGTCGTCTCACGCGGTCTGCACGTCCAGCAGGTACGCTGGTCCAACTGAGGCTCAGGTGGAAATGGCATGACAAGCCGTTCCACAGGACTACATCCAGCATCTCTACGATCGACTCCATGGGAGAATAGCAGCCTGCATTGCTGCGAAAGGTGGATATACACTGTACTAGTGCCGACATTGTGCATGCTCTGTTGCCTGTGTCTATGTGCCTGTGGTTCTGTCAGTGTGATCATGTGATGTATCTGACCCCAGGAATGTGTCAATAAAGTTTCCCCTTTCTGGGACATTGAATTCACGGTGTTCTTATTTCAATTTCCAGGAGTGTATATCGTCAAATTTAGCGTTAATTTTTATTCTACCTGAAGAAAATCACTAAGTCACCCACTTTTCTTGCATTCAAACAGAGCTAGGTCCTGATGTCTAACCGGTACTTGGATATCTCAGCAGCAGCAAGGGCCAATTTGTTGTGAATACAAAGACTGAGAATTATCACTGATTAAAAGTCCTCAACCGCCATCTGCTACAGAATGCTAACTTCACTGAAGAGTCGAAGAAACTGGTACACCCGCCTAATGTCGTGTACGGCCCCCACGAGCACGCAGAACTGCCGCAACACGATGTGCCATGTCTGAAGTAGTGCGAAAGGGAATTAACACCATGAATCTTACAAGGCTGTCCATAAATCCGGGGCGGGAGAACTCTTCTGACCAGCGCGTTGCAAGGCATCCCAGATATGCTCAACAATGTTCACGTCTGGGGAGTTTGGTGGCCAGCGGAAGTTTTTAAACTCAAAAGAATGTTCCTGGAGTCACTGTATAGCAATTCTGGACGTGTTGGATGCCGCATTGTCGTGCTGGAATTGCCCACGTCCGTCAGAATGCATTATGGACGTGAATGAATGCAGGTAATCAGACAGGATGCTTTCGTACCTGTCACCTGTCAGAGTCGTACCTAGACGTATCAGGGGTCTCATATCACTCCAGCCGGACACGCCCCACACCATTGCAGATCCTCCATCAGCTTGAACAGTCCCCTTCTGACACGCAAGTTCCATGGATTCATGAAGTTGTCTCCATACCCGTACAAGTCCATCCACTCGATGCAATGTCAAACAAGACTCGTCCGACCAGGCAACATTTTTGCAGTCATCAACAGCCCAATGTCGGTGTGACGGGCCCAGGCGAGACGAAAAGCTTTGTGTCGTGCAATCTTCAATGGTACACGAATCAGCCTTCGGCTCCGAAAGCCCATATCGATGAATGGTTCTCACGCTGACACTTGTTGATAGTCCAGCATTGAAATATGTAGCTATTTCCGCGAGGGTTGCACTTCTGTCACGTTGAATGATACTCTACAGTCGTCGTTGATCCCGTTCTGGCAGGACCATTTTCCGGCCCCAGCGATGTCGGAGATTTGGTGTTGTACCGGATTCCTGATATCCACGGTATGCTCGTGAAATGGTCGTACGGGAAATTCCCCACTTCACTGCTATCTCGAGGATGCTGTGTCGCATCGCTCGTAGGCCGACTATAACACCACGCTGAAACTAACTTAAAGCTTGAAACTTCCTGGCCAATTAAAACTGAGTGCCCCAACCGAGACTCGAACTCGGGACCTTTGCCTTTCGCAGGTAAATGCTCTATCAGCACTTGCTCGCGAAGGGGAAAGGTCCCGAGTTCGAGTCTCGGTCCGGCACACAGTTTTAATCTGCCAGGAAGTTTCGTAATAGCGAACACCCGATGCAGAGTGAAAATCTCGTTCTGGTAACTTCAAGTTTGATAACCTGCCATTGTAGAAGCAGTAATCGATCTAACACCTGCGCCAGCCACTTGTTGTCTTATTTACGCATTCTCGACCGCAGCGCCGTGTTTTGCCTGTTTATATATATATATATATATATATATATATATATATATATATATATATATATATATTTGAATACTATGTCTATATTGTTTTCTTTGGCGCTACAGTGTATTATTCAGTGCCGTTCAAGGTTCAGCAGGAGACTACGCGCTTTTCGTCCATTTGTGACCTGAGTTCCAATATTGAATCTAGGATTAAGTACCAGCTCAATTGTCATACAGATTTCGTTTAGTGGCTTCGTCGATACAGAGAGGTTTCCATTCACAATAACGAACTGTCAGTCGAATAATGATTTGGGAGTAGTTTCACTAATAGGATAATTGGAGTTCACCTCTAATGATTTAGTGCCCTATTCTTGAGTGTGGTGTGCCTCTTCTTCCTAGAATTTCCATAATTTTCTGGCGGGGTACGCTGAGTTAATGACGTCAGTGTCAACTCTAACACGGTGCCCTTGCAACAGTCTCGCGGGCACACGAAATTTGCCCTTACCTACTTTGGACATAACTTTTTAATCTGGAGTCGGACGATTCCTGTTTCGTACAGACTCCAGTTTTGTCTCATTGGCCCAATTATGCTGTTTTGAGTTTCTTGCTGCTCTGAAGCAGTGGAGGAAACTGTATTTAGACAGAGAAAATTCTTCTGTCTTTTATATGTAATTACAGGAAGTTATTCGTAGTGTTTAGTCGCTAAGCTAAATACTTAGTAACTAGTAAAAGATTGAAGACAATGAATGCTGTACAAGATGAACTGCTGAAGTTTGTATGTTTGAACATCATGATAGATTCATTGAATGGATGGATCACGTTACCAACATGATACATCATGCCACTGAAGCAAATGTTCCTCGTCGGCCGTAGTGGCCGAGTGGTTCTAGGCGCTTTAGTGTGGAACCGCGCGACCGCTACGGTCGCAGGCTCGAATCCTGCCTCGGGCATGGATGTGTGTGATGTCCTTGGCTTAGTTTAAGTTCTAGGGGACTGATGACCTCAGCATTTAAGGCCAATATTGCTCAGAGCCACTTGAACCAAATGTTCCTCAGTCTGCAGAGGTTGTCGCAGTCGTTTGGACGGCAAAGACCAACTATAAGGGAGAGAATACTATAATCCACCCAACATTTCTTGACCAAATTAAACAGTTTAATTTACATTACGGAAAACATACGCACTGTTAAAACAAAATCGATTAGAAATCAAAAGCACTCAGGAAAACAATCTTAAGAGTCAACCCAATGGAGTACTTACCAAGTGCACTGGGACAGTGGCAGCTGTGATGCGAAACGCCCATTCTCCTGGCGTGAGCTGGAATCAGCGTTGTCTGCGGCTCGTGACGCATTCCCTACCATAGGGGCTAATCCACATCTAGCTGACGGCTCTCCAACTCGCACTTAACTGCCTGGTACAGGGTTCTCCGAACCATGTTCGCAGTATTTCTCTACCGTCTCAGTCTCTAACAGCGGGAGGGGAAAATGAAGCCTTAAATTTTTCTCTGCCAATTCTGACGTCTCTTATTTTATGATGACGGTCATTTCTCTCTATTTAGGCTGGTGAAAAAATAATTAAGTAACGGGAAAAAATTGCAGCACCAAGAAGGAGTTTTGCAGTTGTGCGACATAAACGGGAATTGGTAGGCGTGTTTCTACATCTGAAATATGATGTCTAATCAAATTTCACGCCAGTCGCATAAGAATGGCTCTACTAGTGAGGATGCAAATCAGGTTTGCATTAAACACACGGTGTAATGGTCGTGTGCGTCAGTTACTGAGACTGAACGTAGCGAGCTGACGTTAGACAAGAATAATACCTCGCTGAGTTTGAATGAGTGTGTGAGCTCGGTGTTGCTTCCGTGATACTGCAAGACGACTTGGCAGGAATGTACATGACTGCTGGCAGCGGTGGCCACCGTGATGTCCACTCACAAGAGGACCGGCCTGCGGACGGCCACGTGGCACTACCGACGGGGTGGAGCGTCGTGTTCGGCGTATAGCTCTGGCGCACCGTACTGTGTGTGCAGCAGCAGTTTGAGTACCATTTGGTACCACAGTGACACAACGAACTGTTAGAAATCGGTTACTTCAAGGAGAGTTTCAGCCAGACGCCATGTAGCCTGATCCTAAATTACCGCCACTTATCACGTCAATGGTGTCAAGTGAGCGCTCACTGAAGCGCAGGATGAAGGTCTGTTATCTGATGAAAGCTGGTTCTGCCTCGATACCAGTGATGGACGTGTGTTGGTTAGAAAGAGGCCAGCTGAAGGCCTGCAACCAACCAGGTTGTGTGCTAGACGCTCTGGACATTCACTCGGAGGTATGGTCTGGGATACGATTTCGTATAAGAGCAGAAGCACTGTTCTGGTTATAGCATGCGGCCTGACTGTACATTTTTACGTCACTCTGGCGATTCGTCCTGCTGTGCTGCCAATCGTGAACAGCGTTCCAGGAGGTGGATTCCAACTGGATAACGCTCCCCCACTTACCGCTGTTGCAACTCAACATGCTCTACAGAGTATCGAGAGGTTGCTTTGGTCTGCTCGAGCAACAGATCTGTCTCCAGTGGAGCACATATGGGGCATCATCGGACGACAACTCCAGTGTTGTCCAGAACAGACCCTGTATTGATCGGCAAAGTGCAATAGGCATGGAACTCCATCCCACCCACACACAGACATCCGAGCCTGTACAACACAATGAAAGCACGTTTGCATTCTTGCTTTCAACGTTCTGGCTGTTACACCGGCTAATTACGTCCTTTTCCAACTTTATTATCATATCCGTGACATTATCTCCCCTATTTAGAGATAACACAAAACGAGTTGCCCTTCTCTGAATGTTTTCGATGTGCTCCGTCTAGGAAATAAGAATCGCACACAGCACAGTAATACTCCGGCAGAGGACGAACAATCGTAGTGTCGGCATTCTCCTCAGTAGACTTGTTGGATCTTCTACATATTCTGCCATGAAACTGTAGTCTTTAGTTTGCCTTTCCACAACATTATCTATGTCATCGTGTCAACTTTAGTGGCACGTCATTTTATTTCCTAGGTATTTATTCTAATTGACAGCATTTACATTTGTATTCATCCAGTATTCGAAATTTAGCAAATTCCTTTTTGTGCTCATGTGCATGATGCCACATATTTCCTTACTGAGATATAATTGCCATTTTTCGCACTATACAGATATCCAGTCCGCCATTCTGCTGTTGGTTTCGTTCTGATGACCTTAATACCTGGTAAACAACAGTATCATCTGCAAACAATCTACGAGGGTTGCAAAGGTCTAAAAAGTTGATATAGATTAGGAACAGCCGAGGAGCTATACACTTATTGGGGAAGGACAGATATCACGTCTGTTTTACTCGATAACTTTCTGCAGATTTCTACGTACCGTGAACAGCCCGAGAGGAAATCTCGGATCGAGAGGCACAACTGAAGCGATACTCCTTTTGGTTCGCAATTTAATTATGTCTTTTGAGAGGAACGGTGTGGAAAGCCTTCAGGAAATCGAGAAATATAGTATCAATTTGAGATCCACCATTGATAGCGCTTCTTACTTTGTGTGTATAAAGAACTATATTTTCTGAATACGTGCTGATTGTCTGTCAATAGACCGTTAAGCTCGAGGTAATCTTTCTTGAATACTGGTGTGACCTGTGCAACTTTCCAGTCTTTTGGTACTTAATATTTGTCGAGGGAATAGTCGAATTTGATTGCTAAGTACGGTTCTATTGTATCAGTATACTCTGAAATAAACATTAGTATGCTATCTGGACCAGAAAAATTGCCTTTATTAAGCGCTTTAAGCTGCTTTACTACACTAAGGATATTTACTTCTAAGTTGCTCAAGTAATCACTTGTTCTCTATTCGAATTCTGGGATGCATTTCTAACAACCAGTCGCCTTCTCTTGCTATCTTAGGAAGATGGTTCATTATTACGGGACAAATAAGCCTGTCAGCGCGTAACCTACAGATAGGATTATCTTCAATTTTTCTCCGACGTTTTCTGAAGTTAAAATCCATGTTAGGAAGGTCAGCGGTGACGAAATTACGAAGATCTGTGACCACCATACATAAACTTCAAATTGCTTTTGACCATGCTTTGCCTGACAATGTATTGAGAACAACACCAAAAGCTACCTGAAGCTAATCTTTTATATCCCTTCCTTCCATAAGGCTTCCTATACATTCGATGAAAGACATTAGCAAATGCATCATGCCTGCTGTTGTAATAAAATATTCCCATCTACTCATATCAGACTGTTTAAACTGCCTACCATAGCTGCATATCTGCCGACAAGTGTATAAAAGTCATTCCACGGAGCATGATAACGGATTCTGCATACTGTAGAGTGTAAGTACTGTATTCGATTGAAAAGAAAATAATCAGGTAGAGGACCAAAAGCGTGGGTTGTTGACCTTACTGCATCCTCATTATGATGAGCAATTTCACACATGTAACCATACCTTTCCAATGTCCTTTTAACATTCAAAAGAAGCTGTAACCATTTAAAATCCTTTTCAAGAGCTCCGTTGAAAGTTGATGAGAGCTGAATCAAATCTTTGAAGATATTTTAGGATTCTTCACTCGTTGTTAATACGAAAGCGGAACTGAACAAGAGTCGGCGAGTTTCAGGCTGTGCAACATATTAATATTTAACCTCGAAATTACAAGTTCATAGTTCGTTTAACAGTTTGATATACCACTTTTGTGCACAATCTTAAACACAAATCCATGTGTTTGTCTTATTCCATTACGGGTAAAATTGATTACATCATAGTTATTGCACCACACACTTACATGGCCATATTAGCTTCATGTCTCATTCAAGAATAATTTTTTGTATCCCCTTCTACATCGTGGTTTACAGAAGACTTTGTGAACCTTCAAATTTCGCCATGTGAAACTGTGTATCCTTAGTTATGCAATGTGCAAAATACATCCTTGGGTCCATATTGATTGCGCAATTTCACAGCTGAACCTAGAGGCGATTGATTATAAACATTAATTATATTATACTGAATGGACTGAAATAAACGTAAAAATTTCTTTGTAATCTGTCCATCTGACACTAGGGTCGGCATCGGAGACAAGAATGTGGGGGATGTAACACTCACACAATCTCCAATATCGAAACTTCTAAGTAATAGCTTTCATTGCAGTTTGTTATACTTTCTGCTTCTTGATTTATCTGTTGAGCGACCATATCTATATTACCTTCAGGAAATTTTACTTAACTAATATATTGTAGCAAATGTTGCTTTAAAAAATTTAGACTACCACAACCATCAATTTTCATTGTAAATATTTTATATTCAAAAATGTTAATGTTTCATTCACAATTTTATTTTTTTCGCTTGTCAACACTTTTGAATTTAGATTTTTACAGTTATTAAAGTCATGCATATCTGCAGAAATCCATATATGTACTGAATTGTTCATCACGCGGCTTATTACATACTTTAAACCATCGTCTTCTGCAGGTAACATTTTTTATTAATTTGTCGACTTGCTAAAGGTACATTGCTTTTATTGACAAAGGAGCAGCGCCAGTCTACATTATACATAGCATCTACAAGCATGTAAATCAGAAGTTGTACATCATGTGCTTGAGCAATTCATGCCTCTCATTTATCTGTAAAGTTGAGCGAAGCTGATAGAATGGACGCCATCTCTTAGGATGCTTACTGTCACGTTTCTTACAGTCTTCACCCCGATATAAACATTTCTTTAAACCAATATTTTGGAACTCCGTACCTTTTTTTTCTTGGTATCGATATTGAACAGTCTTCAGATAACACTATGTCACTAAACCTTTTCAATACAAGTTGGATATCTTCTTTTGACGTGTATGATGAAACATAACATTTATGACAAGTTATATTTAAATTTTCTGAACTTCCCAGGAGTTTATCTAGTGTAGTATGACAACTATCACCTCTCTGCTTAGTAACTAGTATCATTGATAATATTCGAAGCATACCATCAGTTATAAGTGAGCCAGGTTTCTCACATTTAAAGAAAAATTCATAAATTTTTTCCTTTATGTGTTCTACACCTGAAACAAATAAATTAATTAGTATCCAAGCAACTGCAAGGACAGAAGAACATAGACTCGTTAAACAGCGACATCAATCCCATGTCAGTTCGATATACTTTTGTTGTGGAATTTCAATCTGCAACAAAAAAATAAAAGCTGTAATTTAAGATTTTAAAGTTGCCACCTCCACTGCACCCCCAATGCAGAATCGTGCAAAAAATTTTCGCGTCATTCTCTTTTCCAGTGTGAGGCTAACATCTTTTATGACTCACTTTCTTTGATCCAATGCATAGCTTCCAAGATATTTCAGTATCTTCAATAAAACTGACTAACCTCATATATTATGCAATATGTGAAAACATACGACGGCATAAAAATTTGTGCTCAAGCGTGTGAAGTGGCACCCACCAGAATATGAATTCTTTAATATCAAACTATTTTTTAGCATCTGGAAAACAAAAAAGAACCTTCTTATCAAATGTTACGGTATCACTAATTTTTACATTGATCACTGCCAGGCTATATGGCACAAGCTGACAGATCTGCAACCTACACTGTCACAGAAAGGTCAGAGCCTCTGATTCAGACCCTCGTCTCGGCTCTCAGGTCAACAGTCGGCCCTGTCGACAGGTAGTGTGCTCAGCCTATATCTTGCAAGTTGTTAGCTGTCAGGCAAATCCAACACCTTCCATGAAAACCCTAACATGATAAGCAAATCCAGTAGTACGTCACATAGCTCCGAAAAAATCGTGACATTAAATTAACCAAAGTAACACGAGTAACGAGTGAGCAAATGGAATACCACAGACTAACACAAGAATGCCTAAATGCATATCCTACCTTCCCACCGTGAGGCAGACGCCGTTCTGAGGGGAGAAACGAGAACAGAAGCCGAGAGCAGAAACGTGTTAAGGTAGAAGGCCCTACGATAAGGGACGGACTGGAGACCCACGTCGCCAGCTAACCACTAGGGCCACACAACCGGCACGTTTTAGCGTGAGACTGTTTCGCTTCTCTGTTACGTCAAGGACCACCCCCCAGCCCATGTTAAAAGAAGGAGCCCTCCAGAAGAACAGTATAGATCTTACGATAACACAAAAAGGGCCACTACCACCCGCAAGTTTTAGTGCGAGACTTTTTTGCGTGTCTGTTACATTAGGACCACCCCCCAGCCTATGTTAAAAGATAGAGCCCTCCAGAAGAACAGTATAGATCTTACGATAACGCTAAAAGGACCACACCGGCTGCAGGTTTCAGCGTGAGACTTTTTTGCGTCTCTGTTATGTTGCATACTTTAAAAACATTGCCCCACCACGAAACGTATAACGTTTCTCATTGGATAGACAGAATTTTTGTAGGCGGAGCTTAAGGTTAAAATTGAGACCCTGATTGGTCAGATGAAAACACAGCCAGATAGTTTTTTTTTTTAAACCAACTTCGGTAAATTGTAGTAAGGAGAAGTTAGGAGTGAGTTAGTTACGAGACGGCGAGCTGGATGGCTGCAGCGCAGGCCGCCGTCCCCCTGACGAACACCGACAAGGTAATGAACGCACGCAATGCCGCATAACAGCGCATAAAGCTTCACTCAGAACAACAGAAGTCTCATCTGTTACACCTCCTTTTTGCGTAATACTAGTGTCGATCCTCAATTAAAGCTCATGGTGTTCACATTTGCCACTTGAAGTAAAAATCTGAAAAGCGATGATTTTTCTGTTATATAGTTATTGAGAAGCCACATCAGCCACTGTATTTTTACGACAAGTTAGATAAGTTATTAAAGATAATTGAGCGTCACTGTAGACCATTTTGATAGTTTTTCTCTTTTGTGAAACTTAATTTAAACCTAGATTATAGATGTGATATGGCATAGGTCATCCTTCGATCCATTGTAGAGCTTGGAAACCCATTCAGGGAATATTCGTTCACATTTTTGTTGACTATAGTTGGTTTTTACCATCCTATATTAAAACACTTCCTTTTATCAATAGTGCAATTTACAAACAACGTTTTGTGAGTAGAACAAAATTTCCAATGGTAAACTTAACTGCTTTTTCGACGTTATTTTACCAGCTAACTAAAAATAGGAAAGCCTTGAACCCCTTCCACTAAATTTAGTTAGTATTAAGATTCTTTTACAGGGACTGCAGTGGAGCTGACGCTGAGATCATTTAGTGTTTGGTTATATCATCTCTAGTCTCACTGAACCCTTCTGAATTGTACATGTCATGTGTGGTCTGGCGTCTCCTTACCAGCAAAAGGTCCCAGGTTCAAACTAGTCAATTCCCTAAAAAACATGCTCAGAGCATTGTTGCGCAAAAGTGGTAGGGAGACACGATATAGAACAAACAGACACCAACATGAATGAAACTTCCTGGCAGATTAAAACTGTGTGCCCGACCGAGACTCGAACTCGGGACCTTTGCCTTTCGCGGGCAAATGCTCTACCAACTGAGCTACCGAAGCACGACTCACGCCCGGTACTCACAGCTTTACTTCTGCCAGTGTCCGTCTCCTTCTACCAACATGAATGTTTAGAAAATGGCGACCCTGCCAGGATTGTAAAATACCATGATTGAAGGTCGACCACATGCCTAACTACGTCAGAAAAATACCTGCTGAACAATTTTCGTAGAAATAATTTTTTTTTCTTAAACTTATACATAGTCGAAAACAATAGCTGCAGCGATAGATTGTAAGAAGTATTCAATAAACAGTGAGTCATTGTAGCAGAAACAATAGCATAATTAAGTTATGAATTTTAATATTGTTAGAATTACGTTTTCTCTCCTATGCATGCGCACAGGTTGCGGATACACCGTTGACAAGTTGGTTATGACCCAAAAAGTAAGTGAATGGTTTGTCAAGTCGTATATGAAAAAATTTAAGGAAAAGCGTGAGATCGTATGAGCGCATGTTGACGCTAAGTAGGGCTCGTGAATTGCTTTTAAAACAGAAAATAAGGGATTCGAAAAGATTGGCAATGGCAGATCGAGACTTTGACCGAATTGAGGTAGAGACCCCACATGAAAATGGACAGAGAATAGAGGACTTTACAACAGACGATGCAGTATCGCCAGAAATAGGACAGATAACGCACCATAACGAGGATAATGTACGCCAAGGCACAGAAAACCTAGGTCAGCATACGACAGAGAAGCAGGGAAGTAGAGAGACAGTCGATGAGGATTCTAACTTGCGTCTTCAATATGTAGAATACATAGTACAAGTAATCAGATCTGCCTCACCACAGAGTACAAGGATTGCGAGCAGAAACGTGTCACAGCACAGTTCAATGCAATCGGTTGCGAACTAACACTTGGGCGAAAACACAGAGCGTAGGACGTCGGAAGAAAACGCAATAGGACCCACCAATCTGGCAGTATTATTACAACAAATTACGGAAACCATGATAAGGCAAAATAAAGACATAGCGAACCAAATTCAAATTCAGAATGCAGAGACCACGAGACAAATGCGTGAGATTAAAGAACAAAACAAAAAAATTCAGTTACACCTAAGTCATATCGAAGACGCGGCAAAAGAATTTCGAGAAGTGATAGGAAACTTAATAACAGGTTACAATCAGTTGTGAACAGACATTGACAAGGTACAAGTGGACGTACAAACATTGCGTAATGACACTCAGGACGAGATCAAAATATTACGTAACAACACCCAGGGAGAAGTCAAGAAACTAGAGAAACAGATAAACGAAATTACTAGACAAGCAGCAGACACAGAGCGTAAAATTCTTTAAAACAGTGTGTTACACAATCGTATCACAAAAGCAGCGCTGAAAAGATATGATAACCGCATAGTCAAAATAGAAGCGCAAACGAAGAGACAATTTCAGAAATTGCAAGCAGAGTTGTTGCAAACCATTGCAGAGCTTAGTGAGCAGGATCAAACAAGCACAGAGTCTGCAACCACATCCGTATCTGTAACAGCACCGAAAAACAAGCAATTAACGAAGATATTACGCATTTGCGATTCCAATCACAGGCGGAAAGCAACATACGTGAAATCAGAAATGAACAAAACGTCATCAAAAACACATGCGGAACTACAAATGTATGTTTCAAGACAGTCTGGATCGTGCAATGAAGCGGCAATGTTAGCCAGAGAAGATACCCAACCAATACGTGACAATGGATAGCCAGATCGCGAAGAGTACAGTGCAATGCATTCAGCTACACGTTCACAACTGATGGAAGGAAATTATTGCGTACCACTCGAACGATACTACGCAAGGGTACCCGTAAGTTACAGTGGACAATATGCAATGGATCTACCACAACCGGAAAGAACGACGGAAGAAATGATCAGAAACAAAAGTGGCGAAGAATCGCGAATTTCATATGGAACTATGACGAAGTACGACAACGATCATTTCCTCACAGTCAGAAAATTTCAACTCTTTCAAGTAGGAAACTCATTACATCCACGAAATTTTATTGATCAATTCCGAGTAGGATTACCAGAACACTGGACGCTAGCACACATGTCAGAAACAGTTGCAGAAACCATGCAGAATGTTGCAGCGACATGCCAATCGTACGAAGATTTCAGAGAGAAGTTTCTCTCACGATATTGGTCCAGCGAAACACAGAACAGAGTGAAGTACGAATTATCGCAGAACCCATATTTTGAAAATTCAGGAGAGAGGAGACCCGTGAAATTTTTCGAATTAATGGCAAAGAAAAATCATTGCTTAGATGTACCATACAATGGCGGAGAGTTGATTAAATTATGCGCGATGAAGCTACTATTGAAATACCAGCAATCATTAATAGGTCGCGGAGGCAATGACGTGGAAGCATTTAAAGGTATTCTAAGGCAGTTAGGGTTCATATTTGCGGAAGATGACGCAAGAAAAAGACGAATGCGCAAGACACAGTACGAAGAAACAATAATTACGAACCATGTGATAACTTCACACCAAGAAACGACAATAGATTTCAGCATAGAACCAGTTACGGATTAAGAAGAGAATATGGGAATAACTATAATTCACCCAGGAACGGCAACAACTATTACAGATGGAATAACGACAACTGGAACAGGTACTGGAGAACCAATAGACCGACAAATTATCAACAAAGTAACCACAATCAACAAGCTGAACAAGAAAAACGAATACAGATAGAAGAGGTCGAGGTACGACCATCATACCCCGATGAAAGTTCAATTTTACAGCTAAGCGCCCATGCCAAAGAGAATGACGCACCGACCCAGGACAATTGCAGCACCTGGAACAGCGAAGTAAAAATCTTAACACGAGAAGAGAAGAAGGAAGAAACAAATCCGCAGGGACCAGATGAAAACGAAGACAAGAAAATAACAATATCATGTTGGGACGAAATTAATTGGGAGAATACTGACGAGGAAGATGAATTACCAGAGGCATGCACAAAGAATGTAGGAGGAAAGGACGAAGTAATGAGTATTGCAGAGCTATTTGAGATAGAAACCAGGGAAAGCCAATTCAATGAGGATAATGCGCAGTCGACAGAAGTTGAAAATATGTTACAAGTGGGCACACAACCCAACGTATATAATGAAGGAAGTTATGAAGCGATAATTAGAGCATTTAGATGCGATTATATGGAATTAGCGACGAAGACGGAGAAGATAGACGAGGATGAGGACAAAGTAGAGGATGTAGAAGAAAGCGTAAATGAAGGAAGAAATAGAGAAGAGGAAACAAAAAAAAAAAAGAAGTAGCAGTCGAAGCCTATCCTACAGAAAGTTCGAATTCACAAGGGAAATTCATAAAAAGACTCATGTATGATTCAGTGGAGGATTCGTTGATGCAAGAGGAAGAAGAACAGAACCAACCATTTCAAATTCAACCAGTTGTGAAGGCCATGGTAAAGCATATCCCAGTCAATATTGTAATTGATAGCGGAAGCGATCTGACTGCGATCTCAGAAAATTTCTTCATGCAGCGTAATGCCAATGAGGAATTGCCAGTTCTGAAAACATGTAAGATTAAAGTAAGAGGTCCTATTAGAAACAATGCTGCAGAAGTTACGAGACAAACAAGGTTAACTCTTTCGTGCCAAGGTCAAAAGATCGAAGCCAACTTCGTGATTATACCTAAACTAACTGTAGATTTGATTATACGTGCAGATTTTTTAAATGAGAGATGAGCGATAATAGATATGGGGAAAGATAGCGTAACATTAGGGAATGTTACACTTCTCTTTGAGAAAAAGCTAACATTAGAAGAATTACCAGTTATAAACAAACAATTAAGAATGACGCGAGATAAAGAGGATGAAGAATTAGAATGCTATGCACAAAAGAAGGAATCGCCTCAACTCATGTTAGAAGTCCATAAAAAAGTCGAAGAAAAATTACAAGTAGTTCAAGGTATTTCGGAACACAGTAAAAGAGAATTAGAGGGTATTTTACGAGATAAATCAGAGGTATTTTTATTTCGGACACAGTAAAAGAGAATTAGAGGGTATTTTACGAGATAAATCAGAGGTATTTTTATTTCGGACACAGTAAAAGAGAATTAGAGGGTATTTTACGAGATAAATCAGAGGTATTATTACCTAAGCACAATATTTCAAGATAATGTTGCAGATAAGATCGTCAGGAGAAAGAAGAATGAAGAGAGAGGAAGGTGGGAAAAAGAAAGTAGTTCCAATAATAACATCAATAGTACCATAGATTAAGATGAAGGGATGGAGCGTAGATAGTCTAACAGCATGAAATACAAAAATGCTATACACCACGACATTACACAAAAATAAAAAATACACGAATTTGAGGATTCTTGAATAGACGTTAAAACTCCAAATATCTTAGAATTGTAACATAGAAAGCGCTCCGAAATTTGTAAAGCTTTTTAAGAAGGCGCAAAACAATGTATGTACTTGACATATGTTAGATGATTATAAGTAAAACTTTTTATAAAAACCATTGTAAAAACTTCAGCAAGGAAGAGATGCAACGACCCACAAGTTCCAATGCGAGAAGTATAAAGAAAGAAAAGGACGTAATTACCAAGACATGATTCCTACAAGCGAGAGAAGGGAACGACAGCGCGACCAACAGAGGGACCTTGTAGAGCAGTAAATCAGTCCACTCCACGGAACAACGCAGAGACGCGACGGGACGCCGAACATCAGAAGGGACGGGTGCAGGGACACCAGATTTTGACCGCTTGTAAACCCCCGAGTCTCCGACTCAGCAGAGCGAGCAAAAAACGGCCCAACGAAAAGACCGCTTGGGCAAGCCACCACAGGCAAAAAAAATGCGTGAAAGTCACACTACTGCTATTAAACAGCACGCTGATGCACGAAACTGAAGAAGAAAACTTCCACAAAGTAGAAAATGACACGCCCAAACAATTTATCAAACTGTTACTAAGAGGAGAACTTCAAAGCGACTAGTTATCAATAAATATTTCCATATCCTGCCCAGAGAAGAACCAAGAATCAAGTAAGAAGCAGAGAAAATGCAGGAAGAACAGAACATTCACAAGATTGAGACCAAGAAAGAAGATGGGTGAAGAATAGACGACATACCTTCCCAAATCCCTATCCTACTGTAAACTAGTTGTCTGCGAAGTATTACAACGAAACACGACCACTGTCAGCGACACATAATGATCACTTTCACACACACAAAGCCAGTAAACCACGAGATTCTGCACTCACAGCTCCATTCCATTATGGGACCTCCACAACAACAACACACACTTGCAAAGCCGACAAGGAACGACGAACGAAGCTGGACATCAAATACTTGCCCACATCCATCTCGCTCAAGTCCATCACCTTTGTGCAAAAACATTAGCCAACCTCATGCTCAAACATTCATAGGATTATGTGAATGTGTGAAATCAAATTATGTGATGTAGGAACTATGCAAAAGGAACGTTTGAAATACTAAATAAGTTAAGCACACCAGACAGCTAATAAACTAGAAAATAACAGTCATTGACTATGGACTTAAGTAAAACATAGACTATCGATAAAAACAAGTCATTAGTTCTGAAATGGACAGTATATAAAGAAACAATATGCCACTTATTTTCTCTTCATAAAAATAAAAGAATAACTATATTTTACTTATTTTCTCCTTATAAAAACAAAGAATAAAAAATTATCTTGTTGGATGTTTTCCCTTTTTTTAACATTTGTACCATTTGTTAGAATAATATCTCAATACTTGTGTATGTATATTTCTTTGTCAAAGCAATTCTTGGAAATAATTCGTATTTGTTAGTGTAACAATGTTGAAATGAGTGTGTAGAAACAAAAACATTTTACTTGCACATGATATTTAGAAAATATTTTAGGAATAGATTTTACTTAATCAGTACATTTATAAAAACAAAATTTCTAAGAAAATCCATGTGCAAGACTCCTCAATTTCGATAGCACACTTCTTAAAAAACAAACTTCACACTTAAATAAAGAAAGAAAATAATTAAAAATTAATAATAGTGTAAAAATCTTCCTTTCTTCTCATTTTTAATTATAATGTGGAAGAGTGTAAAAATATAAATTAGTAATACAAAGTAGCATAGAATAGAATAATGTGGCTGAACAGTACGCAACAAAATTTTGATAAATTAGAAATTTTTTGACTGACCTTGACAACGATTCAATCATTGCCTGTATTCAGTGCAAAAATTAAGTTCGAAGGGTGGTGATATGTGAGATGTTAGGCAAATCCAACACCTTCCATGAAAACCCGGAGATGATAAGCAAATGCAGGAGTATGTTACATAGCTAAGAATAAATCGTGACATTAAATTAACCAAAGTAATACGAGTAACAAGTGAGCAAATGGGATACCACAGACTAACACAAGAATGCCTAAATGCATATTGTACCTTCCCACCATGAGGCAGGTGCAGTTCCGAGAGGAGAAACGAGACAAAAACCGAGAGGAGAACCGTGTTAAGCTAGAAGGCCCTATGATAAGGGACGGACTGGACACCCACGTCGCCAGCTAATCACTAGGGCCACACAGCCCGCATGTTTTAGCCTACCTCAAGGCTACCACCCGCACGTTTTAGCGTGAGACTGCTTCGCGTCTCTGTTACGTAAAGGACCGCCCCCCCTCCCCCCAGCAGATGTTAAAAGCTAGAGCCCTCCAGAAAAACAGTATAGATCTTACGATAACACAAAAAGGGCCACTACCACCCGCAAGTTTTAGCGTGTGACTTTTTAGCGTGTCTGTTACATTAGGACCACCGCCAGCCCATGTTAAAAGATAGAGCCCTCCAGAAGAACAGTATAGATCTTACGATAACGCTAAAAGGACCACACCAGCTGCAGGTTTTAGCGTGAGACTTTTTCGCGTCTCTGTTACGTTGCAAACTTTAAAAACATTGCCCCACCACGAAACGTATAACGTTTCTCATTGGATAGACAGAACTTTTGTAGGCGGAGCTTAAGGTTAACATTGAGACCCTGACTGGTCATATGAAAACACAGACAGATAGTTTTTTTTAAACCAACTGCGATAAATTGTAGTAAGGAAAAGTTAGGAGTGCGTTAGTTCCGAGACGGCGAGCTGGATGGCTCCTGCGCCGGCCGCCGCCCCCCTGACGAACACCGACAAGGTAATGAACGCACGCAATGCCGCATAACAGCGCATAAAGCTTCACTCAGAACTGCAGAATTCTCATCTGTTACACCTCCTTTTTGCGTAATACTAGTGTCGATCCTCAATTAAAGCTCATGGTGTTCACATTTGCCACTTGAAGTAAAAATCTGAAACGCGATGATTTTTCTGTTATATAGTTATTGAGAAGCCACATCAGCCACTGTGTTTTTACAAGTTAGAAAAGTTATTAAAGATAATTGAGGGTCACTGTAGACCATTTTGATAGTTTTTCTCTTTTGGAAACTTAATTTAAACCTAGATTATAGATGTGATATGGCATAGGTCATCCTTCGATCCACTGTAGAACTTGGAAACCCATTCAGGGAATATTCGTGCACATTTTTGTTGAACACAGTTGGTTTTTACCATCCTGTATTAAACACTTCCTTTTATCAATAGTGCAATTTACAAACAATGTCTTGGGTGGAGGGTGTGGTGACAGAAGGTTACCATTGTTGCGACAAAAAAATCGCTGTATAGCTCAGAAGAGCTGATAAGGGAAGAGAGGATCTACATAGTCAGGGATATGCAGCAGCCATTCAAACCAAGTATGTAATGTTCAGCTAAACATTATACCACAGTGTGGTTTACTTTACCCTTGGCCACAGTTTGGTGGTGGCCATTCATCATGGTGGGCAGCTGGTTAATAGTCATGGTAATATAAAAAAGTGTGCAATCATTGCACACCTTTTTGGTATATGACATGGCTGCTGTCAAGTTGGTCCAACATCTGATGGGGTAGGATAAGCCTTGACAGGACCAGAAAACGACGTGCTGGGTGGATAGATCTTGCATCTGTTTCTTCCCAAGGGATATGATCTCTGTGGCAAGGAGCTGGGACTGGGAGTCGCATACAGATGGACTAGGATGTTGTGTAAATTGGTTAGACAGTGGAACACCAGTTAAGGGGGGAGGGGGGGCGGAAGGACCTTTGCTAGGATGTCCCTCATTTCAGGGCATGAAGAATGGTAGTCAAATCCCTAACAATGGATGTGATTCAGTTATTCACATCCGGATTTGTATTAGGTAACTAAAGAGCACTCTTTTCTAGCTGGTTCTTTGCAGATTGTGGCTGAGTGTGGATATGGCATCGGATATACACTCCTGTAAATGGAAAAAAGAACACATTGACACCGGTGTGTCAGACCCACCATACTTGCTCCGGACACTGCGAGAGGGCTGTACAAGCAATGATCACACGCACAGCACAGCAGACACACCAGGAACCGCGGTGTTGGCCGTCGAATGGCGCTAGCTGCGCAGCATTTGTGCACCGCCGCCGTCAGTGTCAGCCAGTTTGCCGTGGCATACGGAGCTCCATCGCAGACTTTAACACTGGTAGCATGCCGCGACAGTGTGGACGTGAACCGTATGTGCAGTTGACGGACTTTGAGCGAGGGCGTATAGTGTGCATGCGGGAGGATGGGTGGACGTACCCCCGAATTGCTCAACACGTGGGGCGTGAGGTCTCCACAGTACATCGATGTTGTCGACAGTGGTCGGCGGAAGGTGCACGTGCCCGTCGACCTGGGACCGGACCGCAGCGACGCACGGATGCACGCCAAGACCGTAGGATCCTACGCAGTGCCGTAGGGGACCGCACCGCCACTTCCCAGCAAATTAGGGACACTGTTGCTCCTGGGGTATCGGCGAGGACCATTCGCAACCGTCTCCATGAAGCTGGGCTACGGTCCCGCACACCGTTAGGCCGTCTTCCGCTCACGCCCCAACATCGTGCAGCCCGCCTCCAGTGGTGTCGCGACAAGCGTGAATGGAGGAACGAATGGAGACGTGTCGTCTTCAACGATGACAGTCGCTTCTGCCTTGGTGCCAATGATGGTCGTATGCGTGTTTGGCGCCGTGCAGGTGAGCGCCACAATCAGGACTGCATACGACTGAGGCACACAGGGCCAACACCCGGCATCATGGTGTGGGGAGCGATCTCCTACACTGGCCGTACACCTCAGGTGATCGTCGAGGGGAAATTGAATAGTACACGGTACATCCAAACCGTCATCGAACCCATCGTTCTACCATTCCTAGACCGGCAAGGGAACGTGCTGTTCCAACAGGACAATGCACATCCGCATGTATCCCGTGCCACCTAACGTGCTCTAGAAGGTGTAAGTCAACTACCCTGGCCAGCAAGATCTCCGGATCTGTCCCCCATTGAGCATGTTTGGGACTGGATGAAGCGTCGTCTCACGCGGTCTGCACGTCCAGCACGAACGCTGGTCTAACTGAGGCGCCAGGTGGAAATGGCATGGCAAGCTGTTCCACAGGACTACATCGAGCGTCTCTACGATCGTCTCCATGGGAGAATAGCAGCCTGCATTGCTGCGAAAGGTGGATATACACTGTACTAGTGCCGACATTGTGCATGCTCTGTTGCCTGTGTCGATGTGCCTGTGGTTCTGTCAGTGTGATCATGTGATTTATCTGACCCCAGGAATGTGTCAATAAAGTTTCCCCTTCCTGGGACAATGAATTCACGGTGTTCTTATTTCAATTTCCAGGAGTGTATGTTTGCAGACTGTGTATGGGGGTAGTGCCTGACTGTGAAAGCCTTTGTGAGACCTTTAGCACACTGAACAAACTAGTTCTTGTCACTACTGCTACTCCATATCCAGGTAATCACAGTGTCTGTGAGGGATTTTTTGGTGCAGAAGGGATGGCAGGGGTCTAAATGGAGGTAGGGTTGGTGGTTGGTGAGTTCAATGTGCACAGAGGTGTGGATGGAGCCATGAGAGAGGAGGAGGTCAACGTCCAGGAAGGTAGCTTATTGGGTTGAAGTGGACCATGTGAAGCAACTGAGAGAGAAGGCATTGAGGTTGTGAATAAGGAGGATGTGGTATATTGACCCTGAGTCGGAGCGCAGATCTTATGTCTTGGGAGGCAAGGAAGGATTTGTGTAGATATACCATAAACCAGATGGTGAATTGTTTGTATACATTCCTTTCAAATGAGGAGTAACTATGAGTAAGGAGAAAGATAAAAAGATTTCGAGAGGTGAGATAGTGTGCTTTGGGTTTGAAGGACATTGGGAGAGGTACTGTTCAATAGTGGCAAGACCATGAGCAGGAGGGATTCTGTTGTATAGGGAAATGGCATCAACCATAATGAGCAAGTAAAGATATAGTAGTGATCGAGACCCAATGAAGGAAGTGGTTGGTGTCTTCGACGTGAGAAGCTAGATTTCAGGCAATTACTTGGAGGTGTTCATCAAACAGGGAGCACAATAACCAGTTACCATGGGTCATCCAGAAATTTTGAGTTCATGGATTTTGGAGACTATTTAAAAGGTGGATGTGTGGGGTGTCATAGTGATGAGGAAGGAAATGAGTTTGATGACGAAGTTCTATGAAGGCAGCATGGCTTTAAGCAGGAATTTGTGGTTATTCTGAACTTCTTTGATGGGATCACTCTGGCAGAGTTTGTAGGTGGAGGAGTCAGAGAGCTGGCAAAGGCCTTCTGACAGGTAGCCACTGCGATTCATAGCGATAGTGGTGAAACCTTTGTCTGAAGGTAGGATGATTACCTCAGGATGTGTCTGGAGGCTATGTATGGCTGTTCTTTCTTCTGCTGAAAAGTTTGTGTTCTTAGGAAGGGACCTGGAGAAAGATGATGAGGTTAAGTTGGAGGCAAGAATGCCGGGAAGGTGACCACAGTGCGCTCAGTTGGGAGAGGGAAGGATCCCAATTGGATGTTGATATGAACTGGGAGTTGCAGAGTTCAATGTTGGGGCTCGGTCGGGTTCGGTTACAGCGATTATTGGCAAGGAAGTGTTTCCATTGCAGGCACTGGTAGACGAAAAGTAGGTCTTCGACAGTTCTAACATGGTTAAATTTGGATGTGGAGCTCAAGGTGAGACGTTTGGATAGGACTGAAACTTCTGTGGGGGCGAAGATTAACAACAGTGTTCTGCTATTCTTTCAGCTCTGGAATTAGTAGAGTGCTATCAGAAAGATTTTGGGGATATGGCAATTTCAAAAGTTCAGCTAGGTAGGGTCTGGGTGCTATGAGTGGTTGGCAAGGGGGAAAGGAGTAGCATAGGGGTATGATAGAGGTGGCTGGCCGGAGTGGCGGTGTGGTTCTAGGCGCTACAGTCTGGAACCGCGAGACCGCTACGGTCGCAGGTTAGAATCCTGCCCTGGAATAGATGTGTGTGATGTCCTTAGGCTAGTTAGGTTTAAGTACTAAATTATAGGGGACTGATGACCTCAGAGGTGGAGTCCCATAGTGCTTAGAGCCATTTGAACCACTTTTTTGTGATAGAGGTGTCCCAAGGCTGCAGTAGAATGTCAGCCAGCTAGATAACTTATGGATGTAGTGCCTTGAGTGCTCTTTCAGGTGATGGTGTATGTAGCAGGGACTGCACATTAGGTGTCTCTTGTGGAGGGAGCGAAGGTGGTCCTGAGACACATGTGCCAAGTTTGCAAGGGAGAGGGACTGGTGGAATTCTAAAAGGCAAAGGTCATTGTGAAAGGAGCGGCGGAATATAGAGAAAGGAATTGATGGTGATGAGGGGAGGGGGTCTATGGTTTAGTCATTTTTTAAAGAACAGGATGTTGGACTGGGATTTCGTCACGAAATGGGTTTTCGTCATGAATAGGGACATTTCTCTCGGCTGGTGCTGAAAGATAGAGCAGGTATCCATTGTGACAGAGATGGTGTTGGGGGAAAAATGAAACAACAGATGAAAGAGGCGAGTGAAGGCGTTATGTGGCTGTAAAGTGAGTTGTATAACAGTAAAAGACGTGTAGAAACGCGAACGGTTAACCTAAAATACGCAAACACGTAAAAATAAGCTAAAATACGTAAAATGGCACACACACAAATACGTAAAATGCGTCCAAAAATGTGGAATGAAAGGAGGGAATAGTTGATAGATGGGAATATGTGTATGTTGGGATAAGCGTAGAGTGGGTGACTGGTTAGGTCGAAGTTCACAAGTTTGTGTGACGCAGTTAAGGGTGGAAAATGACAGCTGAAAAGACGAGAATATCAGGGGGGAACGCGATCAATAGGAATGGTTTCCTTCATAGGTGGGAAGAATTTGGGCAAGACATGCTGCAATCACAAACCGCGCTGCCTCGTAGCTGTGTGCTCCGCACAGACGAGACAGTCGGTATCGTGTGGCTGGGTTGTCAGAGCGTGTGCAGTGAAAAAACCATGGGAAAGTAGAGAAAGAATGGACATACAGTAATACGTTAGAGAATACTAACAAAGGAAAACGTCAGAGATGTAAGGAGAGCCATTAGGGTGTTTCCCTTTCTGAAGAAGGCTTGGTCGAGAGCTCAATGCCTAACAGCCTTTTAGTAATGGCTGTCTGGATATCAACGTGTCCTCTTTACAGTAAGTAGCACTCTGCACTTTTAGAGGTCACTAAGGCCGATATTAATAACTTACACCAAAATTTAACTAGTATCGTTGGTACGAAAGCGCCCTTGCAGTATTTCAGAGCTCATCATGTTCAAGAAAGAAAGCTATATTACTCTGATCAGTCAGATCATTACGACCACCTGCGTAATAGCCAGTATGTCCACCTTTCGCACGGATAACAGTGACATGCAAGCAGTGAGGCACAGATAGATTGCTGGAGGATTTGGCACCACATCCGCACACACAAGTCAGAGCTGAAGTGCCAGCACATCAATTGGAACTCGTCAATGTCTTCCTCAAACCACTTCATCACACACAGTCCTGGCATTATGACATGGTGCATTACTTCGTTGAAAAATGCCATGGCCAACAGGAAACCTGATCTTCATGAAGGAGTGTACGTGGTCTGCAAGCAGTGTAAGATACTCCTTGCCCATCGTTGTGCCTTGCACTAGCTCCATTGGACCGATGGATGTCACCATGAATGTTCCCTAAAGCACAATGGAGCCGCCGCCAGCATATCTCCATCCCGCAGTAGAGGTGCCGAGGAGGTGATCTCCTGGAAGACGACCGATTCGCGCCCTGCCATCGGCATAAGGAAGAAGGCATCAGGATTCATGAGATTGTGCAGCACTCTTTACTGCGTCAATGTTCAGTGCCGATGGTCGCATCCCCATTTCAGTTGTAGTTACTGATGTTGTGGTATTAACATTGCCACATGTATGCATCATCGGCTGCAGAGGCTCATTGTTAGAAGTGTTCGGTGCATTATGTGTTGAGAAACACTTATACTGTACCCAGCAGAAAAGTCTGATGTTAGTTCAGCCACATTTCCCCATCTGTCTTGTATTAACAGCCTGCTCAGACTACGACAACTGACAACTGCAATGAGGGGCTCCAGCCAGATCCATAGCGTCTTGATGTGGGTTCACCTTGTTTTCGCCATGTGTTGAAGACTCTCCCCATAGCACTCCTCGAACACATAAAATGTCACGCAGTTTCGAAAATCTCGTGAAGGACATCCTGGCGATCTGTCCTCATGGAATTTCAGATAGACAGCACCCTCACTGATACTACATGAATAATGCATGTGAATGATTAGCAGTCATTCCACGCCAGATGATGATGCTATCACCTCGACAGGTTTGTACCGATAGTAGGTCGGTTGTCGTAAGTATTAGGACAAAGCAGTTTCTAACCTACTGTACATTGCTTCCAGATGTGTCCAAGATGGCGGCGATGACGTCAGAGTTTCAGGGATAGCATAAGGGAACAATTGACAGCAGTGGGGGAAAGAAATACAGTTGAAGAAGAATGGGTAGCTCTGAGGGATAAAGTAGTGAAGGCAGCAAAGGATCAAGTAGGTAAAAAGACAGGGCTAGTAGAAATCCTTGGGTAACAGAAGAAATATTGAATTTAATTGATGAGAGGAGAAAATATAAAAATGCAGTAAATGAAGCTGGCAAAAAGGAATACAAACGTCTCAAAAATGAGATCGACAGGAAGTGCAAAATGGCTAAGCAGGGATGGCTAGAGGACAAATGTAAGGATGTAGAGGTATATCTCACTAGGGGTAAGATAGATACTGCCTACAGGAAAATTAAAGAGACCTTAGGAGATAAGAGAACCACGTGTATAAATATCAAGAGCTCAGATGGCAACCCAGTTCTAAGCAAAGAAGGGAAGGCAGAGAGGTGGAAGGAGTATATAGAGGGTCTATACAAGGGCGATGTACTTGAGGACTGTATTATAGAAATGGAAGAAAGTGACGATGAAGATGAAATAGGATATACGATACTGCGTAAATAGTTTGACAGAACAGTGAAAGACCTGAGCCAAAACAAGGCCCCAGGAGGAGACAACATTCCATTAGAAATACTGATGGCCATGGGAGAGCCAGTCCCTACAAAACTCTACCATCTGGCGAGGAAGATGTATGAGACAGGCGAAATACCCTCAGACTTCAAGAAGAATATAATAATTCCAATCCCAAAGAAAGCAGGTGTTGACAGATGTGAAAATTACAGAACTATCAGTTTAATAAGTCACAGCTAGAAAATACTAACACGAATTCTTTACAGACGAATGGAAAAACTGGTAGAAGTCGACATTGGGGCAGATCAGTTTGGATTCCGTAGAAATATTGGAACACGTGAGGCAATACTTACTATACGACTTATCTTAGAAGGAAGATTAAGGAAAGGAGAACCTACGTTTCTAGCATTTGTAGACTTAGAGAAAGCTTTTGACAATGTTGACTGGAATACTCTCTTCCAAATTCTAAAGGGGGCAGGGGTAAAATACAGTGAGCGAAAGGCTATTTACAATTTGTACAGAAACCAGATGGCAGTCATAAGAGTTGAGGGGCATGAAAGGGAAGCAGTGGTTGGGAAAGGAGTGAGACAGGGTTGTAGCCTCTCCCCAATGTTATTCAATCTGTATATCGAGCAAGCAGTAAAGGAAACAAAAGAAAAATTCGGAGTAGGTATTAAAATCCATGGAGAAGAAATAAAAACTTTGAGGTTCGTCGATGAGATTGTAATTCTGTCAGAGACAGCAAAGAACTTGGAAGGTTAGATGAATGGAATGAACAGTGTCTTGAAAGGAGGATATAAGATGAACATCAACAAAAGCAAAACGAGGATAATGGAATGTAGTGGAATTAAGTCGGGTGATGCCGAGGGAATTAGATTAAGAAATGAGACACTTAAAGTAGTAACGGAGTTTTGCTATTTGGGGAGCAAAATAAGTGATGATGGTCGAAGTAGAGAGGATATAAAATGTAGACTGGCAATGGCAAGGAAATCGTTTCTGAAGAAGTGAAATTTGTTATCATCGAATATAGATTTAAGTGTCAGGAAGTCGTTTCTGAAAGTATTTGCATGCGGTGTAGCCATGTATGGAAGTGAAACATGGGTGATTAATAGTTTGGACAGGAAAAGAATAGAAGCTTTCGAAATGTGCTGCTACAGAAGAATGGTGAAGATTAGATGGGTAGATCACATAACTAATGAGGAGGTATCGAATAGAATTGGGGAGAAGAGGAGTTTGAGGCACAACTTGAGGAGAAGTAGAGACCAATTTAGCATTGGAGGGCAGCGTGGAGGGTAAAAATCGTAGAGGAAGACCAAGAGATGAATACATTAAGCAGATGCAGAAGGATGTAGGTTGCAGTAAGTACTGGGAGATGAAGAAACTCACAAAGGATAGAGAAGCATGGAGAGTTGCATCAAACCAGTCTCAGGACTGAAGAACAACAACAATCCCCCTCCCCCAGAAAAATTGTGGGAAGCTCAAATTCCAACAGGATAATGCATCACAGTACAGTTAATTGAAGAAAATTGCAGGAAGATAGGTAACTCGGGCTATCCACTTCTTCCTATGAACTGGTGCTTCGTTTGAATTTTAGTGGTAAACAAAGGTTAATTCACATACTTCACCTTAGCTAAGAAAATGGCACAAAAACTGATGTACTAACCTGAATCACACGACCGCCACCTCCTCCTCAGTATTCATGGGAATAGACTTGGACATAAATCTTTATTTATACAATTTCATACAGTACGGCCATCTGGTGTGTTCACCACGAGTTCCAGACTCCAACTGACTTACACAGCGCCACCACCAGAGGTCACTGTTGTCCAAGATGGCAGCCATGGCGTCAGGTAATGATACAAGTACCGTTATCCAAGATAGTAGAAAACAGTGTGTTTACCACGAGGCCTAGTGCATATTGACATCACCACAGAGCGCTACCATGGAAGTGGAATGAGTCTTCGCGAGTGCCACGCCCACCTGGACTTAGGAAATAGTTACACTCTCCACCACGATTCTCAACCAACCACCACATTCCCTTACCAACCCATGTTGTTGGACTAACGTGTACAAACGTGTGCTAACGTGTACTAACGTGCACAGCCCATGACGTCATACAGTGGGGTGGTCTTGACGTTAGTTGATGACACTTGTGCCACCCCCCACCCCCTTGGCAGGAAGTCGGAATTTTGGTGGAAGATAGGTCAATTAGGCTACATCCACTAACATAACCCCCTCCTCTCCCCTCTCAAGAAAAACGGCAGGAAGTTCAAATTCCAACATGATAATCCATCACACCACAGTTCTAAACCAAGAAAACTGCAGGAAAAAATCTCACTTGGGCTACCCCCAATAAGCTAAGTCACCCGACCGCCACCTCTTCCTGGAAACTGGTGTCATGTTTGGATTTTGGTGGTAAAGAAAAGTCAGTTCGATTATCTCTATTGAGCTAACAAAATGGCGCGAAAGAAAGGACACGTGGACTACCTCCAGTAACCATAGTCACCCAACCACCACCTCCTACTGGGGATTCATGGGAGAAAGCCTTCACTGGGCTAGTGGAGAGAGGAAGAAGTGCATTATATTTATTTTGGAACAATTTATTTGGTGATGGAGTATATTCATCGCACTGATACAAAACACACACTCTGACATGCTGGGAGTCACATCACACAGCTTACACACATGTGAACCACCAAAAACACTGCAAACACGCTTCCTAATTGTCAAATGTCGAGATCATGCAATAGTCTTTACTCAAAGAATACGAGCTACTACCGCCATCCGGAGTGTTCGCCAATGGGCCCAGAGCCCCACCAACCTAGTGCACCACACCACCACCAGAGCATGCTGTCATTGCCAGAAGTACGATTAACTTGTGGGTGTGATCCGATGCAGGTATGGACTTGAATGTAAAAACCTGATTCGAAATCATGGTCATCATTTCTAGCAGATAGCATAGCACTAGAGATCTGAGAAGCTACTGTACATTTTCTTATGACCTCTATCAGCACATCATCTACTACTACTGTTTGTGTTTCTTCTCAATCAATCATCACCTATACCTAAGTGGATATATCGCAAAACCTGTGATATGGTATCAAGACTGAATGCGCTACAAGTGCTATAGAATTATCAAGCTGGGGTGGTGTGAGGGAGTCGCAAATACTGCTTACAGACCACTTTCCTTAGCCGAATCACTTTCAAAATATGGTAATTTTATCACGAGATTGCATCGTGGGCTACGTGTTGGTCTAATAATACACATTCCTACAATCCCTATCATGGTATTTGTCTGCAAAAACCACCTCATTCATAGGTAATGTTGTACCTCGATTTCTAAAGCAGGTATAGCTTCTAACATGGATACTTGTGTGGAGATGTAGAACGAAGACCACTTGTGACAGTAACGTACAGTAGTTGTTGCGACTTCTTTTTAACATCTGACCGATTACGTCTCTCTTTCCAAAACACAGAGGTAGCACTCACAAGAGAAACCTAAGAGACATGCCCAGTCATTCTTGATTTTCAGTCAGTATTACTTTGCATAGTGCAGATTCATTTATTGGTCAAGTATAATTAGACTTAGTAGTAGTGGGGGTGCATGATATGTTCACATTTTAGTATCAGGTTTGTAATGTATGTATTTGTGTTCCGATATGTGTAAAGGAGATGACTTTGTCCAGTCATATTGGAGATATAGATATTTCCATTTCCAGAGCCACAGAAGGATGGATTTCCGATACGTGGCCCATTTTCCAACCGCCTAGACGACCAAATAGCGAACTAATACATAGTACGTGTTAGGCAGCTTTCATGATCAAGTGGAAATTTGAGAAGATTGTGTACAGAGGAGTGTTTGTGCTGGACTGTTATTCCCTCCCATGTAAATTGTTCGGTTGACTGCTTCTGCACATTCTCGCTTTTATTTAGTTGAGAGAAGATCGACTATGGTATGTGCATCTAGCATGTGGAATTCACGTTTGCATGTTCTCTAGACACGGGAAAGACATTAGTCAGCTTTTAAATTATAGGGATGATTTGGAATCTGTTACATCACAGAGTGGAAATATCATTTTCCTCTATTTGTTTCTAGTTACTCAGTTGTTTACAGCACGCTGCACCTTGCTAAAACTTGGGGTTTGTAGAGAACTAATTTCCGCTCTATATCTTGTGAATTACGTTGCGCTAGCTATCCCTAGAATGCTGCCTAGCGGTTGATATCGAGAAGTGTCTCGAAAATTGTATAATATTAGTGTGAACCATGCAAAAATATGTGTGTTCTTCTAATCCCCAAGTCTGGAGATGTAAGCAGAAAAGCGAGCAAACAAGAAAGCAGGTTTGGATCAGAAACAGTAACGCGTTTGTGACGAGGGGTGACGATCCCGAATTTGTAGAACGTGTCTGAGTACAACGTCAGTCCGCTGAGGGTGCTCTGATGTAAAAGAGATGCTTTTGTATGGCAGAGGATATGAATTGTATGTACATGGTATGCGGTGATATATTGCTGGGACGGAGATCGATTTCATGTTCTAGTATTCAAGCTCCTGTCCTCAGTGAGAGAGTGGTGTAAGTGAGTAAGAGTCTGTCTGTATTTGACGATATGTATGGCACTTCGCGAGATTTAGTTGGCGGTGCAATATGGTGCTCAGTGTATAACAGTTTATAGCCGCTGAATGTCACATTTGTAGAAAGAAATAAAAGGCTGACAGTGCTTCCGTAGGGCTGAGGAGCATCGTGACATATAGCCAATTTGTGTGTATGCATACTATAATTTTTTTGGGAGCTGTACACATATAAAAGATAATTGCACTGTTTGTGTAAAATGTTTATATATTGTATTGTAAAGTTACTGTGGCTTATGTTGTAGCATGACTAGAGGAGATGAGGGAGTGTCAGATCATGAGGGATATGTAGATTGAGCACATATATAACTGTGAGGGAATGAGAGAGATTTTTTACATGGAAAATTATGCGTGCTATAGATATGAATATTCATTCCTGAACCACAACTGTCAAGAGCAGAAATTACATGTACACTCCTGGAAATGGAAAAAAGAACACATTGACACCGGTGTGCCAGACCCACCATACTTGCTCCGGACACTGCGAGAGGGCTGTACAAGCAATGATCACACGCACGGCACAGCGGACACACCAGGAACCGCGGTGTTGGCCGTCGAATGGCGCTAGCTGCGCAGCATTTGTGCACCGCCGCCGTCAGTGTCAGCCAGTTTGCCTTGGCATACGGAGCTCAATCGCAGTCTTTAACACTGGTAGCATGCCGCGACAGCGTGGACGTGAACCGTATGTGCAGTTGACGGACTTTGAGCGAGGGCGTATAGTGGGCATGCGGGAGGCCGGGTGGACGTACCGCCGAATTGCTCAACACGTGGGGCGTGAGGTCTCCACAGTACATCGATGTTGTCGCCAGTGGTCGGCGGAAGGTGCACGTGCCCGTCGACCTGGGACCGGACCGCAGCAACGCACGGATGCACGCCAAGACCGTAGGATCCTACGCAGTGCCGTTGGGGACCGCACCGCCACTTGCCAGTAAATTAGGGACACTGTTGCTCCTGGGGTGTCGGCGAGGACCATTCGCAACCGTCTTCATGAAGCTGGGCTACGGTCCCGCACACCGTTAGGCCGTCTTCCGCTCACGCCCCAACATCGTGCAGCCCGCCTCCAGTGGTGTCGCGACAGGCGTGAATGGAGGAACGAATGGAGACGTGTCGTCTTCAGCGATGAGAGTCGCTTCTGCCTTGGTGCCAATGATGGTCGTATGCGTGTTTGGCGCCGTGCAGGTGAGCGCCACAATCAGGACTGCATACGACTGAGGCCCACAGGGCCAACACCCGGCATCATGGTGTGGGGAGCGATCTCCTACACTGGCCGTACACCTCTGGTGATCGTCGAGGGGACACTGAATAGTGCACGGTACATCCAAACCGTCATCGAACCCATCGTTCTACCATTCCTAGACTGGCGTGGGAACTTGCTGTTCCAACAGGACAATGCACGTCCGCATGTATCCCGTGCCACCTAACGTTCTCTAGAAGGTGTAAGTCAACTACCCTGGCCAGCAAGATCTCCGGATCTGTCCCCCATTGAGTATGTTTGGGACTGGATGAAGCGTCGTCTCACGCGGTGTGCACGTCTAGCACGAACGCTGGTCCAACTGAGGCGCCAGGTGGAAATGGCATGGCAAGCCGTTTCACAGGACTACATCCAGCATCTCTACGATCGTCTCCATCGGATAATAGCAGCCTGCATTGCTGCGAAAGGTGGATATACACTGTACTAGTGCCGACATTGTGCATGCTCTGTTGCCTGTGTCTATGTGCCTGTGGTTCTGTCAGTGTGATCAAGTGATGTATCTGACCCCAGGAATGTGTCAATAAAGTTTCCCCTTCCTGGGACAATGAATTCACGGTGTTCTAATTTCAATTTCGAGGAGTGTACATTGATCCATGTCAGACTGTTGTGGCAATCGTAATAATATTTAATTGTAGTTAGACTGGTAAATATGTTCCTGGCTTCCAATATTCTTGTGAACCTTGTATGTTTGTATTTTATTATCAGTAGACGGGTTTTGTGGGTTTAACTGTGAGTGCAGCTTAGCGATCTGTGAAAAATAATTTTAGCGCCGAAAGTCTCCTCCGCAGAAAACAATGGTGAACAGTGCTCCCACTGAACCCTTACCACACCTATAGCGTGATTGCGCCAGCGTTAAAAAGCACATGAGGATACGGTCTAGACCGAGCGTGAGTGCGATCTGTAAAAATAGGTCTTCACTCTCGTCTGGTCACATCAGCTACTGTGCCTGGGTGAATACGTACTTTGAGAGGAATTTCTGAGGTACGGTGTATGAATTGAAAGTCACTGCCTCATGGTTGCAGGCTGCTGTGCGTGACTTGGCAGCTGACGGCCGTGTCACTTTGCTGGTGGCCTCCAGTACGGTGCAGTCGACAGGGGGCTGCAGGCAGTGCTTGCTCATGTCTGTTGGATTATTTTGCGAGCAGGTCTGTAGGCTGTGCTGTGTTATTTGGGCAGTTAATGAGTTGATTTTGTGTCCGCACATGAGTGTACTGAATTATTTAGGAGCGGTGGAACAGTTTTTGTATAGCAATACTTGTGATGTCATGTGCGTTACACACACATATACACACACAAACACCCACACACCCACACATACATACACACACATACACACACATCATGAGTGGTGGAACAGCAAGATCTGTACGTGAGTGTCGGCGCAACACACACATCAGAAACGATTGAACATCACGATCAGTGACATTAGTATTCCACGTATCAGAGGTATCCTGTTAGAATGGCGGCAGAGAGATAGCGGTCGAACAGATGAGAAGGATGATAGCACACTCTGGTGGTGGTACTGTGCACTAGGTCAGCTGGGCTCCTGACCTCATGGCACACACTGAACGGCGGTAGTGGTTCAAATTGTTTAAATAAAGACTGCAGCATGATTTCGACAGCTGACAATGAGCAAGTATGTTTGCAGAGTCTTTGGCGGTTTGCATGTCTGTAGCCTGTGTAATATAACCCCCAGCATGTCAGAGCCTGTGTTTTGTATCAGTGCAATGAATATACTCCATCCCTAAATAACTAGTTCCAAAATAAATAAAGTATACTCCTTCCTCTCCACCAGCCCAGTGAAGGCTGAGTCCTTCTCCCACGAATCCCTAGGATGAGGTGGCGGTCGGATAAGTTATGCTAGTGGAGAAAGTCCAAGTGTCCTTTCTTTCTCGCCATTTTCTGAGCTCAGTAGATATACAGGAATTGACCTTTCTTTACCACCAAAATTCAAACTTGGCGCCAGTTTGTAGGAAGAGGTGGCGGTCGGATGACTTAGGTTAGTGGGGGTAGCGCAAGTGACATATTTTCCCGAGATTTTCTCGCTGAGGGAGAAATATTTACGAGTGCGACGATAAGAATGCAATGGGAATTTATTCACGTCTGTTGTACTAATGTAATGAAAACAAACACTCCAAACCGATATTTCACGTAAGTCACGTCCAATGAAAAACTATAACACAACCATTTGTGTGGCGTACTTATAATAATGTATCACTTATATTTTAGGATAATTAATCTGTAATCAAACATTAAAGAAAGCATGAAAACCGTGTGAAAATGAATCAAATGGTTCAAATTGCTCTGAGCACTATGGGACTTAACATCTGAGGTCATCAGTCCCCTATAACGTAGAACTACTTAAACCTAACTAACCTAAGGACATCACACACATCCATGCCAGGCAGGATTCGAACCTGCGACGGTAGTGATCGCGTGGTTCCGGACTGATGCGCCTAGAACCGCTCGGCCACTCTGGCCGGCCGGCGAAAATGAATCATAACTATTCGAAACCGGTAATGTGGCTGGTTGGTGTCTCAACATCAACAAAATTCCTGACATTTTGTTTCGAATAGACTGACGTGGTGTATGCAGATCTTGGAAGCAGAGAACAGCTTCTATTCCAGTGACCAGAACCCGATGAAATATTTAATTTCTCATTTTAACGAAAAGGTTAGAATATTTATTTGGCGTGATGTTGATGTCAAGTAGTTTCTGTTTAGGGAGACCATCCCTTCACAGTAGCTACAGCTGAGGAAAATCGTCTCTTTCTTCCGTTACACCGCGAACTTAGTCGTTGTGGGATGTCGGACAAATTCGCCCCATCTGCAGTTCGTCCTCGAGTATAATTTTGTCACAGTTGAGGTGTGGTGTATTGTCAGCAATAGAAGAAACGAAGTATAATGTACTATAATTTAACTACGACCTAAATCCGAATTACATTTCTATTCTCTGTGAAAAACCGTTTCATGTATGAAGTCCTTGGTTCACTTCTTTGAAAAGTGAATGTATTTTTACAGTCGTTTCCTGTCCCTGCTGGAACACAATTAAAGGTTAATTTCCGCTCATTAATAGAATTGCCGTAACGAGCAATGTATTCAAGTGATAATGTATTTTTGAAAAGTGTAGTGACTACCTGTCGTGCATGTGAGAAACGTTGTGTACTTCAAATAAAGAGGCACATAATTTTCATTTGTCTTGGATTATCCACCAAACAAAGCGTTATAGAAAGCAATTTGTGGGAAACACGTTCGCACCTTTTATAAGGTAGAAATGACCCCTTGTAAAGGTTATCGCCGGACGTAGGCCAAAAAGTAACGATGGGTACTATGTGTCGGAAAGAAAGTAAGGTCTGCGGCAGAAATGGTTACAAGCAGGGTTTCCCAGAATAGGTTAAGGAATGCCGTTAGCCTAAATCGCTTCAGGGCTTTAGGACACAGGCGTCGAAAGATCCCGGGAACGAGGTAATTTCTGCCGGAAATAAGCTCCATAGCAGGCGGATCGAGAGCGCATCTCGGCCTGATGGCCGTCGGAGTTTGTCCGCGCGTGACGGCAGAGCGCAGGCGCAGTGTGGAGTGCGGCCGCCGCGCAGCGCAGCCTGGGCCGCGGCGGCGGCGCAGCCTGCTGGCCGGCAGGCCGCCCCTCAAGGGCCGCAGTCCACATCTCAGTCCTGTGCGGCGCGTCACTCTGGCGTCCACAGGTGGCGGACGGCCCGGCACCGTCAAAATGGGCTGCCGGAAAACCACCCGTGTCTGCAACAGTGGCCGAACGCTATGTTCCCGCCGGATAAAGGCAGCACCCTCTATAGAAGAAATCCTGCTCGCCTTCTCAGTGACGTCACGCACGTAGTCTGGTGCCGGTGCTCGCAGTCCGTTTGGCGAGAGCAATAGACTGTTAAGGGAACCGCACGAGGAAAATTCGTAAAGAAATCTGACATACCTCTCTCATGAATTACAAGATTTCCTTTCTTAAATGACCCAGTTCTTTTGTCTGTAACTTATTTCTGCATACCTTTAGCCCCGACGTAAAAAGTGGATGTAATAACTTTCACTATCTGAGGCATCAAAACTCCAAAATGAATGGACCCATTTCATTGTAGTTTATTTTAAAGTTGCTTTAATGGGGATGCCACGACTTGTTTGATGACGCTCTGGTTAGCCGTTCAAAGATCGTCAGCTACACAAAGTGCAAGTTTTTGCCACCAGTGTGCTCTTTTCCAAAACCATTCCTAAACTGTAACTGCTGTAGTATAAATTGTAAATCTCAAAAAGGCCAATCTAAACGTCTGCAACGATATACATTTATCTTTTATGGCTGACCACCGTTCACCAGTTTTGCAGTTCCTGTGTAAGACGATTTTTAATGACAAAAATTTTGATTCAAAGCCACCCGCGAAAGTTTCTCGTACGCTCTCGCCGACTTTCTATTAGGGTTTTTGTTTTGTTTTTTAAGTTAAATATTGCATCACTTTGACGCAGGTCTAATAATGTGGACGGCATTTTGCATAGTAGCACACTGGCAGTTAACATTTTACGGACACTGTAACATTTTACGGGCACTGTTATTGCCGCTGTTTATTCCTTATGTAGCAAAATCCATTTTAAAACCTGATTGGATGATATACCTGTGAATTAAAAAAAGAAACACGAAAATTGGGCAAATAGTGTTCGAATTATAACACCCCCTATAGAGAGGCACTGGTAATAAGCAATTGTATGAGTCGTTTCAAAAACTAACACTTCCCTGAAAGACATGTTCTCCATATGTTTTAGTCCACCATTTGAGCAACCTTGTATTCATGCTTTTTTAAGTTCAAAGACATTTCTCCTGTTAATAGTTTTTAAGTGAAATGCAGTTCTAATGAATGATATGATGTGTCTTCTCAGTTTGTGCACCTTTCCCTAAAAAACTTTCTTTCCATTAAGAAAATCTCACTGGCCCAAGATGAGTATGTAATGGTATTGCCCTAAAGTTTTGGTATGCCAATGCAAATTTCAATGAATTCTCTTTTCTCAGTAAGTTAACTAAATTACCATTATGTATTGAAATTACATGAGGTCTCAAAATACAGATTACCAGATTAGAATTTCGCTGCTCTAAACTGAATACCTTTGAAGAAAGAATTTTTCTGTACCAAGAAATATACACTTTGAAACAAACTGTTTGCATGAATTGCACATAAATAAATTTCAACTATGAAGTAAACTTTCATTTCACCTGTTGAGAAGTTTTATGATGTGATGTGACCTATGATGAAATAATTGTGAAAAGTGAACACTTACCTTCATTTGGCATCACATTTAGGGCTGCACTCACCAATGGCTTACATACATCATCCTTCCATAAGTTGAAGGAAAGGGGTGGGGGTGGTGGTTCATCTGCATTTAGTTTGCAATACTTTAACAGATCATCATTCCAAAATATATATACTGGTAATTGTTTAGAAGTGGAACACAAGTTTCATCTACTGACCATGCTAATATGAATGAATGCAAATGAAGTCAAAAAATTCTGTCTATGAATGAATTTATTTCTTTCTTTTATTCATCTTCTATACACTCTTGTCAATAATCACTAACACATGAAATCAGAAAAATTTTAGATTATAGTGGTTCACAACAGAAAATTATAGATGTACAGCATGAATACTATGTAGGGACAAAATAATTAAGACTTATGGACACCAAGTCCAAACATTGACAATAAGCACATTCTTGAGACTTAAGTTTTATAATTTTAGGAATAATAATGATAAATTTTGAACAAGATTATTTATTAAATTGCTATTTAATAATCTCCAGGGTAGTAATGGAAGATCTTTAAGTAAGTGGGACACTAAAAGAATGCAAATAAAACACTGCACCATGAAGTTTTGTGTAGGAAGAATGCATATGAAAGCACTGTAATAGACAAAAGGGCGATGCATATAGACATTATATTAGGTCACCCTGTAAACTGCAAGTAATTACCATCTGTAAGTGTGTGTTATATGGCAAAAATGTGTCAAGTGGTGTTGGAATATGATCTGGTTACATTAATTAGATTATGTGAGTGAAAAGCAATTTTGACATGCCTAAGCTTTTTGAATATTCTTTTATAAACAAATATATTCAAAAATCCAACAGAAGGCCGTACCTGAGAGTCCACCTCAGATGTTTTCCTCCGCAGCAAAGATGAGCTAACAAGAAGGCACTTTATGGCTCAGAGCAAGCATCTATTTAAAGAGCTCAGTAATTAGTCAACCTGAAGATTAGTGGCACTCAATAGTGCTTGTAACAGAAGTGAGAGCTGTTCAGAATTACATTACTATTAGATGAGGAGACCTGCCAATCATTATACACAAAGAAGGCCATGACAGTACTTCAAAGCCCTCCCCTACCAGCTTCTCCATTTGTAATGGTAGTAAAATATATACAAACATGATCTACATAAGAAAACGTTGAGAGAACGACAGTTATAACAGCTACAGAGAAAGTAGTAAACTCAGAAAAAGAGAGGCAATTGTCACAGCATGCACATCTTCACTCATAACAGTGACAGTAGTAGAAGACAGAGGCACACTACAAACACTACGTGAAATCGAAGTTTGTCGACCTAAAGAATGCATAAATGCTATAGCAGCTTTTTCAACAGTAACAATTAATGAATCATTACAAATTGGCAGATTTCTCACATGTATCACAAGCTAAAGTAATAACTTCAGTATACAAAGAAAAGTGTTGCAGAGAATGTAGAGAACTATAGAGCAATTTTGCTCTTGTCTTCCATTTATCATCAAAACAAACTAACCTTGTTTGCAAAAAAAGTGGAGTCTGCTATAACACAGTTTGTGTAAGTTTTTATCAAAATAATAAAGGAACGTGATCAAAATGGCATTATCTTGTCTTTGTCAAAGACTTGTTGTGCCACGTAACTTTATTACACAAATTAGAAATACTATGAAAAATGCGTGCAGCATAGAAGTGGTTTAAGTCAAACTCGGAAAACCAAGTGAATTGATTTTTAGGTTTCACATACTATAAAAAGGTTACTATTGGTCCTCTCTGCCTGCCACACCCCCTCCCCTCCCTCCTGTATGTATCAATCACCACCCAACTTCAACTGAGAAAGAATTAGTGTAAGGTTTTTTTTCTTTTTTTTTTTTGTCGTCAGTCTACTGACTGGTTTGATGCGGTCCGCCATGAATTCCTCTCCTGTGCTAACCTCTTCATCTCTGAGTAGCACTTGAAACCTATGTCCTCAATTATTTGCTTGACGTATTCCAGTCTCTGTTTTCCTCTACAGTTTTTGCCCTCTACAGCTCCCTCTAGTACCATGGAAGTCATTCCCTCAGGTCTTAGCAGATGTCCTATCATCCTGTCCCTTCTCCTTATCAGTGTTTTCAACATATTCCTTTCCTCTACGATTCTGCGTAGAACCTCCTCATTCCTTACCATATCAGTCCACCTAATTTTCAACGTTTGTCTATAGCACCACATCTCCAATGCTTATTCTCTACTGTTCCGGTTTTCCCACAGCCCATGTTTCACTACCATACAATGCTGTACTCCAGACGTACATCCTCAGAAATTTCTTCCTCAAATTAAGGCCGGTATTTGATATTAGTAGACTTCTCTTGGCCAGAAATGCCTTTTTTCCCATAGCGAGTCTGCTTTTGATGTCATCCTTGCTCCGTCTGTCATTGGTTATTTTACTGCCTAGGTAGCAGAATTCCTTAACTTCATTGACTTAGTGACCATCAATCCTGATGTTAAGTTTCTCGCTGTTCTCATTTCTACTACTTCTCATTACCTTCGTCTTTCTCCGATTTACTCTCAAACCATACTGTGTACTCATTAGATTGGTCATTCCGTTCAGCAGATCATTTAATTCTTCTTCACTTTCACTCAGGATAGCAATGTCATCAGCGAATCGTATCATTGATATCCTTTCACCTTGTATTTTAATTCCACTTCTGAACCTTTCTTTTATTTCCATCATTGCTTCCTCGATTTACAGATTGAAGAGTAGGGGCGAAAGGCTACAGCCTTGTCTTACACCCTTCTTAATACGAGCACTCCGTTCTTGATCGTCCACTCTTATTATTCCCTCTTGGTTGTGGTACATATTGTATATGATCCGTCTCTCCCTATAGCTTACCCCTACTTCTTTCAGAATCTTGAACAGCTTGCACCATTTTGTATTGTCGAACGCTTTTTCCAGGTCGACAAATCCTATGAACGTGTCTTGAATTTTCTTTAGCCTTGCTTCCATTATTAGCCGTAACGTCAGAATTGCCTCTCTCGTGCCTTTACTTTTCCTAAAGGCAAACTGATCGATACGTAGCGCATTCTCAATTTTCTTTTCCATTCTTCTGTATATTATTCTTGTAAGCAGCTTCGACGCATGAGCTGTTAAGCTGATAGTGCGATAATTCTCGCACTTGCCAGCTCTTGTCGTCTTCAGAATTGTGTGGCTGATGCTTTTCCGAAAGTCAGATGGTATGTCGCCAGACTCATATATTCTACACACCAACGTGAGTAGTCGTTTTGTTGCCACTTCCCCTAATGATTTTAGAAATTCTGATGGAATGTTATCTATCCCTTCTGCCTAATTTGACCGTAAGTCCTCCAAAGCTCTTTTAAATTCCGATTCTAATACTGGATCCCTTATCTCTTTTAAATCGACTCCTGTTTCTTCTTCTATCACATCAGACAAATCTTCAACCTCATAGAGGCTTTCAATGTATTCTTTCCACCTATCTGCTCTCTTCTCTGCATTTAACAGTGGAATTCCCGTTGCACTCTTAATTTTACCACCGTTGGTTTTAATGTCACCAAAGGTTGTTTTGACTTTCCTGTATGCTGAGTCTGTCCTTCCGACAATCATATCTTTTTCGATGTCTTCACATTTTTCCTGCAACCATTTCGTCTTAGCTTCGCTGCACTTCCTATTTATTTCATTCCTCAGCGACTTGTATTTCTATATTCCTGATTTTCATGTTTGTACTTCCTCCTTTCATCAATCAACTGAAGTATTTCTTCTGTTACCCATGGTTTCTTCGTAGCTACCTTCTTAGTACCTATGTTTTCCTTCCCAACTTCTGTGATGGCCCTTTTTAGAGATATCCATTCCTCTTCAACTGTGTTGCCTACTGCACTATTCCTTATTGCTGTATCTATAGCGTTAGAGAACTTCAAACTTATCTCATCAATCCTTAGAACTTTTGTATCCCACTTCTTAGCGTATTGATTCCTCCTGACTAATGTCTTGAACCTCAGCCTACTCTTCTTCACTACTATATTGTTCTTTATATTAAAGATTAATTTCTTTGATAAAAATTTCAAGTTAGGTTATTAGTGCTGATAGCTGCTTGCAGCTGTATATTAAAATATTTACATAAACTCTCAGCCATAAGTTGCGAGTTTGACTAGTTTCAGATTAACCTAATTAGTTCAGCTTAAGAGGCATTTGTTGATGTGGCAATATTACTGATGACAGGTTTTGTATTAATGAGTTAAAAGAATCTAAGATAAAGATTTCAAAATTATGTTGTAAGAGTTTGCAGTTTTCGCTGAGTGTTTTTTGAAATTTTTTCCATTAACCTTTTTACAATAGCTGTTTAAAAATATATTGACACCAACCCAAACAACACTTTTCATTATTGCCTGGGATGAATGTCCATTGCAGCATACCCCATCAAATAATAAAAATTTCATTTTCTTGAAGAGTAGCAAGTGCTACTGCACAGTCAATATCACGTTGATTCGTACAGACAAGAAAATCTCTTTCATGTTCTTTAAGAAGTTTGCTGATGAGAATATAAGTGTAGACAATTATATTTAAAATAGTGTCTGATGGGTATTTTAGTCCTCCATGATCAAGTATCTGTACCAAACTAAAATGTTCGTTTATTGGCAACTCCTTTTCAATCACAATTTCGTTAAGGCAACTCTCACATTTCAGCTTCTTAATCACTGCATGAGCACATTAGCCTGCAATGAAAGATAAAGACGTTGCAATAACTTTCTCTGAAGGAACATCATCTACAGTTACACTGACTTCTATGTCTAATGTGTCTATTTCTTCAACTTCAGAAAACATAAAAAATTTTATGGCCCCTGCTGTGATATTGACATAGGAAGGAGAACATAAAACTTTGAATTCGAAGCTTCTTTTCTGCTTCATAGGCTTGTGTCACTGAAACATTGTACTGGGGACCTGCAAGCTGTCTATACTTTGCAAAACGTCGCTCAAGCACGTCTGTTTGTAGCTTGGCTGTCAGTAAGTAGCTCATACCTAGCTCTTCAGTACAGTTTCGAGTATTCTCTACAACGGCATATGTTGTATGCTGAATAGCAAAAAATGTTTCTTTTGTGAGAAACCCACTTGACAAACCCTTTGCTTTCCACACATCAAGCCAGTCTAGAAATCTAGCAAAAATTGCATAGAAACACTATCAGTTGTCAACGGATAAGGATTCTGTTTGTGTTTCCCTTTAAACACTGATTTCACATTCATGACATCAAACCATTTTGTTATTATTCGAATGTACTCTGCTGTTCATGGTGCATGCCTCAAATCCAATTTATCACTAGCTACCTCGAGGCCCTCCGACACATGTCGATTGAATATCTCCGGCACTAGTTTCATGCTCTGATTTCCAACAATGTAGGGCAAAGTGATTTGAGAGACAATGTGTGACAATATTTTACTAAAGAACTGGAATCTATGTCATAAATATGTTTCAGTGTTTTAAAAGAAGCTACAGACAACTTATTTTCTTCCACTTCTTTTCTAACTGGAAACTGAGAATAAAACATATCTTTACCATCATTTTTTTGGTTCAGCCACACATTTATTGTTCATTTAACAATGTGTATGGCATCAATTAAAAAGAAAAGTGGGTGATTAGGATCAGATGGATGTTTAAAAACTATATTAACAGCTTTATCCAGAGAAAACGTAGACATGGTTTTGCTATTGATTTTGTTGTTGTCAGTTATCACACAAAAAACCCTATAGCCTATTAGTTCAAGGCCATTTATTATGACCAGTAGCACATCGTATAATGCATTAGTTGAAATGGTGTTCACTGGTAAAATTTGAGCAACATCTCTGTACAAAGACTTGACACTCGGCAATATAATTACAAACGCTGAATTTGGAGTACATTCCGAGTTATATGACATGCCAAAAACACTACCTCCTTTATATTCCAAATAAGAATTTAGGTGAATTTCATTTACACTCAAAACAACATTGACATCATCGCTGTTCAAGTATTGAAATTTCTGTCTTGCATAGGACAGGAAATTACTTCCCCCAAGCCTTTCGTGAGATGGATTGAAATTAAATTTGCTGCAGATCCTATGCAGAGTGCATGGATGTGGCATTTTCATTAATGAGCTGCTACATAAAAAATTGTAAGCATGCGATGAAATTGAAAATAGCAAACAACACAGTATCATAAATGTAGAACTAAACCTATGATCGAATTTCTTGATATTTATGAGACTAACTTGTTCATATATAAAGTCTACCATCTCCTTTTCACTCTCCTGTAAACTGTCTTTCAGCACTCCTAGACTGTCTTTCACTATCTCTACAATACCATCTATAGAAGTTTCTGAGTGCCCACAATCTGTGTCTGAAAACTCCTGCACTACACTAACAATTTAATGGATATTGGTTACAATTACAGGAAAAGATCTTTTTCCTAATGTTTTAATTTGTACATCTTTCTTAAACAATGAAACATTTAAATTACTATCTATAACGACAGAATGTGTAATTAATGGTGCTCGTTTTCTTATTATCTTTAAAAAAATCACTGTGGTTTTCGATGACACTCCACTCTTTGGGCAAATCCACTTCCTTCGTATGCAACATCAACTTTTCTAAAGAACCCAAGCTGAAAGTGTTTTCATAGTCCTTTTGTGATGCTAAACTATAATGTAACGCTGCAGCTAACTGCTCATTTTCTAGCCTTTGCTTTTTCTCCTCTGACCCTTCACATCTACTTTCTTCGTTTGAAAGGTAGGAAGGACAGTTTGGGATTAGTCATGGAACTGCATCTGGCCATAAACGTGGTTTGAGAAGGAGAGCTCTTAATAACTGTCCAGTCCTTTAGTCCACAATTTGTGTTTCCCAAATAACATCATCCTTGTGGAAGTGAACATGACATAACTGTCATTAAAAATGAATAAAAAATGAAAAAGTGCTTACAATTGAATGTGATGACAATATTAATAGTGTGAAAACAATTTATGAATATAAAGTTAGTTTCTAGTTCTAAAATACAAATAGACTCCCAACTAAAATGCAGAAGAATACTAAAGTGATAAATGTGGCCATGGCACAGTAACCCTATAAAACAGTAATACTACAATATCAAAACACATGCAGTTACATGTAATGGCAACAAGCACCTAAAGAGATGGTGAAATGAAGAAAGTACTTGTCCCATCAGTAATTACAATCATTGACTAACGTTTGTAGCATAATTCAACATCAGTGATAATTTTTTTTATAATTTAGCCTTGGATCTCATATATTCACTAGAGGGGTGGAATTTTTGCGTAATGTCTTGCCCTATTGCCCCTCTCCCCACACACACACCTTGGACACAAGAAAGCATGATGATGCCAAACTCACACAGGTGTAATCCATAGAAGCAACTACTTAAAGGTAGTGCTTTTTATCAGATAGACACTGTTTTGCTTTTGTATTTTAGCTGCTATTTCCTAATCAATATATCAGTTCATAGCTTACATAAAAACTGACGATATGATGAACTAATACATTGCCACTTATGTGCTACCTATTAGGCTAAACATGAGCACACAATTGCTTTCAAGTACTTTAGCTGTATATCTATAAGACAGCTGTGTAGGCCACTGGCATGTATCTGAAATTCCAGACCCAGATAGTAAGAATTTGTAAAACCCACAAGTATGTTTTATTTTTTACATGTTTTCACAGTCTCTCCCTTTGCATTTTGTGATGGCCTGTTAATCAATTTATGTACTCATTTATTTTTCCTGTCAATGGTTCACTGTAAAGTCGAAAGCCTACTATATTCCCTAATAGTAACATTCCTTGCATTGACTTCAAGTTCCCACCAATAATTTATTAAAAACAAGCGACTGAGACACTGTTTTTACTTCATTTTCAATTTCTAGGTACACCTCATTCCTTGCTTTTGAACAAGCAACTTCCTAAAGACTTTTACAACAAAAAGAAACGCTAAATACAGAAGCAGAATACATCGAAAGTCGTCTATATCTTAAGTGCATATGTTGTTGTTGTTGTCTTCAGTCCTGAGACTGGTTTGATGCAGCTCTCCATGCTACTCTATCCTGTGCAAGCTGCTTCATCCCCCAGTACCTACTACAACCTACATCCTTCTGAATCTGCTTAGTGTACTCATCTCTCGATCTCCCTCTACGATTTTTACCCTCCGCGCTGCCCTCCAATGCTAAATTTGTGATCCCTTGATGCCTCAAAACATGTCCTACCAACCGATCCCTTTTTCTAGTCAAGTTGTGCCACAAACTTCTCTTCTCCCCAATCCTATTCAATACCTCCTCATTAGTTACGTGATCTATCCACCTTATCTTCAGTATTCTTCTGTAGCACCACATTTCGAAAGCTTCTATTCTCTTCTTGTCCAAACTAGTTATCGTCCATGTTTCACTTCCATACATGGCTACACTCCAAACAAATACTTTCAGAAACGACTTCCTGATACATAAATCTATATTCGATGTTAACAAATTTCTCTTCTTCAGAAACGCTTCCCTTGCCATTGCCAGTCTACATTTTATATCCTCTCTACTTCGACCATCATCAGTTATTTTACTTCCTAAATAGCAAAACTCCTTTACTACTTTAAGTGTCTCATTTCCTAATCTAATTCCCTCAGCATCACCCGATTTAATTTGACTACATTCCATTATCCTCGTTTTGCTTTTGTTAATGTTCATCTTATATCCTCCTTTCAAGACACTGTCCATTCCGTTCAACTGCTCTTCCAAGTCCTTTGCCGTCTCTGACTGAATTACAATGTCATCGGCGAACCTCAAGGTTTTTACTTCGTCTCCATGAATTTTAATACCTACTCCAAATTTTTCTTTTGTTTCCTTTACTGCTTGCTCAATATACAGATTGAATAACATCGGGGAGAGGCTACAACCCTGTCTCACTCCTTTCCCAACCACTGCTTCCCTTTCATGCCTCTCGACTCTTATTACTGCCATCTGGTTTCTGTACAAATTATAAATAGCCTTTCGCTCCCTGTATTTTACCCCTGCCACCTTTAGAATTTGAAAAAGAGTATTCCAATCAACATTGTCAAAAGCTTTCTCTAAGTCTACAAATGCTAGAAACGTAGGTTTGCCTTTTCTTAATCTTTCTTCTAAGATAAGTCGTAAGGTCAGTATTGCCTCACGTGTTCCAACATTTCGACGGAATCCAAACTGATCCTCCCCGAGGTCTGCATCTACCAGTTTTTCCATTCGTCTGTAAAGAATTCGCGTTAGTATTTTGCAGCCGTGGCTTATTAAACTGATAGTTCGGTAATTTTCACATCTGTCAGCACCTGCTTTCTTTGGGATTGGAATTATTATATTCTTCTTGAAGTCTGAGGGTATTTCGCCTGTCTCATACATCTTGCTCACCAGCTGGTAGAGTTTTGTCATGACTGGCCCTCCCAAGGCCGTCAGTAGTTCTAATGGAATGTTGTCTACTCCGGGGGCCTTGTTTCGACTCAGGTCTTTCAGTGCTCTGTCAAACTCTTCACGCAGTATCGTATCTCCCATTTCGTCTTCATCTACATCCTCTTCTATTTCCATAATATTGTCTTCAAGTACATCGCCCTTGTATAAACCTTCTATATACTCCTTCCACCTTTCTGCCTTCCCTTCTTTGCTTAGAACTGGGCTGCCATCTGAGCGCTTGATATTCATACACGTGGTTCTCTTCTCTCCAAAGGTCTCTTTAATTTTCCTGTAGGCACTATCTATCTTACCCCTAGTGAGATAAGCTTCTACATCCTTACATTTGTCCTCTAGCCATCCCTGTTTAGCCATTTTGCACTTCCTGTCGATCTCATTTTTGAGACGTTTGTATTCCTTTTTGCCTGCTTCATTTACTGCATTTTTATATTTTCTCCTTTCATCAATTAAATTCAATATTTCTTCTGTTACCCAAGGATTTCTAGCAGCCCTCGTCTTTGTACCTACTTTATCCTCTGCTGCCTTCACTACTACATCCCTCAGAGCTACCCATTCTTCTTCTACTGTATTTCTTTCCCCTATTCCTGTCAATTGTTCCCTTATGCTCTCTCTGAAACTCTGTACAACCTCTGGTTCTTTCAGTTTATCCAGGTCTCATCTCCTTAATTTCCCACATTTTTGCAGTTTCTTTAGTTTTAATCTACAGGTCATAACCAATAGATTGTGGTCAGAGTCCACATCAGCCCCTGGAAATGTCTTACAACTTAAAACCTGGTTCCTAAATCTCTGTCTTACCATTATATAATCTATCTGATACCTTTTAGTATCTCCAGGGTTCTTCCACGTATACAACCTTCTTTCATGATTCTTAAACCAAGTGTTAGCTATGATTAAGTTGTGCTCTGTGCAAAATTCTATTAGGCGGCTTCCTCTTTCATTTCTTAGCCCCAATCCATATTCACCTACTATGTTTCCTTCTCTCCCTTTTCCTACACTCGAATTCCAGTCACCCATTACTATTAAATTTTCGTCTCCCTTCACTATCTGAATAATTTCTTTTATTTCATCGTACATTTCTTCAATTTCTTCATCATCTGCAGAGCTAGTTGGTATATAAACTTGTACTACTGTAGTAGGTGTGGGCTTCGTATCTATCTTGGCCACAATAATGCGTTCACTATGCTGTTTGTAGTAGCTTACCCGCATTCCTATTTTCCTATTCATTATTAAACCTACTCCTGCATTACCCCTATTTGATTTTGTGTTTATAACCCTGTAGTCACCTGACCAGAAGTCTTGTTCCACCTGCCACCGAACTTCACTAATTCCCACTATATCTAACTTTAACCTATCCATTTCCCTTTTTAAATTTTCTAACCTACCTGCCCGATTAAGGGATCTGACATTCCACGCTCCGATCCGTAGAACGCCAGTTTTCTTTCTCCTGATAACGACATCCTCCTGAGTAGTCCCCGCCCGGAGATCCGAATGGGGGACTATTTTACCTCCGGAATATTTTACCCAAGAGGATGCCATCATCATTTAATCATACAGTAAAGCTGCATGTCCTCGGGAAAAATTACGGCTGTAGTTTCCCCTTGCTTTCAGCCGTTCGCAGTACCAGCACAGCAAGGCCGTTTTGGTTAATGTTGCAAGGCCAGATCAGTCAATCATCCAGACTGTTGCCCCTGCAACTACTGAAAAGGCTACTGCCCCTCTTCAGGAACCACACGTTTGTCTGGCCTCTCAACAGATACCCCTCCGTTGTGGTTGTACTTACGGTACGGCCATCTGTATCGCTGAGGCACGCAAGCCTCCCCACCAATGGCAAGGTCCATGGTTCATGGGGGGAGGAAAGTGCATATACTTAATTATAAACCGACTTTTATTCCTAACAACAGACAGCATAAACAGTAAGTATAAAGATAAACTGAGATATTTAACTACTTAAGTATACCTGTGCTTAGGCTATACTGTTTGAACTTGCAGAATACAGAATTCATATAACCTATACCAGCTATAACTGTAGAATTTCCAGGGCAAGAAAACGAAACACTATTTTCTTCGGCACTTATGCAGTTAAGATCTGATATATTAGTCAAAATATCGCTGATCTTCCTTACTGCATAAGTGCCTATTCTTTGTTAGCACACTTAACCTCTTTTTTAAGAAATAAACAAAACAAATACTCACCCTTGAACTTGAAGAAGGAGTGAATTATCTCTGCGAATATTTGACAACCATTTCTTCCTCGTTGATTCATCCTCCGGAAATTTAAACACGGTTACTTTTGGTCCACCGTCGTAATTTCCTCTACAATAGGGCAGACAACAACGATACGGCATTTTGCAGGCAACGAAATTTTCACAGGCAAGAAAAACAGATCACCAGTTTAGTGCACAGAAACTAAACAACCAAATCACGTGCACTAACGCAGGAACACCATTCAGTATAATAGTAAACTGACGCGAAACTCGCCGAACGACTATTCACAAGCACTGTTCCGTGAAACCGTTGAACAAGGGACCATATGTGTAGCCATCTTGTGACGTCACGCACTACGTAGTCAGGCTTTCTTTTACAGGGGGTGCTGACACAGGCCGTTTCACATTGACAGTCCTGACGCCTGCGCCACTGTACATTGATCATCACGTGACCACCAAGCTCACTGCCCTTCGATACGCAGCCCTGAGCTCATACTCCTAACTTAGTTTCACCGTGCTTTTCATACTTGATATCGTGTTGTTATCTGTGTCTGTTTTATTCGTTATTTATGTTATTTGTTGTAAATTGTTCCGTTTCGTTATTTATGTTCTTAAAATGTATAACTTAAAATTAATGGCGAAAGATTAATTGAATAAGTGGGACAGCAGTCTGAATATTATGACATAAGCAATACGAGGTACTCAGACCCTCTTAAGAAAGAAAAATTATGAAACAAAAAGAGGAATGTGTGAGGTTTGATTCCTAAACAACTTAAATCTTCTCACATCTGTGTTGTAATTATCATATGCCAGAAATGGATTTCTAAAGGACTTCTAAATTACAGGCGTCTACTACATTTACAAAGTGGATTTTTATATAAGTTGGTATTTAATATTTTACAATCGTACCATGGCTCCTGAAACTTCCTGGCAGATTAAAACAGTGTGCCGGACCGAGACTCGAACTCGGGAACTTAGCCTTTCCCGGGCAAGTGCTCTAACGTCTGAGCTACCCAAGCACGACTCGAGACCCATCCTCACAGCTTTAATTCCACCAGTACCTGAGTGCTAGGAGTGCTAGTTCTGCAAGGTCTGCAGGAGAGCTTCTATGAAGTTTGGACGCTAGGAGACGAGGTACTTTGACTTGTTCACTACCTTAGACCATGTGGGTGCAGCTGAGAGCAAGTGGCGATTGGGGCTTGTACGCCTAGACAAGGCCGGAGCAGCAGTACTTTACCCTGTTTGCTTCGTGCAGCGATGTAACTTGCAGATCGCGAGTCGTATGCGGCAATGACGAGAGGTAAGGCGAGCACCTGTGGGTCGATCGCGCCCACGAAAGAAATGAATAATCCCACGATCTAGCGATAAGACAGATGGATCGCCATTTACTCCCTACTAGAGCCCTGAAATCACAGAAGATCTCAGTGTGTAACACACCCATTCGCTGGTTGTACTAAGGACCAATTCGGCTCACTTATATACAGAGCGAACAACGATGCCAAACGTCGAGACTGGTAAACCAAATCGAATAGGTGTGCCCTCGGCAAACGAGTAGTTCGAGACGTTTGAAGTGACACTGTCGGTACGGTGAAAACTTCACCACAGGCTCTCCAGCCTAACTTCTCGCAAGTTGAGTCGGTCTTAGGACGTGTCGCAAGTACCAGCCACACATGCCAGAGCTTCGACCAGAAGTTGCTTCCTGACCGAAGTACAGAGCCAGAGACCCTCGCAGACCGAATTCCCGAGCCAGAGTGTCTCGCACCTCCCCAGGTAGAAACAATTCCCGTTTTTCGGCACAGTATACAAACGACAACACCTTCCATTTCGACTTGAGCAAACCACGCTTTAGAGGCGCTAAGTTTACCCTTCTGCGCGCCAGCACAAACTCACGACGAGCAGGTGCAGTTGTTAAGAGACCAGCGTCTCTGGAAAAAAAAAAGAAACCGCAAATCACAGCCATTTTAAAGATTCACGCAGTGAACAGATGTTTTCCCCTAAGATACCTTCGCTTCCAACGGCATTAAGCGAACAGATACAATCTTACATATCTTTGTCTTCATTACCTATTCCTAAATATGTGATGCAATAAAGATTCTATCTCTAAACGGTTCCCAGACGCTACCGTTTCCTTTACGACCAAGGCGGCCAATAGAAGTGGGTCACTGGCCCATTTGCAGTTTTCGGAGAACACGAAAACTTGTAAATTTTTATTAGTCTTAGCGCAGTCGAGTGCCGGACATTTGCCACACCGGACATTTGCCACGCCGGACATTTGCCACACTTGCCCCTACGCCAGGTAGCGATCCCTCAGGTAAGGGACGCCCTTCCTGTTATTACTTCTCTCCGCTTTCAAACCGCCATCTCCACATCTTACTCGATACAACCAGTACGTAAGGGACCTTCTTCTTCGACATCTTGGCGAAATACAGAGCTTCTTTTCCGAAATCGAAATATTTATAACTTTTGGGAAACGAAAGCAATACCGACGATTATGTCAGTATGTAATTAGTTCTGCCAAGTACAAATACAGATTCCTCTGTCTGTACGGTACCTTCCTTTCACGCTTACTGATTGCGATAGAAACAGTCCATCGCCATGGGAGCAACAAGAAAGGAACGATGTAAAGAGAATGCGAATGTACGCTAATCATTTCTTTTTGATCACTGCATTTGTGCCTACTTCAATTACTACAACTCCATGCCCAAAAGACAACAAGGAAAGAAGAAATGTGTATGTGAATGTTTGAAAAGAAAAACGACATACTCTACATTGATTTACTCTCTAAAATGCGATATCCCTTGTGGTGAAACATTAGTTAATAAAGTGTAGCGGGACAATGTTCAAAACATGTCTGAAAATACTCGTACGTTCACTAAATAGAGACAAGAACATCTATGATTGACATGTCATCTAAAGTAGACGTATACTTTTAAAATGTTAGAAATAAGGAAATGAAATAATACAGAATGCTATGCTTGTAACATACGTTGTTGTTCTACATTGTTTAGCTCTGGTATTTACAGGGTCACAGAGAAAGCATCCTAGGTTTTGGAGCGAAAAACCGTAATTGTAATGATCTGCACTACAACAGAAACAAGAAGCACAACTTAAGGAAAAATAATGTAATGTGTGTTCCAGCTCACAAGCGACATTGAAGCAGATAGTTCCAGTGACTTAGTATGGGCAGAGGTTGATTCGACAACCGGAATAAAATCATAACTGGCTCCCTTTACTGACCCCCTGTCTCAGATGAAACAGTTGCTGAACAGTTCAAACAAAAGAAAACTTCAGTCTCATCACCAATAGGAACCCTATTCTACAATTATAGCTGGCAATGACTTCAATCTACCTTTCATATGTTGCAAAAATACATTAACAGGCCATATTGTAGATAGAAAACAACTTCTGTAACTGTTCTAAAAAACTTTTTTAAATTATTTTGAACAATTAGTTCACGAGGTCACTCAAATTGTAAATGGTTACGAAAATCACAGTTGACCTCTTAGCCACAAACAATCCTGGGCATCACGACGGATACAGGGCTTAGAAAACACAGTCGTAACGAGGCTCAATTCCGTAACAAAGAAATTCACCAAAACTACACTCCTGGAAATGGAAAAAAGAACACATTGACACCGGTGTGTCAGACCCACCATACTTGCTCCGGACACTGCGAGAGGGCTGTACAAGCAATGATCACACGCACGGCACAGCGGACACACCAGGAACCGCGGTGTTGGCCGTCGAATGGCGCAGCATTTGTGCACCGCCGCCGTCAGTGTCAGCCAGTTTGCCGTGGCATACGGAGCTCCATCGCAGTCTTTAACACTGGTAGCATGCCGCGACAGCGTGGGCGTGAACCGTATGTTCAGTTGACGGACTTTGAGCGAGGGCGTATAGTGGGCATGCGGGAGGCCGGGTGGACGTACCGCCGAATTGCTCAACACGGGGGCGAGAGGTCTCCACAGTACATCGATGTTGTCGCCAGCGGTCGGAGGAAGGTGCACGTGCCCGTCGACCTGGGACCGGACAGCAGCGACGCACGGATGCACGCCAAGACCGTAGGATCCTACGCAGTGCCGTAGGGGACCGCACCGCCACTTCCCAGCAAATTAGGGACACTGTTGCTCCTGGGGTATCGGCGAGGACCATTCGCAACCTTCTCCATGAAGCTGGGCTACGATCCCGCACACCGTTAGGCCGTCTTCCGCTCACGCCCCAACATCGTGCAGCCCGCCTCCAGTGGTGTCGCGACAGGCGTGAATGGAGGGACGAATGGAGACGTGTCGTCTTCAACGATGAGAGTCGCTTCTGCCTTGGTGCCAATGATGGTCGTATGCGTGTTTGGCGCCGTGCAGGTGAGCGCCACAATCAGGACTGCATACGACCGAGGCACACAGGGCCAACACCCGGCATCATGGTGTGGGGAGCGATCTCCTACACTGGCCGTACACCTCTGGTGATCGTCGAGGGGACACTGAATAGTGCACGGTACATCCAAACCGTCATCGAACCCATCGTTCTACCATTCCTAGACCGGCAAGGGAACTTGCTGTTCCAACAGGACAGTGCACGTCCGCATGTATCCCATGCCACCCAACGTGCTCTAGAAGGTGTAAGTCAACTACCCTGGCCAGCAAGATCTCCGGATCTGTCCCCCATTGAGCATGTTTGGGACTGGATGAAGCGTCGTCTCACGCGGTCTGCACGTCCAGCACGAACGCTGGTCCAACTGAGGCGCCAGGTGGAAATGGCATGGCAAGCCGTTCCACAGGACTACATCCAGCATCTCTACGATCGTCTCCATGGGAGAATAGCAGCCTGCATTGCTGCGAAAGGTGGATATACACTGTACTAGTGCCGACATTGTGCATGCTCTGTTGCCTGTGTCTATGTGCCTTTGGTTCTGTCAGTGTGATCATGTGATGTATCTGACCCCAGGAATGTGTCAATAAAGTTTCCCCTTCCTGGGACAATGAATTCACGGTGTTCTTATTTCAATTTCCAGGAGTGTAAATGCGAAATATACCTATTTATAAAAGCAGCTAAAAATTCGGTTGACGTCTTTCTAAGAGACAGTCTCCAATCCTTCCAAACTATTTAAGTGAAGACCATATGTGGCTTAAGTTCAAAGAAATAGTATCAACAGCACCTGAGAGATTCATACCGGATAAATTAATAAGAGGCGGAACTGATTCCCCATGGTACACAAAACACGACAGAAAGCTGCTGCAGGAGCAACGAAAAAGGCACGTACAATTTAGACGAACGCAAAATCTCCAATATTCGCGAAATTTGGTGGGCATTTCAATGCGAGATGCATTTAATAGTATCCACAACGAAAGTCTCTCTAGAAATGTCGAGGAAAATCCAAAGAGATTCTGGTCCTATGTTAAGTAAACCGGCGGAAAGGCTCAGTAAGTACATTTACTGCTTGACAGTGACGGTAATATTATCGGTGAAGTGGAGTTACTAAATGCAGTTTTCCGAAATTCTTTCACCGAAGAAGACGAAGTAAATATTCCAGAATTCGAAATGAGGGCAGCTGCAATCATAATATAGAAGTAGATATGCCTGGTGTTGCGAAGCAAATCAAATTACACTCAAATAACTGATGTTGCAGAGGTGCCTAAACTATCAGTGACAGAGGAAATCATCAAATATCTTTTCAAAAAGTCTCTAATCTATAAGTAAAGTAGGTCTAATACATTTATTTCTGATGTTTTTTAGTAACAATTAATTTTCAGTAGTAAGCTACGTGCATAGTTTCAGATGCTTTAACTGGCCTGTTTAAAGATAATCAACAATGTAGTAAGAAATTTTAATGTTTAAAGGGCTATATCTAAATGTACTTAAATAGACTTACATCTACTATAAATGTTTGCAGCTAAACATAAATGAAGAAAATATTTGATATGCCAAAATTGTCAATCTTTGGATCAGATCAGTTTTGGGATGTCAATTTTAGGTTCAATTCAAAGTTTCAGTTCCCATTTTCTTTTAGAAAATCTTATTTATCAATTTAACAAAGAATGATGTTTTAGGTGATAGTTGCGACTCTGATGCTTAAGGAAATAATTTTAGAACTAACAATTATTTAATAGTATGGCCATAATATTAGAACGTAGCAAAAATTTATTTTAACGTGTCAACAATAGGAGCTCTTACTTAAAAAGGAAATTGCTATTGAAAAAAATTTGATGTAACTGTAATTTCTGGTTACAGGAGGATCATTTGAGTGATGTTTAATATTGGCTTCGTTAATTCACTGCTTCTTGATTGCGCGCTAGTAAACCTAGCTGGAACCACCTAGTTACATCGTTAATCTCTTTAGGGACACTTTTGTGAGGCTTGAAACACTCTTTAATTTTTACAATAAAGGCTGATTCCCATCACACTTTGCACATTCCCATCACACTTTGCACAGGCTTTGGACCGTCAAAATGATAAATGCCCATTTATCATTTTGGCGTGTTTAAAATCAGCCTAAACAGGCTGAACTAATGTACACTCTCTTTACAATTACAACTTAATATTAGCGCCGATAATGCTGCTTCAGTGTTTTAGTAATTTTAACTCAGTAATCTGCGAGGTCTCAGTGGTATTCATAGTTTTAAATACATTATTTTTAACGTATTTTAGTCCAGTTTCTGAATATGGGCAATGGCGTCCAAGCAAGGCCTAATGTTGCCAGTCTCTTCATAATTGCTTACGATTCTCTCTATCCTGTCGTCCAGCTTCAAGTACTTCTTCTTCCTTTTCTTACCTTCAAGATTCATCTCCAATGTCATATACATGCAGTTTGTGAGCTCTGCTCCCTTTTTCAAGCACTCCTCGAAATAGTTGATTCTAGGGTGAGGGTTACCAATAATACTATTTATTTTGTTGTGCCGCCCTTCAACAGCATTCGTCATTCGGTGCCTTTTTCCGTAACAGTCCCACATTTCTATTGTGGTATCCTCATTCTCTAGCCAGTTATCCACAAAGCAGTCAAAAAATTGAGAGAGCCTTCCGTTATCAGGAGCTTCCTCATTAGTTACGTGATCTACCCATCTAAGCTTCACCATTCTTCTGTAGCACCACATTTCGAAAGCTTCTATTCTCTTCTTGTCCAGACTATTTATTGTCCAAGTTTCACTTCCATATTTTGCTACGCTCCAGACAAATACTTTTAGAAACGACTTCCTGACAAACCTACACACGATGTTAACAAATTTCTTTTCTTCAGAAATGCTTTCCTTGCCATTGCCAGTCTACATGTTATATCCTTTCTACTTCGACCACCATCAGTTATTTTGCTCCCCAAATACACTTCTGGACATTGAAATAAGAACACCGTGAATTCATTGTCCCAGGAAGGGGAAACTTTATTGACACATTTCTGGGGTCAGATACATTACATGATCACACTGACAGAACCACAGGCACATAGACACAGGCAACAGAGCATGCACAACGTCGGCACGAGTACAGTGTATATCCACCTTTCGCAGCAATGCAGGCTGCTATTCTCCCTTGGAGACGATCGTAGAGATGCTGAATGTAGTCCTGTGGAACGGCTTGCCATGCCATTTCCACCTGGCGCCTCAGTTGGACCAGCGTTCGTGCTGGACGTGCAGACCGCGTGAGACGACGCTTCATCCAGTCCCAAACATGCTCAATGGGGGGCAGATCCGGAGATCTTGCTGGCCAAGGTAGTTGACTTACACCTTCTAGTGCACGTTGGGTGGCACGGGATACATGCGGACGTGCATTGTCCTGTTGGAACAGCAAGTTCCCTCGCCAGTCTAGGAATGGTAGAACGATGGGTTCGATGACGGTTTGGATGTACCGTGCACTATTCAGTGTCCCCTCGACGATCACCAGAGGTGTACGGCCAGTGTAGGAGATCGCTCCCCACACCATGATGCCGGGTGTTGGCCCTGTGTGCCTCAGTCGTATGCAGTCCTGATTGTGGCGCTCACCTGCACGGCGCCAAACACGCATACGACCATCATTGGCACCAAGGCAGAAGCGACTCTCATCGCTGAAGACGACACGTCTCCATTCGTTCCTCCATTCACGCCTGTCGCGACACCACTGGAGGCGGGCTGCACGATGTTGGGGCGTGAGCGGAAGACGGCCTAACGGTGTGCGGGACCGTAGCCCAGCTTCATGAAGACGGTTGCGAATGGTCCTCGCCGACACCCCAGGAGCAACAGTGTCCCTAATTTACTGGCAAGTGGCGGTGCGGTCCCCAACGGCACTGCGTAGGATCCTACGGTCTTGGCGTGCATCCGTGCGTTGCTGCGGTCCGGTCCCAGGTCGACGGGCACGTGCACCTTCCGCCGACCACTGGCGACAACATCGATGTACTGTGGAGACCTCACGCCCCACGTGTTGAGCAATTCGGCGGTACGTCCACCCGGCCTCCCGCATGCCCACTATACGCCCTCGCTCAAAGTCCGTCAACTGCACATACGGTTCACGTCCACGCTGTCGCGGCATGCTACCAGTGTTAAAGACTGCGATTGAGCTCCGTATGCCAAGGCAAACTGGCTGACACTGACGGCGGCGGTGCACAAATGCTGCGCAGCTAGCGCCATTTGACGGCCAACACCGCGGTTCCTGGTGTGTCCCCTCCTTTACTACTTTGTAAGGTGTCCATGAAAACCCTGACATAATAAGCAAATCTAGTAGTATGTCACATAGCTCCGAATAAATCGTGACATTAAATTAACCAAAGTAATACGAGTAACGAGGGAGCAAATGGAATACCACAGACTAACACAAGAATGCCTAAATGCACGTCGTACCTTCCCACCGTGAGACCAACGCAGTTCTGAGGGGAGAAACGATAGCAGAAGCCGAGAGCAGAACCGTGTTAAGCTAGAAGGCCCTACGACAAGGGACGGACTGGACACCCACGTCGCCAGCCTACCTGTAAGGCTACTACCCGCATGTTTTAGCTTGAGACTTTGTCGCGTCTCTGTTACGTCAACGACAATCTCCCAGCTCATGTTAAGAGCTAGAGCCCTTCCAGAAGAACAGTATAGATCTTACGATAACGCTAAAAGGACCACACCAGCTGCAGGTTTTAGCGTGAGACGTTTTAGCGTCTCTGTTACGTTGCAAACTTTAAAAAACATTGCCCCACCATGAAAACTATAACGTTTCTCATTGGAAAGATAGAATTTTTGTAGGCGGAGCTTAAGGTTAACATTGAGACCCTGATTTGTCAGATGAAAACACAGCCAGGTAAATGTAGTAAGGAGAAGTTAGGAGGGAGTTGCTTCCGAGATGGCGAGGTGAGCGGAGCTGTGCTGCCCATCACTGCCCGGACGCTGCCTAACACCGACAAGGTAATGAACGCACGCGATGCCGCATTTTTGAGCGCGTAAGGCTTCACTCAGAACTGCAGAAGTCTCATCTGTTACACCCCTTTTTGCATAATAGTAGTGTCGATCGTAAATTAAAGCACTTGGTGTTCACATTTGCCACTTGAAGTAAAAATCTGAAACGCAATGATTTCTCTGTTACATAATTATTGAGAAGCCACATCAGCCACTGTAAGTTACGACATGTTAGATAAGTAATTAAAGATAATTCAGGCTCACTGTAGACCATTTTTATAGTTTTCTCTTTTGTGAAACTTAATTTAAACGTAGATTATAGATGTGATATGCCATAGGTCACCCTTCGATCGATTGTAGAACTTGGAAACCCATTCAGGGAATATTCGTTCACATTTTTGTTGATGCAGTTGGTTTTTACCATCCTGTATTAAAACATTTCCTATATCAACAGTACAATTTATAAACGATGTTTTGTGATTAGAATAAATTTCCAATGGTAAACAAGTGCTTTTTCGACGTTATTTTACCAGCTAACTAAAATTAGGACAGCCTTGAACCCCTTCCACTAAATTTAGTTAGTATTAAGATTATTTTGCGGGGAGTGCAGTGTAGCTGACGCTGAGATCAATACGTATTTGGTTATATCATCGCTAGTCTCACTGAACTCTTCTGAATTGTACATGTCATGTGTGGTCTGGCGTCTCCTTACCAGCAACAGGTCCCAGGTTCAAACTAATTAATTCCCTAAAATACACGCTCAGAGCGTCGTTGCGCGAAAGTGGTAGGGAGACACGATATAGAACAGACACCACCATGAATTTTTAGAAAATGGCGACACTGCCAGGATGGTAAAATACCATAATTGAAGGTCGACCACATGCCTAACTACGTCAGAAAAATACCTGCTGAACAATTTTCGTAGAAATAATTTTTTTTCTTAAACTTATGCATAGTCGAAAACAGTAGCTGCAGCGATAGATTGTAAGAAAGTATTCAATAAACAGTGAGTCATTGTAGCAGAAACAATAGCATAATTAAGTTATAAATTTTAATATTGTTAGAATTAAGTTTTCTCTCCAATGCATGCGCACAGGTTGCGGATACACCGTTGACAAGTTGGTTATGACCCAAAAAGTAAGTGAATGGTTTGTCAAGTCGTGTAAGAAAAAATTGAAGGAAAAGCGTGAGATCGTATGAGCGCATGGTGACGCTAAGTAGGGCTCGTGAATTGCTTTTAAAACAGAAAATAAGGGATTCGAAAAGATTGGCGATGGCAGATAGACACTTTGACCGAATTGAGGTAGAGACCCCACATGAAAATGGAGAGAGAATAGAGGACTGTACAACAGACGATGCAGTATCGTGAGAAATAGGACAGATAACGCACCATAACGAGGATAATGTACGCCAAGGCACAGAAAACCTGGGTCAGCATACGACAGAGAAGCAGGAAAGTAGAGAGACAGTCGATGAGGATTCTAACTTGCGTCTTCAATACGTAGAATACATAGTACAAGTAATCAGAACTCCCTCACCACAGAGTACAAGGAATGCGAGCAGAAACGTGTCACAGCACAGTTCAATGCAATCAGTTGCGAACCAACACTTGGGCGAAAACACAGAGCGTAGGACGGCGGAAAAAAACGTAATAGGACCCGCCACTCTGTCAGAATTATTACAACAAATCACGAAAACCATGACAAGGCAAAATAAAGAAATTGCGAACCAAATTCAAATTCAGAATGCAGAAACCACGAGACAAATGCGTGAGATTAAAGAACAAAACAAAAAAAAATCAGTTACACCTAAGTCATATTGAAGACGAAGCAAAAGAATCTCGAGAAGTGATAGGATACTTAATAACAGGTCACAATCAATTGAGAACAGACATTGACAAGGTACAAGCGGACGTACAAACATTGCGTAATGACATTCAGGACGAGATCAAAACATTACGTAACAACACCCATGGAGAAGTCAAGAAACTAGAGAAACAGATAAACGTGATTACTAGACAAGCACCAGGTACAGCGCGTAAAATTGTTGAAAAAAGCGTGTTGCACAAACGTATCACAAAAGCAGCGCTGAAAAGATACGATAACCGCTTAGTCAAAATAGAAGCGCAAACGAAGCGACAATTTCAGAAATTGCGAACAGAGTTGTTGCAAACCATTGAAGAGCGTGGTGAACAGGATCGAACAAGCACAGAGTTTGCAGTCACACCCGTATCTGTAACAGCACCGCAAAAACAAGCAGTTAACGAAGATATTACGCATTTGCGATTCCAATCACAGGCGGAAAGTAGCATATGTGTAATCAGACAGCCTGCACCGCGGGTACGCGAAAGTTACAGTGGACAACATCCAATGGATCTACCACAACAGGAAAGAACGACGGAAGAAATGATCAGAAACAAAAGTGGCGAGGAATCGCGAATTTCGTATGAGACTATGACGAAGTACGACAACGATCATTTCCTCACAGTCACAAAATTTCAACACTTTCTAGAAGGAAACTCTTTACATCCACGAACTTTTATTGATCAATTCCGAGTAGGATTACCAGAACACTGGACGCTAGCACATAAATTAGACTTTATATGTGCACACATGTCGGGAACAGTCGCAGAAACCATGCAGAATGTTGCAGCGACATGCCGATCGTACGAAGATTACAGAGATAAGTTTCTCTCACGATATTGGTCCAGCGAAGCACAGAACAGAGTGAAGTACGAATTATTGCAGAACCCATATTTTGAAAATAAAGGAGAGAAGAGTCCCGTGAAATTTTTCTAAGTAATGGCAAACAAAAATCAATGCCTAGATGTGCTGTACAGTGACGAAGAGTTGATTAAATTATGCGCGATGAAGCTACCATTGAAATGCCAGCAATCATTAGTAGGTAGCGGAAGCAATGACGTCGAAGCATTTAAAGGTATTCTAAGGGAAGTAGAGTTCATATTTTCGGAAGATGACGCAAGATAAAGACGAAGCGCACGTGAAAACGAAGGCAAAAATCAGTGGAATCCACAAGAAACAGTACGAAGAAACAATAATTACGAACCACGTGATAACTTCGCACCAACAAACGACGATAGATTTCAACAAAGAACCGGTTATGGATTTAGAAGAGAATATGGCAATAACTATAATTCATCCAGGAACGGCAACAACTACTACAGAGGGAATAACGACAACCGGAACCGGTCCTGGAGAAACAATAGACCAACAAATTATCAACAAAGAAACCACTATCAACAGGCTGAACAAGAAAAAAGAATACAGATAGAAGAGGTGGAGATAAGACCAGCAAACCCCGATAAACGTTCGAATTGACAGCTAAGTGCCCATGCCAAAGAGAATGACGCACCGACCAAGGACAATTGCAGCACCTTGAACACAGAAATCAAAATCTTATCACGAGAAGAGAAGAAGGAAGAAACAAATCCGCAGGAACCAGATGAAAACGAAGACAAGAAAATAACAATATCGTGTAGGGACGAAATTAATTGGGAGAATACTGACGAGGAAGATGAATTACCAGAGGCATGTACAACGAATGTAGGAGGAAAGGATAAAGTAATGAGTATTGCAGAGCTATTTTAGATGGAAACCAGGGAAAGCGAATTCAATGAGGATAATGCGCAGTCGACAGAAGTTGAAAATAAGTTACGAGTGGGCACACAACCCAACGTATATAATGAAGGAAGTTATGAAGCGATAATTAGAGCATTTAGATGCGATTATGAGGAAGTAGCGACGAAGAAGGTGAAGATAAACGAGGATGAGGAAAAAGTAGAGGATGTAGGAGAAAGCGTAAATGAAGGAAGAAATAGAGAAGAGGAAGTAAAAGAGAGAGAAGTAGCAGTCGAAGCTTATCCTACAGAAAGTTCGAATTCACAAGGGAAATTCCTAAAAAGACTCATGTATGATTCAGTGGAGGATTCGTTGATGCAAGAGGAAGAAGAACAGAACCAACCCCTTCAAATTCAACCAATTGTGAAGGCCATGGTAAAGCATATCCCAGTCAATATTGTAATTGATAACGGAAGTGAACTGACTGCGATCTCAGAAAATTTATTCATGCAGTGTAATGCCAACGAGGAATTGCCAGTTCTGAAAACACGTAAGATTAAAGTAAGAGGTCCTATTAGAAACAATGCTGCAGAAGTTACGAGACAAACAAGGTTAATTCTTTCGTGCCAAGGTCAAAAGACCGAAGCCAACTTCGTGATTGTACCTAAACTAACTGTAGATTTGATTATAGGTGCAGATTTTTTTAATGAGAGACGAGCGATAATAGATATGGTGAAAGGTAGCGTAACATTAGGGAATGTCACACTTCTCTTTGAGCAAAAGCTAAAATTAGAAGAAATACCAGTTATAAACAAAAATTATGAATGACGTGAGATAAAGAGGATGAAGAATTAGAATGGTATGCACAAAAGAAGGAATCGCCTCAACTCATGTTAGAAGTCCATAAAGAAATCGACGAAAAATTGCAAGAAGTTCAAGGTATTTCGGAACACAGTAAAAGAGAATTAGAGGGTATTTTACGAGATAAAGCAGAGGTATTTTTACCTAAGACTGGCAGTATTAAACACGTTCAGTACAAGTTTGAAGATTAATTTTATTTCTGGTAAATAATCAGCTCAATATTTCAAGATTATGTTGCAGATACGATCGTCAGTAGAAAGAAGAATAAAGAGAGAAGAAGGTAGGAAAAAGAAAGTAGTTTCAATAATAACACCAATAGTACCATAGATTAAGGTGAAGGGATAAAGTGTAGATAGTCTAACAGCATGAAATACTAAAAATGCTATACACCACGACACTACACAAAAATAAAAAACGAATTTGAGGTTTCTTGAATAGACATTAAGACTCCAAATATCTTAGAATTGTAACATGGAAAGGGCTCCGAAATTTGTAAAGCTTTTTAAGAAGGCGCAAAACAAGTAGATACTAGACATATGTTAGATGATTATAAGTAAAACTTTTTGTAAGAACCATTGTAAAAACTCCAGCAAGGAAGAGATGCAACGACCCACAAGTTCCAATGCGAGAAGTATAAAGAAAGAAAATGACGTAATTACCAAGACATGATTCCTACAAGCGAGAGAAGGGAAGGAGAGGCGACCAACAGAGGTACCTTGTAGAGAAGTAAATCAGCCCACTACACGGAACAATGGAGAGACGCGACGGGACGCCGAACATCAGAAGGGACGGGTGCAGGGACACCAGATTTTGACGGCTCGTAAACCCCGGAGCCGCCGACTCGCCGCTTGGGCAAGCCACCACTGGCAAAAAATATGCGTGAAGGGAGTTGCTTCCGAGATGGCGAGGTGAGCGGAGCTGTGCTGCCCGCCGCTGCCCTGACGCTGCCTAACACCGACAAGGTAATGAACGCACGCGACGCCGCATTTTTGAGCGCGTAAGGCTTCACTCAGAACTGCAGAAGTCTCATCTGTTACACCCCTTTTTGCGTAATACTAGTGTCGATCGTAAATTAAAGCTCATGGTGTTCACATTTGCCACTTGAAGTAAAATCTGAAACGCGATGATTTCTCTGTTATATAATTATCGAGAAGCCACATCAGCCACTGAAATTACGACAAGTTAGATAAGTAATTAAAGATAATTGAGGGTCACTGTAGACCATTTTTATAGTTTTCTCTTTTGTGAAACTTAATTTAAACGTAGATTATAGATGTGATATGCCATAGGTCACCCTTCGATCGATTGTAGAACTTGGAAACCCATTCAGGGAATATTCGTTCACATTTTTGTTGATGCAGTTGGTTTTTACCATCCTGTATTAAAACATTTCCTATATCAACAGTACAATTTATAAACGATGTTTTGTGATTAGAATAAATTTCCAATGGTAAACAAGTGCTTTTTCGACGTTATTTTACCAGCTAACTAAAATTAGGACAGCCTTGAACCCCTTCCACTAAATTTAGTTAGTATTAAGATTATTTTGCGGGGAGTGCAGTGTAGCTGACGCTGAGATCAATACGTATTTGGTTATATCATCGCTAGTCTCACTGAACTCTTCTGAATTGTACATGTCATGTGTGGTCTGGCGTCTCCTTACCAGCAACAGGTCCCAGGTTCAAACTAATTAATTCCCTAAAAAGCACGCTCAGAATGTCGTTGCGCGAAAGTGGTAGGGAGACACGATATAGAACAAACAGACACCACCATGAATGTTTAGAACTTTAAGTCCCTGATTTCCTAATCTAAGTCCCTCAGCATCACTCAATTTAATTCGACTACATTCCATTATCCTTGTTTTGCTATTGTTGATGTTAATCATTTACATTCCTTTCAAGACACTATCCATTCCTTTCCACTACTCTTCCAAGTCCTTTGCTGTCTCTGACAGAAATACAATGTCATCGGCGAACCTCAAAGTTTTTTTCTTCTCCGTGGATTTTAATACCTATTCCGAATTTTTCATTTGTTTCCTTCACTGCTTGTTCAATATAGAGATTGAATAACATTGGGGAGAGGCTACAACCCTGTCTCACTCCCTTCCTAACCACTGCTTCCCTTTCATGCCTCTCGACTCTTAAAACTGCCATCTGGTTTCTGTACAAATTGTAAATAGCCTTTCGCTCTCTGTATTTTACCCCTGCCACCCTTAGAATTTGAAAGAGAGTATTCCAGTCAACATTGTCAAAACCTTTCTGTAAGTCTACAAAATGCTAGAATTGTAGGTTTGCCTTAACTTAATCTGTTTTCTAAGATAAGTCGTAGAGTCAGTATTGCCTCACGTGTTCCAACTTTTCTGCGGATTCCAAATGGATCTTCCCCGTGGTCGGCTTCTACTAGTTTTTCCATTCTTCTGTAAAGAATTCGCGTTAGTATTTTGCAGCTGTGACTTATTAAACTGATAGTTCGGTAATTTTCACATCTGTCAACACCTGCTTTCTTTGGGATTGGAGTTATTATATTCTTCTTGAAGTCTGAGGGTATTTCGCCTGTCTCATACATCTTGCTCACCAGATGGTAGAGTTTTGTCAATAGTGGCTCTCCCAAGGCCGTCAGTAGTTCTAACGGAATGTTGTCTATTCCCAGGGCCTTGTTTCAGTGCTCTGTCAAACTCTTCGCGCAGTATCGTATCTCCCATTTCATCTTCATCTACAACCTCTTCCATTTCCACAATATTGTCCTCAAGCACATCGCCCTTGTATATATCCTCTATATACTCCTTCCACCTTTCTGCTTTCTCTTCTTTGCTTAGAACTGGGCTGCCATCTGAGCTCTTGATATTCATACAAGTGGCTCTCTTTTCTACAAAGGTCTCTTTAATTTTCCTTTAGGCAGTATCTACCTTACTTCTAGTGAGATAATCCTCTACATCCTTACATTTGTCCTCCATCAATCCCCGCTTAGCCATTTTGCACTTCCTGTCGATCTCATTTTTGAGACGTTTGTATTCCTTTTTGCGTGCTTCATTTACTGCATTTTTATATTTTCTTCTTTCATCAATTAAATTCAATATTTCTTCTGTTACCCTATGATTTCTACTTGATCCTCTGCTGCCTTCACCACTTCATCACTCAAAGCTACCCATTCTTCTTCAACTGTATTTCTTTCCCCCATTCCTGTCAATTGTTCCCTTATGCTGTCCCTGAAACTCTGTACAACCTGTGTTTTAGTCACTTTATCCAGGTCCCGTCTTCTTAAATTACCACCTTTTTGCAGTTTCTTCAGTTTTAATCTACAGTTCATAAGCAATAGATTGTGGTCAGAGTCCACATCTGCCCTGGAAATGTCTTACAACTTAAAACCTGATTCCTAAATCTCTGTCTTACCAATATATAATCCATCTGAAACCTGTCAGTATCTGCAGGCTTCTTCCATGTATACAATCTTCTTTTATGATTCTTGAACTCGGAAAGTTACGTTGAAGTAGAAACTTCAGCAACTTCGTCAAACAGTTACAATTAAATGAAAGTATACTAGACAGCCAACGGAAGGCCCCGTCAAGAGCACACGTACAGGAGCAACACAGAACATTCCTGCCCCCACGACCATGGCGGTGGTTAAAAGTGCCAGTCTGCAACTCGAAAACCGACCGAAAATTCCACTCTATTGCCGAAGCACTACTGTTCCACCATATATATATACCTGGCGCCAATTTCTGCGCCGATTTTGCTACGTCACGGATTTATCCCCTGAGCAAGCTAAGCAGAGTCATGATTTTGCAGAAAATGCAGGACTTGGCCCACCAAGACTTCCTGGGAACACAAGTCATTCCCACGCCTCGCTCATAGCACGTCAGATAGTGTTTTCAGTAAGTTTATGCGAAGTAACGTAATCTCTAACCCCAGCCTCTTCTTCTGTCCCCTGTGGGCGTTTCGCCCCCACTCTTATGACAATGTCGACGTCTGGACAGCATCCACTCCCTCACTCCCGTTGGCTTAACCCTTTCAAGATCATCAGAACCCGCCTTCACCGGACCACCCGCGTGACGAGAGACACTGCATAGGAAGTCCGCGTGTGAAGGAATAGCAACTTTTCGCTGCATGCAATTAGAGAGGAAAATATTCATATCTTCTGAGTTCTCAACACTAGCCGTGTAATGATCATACTTGGCTATATTTCCCCAAATAGAATTAGTCTGAGTAAGAAATGTGATAGGTGGCAAGTTACTGTGTATCGTAAAGGCATTCCACCTCCCAAATGTGGTAGACGGCAGATCATTGCCCAAGTTCTGTTTTTCATTACATCATTAATTTTTTGTTCAGTCATTGATGTGTTTTCCTTCTGTAGTCTTGGCAATTGTCATACTATACACTGGTTATAGAATATGAGTCATGTGGGAAGAATATATTACCGTCGCAAGTAAATTTTATGAACACTGAGGGCAGGTGAGATTGTGCATAGACCTTTCACAGAAATGAAAATAACAAATAAACGTGTGTGAGTTATTTTACAACAACCCAAGAGTCAAAACTTCCAAAATTAAATGCAGGAGTCATAACATGTGTTACTAGTGTAGCATATATAGGACATACGTACTTCTTAATTTCCTTTCTTACACACCACTGTTGCAAATGGCCGTTGCCATAGCATACACACACATCTGAATGCTGAGAACAGACAAGTCAATGACCGGATGGACTGTTGATAAAAAAAAGAATCTTCGGGCACAATGGAGATTTTAACAAGGACCCCTCGCTTTGCGCTCGACATAACCACGGTGCTGTGGTATTTGTATCTCCCTCCATGTTTCACGTCTTGAGCTTAGACCGTTCACTGTTCGTATTTTGCTTCTTTTTTCACAGTTTAGTACAGATTCGTCCTAGTTTCACTCTTGACGAGAGTTCAGTTTTTGACGAGCTACCCACTGAGCCATCTCACCACTAAATCTGAGGGCGGTGCGATGGGAAGTTTCCCTTGTTAGTTAAAGGACTGATTTCCGTTTGCAAAGCTTCGGTACACGCAGTCCTAAATAATGGGTTTGTTTGTATTGTGTTTCTAATCAATACATGCAGCATAATTCCTGCATCATTTATTCAAGTCTAATTGAAATGGAATGTTACAACTTCAGATATGTCACTTTTAGTGGTCGTTAAGCATTGTTCTCTAAATTGGTGCGAATCTCTACACGCAAGTGTGGCTGTTAAGAACCACTGCAAACGTCCAGACGGCGGATGCATCAAGAAAGCTATGCAGGTGATGTTTGTTGCTATTGCTTCATTTGAAAGAACTATTTTTAAACTCTGCGGGCAGCAAGGACAAAGTTGTCGCCACTACTGCTTGATATGACAGGCAGAAAAATAATATTGGCGTTAACGCTACTGCAGCTGTAAAAATTGTTGTTGCCTTGGATGTCACAGCAGAAGAGCAGGAGCCCTTCCACTTGTAACCTTGGTTGCTCTTTACTAATAATAATGTAAAGTGCAGACTGGTAAAATAGTGGTGGGAAGAAACTTATTTACAAGAAGAGATTAAAAGCATACGGAAACTGAAATTGTAGAAAGCAGCCGGCATTGACTTAAAACCAGCTGGTATTTGGAAGTACGGAAACTGCTTCAACTTGAAGAATTAGTAATCTGTCAATAATATAAAAGAAGAGCAAATTATAGAAGACTGGAAAGATGTTTCTATCCACTCACTATATTATAAAGTAGATACAACAATCTTCAAAATACAATAAAAAATCTCACAACTCGATTCAGCATGCAAATTAATTGCAAACATAATTATATGAAGACTACATCATATGTGTAAGAAATTCTTAATGACGCACAATGTGGTATTATATATATATATATATATATATATATATATATATATATATATATATATATATATATATATATCAACGGTGAATAACATTTTCATTTCAAGGAATGTACCTGAAAACAAATTTTAAAGCGATTAATATGCGCACACGCTTTTCACAGAGTTTAAGGAAGCATTTGATATTAACAGCAACCACTATGGAGGGCGATGAAAGGAACTATGTGCACTAGAAAGACCAGTTTTAAAGTAACAACCAGTCTCTGAGGAGCGCTGTTTGTTACTTCTGGAGTCAACAAAGATGAGGTCACGTTACCTTCGTCTTTCACCCTTGCCATACACTATGTGATCAAAGATACCTGGACACCTGTTAATGGACATTAATATGGGAAGTCTTTACGACTGTTTGAACTGTGCTGGCGTCACATCCAATGAGGTGTCTGTCTGTGCGCGAATTGTAGCCCATTCTTCCTCAAGGGACGAATCCAGAGACGGTAGTCACGTTAGACGCACGACTCTGGAGGCACGTCGACGTTCGGATTCATTCCAGAGGTTTTCCAGTGCGTTGAGGCTGAAGTTCCGGACAAGACAATCCATTTCAGGTATGTCAGTGTCCACAAACTATTGTCTCACAGTGACGTTTTAAAAGAAGGAGGATTGTCATGTTAATACAATCATCGGTGTTTTAGGCAGTTCACAATAGTGTGAAAATTAGTATCCTTCCTCTTTGCCGTTTTGTTAAGCGCAATATGGCGACCACACCCTAACCCTGAGTAACACGCCCGTGCCTTAATAGCATCTCTTTTTCGTACTTCACAGTTGGCACCACGCTTGATTGTAGCTTCTCCTCGCACTCGCCAAATTCTAGTCCTCCCACCGAACTGACACAAGGGATGGCGTAATCCACCACTTCAAATCTGTAATCCATTGCCCAGTGGCGTCACTCTTTGCATCACCTCAAGTGACGCATAGCATTCACTAGAGCAGGGCTTCCCAACCTGCGGTTCGCGGCCACCTTTCACCAAATCGTGTAAAATAATAAGTAAAATTATTGAATAAAAATGTGAAAATCCAATCCAACACTATGTGTACTTTTACTTCAGGTCGTATCCGCAAGCAGCCTTTGCGGTTCCTAAGTGAGAACGTATACAGTTTAGTGCCGGAAAATGCGGCTTCTCTGATCGATTGTTTATCAACAATACGGGGTTTGTTTGTGCGATGGCTAACGGCGCTAGATGCGCTGAAACCTTTTACGCATACGCGGAGCGAGTTTTGTCAACCAATCACAGTGCTCACTGGCACGTATGTTAAACTTGCCTTGTCAGTGCACTACATGTTTCATAAGTCGATTTTTGACCCGTTTATTACTTCTAACATGGATCGGTGGCTGAAGTCAGGAGCATTGAAAAAGGCTGCAGTTTCTCCATCGCCTTCACAATAAGGGAAGTTTCCAGTTGAAATGAATGAGGAAGGAAGACTACCAAAGGAAGACTTTACATACATTTGAACATTTTAATTTGGATTTCACGAAAAACTACACACACACACACACACACACACACACACACACACACACACACACACACACACACACGACTGTTACGAAATATGCAAGCTCCTTACACAACTGTAGTCCAATAGTACAAGTGAACAGACCATAAGCGACAGCTTGTCAACACCGAACAGTTTGGACGTGACGTTGATTGCTCTTGGAGGAAGAAAGCTCCATCGTGTGAAATTTAAATTACCAAGTAATTTTAATCACGCTATAGTGTGTAGAACAAATGGAGTAAATCCTCTAGTAAGTGACTGGATACAGTGGGAATTCAAATTGGATCGTTAATTTCAAGTTGTTTTCATTCATATCTAAACCTAAGACTATTGATACTTCGGGGGGTTCAAATGGCTCTGAGCACTATGGGACTTAACAGCTGTGATCATCAGTCCCCTAGAACTTAGAACTACTTAAACCTAACTAACCTAAGGACATCACACACATCCATGCCCGAGGCAGGATTCGATCCTGCGACCGTAACGGTCGCGCGGTTCCAGACTGAAGCACCTAGAGCCGCACCACACCGGCCCGCGATACTTCGGGGGGTGGGGGGGGGGCGTCATTGGGAGCATGGCACCTGCATTAAGAAGCTTTCAGTTTCCATGGGTTTCGCTCTGAAATTTGAAATTACTGTGCTCTGGTCTGAGTAGGGGTCCGCAATGTATTTTTTACTGAAGAAAGGGGTTCGCCAGCAGAAAAGGTTGGGAAGCCCTGCACTAGAGAAATGTGTGGTTCATGCGGAACTGCTCTAGCAGTGTAGCAAATTCTTTTTAACACCCTACTCATAGTCATTGTGGTGGATGGAATATTACTAGCACTGTGGAAGTGACTGGCGTGTCCTCCCGCTTATTCCGTGGGACCTCTCACAACCCCTCTCGCCAGTGGTCTGCCCACCCTCAGTTTGGCCGCTGTCTTCCCTTCACGTTCCCACTAGACAGTTACATCAGCAACAGTCGACTTGGCCTGCTTTAGAAGGGCTCAGATGTTCGTGACGCATTTATCACCGAGGTGACATCCAATGATTGGTTAATATACGAAGACACTGAGCCCTCCTGCTGTTTCTGCTTCCCTACTGACAACACAGTACTCCCCGTCTCTATTTATATTCGCTTGTCCACCTTTCCAGACATCTGCTTGCTTGTAAGCTTTACTTTAGACAGGTGTGTTCCGATACTTTTGATCAGATGGTGCAGAGGGCTCCATTAAAAAATAAATTCATCGTCCCTTGGAACTCGGATTTTACGTCTATCCATATCAGTGTATTTGGTGATCAGTAATATTAAACACGGAAGGTCAATGCGAACAGTGTGTTGTATTACCGTTGTTGTGTTGTGACATTTTGGGCGTGCGTATGTTTCTTCTAAGAGAGACCCACACTGATTTTGTTATTTGTATGGTATCAGCGTGATTAATTTGTATGTGGTAATGTAGGAAAGGTGATCTTTATTAATATAAAACTGTGAACGGATCTGATTTGATTTTGCATTTTATTTAACATTATCTTGTTATTTTACTCTGATCTGTCTCATACATCACACTGTGCAGAAAACTGTGACGTCAGTTTTGCGTAGACGGCCCTGCAGATGGTTGAAAGTATCTTTGCTCTAGTGATGGTGGATGCGATCTTATATCTGTATTTAGTTCAGTGCAAATGTAAGTGTTCTTAATTAAATCAGAGTGTTATCGTTTATTTTGTTTTCTGAAATTAATTATGCAAGTTAATCATACCGTCATTTCTCTGCCTGTGGCCAGGAGTCATAAATTGTAAACTATTACTAGCCCGATTCTATGTGCTGAGGCGAAATCTATGTGAATTATGCTTTCATTGTGCTAAAAGATTTTTGAGGTTTAGTTCTCTTCTTGAACCCTAGCTCCAAGACTAGTATTCGGCTGCAAATTATGTTCTGTGTTGTCATCATAGATCTATTGTCAAGAAAAATATTTTTGTTTAATAAGATACTTGCAAAATTCATCTACACGACTTCATACATGAAGGTAAGGAAAGTTGGAGTACAGGGTGGTGTGGCAACTGTCATAATGGAAAGCTAGACAGGAGCACAAATGATTATCGAAGAGCCGGCCGCGGTGGTCTCGCGGTTCTAGGCGTGCAGTCTGGAACCGTGCGACTGCTACGGTCGCAGGTTCGAATCCTGCCTCGGGCATGGATGTGTGTGATGTCCTTACGTTAGTTAGGTTTAAGTAGTTCTAAGTTCTAGGGGACTAATGACCACAGCAGTTGAGTCCCATAGTGCTCAGAGCCATTTGAACCATTTTTTTTTAATATGTAAGAAGTTAACGCGATAAACAAAATAAACAAAAGATTGACTTAGCTTCGGTTTCTCCAAATGTACGAACACTAATTACAAACAGTGTATCAAGAAATGACAACAGTAACAATGATGGAGTTGGAGCAGCCACAAAGCGGCTTCCGCACCGTCTCCTGGAGCGAAGTCCCTCCAAGGTTGCGTGTGGCGCGCTGCTGCCGCCGGCCCTCCTGCAGTGCAGTGGCAGGGCGCGCTCCTGGTCCAGAGCCACCGGAAGAGTGGCTCGGCTCGGCGGGAGTGCTCCATTGGGTCCACCAGATTCCGCATGGCTGCTGTTGTTGCTGGACGGAAACTTGCAGTTCCTTTGCCGTGATATACTGGTAGCGTGGTATCGACATGTGATACCACATCCACAACACCCACCTCAAAGCCCCCCTCATCTAAATTCTGTTCTGCAACTGGTAATAGAATGTGGTTGTGCATTGTGCTGATGTAGGACTTGTGGCCAAGCAGCATTTGAATATAGGTAAGACAGTGTGCATTGCCTTCCATTGTCCCGCTACAGGTATGGGTGGTGGGTTCTGAGATGTTTTTTTCAAATGCTATCGTTGACGTGATCGACAGGAATCGCATGGGAAGAACACGGTGCACATTTGGCGATGCATGGCTTTTGTCGCGTGTTTGGGATGAATGTTATACTGTTGTTGTTTGTTGGCTTAGGCTATTAAGCGAAAACTCGCCGAATAAGACAGATGTTGTCCCTTGCATAATGGACCTTACCAGGAAACTGAAGAGTCGAATTCGTCCGTCATCCCCGTGGGAGGAGCGTGGGTACGGCACCAGCTGGCTTTCTATTAGGCCAGCCTCCGAAGAAATACAAACGGCTTCTTGTTACAAGAGGGCACTCGCAGAGGCACACACAGACGAGACGCCCCGTGCAGCCGCCTTCATACAGGAGGAGGCTGTGTTTCCGACGGCAGGGCAGTCCCTAACTGACGTCTCTGTCGTACCCGAGGTAACTGTCCATTCACGGCGAAGCCCCAGCGCATTTGTTCCTCTGTTTTCTCTCAACCTCATCGGAATTTTCTGCATTTTTACCATTATAACTTGTCCACTGAAAAGCATTAAAAGTATATGCACTTTCACCAGGCTTCCTGTCTTTGATAAACTGTACTACAAGATCAGCTCAAATAATACATTGTGTCGACCAGCGTCCCTCCCCCCCTTTTTGCAGCCCTGAAATCGCTCCACCGTCGCGGTGTTCCTGTCCAACGCAGCATGTAGATTCGAAATACTTCGTAAATGTTTACTATCAAAACAGTCCGGACCACAATTTGTTAATTACGGTGACCGGTTTCGACCACTACTGTGGTCATCTTCAGACCAATGAATAAGAAACTCCTTCAGCTGGAGAATCACTACTACACTAATGATTCCCCAGCTGAAGGAGGTTCTTACTCATTGGTCTGAAGATGACCACATTAGTCGTCGAAACCGGTCACCGTAATAAATAAATTGTGATCCAGACTGTTTTTGATACTAAATATTTGTAGCCCATTGATCACTGTTCACTCCCATAATGTATTCAAAAGTAATTAACTTCGTATATGCTTTGGGAACTCAAATTTGAGGAAGGTGACTATCTTTCCCACGGACACTGTTGAGAGAATTGAGACAACTGCTTTTGAAGCCGACTGCAGAACGATTCTACTGCTACCAACGTACAGTTCGCGTAAGAACAGCAAAGATAAGATAAGAGAAATTAGAGCTCGTAGTGGGGTTTATAGACAGTCGTTCTGGCTTCGCTCTATTTGCGAGTGCAACAGGAAACGAAAGGGTGCAATGTAATCTCCGCCACGCACCATACGGTAGCCAGCGGAGTATATACGTAGACTTAGATGAATCGATCCTCTTTGCCCCCGAATATTTCTGTTTCCATGAATGGCTTCCAGCGGGCGTCTATAGTTACGCTAACCCGTGGATCGTACTTTATGGAATCATTTCAGCTACCCACATAACGTGGTCGGATACACGCAGAGTTAAGTGGCCTCAGGCAGAGACTAGAAGAGGGGTACTACCACAGCGATAGTAGCCATTTCCCATTTCTTTCATATATATTTCTAACATATGTATTTCTAACATACAATTTACACTCGTGTTATTATGTTAATGTTATTATTGTGCCTGTTATTACTGCTACTGTCATTCATGGTACTGAATTACTGTTCATCTGTTGAAACCAAGCCGGCCGCGGTGGTCTCGCGGTTCTAGGCGCGCCGTCCGGAACCGTGCGACTGCTACGGTCGCAGGTTCGAATCCTGCCTCGGGCATGGATGTATGTGATGTCCTTAGGTTAGTTAGGCTTAAGTAGTTCTAAGTTCTAGGGGACTAATGACCACAGCAGTTGAGCCCCATAGTGCTCAGAGCCATTTCAACCATTTTTTTTTTTTTGTTGAAACCACTGAAGAATATTTGTAGCATCTTCTTTCGCCAATCATTAAACAACACACGTACCGTCCTGGTAGTTAGTCTATATAGTCCTTGGTGTAACGTTAAAGTAATTAATTTCTGCGGAAGCAAGAGCACGTTCATACGAGGGCCGTTCAATAAGTAATGCCCCATTTTTTAAGGACCATTAATATACATGGTTGGTGCTTCACATTTTATGTTGTGCGCCGGTGAAGTGTTGAATCGTTCTGGCAGTTGGCAGAGCCCAGAGCGGTAGTACAGAGCCAAAGTGGCTTCTACAGGCGACTCACGTTACAAGCAGTGTGAGTTCTTGTGTGCAGAAAAAGAAACCGTGGTGAACACCCATAAACGTTTGTGTGCAGTGTATGGCAATGATGCAGCTGATACGAGTACAGCTGGGCGATGGGTAAAGAAAGTTACATCCTCAGGAGACGCAGAAGCTGAGCTCCATGGTCAGCCACGCTCGGGACGTCCTGTCACAGCCACTGCTCCAGACATGCTGAATCGTGCGACTGGCATTAATGGTGCCGACCGGCGCATCACAACTCGACAGTTGTCTCTGCAGTTGTTGGGCGGCATTGGCAGTGGGTCTGCAATGATCGAGGCTCTCGTATATTCTAAGAGGTACTCACGATGGGTTCCACGAATGCTCACAGCGGACCACAAGATTCAAAGAAAGGGTCATTTCATCTGAATTGTTGGAGCGTTTTGAGACCGACGGAGACGCCTTTCTGTCACGGATCGTTAGGAGCAACAGAAGCTCGATGCAGTACTTAGCGCCGGAAACAAAGACGCAGTCCATAGAGGGGCATCATCCCCGTTCACCACAAAAGAAGAAACTCAAGACAACCCCCTCTGCCAGAAAAGTCATAGTCTTCTGGGACTGTGGTGGCGTCATTCTCGTGGATGTGATGCCAAGAGGGTCAACCATCAATACAGAGGCATACACGATATAACTGAATGAACCCAAGAGCCGTTTCACTCTGGTTAGCAGGTGAGAATGGACCTTCACTGACTGGCTGCTGCAATTGTTGTTGGGTTAGAAAGTGATTTTCATTCACTAGCCGTGCAACGCGTCCTCAGTCCGTCTCAGTCAGGATATTTTTCCGACCACAATTCTGCCGCCATGGTTTCGTCGCCATTATGTTGCATCACTACCTGTAGACACGTTCAACAGCCCACCGCGAGACACCAATAAGTCCAACAACGCCGTACACCGTATGAACACGGACACGACTGCCACTCTGTCATGTCCTTACATATACCCACGTTTACGTAAACTGAGGCGACAAAAGCCATGGGATAGCGAATCGCACATACATAGGCGACGGTAGTACCGCGTGTACAAGGTATAAAAAGGATAGTAGATAGCCGGAGCTGTCATTCGTACTCAGTTGATTACTGTGAAAATGTCTCTGACGTAATTATGGCGGCAAGACAGGAATTAACAGACTTTTAACGCCGAATGGTAGTTGGAGCTAGACTCATGGGACATTATGTTTCGGAAATTGTTTTTGGATTCAATATTCCGAGAGCAAGAGTGTGCCAAGAATACCCAATTGCAGGCATTACCTCTCACCGCTGTGAATGCAGTGACCGACGGCCTTCACTTCTCTACCGAGAGCAGTGTTAACAGACAAGCAACACTGCGTGAAATAACCGCAGTAATCAATGAGGGGCGTACGTTGAATGTATCCGCTAGGGCAGTGTGACGAAGTTTGGCGTTTCATTAGGCTACGGCAGCAGAACACCGATGCCAGCGCCTTTGCTAACAGCTGGTCCTCTCCTGGGCTCGTTACCGTAGACGACTGGAAAACCGTGACCTGGGCAGGTAAGTTCCGATTTCTGTTGGCAGGAGCTGATGGTAGAGTAAAAGTGGGCGCAGCCCCACGAAGCCACGGACTCGGTAGTCAGCACGGCACTGGGCAGACTGGTGGTGGCTCCGTAATTGTGAGGGCTGGTCCACATGGTAACGATCAGTCCGTCTGCTTAGGGACCATCGCGGCCATTTATCGACTTCACGTGCTCAAACACAACGATGGAATTTTTATGGAAGACAGTTCGCATTTCACCTGCCCGTAACTGTTCACGACTGGTTTGAAGAACATTTTGGATAATTCAAGCGAATGATTTGGACAGCCAGATCGCCCTAAATGAATCCCATTAACAGGAGACAATCGAGAGGTGAATTCGTGCACAAAATCCAATTGTGGAAGGCTGTACTGTTTTTCTGCAAAGGACTTCGGTCGATTTGTTGAGTCCACGTCACGTCGAGTTGCTGCACTATTCTGGGCAGAAGGAGTTCAGACGTGACACTGGAAGTCGCCTCAGTATGCAGTGTCCGCTTTGAACATACACGTCTGACTGATCGCTATTGCATTGTGCTAACGTAGAGGCAGTGCGCTCGGTTGAGGCTATCACTCGATCGCTGCTCCATCTATCAAGGTTTAACATAGGATTTGTGTGTGCGCACTGGAGTGACTTACTCTCTGTCTAGTGAACTTCCGTTACACATGTACATTATTCGACCCTTAATAGCGCGATGTTACTGTCAGTGTGTCTCGTAATAGTTGAATTTATTTCATGTACTTACCTTTCGTACAAAAGTATTACATTAACTGTGTTGTGCTTGGCAAGAGAGCCAACATCGTTTTACTAAAGGAGGCCAAAATGCACGTGTTTTAGCTCACGCAGGCTAGCGTGAGGTCTGGAACATGACAAGGAAATTAGAATTTAGAAAAACGGACGTAGCTGGTGGAATACTTAACTTTAATCCATTAATGATGAACGTTGGTTTTGACGGTACATGATCCACAATATCAATAGTAACTGATAATGGCGCCTTGCTAGGTCGTAGCAAATGACGTAGCTGAAGGCCATGCTAAACTATGGTCTCGGCAAATGAGAACGTAAGTAGGCAGTGAACCATCGCTAGGAAAGTCGGCTGTACAACTGGGGCGAGTGCTAGGAAGTCTCTCTAGACCTGCCGTGTGGCGGCGCTCGGTCTGCAATCACTGATTGTGGCGACACGCGGGTCCGACGTATACTGCCGGACGGCGGCCGATTTAAAGGCTACCACCTAGCAAGTGTGGTGCCTGGCGCTGACCCCACATTCCTCCCCCACAAATCGGCGTACGGTTGTGGTATACGGCTTCTGCCCGCCGTGGGGAGGACCCCATGTTGACGTATGCGACGAGATGGGGAGCCTAACAACAAGCGAGGCTGTTCCACCCGCACCCTGCCATTCGGACCCCGGGGAACTACGAAACGCCGGAAAACCTGCTCCAGGGTGAACGCCAACATGCGGTGTGTGCGCCCGTAGAGAGACAGGAGGCGCCGAAGGGTCGACCTCCATCGGGCCGGGGCAGCCGACGGGCGAAGACGACACATGGTCTGGAGCGGGCAAGAGTTCCATGTTGGACGACAACTGGTCCCGGGAAGCGATTGGCGGCGCGTGACCCAGGGAGGCGCCCGACGGCTGCAGCGACGCGAGCACTGCGGGCGTCGCCGGAGGGAGAACAGGCGGCGGCGGCGCGTCGCCATGGGGCAAAATGGAAGGCAGCGTCGGCAGCACCTGAGGCTGAGACGACAGAAGCGTAGCTGGTTGAGATGCCGGCGCACCTCACCAGAGGCCCCCAAAACCAGATACATAGCGCGGCCGAGGCAGCGAAGAATGCGCCCTTCGAGCCAACGCCGTGATCATCGATAGCGGCGGAAGTAGACAACGTCGCCTGGAGCAAACGCAGGTGTCTGCCGCTGCACAGAAACCTGATGCGGCGGATGTAGCAAAGACATCAAGGTTCGATAAGGACGACCGTGGAGCAACTCAGCCGGCTTGCGACCATCTCGGGGCTGAGAGCGATACGAGGACAAAAAGAGCAATAACGCGTCCTTCCGAGAATGCGACTCTTTCAACTTCAACATCTGTGACTTGAAAGTCCTGACCAATCGTTCCGCGGCACCGTTTGACTGTGGCGAAAACGGCGCGGACGTTGAATACCATTGGCCTTGCAGAATGACTGAATACTGCGGACATGAATTGTGGGCCATTGTCGGAAACAATAGTCTGTGGAAGACTTTCAATGCAAAAGATAGCAGATAACGCTTGGATGGTGGCAGATGACGTCGTGGAAGACACCCGGACAACAAAAGGAAAATTACTGAATGAATCTACCACAATCAACCATCGAGCATTCCAGAATGGACCAGCAACATCGATGTATAAGCGTTGCCAAGGGGAAGTGGCTTTTGGCCATGCAAAAAATTTCCTTGGTGGTGCTGATTGTTGTTCGGCACACACCATGCAAGAAGAACACATATTCATAATCGCGGCATCGATTCCGAACTAAGTACAGTGCTGGAGAGCAAGTTGTTTCGTTCTCACTATACCCCAATGTCCTTGGTGGAGAAGCTGTAAGACAGAGGACTGTAACGAACGTGGGACTACGAGCTTAGACTGATCATTATTAGAACGCAACAACAAAACACCACGTCGAACAAAAAGTCTCTCCTTATGAGCAAAAAATCGGCCAACCAACGGGCCCCCCATACGTGACTACGACAAGGGCCATTGCGTAGCAACAAAACGCTGAACGGTAGCAAGGACAGGGTCGGCAGCTGTGGCTGTAGCTACACGACGAAAATCAATCGGAAACGATTCGACCACGTCATCGGTTTCCAAATCAATGAACATGCAAGCAAGTTCGGAGGAATCGAATGCTCCATCCTCAGCAACAGGCAAACGGGACAACGCATCGTCGTTTCCGTGCTTAGCAGTGGACCGATACAAGATATCGTAGCGGTACTGCGAGAGGAAAATAGACCCGCGAATGAATTTCTGCGCTGTACGTGGTGGTACAGGCTTGTTGCGGTGAAAAAGCTATGTCAAAGGTTTGTTGTCTGTATGGTAAAGTGACATGCCCAAAAGAAAATCCCCAAGCAAAAGGAGGAGGGATGCCATGAGGGCGAGTGCCTTCAAGCTTTTCTTGAGGTTGCACATGGGCACCACAACCAGAACCGTAGACATAGGCACTCAAACTGACTCTACCACTACGGATAGAGGGACACAAACTAGGCCTCTGGCAGTTACGCTCCCCTCCTCCCCAAGCAGGGAAACAAGGCCGACTAAAGACCTACGGAAACGGCATCCTGTACCATAGACTGTGGCAGTCTCAGCAGAAATAAATATAACAACAAAACAACCAGTTCAAGAAAATAAAATAACTAGTTCAAGTGAACCAGCTGCAACAAAAGATCCTGTAGTGAGACTGCCACCTTTCGATCCAGTTAGAGTCTATCCAAACCTTGAACTCACCATGCAACTGGCGAGGCTGGAGCAGCCGACTACCCTGACCACTGCCTTGAGACATGTGGTTTGGGTGGGACATGAATATGGACAGAGAGTCACCTTCTCGGTAATGGAGGCTGTGGACAGAATTCAACTCAAGTCAGTGAATCTCCCCACTGACTTCGGAGCCCTGCGTGACCTACTAAAGAAAGTCTTTGACAGACGTGGTGAAAAATTCGACCTGAACGAAATTTATCGACAAGCAGTTCTGGCAAATGGACGTATCACATTTAACTGCAACAAAACATGGCCTCATGACAGAATTCATACATACACTCCATAGACAACTACATGACGGAAATCACCATTGGCCAACTCAACACTCATAACAGCAGACTTGTCATGCAGGAGTTACGAAGGGAAGTGGAGGAGAGGAGACTGGATGTGGTCTGTCTGCAAGAGCCGTATTCCCTAAACGGGAAGATAGCTTTCACAGCTGCGACCTGGCAAGTCGTCTGCAGAGGAGAAGACGCAAAAGCGGCAATAATTATTACAAACAAACTGATAAGGGCTACAGTCCTAACACAGTTCACAACCAGCCACTGCAACGTCGTGGAGCTGCAGTCTCCATCAGGAGCTATTATTATGATCAACATGTACTTCCAATATGGTGATGATATTGAAAGACACCTAGCACACCTCACCACAGCTATCACGGCGTTGCGGCGGCGGAAATCATTTGTGAGTGCCGATATGAATGCCAAATCCCCCCTATGGTACAGCGGCACCAGGGATCCCAATGGAGAGAAGGCAGAAGAGGCCATCATGGCCTTGCAGCTTGTGGTGGCTAACAAGCCTGGCAACCCTCCGACCTATGCGGCAGGAGGTGGCCAAGGCACAAACATCGATGTGACCCTGGTTACGCCAAATGCAGCACACCTAATCCAGCAATGGAAAGTAGTGGAGAATGCCACTACAAGTGACCACAATCTCATTACTTTCAACATAGGAGATGGCGAGAGCCGCTGGCCCATAGGGTGGGAAATACAATATAATTACAATAGAGCCGACTGGGAGAGACTTGCTGGGGAGTGCGACATTCCTCCGTTACCAGAAGGTGACGACCACAGAGACCTTGACGTTGACAACAGAGCCAAAGAACTGGTTTCAGTAATAACTCGAGCAGTCAAAGCAGCCGTACCTACTAGGAGGAGGGCCATGGCGGCCTCTCCATCACCATGGTCTGCTGAACTAGAGGAGATGCGCCGGACGGTCAGAAGGCTCAGGAGGCATTACCAGCGCAGTGTCGTCTGGCCAGAAAGACAAAGATGGCTGCAGCTTTACCGGGAAGCCAAAGATAACTTCCAAAAACAGCTACGGGAAGTTAGAACAAAGAGTTGGGAACACTTTGTTCTGAACCAATTAGCATTAGACCCATGGGGAGTTCCCTACAGGCTTGTCCGGGAAAAAATCCGTTCTCCGATGGAGCTCTCAACCGTCAGGCATGGGGACCGGATGACGGGGTCTTGGCAGGAAACTGCTGAGGTCCTTCTCCACTCCCTGTTGCCTGATGATACTGCGGATGAGACAGACGAACAACGGCAGCTGCGGGAGAATAACAACAATGCATATGGAAATGATGTGGCAGTCTACCCATTCTCTGAAGAAGAGGTAGCTGCCCATATAAATTCCCTGAAGAGAGGAAAAGCTCCTGGGCCAGACGGTATTGTGGCGGAGGTGGTGCAATTCCTGGCCCCCCAGATAGTCGCCCCTCTAACACATTTATATAACGAATGCCTCAGGCAGAAAAAGTTCCCTCGAATATGGAAGAGGGCAAATGTGGTAATTATAAAGAAAGGAGCTGACAAAGACCCAGCAGAAACTAAATCTTACAGACCTATCTGCCTGCTTGATCTGCTTGGGAAGATTCTGGAGAGACTTCTGGCTGATAGACTGGCTGCACACCGAGTGCTGTGCGGAATGAGCAACAGGCAGTTTGGCTTCAGGCCTGGACGATCGGCATCTGACGCAATCGCCCTGGCGGCCGAGGTCTGCGGCTCTACCCCGTACAAGTACGTTGTTGGCATCATGGTGGATATAAGTGGCGCCTTCGACAACCTGTGGTGGCCTTCACTCTTCTCCTGCTTAAGGGAGAAGGAGTGTCCAGGGCCGCTATATGGCTGTCTGAGGAGCTATTGTGAAGATCGGGAGGTCTGGCTATCATCTACTAGCACAAGAGTAAGGAAAACTATCACCAAGGGATGTCCCCAGGGTTCCGTACTGGGTCCGCTGTTTCGGGACATCCACATAGAACCCTTACTAGACACATTACAGCAAAGTGATGAAGTGCTGGAGGTGATAGCCTACGCAGATGACCTCCTCCTACTGGTCGGCGGCCGTAGCCGAGAAGACATAGAGCCTAAGATCGAGAGAACAATATACACACTTCAACTGTGGTGCCGTAAGTCTAAAATGAAAATTTCACCGGCTAAGTCTACGTACCTTCTTATAAAGGGACAATTAGCTCGTAACCCAACTGTTAGGATAGATGGATCACCAGTTCTCCGGCGACGTGAGACACGCTACCTTGGTATCATCATTGATGAAAGGTGGACTTTTGGTAGACACATCGAAACCGTAACTCAAAGAGCTTTACAGGTACTCAACAACCTCATCTCCATTGGGCACAAGCGGTTTCATCTTCCACCACATCTCATCAAACTTTATCATAACAGTATACTAACATCCATAGTGGGTTACGGCTCCGGAGTCTGGGCACACAGGCTCACGAGGGTGGTGCCCGCCATGACAGTGAGGAGAGTGCTGAGAAATATGATTCTGAGATCAGTGGGGGCATGCAGAACTACACCGGGAGGAGCCCTGTTAGTTATAATGGGGCTTTGCCCCTTGGATATCAAAATTCGGGAGCAGGCCGCTTGGTACTGGACTAAAAAGGGGAATTTGCAAAAAACAGAGGAAATTCTGGGCAGCAGGACTGAAAATAAAGTAGAGATTAGGGAAAAAGGGGAGCTGCTATGGCAACTTTCGTGGGAAAACGAAGAAACAGGGCGTCGAACCTTTGAGCTCCTACCAGATGTCAGGGAAAGGATGGGAATGTCACATTTCGATCCATCCCGGGGACTCATCCACTTCCTCACTGGACATGGACCGTACTCGACATATCTATGTCGATTCGGTAAAAAGGCGACACCTGCGTGTGACTGTGGTGTTCCGGAGGGTACTCCTGACCATGTAGTCTACGAGTGCCCCCTTTTCAATGATGTGGCCTCAGTACTGCGGGACCAACTACCACACAACGACACATATAGACTAATCAGACATCGCGATACTTTCCATATCATCAATAAACTGGCTAACGCGGTATCTCAGAAAGTCTTAAAGGACTACCTGAAAGAACTATAGTAGTACAAGAAAGAGATAAACCAGGACACAGATAGAGTTCGATACCCTACTCCCAAACCGCCTGGGCGCGGAAAGGCGGACTTCCTCAGTCTGAATCCGCTGCGCCACAGGATTCTGGGGTAGTGGGGTGCAGCCTAACCGAACCAGACAACGCACCGGACTTGACATTAGGATAAGTTAGTTGTAGGACTTAGTTTTAGACACTATTATTAGAAACCTGCAGTGATTAACATCTTGGCCTGCCCAGTGTCAGGGGCACGCTCATTGGGGTTAGCTCAGTGAGCAAGGCTCTGTAGTAAGTTTATACTAATTAGCTGACACAACTGTAACGCTGTAGGATTTAGTAACTAGTCTTAAGATTAAATGTTTGTAGTAGACTAACATTAACGTTTGCCCATTGCTTACTCCTGATCACTTACATACTAACTAGTTACTACATAGGACTTAGAATTAGCTGCTAATTATTTTTGTATAACTAACTTGGCCCACTAATCAAATAAGGCAGTGGGCTAGATGTAAAATTAACATTCTTTTTTTTTGGAAATAAAGATTTTTTTTAAAAAAAAAGAAAAGAAAAAGTGACAACCATGTCTGGCGTGAGGTCGGTCGCTTGACGGCGCGATCGGCGCGGGCCCGCCCGTTGCCGGAGCGCCGTAAGGCACGGAGTCTCGCACTGGGGCGTATCGCTTCCAGTCGGGCGTGCCGCGGCTGTCCTCACAGGGGGAGTGATGCGTCTCTCATAGTCTCTCCTTCCCAAGTGGCTCTTTCCGCCTTCCCGTGGTGCAAGACGTTAAGCCTGGCTTCTGCCTTGCGACAAAAGGAAGAGCTGCGACCCAACCCGATGCGAAAGCAAAGTGTGCTTGGCACAGGGGGAGCGTGTCGAGGGACCGTACATCAGTCCCTCTCTGTTCGCAGGGCACAGACCAACAGGTGCTCTGCATGCCGGCAACTTCGTTTGTCGGCGTGGGATCGCGGTGCGTGTCGGCAAGGGTGCTTCGCCGCGCCCCTGGGTAACCGGGGCGTGTTCTGCCAAACCCAGGTGGTGGTAACATCGCCTGGGCCAGGTTAGATGGGTCCAGACCACCGAACGTCTGGGGGACCGGCCCGCCACCTGAGTAGGAGTGGGTCCCTGGCCGAGAGGTGGAAACTCGGGCAAGTAGGCGGCGAAGGGCGAGAGGTGCATCCGCCGCTGTGCGGGGTGCAGTTGCCGGGGTGCGTTGCATGAAATCGCCGATGACGGAGTCACCGAGGGGGACCAGTGTGCTAGAAACGGTGCGCTGAACCCAGCAGCTCTGGAGTGCTCTTGACCTAGGGGCGAGGTCGGTGGGCGAGTTGCAGAAGCCCCTCCCACTCCCCCCCCCCCCCCCCCCCCATGCCAGAGGATCCGGTCCGGGGCAAGAGACGGGCTCTCACCCCTCTTATATCACTCGTTCAATATGGCGACACCAGAGACGAGTGATTCGAGTGCGCCATCGCGAGCTTCCTTGATGCCTGAACCCGCTTCTCAGGACGAGTTGGGACAGGCAACTGATGAAAACGTCCTGCAAAGACACATGAGGATCACGTTGCTCCTTGAGCAAAACATCAAAAATGGGAAGATCAGTCAGGCGGCATTAACGATAATTAAAAGTGAACTGGCCGCGTGGGCCATCACTATCGCCAAGCTTCAGGGCCGCGTCGAAGAATTAACAAAAGAAAATGAAAGATTAAGGAAGCAACCTGTGAAGACCTGGGCGGCAGTGGTCGCACAAGCACCACCAAAATCGCAAACAACCAAGGCTACCATTGCCAGAGTCACGAAACGATCAGACACAACGGTCTTTCTAAGGACCCTGCCTGGTCAGGACACTAGTGTGAAAAAGTTACAAGAGCTGCTCACTACCACCATAAATCCGGCAAAAGACAGAATCAGAATCAACAAAGTTAAACCAAGTAAATCGTCGAAGATGCATCGGAAGAGGACAAAGAAAAATTACTAAACAATCCCAAACTAAACTCGGTGGTCACATGAGAGCCACCAAGGAAAAGAAACCCGTTAGTCATCTTATATGATGTACCAACGATTATGACGAATGAGGAACTGCAAAATGCTATAAAGGCACAAAACTTTGAGGATATGACAGATGAAGAATTTAAAGGAAATTTCAATCTGAGATTCAAAACGGGGCCTCGGGACCGTGATGTGGTGTATCACGTCGCCGAGGTCTCCGCTCAAATGTGGGGAAAAATAACTGAAATGGCCAAATTATACATCGGCTTTCACGCCATAAATATACGTGACTATGTGGTTGTACCACGTTGCCACAATTGTGGAGATCTCGACCACGTTCTGAGACACTGTACCAGGGGATCGGCCTGCTCGAAATGTGGCGAGGATGGTCATGTGAGGAAAGACTGTAGGGCTGCAGCAGTCTGCATCCCTTGTAAGAGACGGGGTAAAAAACCCTGTGGCACCACAGGACGTAACTGCCCCACCTACAGACTCCTGGAACAAAGACTTATTTCAAGGATAGACTATGGCTGATCAAGCTAAAGCCAACAGGATGCCCAAAAGAAAATCCCCGAGCAAAAGGAGGAGGGATGCCATGAGGGCAAGTGCCTTCAAGTTATTCTTGAGGTCGCTCATGGGCGCCACAACTAAAACCAATGACATAGGCACTCAAACTGACTCTACCACAACGGATAGAGGGACTCAAACTAGGCCTCTTGCAGTCATGCTCCCCTCCTCCCCAAGATGGGAGACAAGGCCGACTAAAGATCTACAGCAAAGGCATCCTGTACCAGAGACTGTGGCAGTCTCAACAGAGGAGAATAGAACTACAAAGGAACCAGTTCAGGAAAACAAAATAACCAGATCAAGTGAATCAGCTGCCACAACAGATCCTGTCGTGAGATTGCCACCAGTCGACCCAGTCAGAGTCTATCCTAACCTTGAATTCACTATGCAACTGGCGAGACTAGAGCAGCCGTTTACCTGACCACTGCCTTGACACACGTGGTTCGGGTGGGACATGAATATGGCAGGAGAGTCACCTTCTCGGTAATGGAGGCTGTGGGCAGAATTCAACTCAAGTCAGTGAATCTCCCCACTGACTTCGGAGCCCTGCGAGACTTACTCAAGAAAATTTTTGAAAGACGTGACGAAAAATTCAACCTGGACGAAATTTACCAACAAGCAGTTCTGGCAAATGGATGCATCTCATTTGACTGGAATAAGTCATGGCCTAATGACAGAATCCATACATACTTCCCATAGATAACTACATGACGGAAATCACCATTGGCCAACTTAACACTCACAACAGCAGACTAGTGATGCAGGAGTTACGTAAGGAAGTGGAGAAGAGGAGACTAGATGTGGTCTGTCTGCAAGAGCCGTAGTCCCTAAATGGGAAAATAGCTTTCACAGCTGCGACCTGGCAAGTAGTAAGCAGAGGGGAAGACCCAAGATAGGCAATAATAATAACCAATAAACTTATAAGGGCCACAGTCCTAACACAGTTCACAACAAGCCACTGCAACGTTGTGGAGCTGCAGTCTCCATCAGGAGCAATTGTCTTCATCAACATGTATTTTCAATATGGTGATGACATCGAGAGACACTTGGCACACCTCACCACAGCTATCACAGCGTTGCGAAGGGCGGAAAGCAATTATAACTGCAGATATAAATGCCAAATCCCCCCTATAGTACAGCGGCACCAGGGACCCTAATGGAGAGAAGGCAGAAGAGGCCATCATGGCCTTGCAGCTGGTGGTGGCTAACAAGCCAGGCAACCCTCCGACCTATGCGGCAGGAGGTGGCCAAGGCACAAACATTGATGTGACCCTGGCTACACCTAATGCTGCGCACTTCATCCAGCAGTGGAAAGTAGTAGAGAACGCCACCATCAGTGATCACAATCTCATCACCTTCAGCATTGGAGACAAGGAGAGCCGCTGGGCCATGGGGTGGGAAGTACAATACAATTACAAAACAGCCGACTGGGAAAGACTTGATAGGGAGTGCGACATTCCTCCATTATCAGAAGGTGATGGACACGTGGACATTGATGTAGACAACAGAGCCGAGGAACTGGTGATTGTAATAACTCGAGCGGTCAAAGCCGCCGTTCCTACTAGGAGGAGGGCCATGGCGGCCGCTCCGTCACCATGGTCAGCTGAACTAGAGGAGATGCGCCGGTCGGTCAGAAGGTTCAGGAGGCACTACCAGCGCAGTGTCGTCTGGCTAGAAAGACAAAGATGGCTGCGGCTTTACCGGGAAGCCAAAGACAATTTCCAAAAACAACTATGTGAAGTAAGAACAAAAAGTTGGGAACACTTTGTTCTGAACCAACTAGCTTTAGACCCATGGGGAGTCCCCTACAAGCTTGTCCGAGAAAAAATCCGCTCTCCGATGGAGCTCTCAACCGTCAGGCATGGGGACAGGATGACAGAGTCTTGGCAGGAATTTGCTGAGGTCCTTCTCCAGTCCCTACTGCCTGACCACACTGTGGATGGAGAGACAGACGAACAACGGCTGTTGTGTGAGAACAACAACAACGTATATGGAAATGATACGGCAGTTTACCCATTCTCTGAAGAAGAGGTAGCTGCCCATATAAACTCCCTGAAGAGAGGGAGAGCTCCTGGGCCAGACGGGATTGTGGCGGAGGTGGTGCAATTCCTGGTCCCCCAGATAGTCGCCACTCTAACTCATCTGTACAATGGATGCCTTAGGCAGAAAAAGTTCCCTCGAATCTGGAAGAGGGCAAATGTTGTAATTATCAAGAAAGGATCTGACAAAGACCCAGCAGAAACAAAATCTTACCGACCTATCTGCTTCCTTGATCTGCTTGGGAAGGTTCTGGAGAGACTACTGGCTGACAGACTGGCTGCGCACCGAGTGCTGTGCGGGATGAGCGGCAGACAGTTCGGCTTTAGGCCTGGGCCATCGGCATCTGATGCAATCGCCCTGGCGGCCGAGGTCTGCGGCTCTACCCCGTACAAGTACGTTGTTGGCATCATGGCAGACATTGAAACGTCGTCTTACAACAATTATACAAGACTGTGCTTAAACTGACACACAATAGTTTTTAGCGCAACGCAATCTGACTTTCAATAATCCCTACGAAAGAATGGCCCTCACTAACATTAACCTATACCTTTCACAAATCACTTACCTCACCAAAAATCTTCGTTACTCGAACTCCTGCAATACAGCGAGCGCCACTACTGCCAGCTAACTAAAGATTCAAACTACGGAAGTCACTAACTACTGATAGGGATAGTTAGCAAATTAAAGATTTTAATAGAGAACAAACAATGTATTTACCTTAATAGTCATAATATATATAGCAGTTCATGACATCCAGTCTTACAAATTTCAAAACTCCGCCATCTCTCTCCCCACATCCACCACTGCTGGCGGCTCACCTCCAACTGCGCAATGCTACGCGCTGTTAGTATCCAGCTGCCGCTGCCCAACACTACAATGGCAGACAACAATGCAAACCAGCCACAGACTGCACATGGCACAGCCAGTGATTTTTATACAGAGCGCACCGTGGCGGCGGCGTTACCAATAAAAAAACCTAAACAGCCTACTTACATAGCCCCCATGTTCCCCACAAAAAAATTTACAAATTGTTTTGGGCAGTGGCCAATACAGATTTGAAAATTTTTTTCATAATTACAATGACAAAGAAATGAAATGCACACACTTATCGATACAATGTTGGTCAAAAGTTAAAATTTTCTCACAGTCCATAAAGACAGTCCTCATCATTCATCAAAGTAAAATTGCAGTGTTTTTCTCAAAGTCTGAGTAGTAAACGAAAATGCACACGGAAGTAGTGGATTTCCATGCAGTCTTGAAGAAGTAGTGTTGTCCCTCCAACAGTGCTGACTCTTGACATGCAGACAGGTAATGGGCCACAACAGAGCAAACCCACAGCAGAGTCAGTCGAAGTTTTGAAGAATATTGGTAGGCAGGTCATCTCAGAGCAGACCCACTGTAGTCCTGGTAGAGATTACGGTATTGGTGGGCCACCAGAGATGCAGACCGACTGTAGACCTTGTAGAAATAATGGTATTGGTGAGTCATCAAAGGTGTAGACCCACTGTAGTCCTTGTAGAGATGGCCAGCAGCCATCTGTTTGATTGTGCAGGTGCACAATCACCATTGAAGAGTCTTGCAGATAATATTGCAAGTCCATAACCACCACTTGTGCACTCACAAAAATTGTTTTTAAAATGTTCTTACAACCAGCAATGCTGTTATCCAGTCCCTTACTGAATTATTAACACACGTGCAAACACTATCAGTCACTACTTCTCACATATTGTCCATCTACTATGACCAACAGAAACGTGTGCAATGAAATGTAATTTACAAGTATTTGATGAACTGGGGTCAATTACAATTTTATAACATAAGAATACAATAACAAAGGACAAAATATATCATTAAAGAACATAATAGTGCAGATAACATTTGCTGTAATACAGGCTTTACAAAAGAATAGAAATAACAAATGCATCGGTGTTACAAAAATTACGACATAAGTACATACATAAAAGATCAGAATAACTTTTGAAACATCAACTTCACACATGAGCATTAGAACAAAACAGAATAAATAATGTGTAAACATCTTTACAAAGTAAACAGCATGTTATTAATGCAAATTATATTTGAGGATAACAGTATTCCTCATCATAGTGAATGTAGCTTAGTATTAGAAAAATTCTGCAACATAAGTCTTATCAGGTAAACATTTAAAGACAGGAAGAACATAAATACACAAGGGTACACAAACACATAGTGGGATAACACAAGGAAAGGGCAGGGTTTGTTTTACTGCAGTATTTTGCAAACAAAACTTTCCTTACTTCTCGGAGATCTCCCTTCGTTCGTCATTATTTCCAAAAAGTCCTATCTATACCTGCTTTCTGTACTTTTCTCATCCTCTTTCAAAAATAGTTTTTCTCCACTATACACTACTTTTTTTGGCCAAATCATTTTCATATAGCTTCTCAATGGTTCTCTTCCAATTCATCATAGTTAGTTTCTTATATAGTCTACCCCCTCTTAAGCTAACTTAAAATCTACTGAGCTCAGATGCTTAACTAAGGGATGAGGCAATGCAGCAGCACAAAACAATTTACACAAACAGCAATGTTAAAAAATGGAAATTGGCAAAAAAGGCAGCAATATTACAACTAATATAAGGCAATGTGCAGCAAACAAGAAAAATAAGTCAGTAATAAAGTTGGCTTAACCTAGTAATACAAAGTGACATTCAGTAGCACTATGGATGGCAAACAGCAGCAGCAAATGCTATAACTTATACCTAAACATGACAAAGCTCAAGCAGAAAAAATAGTACACTAAAGACAACAATGCAGATAAGGGAAATGTATATTCACATCTTAATATCTATATAATTAAAGTGGTGCACCACAAAAAAACTAAATTTACAAAAGATATTACCAAGTAGTTGAAAAGAAAATTAAGTATGTATTAACTGTTATTAATCCCTTCTTATTGTTTTTTTTTCCTTTCCAACTGCTCCTTTTCCGAAGAATGTGGACCATAAAATGATTATTTAATAGATCTGTTGACAGAAAGTTTTCACATTAGCGGATGCATTTAATTTTATTTTATAAAACCAATGCTTTAACACAGCTGGAAAACAGATATCAAATGAAATAAGCAATTATGCAAAGTAAAGAATAAAAACATCATTCAATAGCTATGTGGCATTTCATAAGTTAGTAGAAATTCTCACAACTCTCGTAGAAAGATGCTTGTCATTGTCAGATATGCATATGTAAGAAATCATCTTTCCAAGTAATGAGCGTGTCGTTTTTGCGATGCTTTCTACAAAGGAATTTCAATAGCGAGGGTAATGGCCTCTTTATTTTTTTCTCCACCTGTGCCTCTGAAAGGTACACACTAATGGCTTGTTTCCCGGTGGCTGTCGCCCAGCTGGGTGCCCACGTCTCATTACGCGCAGGTGGTCTCTTAACTGTCTTACCGAAATATTTACGACACCAGTTTCCGCTACAGTGGCAGTCTCGTATAAAAAATTTCACAGGTCAAGAACTTGCGTTACAAATCTGTAGAAACAAAATCCTTTAAATATAATAGTGTCCAAAAAATTTTCATAGGCATTGTAATACATTCACGCATTTACATACATTTCATAACTCTTAAAGTACGATTCTTGGTATCCAACAACCTTTTGCACAAACCAGAGTCCCTAACCACTACTCATTATTCCTTGCTTTATTACACATATACATATTTGTCGACACTTCTTCAATATTTAATCATAAGAAATATATAGCATAATCAAATTCCTCACATAGCATCGGCCTATTGATCATAAACATACCATAACAGCGTAATACACATCGTCATCATAACATCATAAAACCTCAGCCAAATCTCAAAATCGTCATGGCTTCCTATTTCAAAACCTAAAAAAAATCTGTGCTCATGTCAAAATTGTCATCTACCTCAAACGTACTTTAAAAATCATGACCCCATACCAAATACATCATTCAAAGCTCTCATAGTATCACAATGGTTCTGAAAAAATATGAACAGTTCACAAAGTACAGACAAAATACAACTTCGTAAGTGTGAAGTTATCCAATGGTGTAATTACGTAAACATCTGTCACTGATGTAGTAAAGTAAATGTTTGTCTCTCTCAGTTAAATGATCAGATAGCTGTGTAATTTATGTGTTAGAGAAATATGGTACCGATGTGTAAAGTTGTATAAACAAATACCATATTAGCTAGGGCTCCTTGTGCTTGCCAAACACATGGTACACAAAGTAAGCGTGTACCCCCCTGAGGATTAATGTAATTATATTCTCAGGTGTTACAGATTACAGCAATGGAATGAAATGTATCACAGAAAACCTTTGTATCATTGTAAATCAATTCTTTAAAAATAAATGTCTTAAGTACAAAATTAATCGCTCAAATACGTGTACTGTAGCGCTAAACTGTGCGTCTTGTTGTAAGATAATCTCTGTGAAAGTGTCGTAGTTATCGTCCTCTGAAAGCTAAGTTCTGCAGAAGTCAATGTACTTACCTCATGATAAAAAACAGTGAAATGCTTTGCGTATAAATATCTTACTTATTACGCTTATTGCCGTGATGAAGTAAGTACTGTACTGTAATGTATTGTTGTGCTACAGAAAAGGCTGTCTCATTGTAGCTATACCACAAAGTTACTACTAAAACATGTTTTCCCTTCCAGAAGGATTCAGAAAAACTGTGCAGATATAAAAGAGATACACCGCAAAAGCACTATGTAAATTGTGTCACACATTAGTAGCGTCGTGATATAATCGCGAAGCTATCAAAGAAACCAAATGCTAAGTCATCTTTAATCTCACAGAAAGTACTTCAAATAAAAAATGTCTTTTCAACTAAACCAAAATGTTGCATTAAAATCTCATTAACAGTATATGTTCTAAGTATGTAAGCCTTATAGTCGTTATGTAATCGTGCAACTAACAAGCAAGAATGTACAAATAACAACACTGTGTCGTCTGTTCACTATAACAATGGATTCGTAATTTCTGTTTAAAAATGTTCCCTAGGTAGATTGTTCGAAATGTTTCATCATTATGATGCTATGTTTTATTCGGTCTTGTGTAGCTTGAGACCAATATGCTGAGAGGAAGGCATGATAAAATTCTCCTTCACTGTGACAATCGTGAATGACCGATCCCATTCTTACAGCTGGTTCATTCTCCAAGTAGCCACACATGAATTCTAACCTGTGCTCCAATGACCAGTTGGGAGGAAAACAATGAGAGAATTGATGGAGCCACGCTTGTGGATGAATGTCGTTGCCAGAATTCTTAAATGTTTTGAATTTACGTGAAGTAATGAACAGCTTATAGTCAAAATCATCATGTCGGCGAGTCGCATGTCGGTCATTGTTACATTGTTTCGGGGGTTCCATCTCAAAATTCAATGCGCCTTGCCAGTTTCTTTCATAATTTCCGAAATGCCCTGTGTCATTATTTTGTGGTTGTTCTGTATTTCTATGTCCCTCTTCCCATATTGGGGCGCGAGTGTCCTCTTAAATATGTAATTCTTGTATTACTTGAGCCAACTGATCTAGTACTTCCCACATTTCTCTTTTGTACTGTGTGTTGATTTGATTTTGATTCTGTTTGAATTTTCCAATTTGTTCATACTCTTGAGTGTCAGTGAAGGCTACAGGTTTTGTGTCATTCAGATCATCATCTACCTTTGTAGATGAATTATTTAGCTGATCCGAAAGTTCAACTACTTTCTCTGATAATGAACTAATTTCCTCCATGTGTCTTTGTGAACCAATTTTCAGAGTATCTACTGTGTCCTTTCAGTTTTCTTGAGTTTTTGCAAGTTGCATAACCGAATCGGTAGTTGCAACTGAGTCAATTTTAGCTTGGAAGGTCTCATGATTTTCATGAACATTAGTTTGCAGTTCTTTTATGGCTGCTTCGTGATTCTGTAATGCATTTTCATGCCGCGAAAAAGTAGGTTGGAAATGCTCACAAATTTGTGTTTTTACGTCATTACAGACTTTTTGACATTTCGGTTCGCTTTTATTAATTCAGTAGTTAAATCTTCACGTGTTTGTTGAAGCGTATGTTCCACTGTGTCTAACTTTTGAAGCTTTTGCTCCATTGTGTCTAACTTTTGCTGTGTTTGTCTCTGATTTTGTTCCATTATTTCTAACTTTTGAAGCTTTTGCTGTGTTTGTCTCTGATTTTGTTCCATTGTGTCTAACTATTGAAGCTTTCGCTGTGTTTGTCTCTGATTTTGTTCCATTGTGTCTAACTTTTAAAGATTTTGTTCCATTATGTCTAACTTTTGAAGCTTTTGCTGTGTTTGTCTCTGGTGTTGTTCCATTGTGTCTAACTTTTGAAGATTTTGTCCCATTTGTTTCTGATTTTGTTCCATTTGTTGCATTAATTGCAATAAAAATGTATTAGTGTCTGGAATCAGTTTTTCTATGCTTTTTGGCAGTGCATTTTCACCGGCAACATTCACATTTTGACAGGCAGAAAATGTGTCTTGACTCATTTGAGAAAACGGTGAGGAACCTAAACCTAAGTCTACAGTATTTGCAATATTGTATTCTGTCATTTCGGATTCCTGAGACGAGCTGTTGCCGACAGATCGATCGATAATTGTTCCCTGTTCACTACTTGTTTCATTGTCTACACCATTATTTGCCGCCCGCTCCATTTCCCTATGCACAATTACCAAATTACTACTTCGAATGTCTGTTAATTCAGTACACATTGGTGCTGATAAGCTATGCTCGTCGTCACTATTATTTCTCAGTTTACTATGGAGCCTAGTGTTATGTTTTTCACACGCCATTATTGTCACAATATTTCACACGATAACACAGAAAAGCACAATTTGAAGAGCAAAAATAAGAGAACACATTAACATAGCACCGAAAATAATATATAGTTAATTGGAAGCGCAGCTGCGAAATACTTTGTGCCAATCTACATGCATGCCACAACTGTTTTACTGTACAACAATGAAAGCGTGCAACTACAAAGGAGATTCTCTCTACAATTACACGCTAGCAATAAACTATAGCTACACTATTACACAAACTACAAGAAAAAAAAATTAAAAGATTCCAGTGAGGTATCCTAGGCTAGGGGTCGACATATGAAACATCCCCTTAGAAAAATTATACAAGACTGTGCTTAAACTGACAATAGTTTTTAGCGCAACGCAATCTGACTTTCAATAATCCCTACGAAAGAATGGCCCTCACTAACATTAACCTATACCTTTCACAAATCACTTACCTCACCAAAAATCTTCGTTACTCGAACTCCTGCAATACAGCGAGCGCCACTACTGCCAGCTAACTAAAGATTCAAACTACGGAAGTCACTAACTACTGATAGGGATAGTTAGCAAATTAAAGATTTTAATAGAGAACAAACAATGTATTTACCTTAATAGTCATAATATATATAGCAGTTCATGACATCCAGTCTTACAAATTTCAAAACTCCGCCATCTCTCTCCCCACATCCACCACTGCTGGCGGCTCACCTCCAACTGCGCAATGCTACGCGCTGTTAGTATCCAGCTGCCGCTGCCCAACACTACAATGGCAGACAACAATGCAAACCAGCCACAGACTTCACACGGCACAGCCAGTGATTTTTATACAGAGCGCACCGTGGCGGCGGCGTTACCAATAAAAAAACCTAAACAGCCTACTTACAACATAAGTGGCGCCTTCGACAACCTGTGGTGGCCTTCGCTCTTATCCTGTGTACGGGAGAAGGAGTGTCCAGGGCCGCTATATGGGTGTCTGAGGAGCTATTGCGAAGATCGGGAGGTCTGGCTATCATCCACTAGCACAAGAGTAAGAAAAACTATCACTAAAGGATTTCGCTAGGGCTCCGTACTGGGTCCCCTGTTTTGGGACATCCACATGGAATCCTTTACTAGACAAACTACAGCAAAGTGATGAAGTGCTGGAGGTGATAGCCTACTCAGATGACCTCCTCCTACTGGTCGGCGGCCGTAGCCGAGAAGACATAGAGCCCAAGATTGAAAGAGCAATAGAAATACTACAACTTTGGTGCCGTAACACAAAGATGAAAATTTCACCAGCCAAGTCCACATACCTTCTTCTAAAGGGACAATTAGTTCGCAATCCAACTGTCAGGATAGATGGCTCACCAGTTCTTAGGCGACGTGAGACTCGCTATCTCGGTATCATCATTGATGAAACGTGGTCCTTCGGCAGGCACATCGAAACCGTAACTCAAAGAGCCCTACAAGTACTCAATAACCTCATCTCCATTGGACACAAACGATTTCATCTCCCACCACATCTCATCAAACTTTATCACAATAGCATACTCACATCTATAGTGGGTTATGGCTCTGGAGTCTGGGCACACAGGCTCACGAGGGTGGTGCCCGCCATGACAGTGAGAAGAGTGCAGAGAAATATGATTATGAGATCAGTGGGGGCATACAGGACTACACCAGGAGGAGCCCTTTTAGTCATAATGGGGCTCTGCCCCTTGGATATCAAAATTCGAGAGCAGGCAGCTTGGTACTGGGCAAAGAAGGGGAATTTGGAGAAAACTCAGGAAATTCTAGGCAGCAGGACTGAGAATAAAGTTGAAATCAGGCAAAAAGGGGATCTGCTATGGCAACATTCGTGGTAAAGTGAAGAAACAGGGCGTTGAACCTTTTATCTCTTACCAGATGTCAGGGAAAGGATGGGAATGTCATATTTCGAACCAATCCGGGGACTAATTCACTTTTTCCCTGGACATGGACCCTACTCGACATACTTATGTCGATTCGGGAAAAAGGCGACACCTGCGTGTGGCTGTGGTGTTCCGGAGGGTACTCCTGACCATGTAGTCTACGAGTGCCCCCTTTTCAATGATGTGGCCTCAGTATTACGTGACCAACTACCGCATAATGACACATATAGACTGCTCAGACAACGCGACACTTTTCAGACCATTAATGAACTGGCTAACGCGGTATCACAGAAAGTCTTAAAGGACTATTTGAGAGAATTAAATTAGCACCTACAAGAGACCTACCTAAACACTAATAGAGTCTGGTACCCTACTCCCAAACCGCCTGGGCGCGGTTAGGCCGACTTCCTCAGTCTGAATCCGCTGCGCCACAGGATTCTGGGGGAGTGGGGTGCAGCCTTACTGATTTGGATAACGCACCTGATTTGACCTTAGGATAAGTTAGTTGTAGGACTAAGTTTTAGACATTATCCTTAGAAACCTGCAGCGATCAACATCTTGGCCTGCCCAGTGTCAGAGGCACGCTCATTGGGGTTAGCTCAGTGAGCAAGGCTCTATAGTAGGTTTATACTATTCATCTGACACATTTGTAAGGCTGTAGGACTTAGTGACTAGTCCATTTTTAGGTTACCTGCTTGTAGTAAATTAACACATTAACTTTTGCCCATTGCTTTCTCCTCACAGAATACCTACTGACTAGTTACTAAAATATGACTTAGAATTAGCTGCAACTTATATCTCTGTATCACTGTTTTGGTCCACTAATCACATAAGGCAGTGGGCTAGATGTACAAATAACATTTTTTTTGGAAATAAAGAATTTTTTTTCATGAAACTTTGTAACACCAAATACGAGAGCCAAAGTTTCTTTCTCGATCTGTGAATAATTTCTTTGCGCAGACGAGAGCAATTTGGACGCAAAGGCAATAGGGCGATGGTGCGATCCATTTTTGCGCGCAAGCACAGCACCGATCCCAAAATCCGATGCATCCACCATCAAGAAAAGGGGCTTCTGGGGATAGAACATCGTAAGGCAAGTATTGGCAAGCAACGCCGATTTCAACTGGCGAAAGGCGCGTTCGCATTCTGTCAACAAGGAGGCCGTTAGAGACGGAGCACAAGGTCGGACTGTTTCAAGGGTGGGGGCAGGAAATCGGCGGTAACCTTCCAAAGGTATCATCCCGGCGTTAGCCTGCAGCTATGTAGGAGAACCTCAGAAATGCTAAACCTGTAAGCCGAGGCGCGGACATTAAGCGTCGTCCTCCTGATGGCAGTCTAGTGTGCTAGCCACTGCGGCACCTCGCTCATTTAGGTGTCCCCGACGTGTCTCATCCTCCGGATACACAAGCCTCAGAAACACCTTCCACAAAGATCCGTGGCGTCTGCACTCACTCCTTGTAGATCTCTATTTGACTGCAAGTATGCCTTCTTAAAAAAAGTAATTATTGTGACGGCCACGTATCAAGTTTACCTGTAAGAATGAGTCACAGACTATACGTCTATTTTAATAAGTCTTACGAGCTTCGTTACTTTCTAGACTAAGTACACGCCCGACCAATACTGTTGTGGAACGTCTGCCAAAAAAAAAGCAAAATTTTCATTCTTACAAACAGCACGACTCTAGTACGTTTTGTACAGTTTACTTTGTTTTCATAGGTGTTTGTTTTGATGAATAGTGGGACGTATCACACAATCAGTTGTCTTTGATTTTAGTTTGTTTGTGCTATTAATTGGTTTTTTCGATCTTATGCTTACACATTCCACATCCTGATACTTTCTGCGCACTTTCTTGTCTATCTTTGAAGGAAAAACATCAGTGTTTCGCTAAGGACATGTGAAATGTCGGCCCAGTGTAGGATTAGTTTAATCTCAGTAGGCTAGAGCATATCAGAGTACCAGCGCCAACGGTCTGTCACTAATGAAAGGTAGGTTCGCGAAAACTCAACACACGTGTCCTGAGTCGTGGCTTCAGGCGAAGCTTTGGAGGAAGTGAGATGGCGCTTGAGATTACCGCAATACGCAGACTGTTGTGACTCAAGTGCAGAGACAGACGAAAACGTGCAACACCTACATAACCAAGGCACAAGTATCGGAACTGAGAGCTGGAGAAAGACAAGTTGCTGATAAGACGCTGCTGTTGTTCAAGCCGTAGATCTAAGAGGCAGTGAAGGAAGTGAAAGAAACTTTAGGAAAATCAGTAAAATTCCAATCCGAACGGATACCGACCATAAGGTTTGCATACGACATAGATTTTCTGCCCAGGCGTAAGGGAGACTTGGAAGATTAACTGGAGGCAGTGCACAGCAGACCTACCTTAACTACAAGTGGAGCTACGACTAAAGTGGTGAAGAACAGTGGAAAGTCTTCAAAAATCTGAAGCGGCACAGCAGTGGTAAAAGTGAATAGATTATGCTCGCTGTGTAATAAGATGACAGAGACAGACTGGCACAGGTGAAGAAGTGTTTCTCGAATAAAGGAAAGTAGCTGATAGGGAAATGAAGCAGATGCTTCTATACATTTGGAGCACAGCATCTTATGGACGTTATGTGGCGCATCAGAATTGAGGAGTAAGGATGTCGAAGCTTTTGAATGAGTTAGAGGAAAATAAAAAAAATACTTAGAGAGAAAACACGAAATGAATAACCAAAGAAGAGTAAAAGAGAGCGGAACACTAAGAAAGAAGTGTGAACAGATTAGTGGGACATGTGTCGTGGCGTCCAGTGGCAGCTTAACAGGGCGCTGGTGAAACCAGGAGAGGGAAAAAAAGCAGGGGTAGTGAACCAAGGCTGGGAGATTATAGATGGTGTTTGCTGTAGTGGTGACGTAGAGACGAAAAGGTTAGCACAGGTTATAAGCCAACTGAGGAAAGCATCCACACAACCGAAAGACTGATGACTTTTCCTTCTTTCCTTCCTTCCTTCCTTCCTTCAGAAACGCCCAAGATCTACATCCTTATATGGGAACGACGAGCCAGGAACCAGCGCGGCACTGGTGCTTTGTGAAACAGGTGGCGACAGAACGGGATCGTTTGACAAGAAGATGGGTGCCGTAAAAAGAATTTTGCAATTTTGTCTAACAGCTTTTTGAAAAGATATAATTTTCTGCAACAATAAATGTGACGAATGTTGTTAAATACTCGCAGTTAGTAGTTTGTTACACTACCGTAACATCACAGAAATAGTTATAATTGCTTTGTGAAACAGGTGGCGACAGAACGGGATCGTTTGACAAGAAGATGGGTGCCGTCAAAGGAATTTTGCAATTTTGTCTAACAGGTTTTTGAAAAGATATAATTTTCTGCAACAATAAATGTGACGAATGTTGTTAAATACTCGCAGTTAGTAGTTTGTTACACTACCGTAACATCACAGAAATAGTTATAATTGGCCTGCATCTGGGACCGTTGTTGCACTGCGTGTCTCAAGTAAACCGCCCACATCGCTCCGTTGCACACATTTAAACAGGTAAATTAGTTGTGACTTTTCATACTTTCCCGACGGATCTGCTGCAAATACTCTTCTCGGGTTTGCCGCCGGATTGTATTGTGTAACTCGCACAATATTTCGTCGATGCAACTGCTCGACATCATCAGGTGGTGGTAGCTGCTGTTATCACTGCTGCAAGGTGCACCTTGCAGCAGTGATAACAGCAGCTACCACCACCTGATGATGTCGAGCAGTTGAATCGACGAAATATTGTGCGAGTTACACAATACAATCCGGCGGCAAACCCGAGAAGAGTATTTGCAGGTAAATTAGTTGTCCATGTATTTTGCTGGTATGTACATTAGGAGAAAATAAATGCAAAATTGCGTCACCTGTACGAGCCTGAGCAAGTTCCCCGGTAGATATCGCGAGATAAGTTCCAGGCTGAAAGATTTAGACTGTGCGCCGTGGCGGCTACGGCCATCGGGGAGGAGACGAGAAAGGTACGGACACTGTGTGACTTATAGAGCGTGTGCTAAAATAAACCGTCACGGTAAGTATTTAGAGCAAATTTTCGTTGCCTGTCTTCTGTTACATGACATTACTTTCAGCTTTCCCTCACTGTATAAACGATCTTGTAAGTTAAAGCGTTACCGCTTCTTTTTGTATAACAACTTAGTTAAACTGAAACTGCAGCAACAAACAACTAAAGGACAAATACCCTGTGTATAGAAGAGAACAAAATCGGCGAAACAACTTGCCAAAGAAAGAAACGAGAAATAAGGGCCATAAACCCTGACATCTCTATCAGATGAGGAGTACACCCGCTGACCACCGTAACCAATACTCTGTCTGGTAAACGTGCGGTTCAGCATGTTAGCAAAATTACTCCGCCCCTACACACGCACGCACACACACACACACACACAGCCAACGACAAAATGCACGAAATGAGCAATTTACCACACGATGCGATTAGTTCAAATGGCTCTGAGCACTATGCGACTTAACTCCTGAGGTCATCAGTCGCCCAGAAGTTAGAAATACTTGAACCTAACTAACCTAAGGACATCACACACATCCATGCCCGAGGCAGGATTCGAACGTGCGACCGTAGCGGTCGCTCAGTTCCAGACTGTAGCGCCTAGAACCGCACGGCCACTCCGGCCGACACGTGGTTAGTCCTCGTCTGTGGAAACAAGGAGTGATCCGTCCGCGGCATAATGTCAGTGGTGTGAACAGTGTCAAAAGAAGTCGTGGTAAGGAAAACAAGTTGATTCTGCAGTCAGAGCCAGTTCGCCAGGGGACGATTGCAGCTGCAGAAGCGTGTCCAAGAAATCACATTGACAACATAAGTTGCTAACGACTCTGTACCAAGAGGAAATCACTATCCACATGTGAACCGCGAAACTGATGTTGGTCCATACAACCGTCCAACGAACACGCAGTGATAACAAACAGTTCAACGAGCTTGGGGAGGACCACCCCGTCCACACGAGCAAGTAGGAATTTTGGCTTGATTTATCACCTCAAGATGTCGTCCCATAAATAACTCACTGCAATATAAAATGATCGAACTTGACGCAATATGAAATGAATTCGGCCTACATCCAGGACTCACTGACTGTACGAGAGTGAGGAGCCGTGACATGATAATATCCAGTTCACGGTCAACAAGAACGATCATGCATCTGACATACAATACATATATCTGAGACAGACAAGCCTCCTCCCGTGCGCAGCTTTGTCAAAACGTCCTCCTCAGCCCACAGGCGTCACTGGATGCGGACATGGAGGGGTATGTGGTCAGCAAACCTCTCTCCCTCCCGTATGTCAGTTTACTTCTCAATCAAGTGACTCCTCAGTTTGTCTTACAAGGTGCTGAGGGCACCCCGCTTGCCAACAGCGCTCGGCAGACCAGATGGTCACCCATCCAAGTGCTAGCCCAGCCCAGTCCGACAGTGTGTAACTTCAGCGATCTGACGGGAATCGGTCTTACTACTGCGGCTAGGCGATTGACCTTAAATGGAATACAAATATCAAATATCCATATTCTCTGCAAAGTGGTAGGCGAGCGCAGTCCATGTTCCAGTTCGGCCCCTTGAACTTTGGCGGCGTCAGCCGTCCATTGAACACCACTGACGCTGCAGTGTTCTTATATATGTCAGGAAGAACGAACATACAGGAGCGGTGAAGTTAACAGTGTCCAACAGGCGATCTAGAAAGGCGTAATTAGCGATCAGATGCCTTCGAAAAATCTCAGAATCCAAAAGCAGAGTGAATACTTGGAACAGCCGCCCATCGAAGTCAGAATTGTACGGCCACTGAAGTGGCACTGATGTTCGTCAATCACACGACCACGCAGTGAGGACAATCTGCTGTTCACTGAGTAGCGTGAGGGGACGAAAGTCAGCCCCTGTTAAACGGCCATGGTGCTTCGGAGTGGGAGCAGTTTTCCCCGCCTTGAAGCTCGCAGTCACAGATCTGCCCCAGAAATCCTCACTTAAAATGGAAGTAGAGCATATAAATAAAATGCTTTCGTAAGTCAGTCCAAACCATTTTTTTATGGTAGGGGGAACTAGCAATAAAGTCAAACAGTTCATTCTCTTGAAAATTTGCTAAAATCTCAACTCTCTGGCCTAGTCACGCATAATCATCTCACCGACAAACTACCCTCGGACGTTAGTGTGTGTAGCGTATGACACCCATGGTGTCATCCGTTGCTCACGACTACGCGTAGTATTAATGGAAAGCATTCAACCGAAAGCAGTCAACCGAGTCCACCATATGCTGCCAGGGAGGCAATAAGAGAGCGACGATGAACAGTGCGATGGCGAAGCAGGTGGTACAAGGATGTCAATTCCTTGCTAACGAGAGAACGTGGTCTAGACTTCACGCTCAACCCTTTCGTCTGTTGCTTCTTAGGTAGCAGCAAATTACCCGTGATCCGCTATCTTCAGAGGGGTATCATCTGCTCGTGAATACAATTTACGAAGAAGGATGTAATAACACTCATACGTGTACCGAAAGTCTCTCACCCTTGCAGCACAATGATATATCAGCGTTTTACAGTTTCGCTGACATACCATCATCTCAGTAAGGATAAAAAAAGTTGAAATTTGTGTGAATCCCTAAGGGACCAAACTGCTGTTACCGGTCCCTAGACTTACATACTATTTGTATGAACTTACTCTAAGGACAACATACACACCCATGCCCGAGGGAGGACTCGAACCTCCGGCGGGAGGGGCCGCGCAGTCCGTGACATGGCACCAATCACGGCATCAAAGGCTCCTCCAGTAGATGCAGAGGCGCGAAACGTGCAAAATGTTTCTTTAAAAGCTGACCAACGAAAATGATTGTATTTCCATTCTGTGTTCGTAGTAAATAAATGAAAATATTTTGTAGGAGATCCAGTGTAATCGCTGTATGACGATTAATACGCCAAAAACCGTACTACGTAGACTAGTTTTATCACATAAAAACAAATAACTCTCGTCGCAGAACCGAACCCTCAACCTCCTACATGGTAACCTAACACACCATTACTGCACCAATTGCACAGCCACTGCGGTAGTTACTGTACACGCGATTACAGTGTTGCCAGATTTCCAACCTTTAACCTTCCATTGACGTGACATATTTTTAAATTTTTGTGAGGGACATTTTTTTATTGCTGGTATGTTAGGAATCTCGCTGCGAAGTCCAAGTGTGCGCATTTTACTTCACGCTGTACAGGTTCACGGGTAGGAGAGACTGCAGTAGTAGCGTGTAACAGTCTGGGAGTCGGCATCATACAGGAAGAGCTTCTGGATGGCAGTTTTGGTTAAAGCGCCGCTCTTGTTAATCAAGATTCGACTCCCAGTGTGACACAAATTTTTACCTGTTACCAGTGGTTAATTGTAATTCCGAAATGCGACCATCGTCATTGAAAACCTTTGAATAAGTTGGAGGGTTAAGTTGAGAGGCTGACAGAAGACAGCACTTGGGCCTTATGTTAGATCTAAAGCGCCACGCACATGGAATTTCCCGTTTCAAATGCATGCTGTTGTACATCGTAATAATGTTTTCGTTTTATGAGAAGGGGACAGAGATGGTTAAGACTGCAGACGACTTGGCTGTGTACTTTGAATATAACGAGAAGCCTGGTACCTCACCTGTATTGAAACGATCTCTGGGGCAGGTGTAGACTGAGGGGCCGAACAGCGAGACATACCTTCCAATAGCCTGCAACTTGTCTAGCCGTAACCCTCCATGTGAAACACAAAAGTGGTGAAACAACCGGATGGAACATTCGCAACAAACATTAAACATCAAGAGTCATACTAAAAAAATTTAAAAATACCTAACAACAAATTTATGTGGATTGAAAACATCCATGTGAAAAGATATGACGTAGTTATCCAGAGCACTTCACTATGCCCGGGTAGGCACTCCAGTCCAGCGCCCCGTCAAGTTGCCCACCTTTGACGTTCCGAGAGATCGTTCTGCCGCTTTCTCTGACGCTGCTGTCGCTCTGTCTCAGTGACCCTAGTGACGGCCTAATTATAAACCGCCGCTTTGTCGCGCAGAATTTCCCTGTGGTCGCCTACCACAAGGGCGCCGGCACTTAACACCTCGCCGCCTTCTCCTGGAACACAGCTGCCTGCAGTCACGTGGTCAAGTTACTCGCCCCCGCAGTAAGGGACTCCAGTGGCGGAGCGGCCGGTGGTCCGGAAGCTGCGGCGCCGCCCACCGCTCCGGCTGGATTCCCGCGCCTCCTCCAGCCCGGCGGCAGTGACTCACACACACACACACACACACACACACACCGGCGGCGGCTGCCTCGCCCTGATATATGTGTCGCGGCGGACCCGCTCCGGAAATCTGAATGTGTCCATATTTCTCGGCTGACGGTATTTTCGGCACAGCCATTTGTTTCCTTATTGCTGGTGTGCAGCGGTATTTCTTTCTGCAGTTTTGATTTACCCGGAACACTGACATCTTTGCTTTTCAATAGTAAATACCGCACTAGTGTTGAAGTTATCAGAAATAGTCGTCGTAACCGCAGGACGCTACAGTGTACTGTTAGCTCTTCAGGAATACAGAAGCAGATAAATAAATATATGAAACGAGCAGGCAGCTGTGGTGCATAAAAAAATTTTAAAGGGAAGAGCAGCAACCTAGCAATACCAGCGCGTTTTCCATAACTCCAAGAAATTAAAAATAAACAAATTTCGTTAACTGTTCTTAACTTTAATGAACAACATCCTTTATAAATAGGTACTGATGGATAAGCAGAGTCCAGCACCCGAAAATATCGTTTAGCACAACCTCATCAACACCAACGCATTTTCCGTGGTATGTACACAGGCGTATTTTATTATCACCACGAAAAAATTGAAAAATACAACTTTCGTAATTGTCGTTGAGATTCACTGATAATATAATATTTGAAGACATTTAGATGTGTAAGAGGGCCCTGATTTCGAAAATATGAACTTCACATTTGTTGGGAAAAGTCACATTCACTATTAAGACTTCAGTTTTGGGTTATATTCTACTGAAAAAGGCAAATAATTAAAGAATTACACATAAGAAATCAATAAAAGAATATATTTTTCCCAGTTTTAAAATTTAAAATACGTGACTAGATTACAATATTTTAAGAAGATAGGCAAGAAGTAACCCCTCCCACCAACCCACCTCTCCTTGTTATGACGAGAGTCAACTAAAGCCAACAAAGGTGCCAATAGAGACAGACTATTAGCTCCTATTGCGGAAGGTAACGAAAGTAAATCTATAATGTCCTTTACACAGTAACCATCCGCCCGTTAGTCTATGCTCATTCTCGCAGTAATATGGTCATTATTTATCACATATCAAAAGCCTTGAGAACGAGATATAATTAGAAATTTCGAATGCGGTTCCAAATTTAAACGCGTGACAGTTGGATCTGAATTGGTGCTCTATTCTTCATAATTGACACACCCAGTTATTTACTTATACAGGTTGTCGGCTGTAAACATACAAGACCTTCTTACACTTTTATCCTCGTACTAGGTAACAGTGATCTAATTCATTAGGACACGAGGTCAGTACAAAATACGAGATCCTACCGAACAGGGAGTGGTAAATAAAGACGTCAATCACAGTGAAGTTCGAGAGACAGCTGGAAACAGTCACTGCTGCACGGAGGGGCACGGATCGAACGGACATTCTCGTCTCGCACTCACAGCCAGCGAGGCGACTCGAGTAATAACAGTCGAAGCAATGACAACGGGAACGACGGCAAGCTCTCGTATCGCCCTGCTAATGGTGGCCCCAACGGCGTGGAAACTGGTCCGGAGACGACAATAATGAGAAACGTTGTGAACGAAACCACGAATCCGGAGTTACTGCAAAGGAGATTCAGCCGACTCCAGTCACCATAAGTTGCAAACTATTCGTGGCCAGAAGTTGCCCTGCCGGTCCGGTCGCTGCGAATGGTAGGAGCGCGCAACGCACGGTAAGTTTAACTAAGTATAACGCCCGAGTAACCATGCTAGGTGAATTACGCTAAGGGAAAACTGACTACCCTAAAGTAGTGGGACCTAATTGGGTGCAACGGTAGAGTAACCGTGAGAGACGAGTTGTGCTAAAGAAACACTGCTGAGTGCACTAAAATAATGGAACGTGAAGATCAGTCTACACTTAGGACAACATGCAGTCTTAGACATTGGTGCACAATTAAGTGCTGTCTCAGCCGGAATGTTTAATAGGATTTAGCCCTGAGTGTAAACCTGAATAATTGTACGCAGTTTCAAATCGAATTAGGGGGAAAGGTCTTCTCTCGCGAGTTCCTCGCTGTCGATGGCCTGACAACCGATTCCATTGTAAGTATAGACTGTCTAAGCGAGAGGGACGCAATAATGCACCTCTCTGCTGTCTAATTACATTTAAAGTAGCTTGTCACGACACTACTATTGACTCCATTACCGTGGCAGCAGACCGCAGTAAATTTTGCCAACGAGTTAACATAAAGTTTGTGAGAGAGTTTACTGACAGTGTTGAGTCCCTAACTCACTTGCCATCTAGCGGCAGTTTGAAAACTGGTTAGGTCAGACTGTCCTGTACAATTCGCTCCCTTTCGGGAAACACTGTTAACTGTGTGTGCGGAAGTGTACTTGCCAGGTCCTTTGTGCACTCAGGTAAGCTGGACGGCTGTTGTAAGCGGCCAGCAGGCAGCCCGGACACTGCAGCAAGCAGACGCATGTCTCATCCAGCCAAGGGCACTTTGTGCACTTGTTAGATATTGCTGAATAGCACCTCTAGAGTAATACGGAATAGAGCGTTCACATGTTACAAAGCATGTCTTCCGTCTAATTGTTGCGAATGGAAACAAGGGGAGGACGGTGGTTCCAGCCGCACCACACGCTCAGGACTTTATCTCGTACCGACGCAGGACCAGAGGTCTACAAGTGAGCCGCGTACAGATATCATCCAGCCTAACAAGAACATCAGCAAGAATGTATTAAGTGTCATGACAAAGAAAAATGATGAATCATATTGACTCCATGTTACACAAACAAATTAACAAGTAGACTACAAGTACTAAAATATTTAAAAAACGTGTTTCAATAACGTCCTGGCACTATCCTTGGATACGAGTATAGATTGGGTGTATCCAAGTGTGGCGTACCACCACGCCTCCTACAGATTTCCCTGAACCAAAGTACCGGCAATAATTACACAATTTAGAAAAATTCTGGCCTGGGACGTAAATGGACGTTCAGCAAATCCGTGTTGTCGTCCGTTCTTTGCTGTCTCCAAACCAAGTGCTCACATACCTCTAACGCTTGGCGCAAGGGCCATAAACAGGATACAATGAAGCGCTAAAGAAACTGGTGTAGGCACGCCTATTCAAATACAGAGACATGTAAACAGGCAGAATACGGCTCTGCGCTCGGAAATACCTATATAAGACAATAACTATTTGGTGCATTTGTTAGATCGGCTACTGCTACTACAATGGCAGGTCATCAAGATTTAAGTCAGTTCGAATGTGATGTTATGGTCGACGCATGAGCGATGGGACAGAGCATCTCCGAGACAGCGATGAAGTGGTGATTTTTCCATACAACCATTTCACGAGCACACCGTGAGCATCAGGAATCTGGTAAAACATCAAATCTCCGGCATCGCTGCGCCGGAAAAAGATCCTGCAAGAACGGGACCAACGACGACTGAAAAGAATCGTTTAGCGTCACAGAAGTGCAATTCTTCTGCAAATTGCTGCAGATTTGAATACTGCGTCATCAAAAAGAGTCACCGGGTGAACCATTCAATGAAACATCACCGACATGGGCTTTCGGTGCCGAAGGAACACTGGTGTACTCTTCGTGACTGCACGACACGAATCTTTACGCCTCGCCTGGGACCGTCAACAAAGACATTGCTCTGTTGATAATTGGAAACATGGTGCCTGATAAGACAAGTCTCGTTTCAAATTGTATCGAGCGAATGGACAACCGGTTATGGAGATAACGCCATGAATCCATGGACCCCGCATGTCAGCAGGGGAGTTATCACGCTGGCAGAGGAGTGACATGGGATTCCTGATATGTTCAGATAAGCCCCTCATAGGCAAAACGTACATATACATCCTGTCTGATCACCTGCATCCATTGATGACCATTGTGCATTCCGGCGGACTTGGGAAATTCCAGCAGGACAATGCGACACCCCACACGTCAGAATTGCTACAGTGGCCACAACACACCCCAGACATGAAAAATATTGAGCATATCTGGGAGCCTTGTAACGTGCTGTTCAGAAGAGATCTCCAACCCCTCGTGTTATTATGGATATATGGCAAGCCCTGAAGAATTCATGGTGTCAATTCCGTCCAGCACTACTTCAGACATTAGTCGAGTCCATGCCACGTCGTGTTGCGGTAGTTCTGCGTTCTCGTGGGGGCCATACACAATATTAGGCAGGTGTACCAGTTTCTTTGGCTGTTCAGTGTATTAGTTCCGGCTAGAAACTGAAAATAAAACATGTAAGAAAAAGCGTGCATGGGATAAAGTATCTGTTTATTATTGACTAAAGAGACTCATAGTGGCAGATTCTTCTTGCGAAAGAGTCGCGCAAATGCACTGCAGTCAGTTTTAGTTATAGAAACTACCAGTTTACAGGATTCTCGTTTGAGATGAACGTGAACTCTGTCGCATTTCTATCAGGTCGTGACACTGTACTGGACCCTGAGTTATTAGATAAAGAGATCTTATTTTCTTGATGACTTACTGCTAACTACACCTACTCGATCAGTATATTTTGAATAACGGGACTATGTTCAACAAAAATTTAAAGAGACTAGATTCACAGTTGATATACAAAAATTTAAGTCTGGATGCAATAACAAAGCTTCCTTGGACGTATTATTACTCCAGAACGAATTGAAAGTGACAGCAAACAATCAACTACATAAAAAAATTTCCGATATTAAGATCTATGGAACACTTGCGATCTTTTGTTGCATTTGTAACTGCATGTTAATTTCATATTAATTACTAACTAATGAAACTTCGTCACAACTGCTCAAAAAGCATGCACTATGCTATTGGTCCACAGAATACCAGCAAGCTTAAAAAGGTTGAACAAAGTCTTTGCAGCGCAAAATTACTCTACCATCCAGACATGAATCATGAATTTAGCAGAAAATTAAGGGCCTGCTGATCGCAACACTCATTTGGACCTGGACGTAATTTCTGGCACCTCCCAAGGACTTTTTTCTCTAACTGGAACAAGTAGGCATCCCATATTAAAAAAGCGAACATGTGTTAAATCGAAGCATAGCCATAATCTACCGCTACGCCCACACAAGTGAACGTGACAATGCGTGACCAAATTGATGCGACAGGCCAATAATATCTTCATCGTCATTCATCGTTAAATCTCTTATTAACGACTACTGGATACTGGTTTACCGAGCAACTGCAGTACAACTATTTGAATTGCTGCGGCGGGCAGCAATTGAAAACATGACGTCACAGTCGCGAAGAAATAATTCAAATGGATCTGAGCACTATGGGACTTAACGTCTGAGGTCATCAGTCCCCTAGAACTTAGAACTAATCTAAGAACATGACACCGTAGCGGTCGCGCGGTTCCAGACTATAGCACCTAGAACCGCTCGGCCAGCACGGCCGGCAGTCGCGAAGACTAGCGACTTGCGCCGATATGTATGGAGCAAAACTAGGTAGCAAAGTGAAACTACACAGGGACAGATGGCAGGATCCTCTACTTCATATTAAATCTTGTGGTTCTATTGTTCTGATTTTAAGAAATTATGTTAAAACCTGAAATTCAGGGCAGTACTTCGTAACTCGTGATTTTTATGGTCGCGGGGCGGACTCTTATACGGTTGAAAAGAAGTTGACCGGCAACTCGAATTTCAGAAATTGAGCACTGACTTAGACGGTGGCCGCGCAGATAGCAGGGAATTTTTCGGAATCCCAAACCAGAGCTAAAGCTTCTACTTCAGTTATGTAGTAGGTTGTTGTTGTTATGGTCTTCAGTCCGTAGAATGGTTTGATTTAGCTCTCCATGCTACCCTATTCTGTGCAAGCTTCTTCATTTCCAAGTAGCTACTGCAACCTACATCCTTCTGAATCTGCTTAGTGTATTCATCTTTGGTCTCCCTCTACGATTTTTACCCTCCAATACTAAATTGGTGATCCCTTGCTGCTCACAACATGTCCTACCAACAGATCCCTTCTTCTAGTCGTGCCATAGATTCCTCTTCTTCCCAATTTGATTCAGATGCTCCTGATTAGTTACGTGATCTACCCTTCTAGTCTTCAGCATTCTCTTGTAGCACCATACATTGAAAGCTTCTATTCTCTTATTGTCTAAACTATTTATCGTCGATGTTTCACACCCATACATGGCTACACTCCATACTAATACTTTCGGTAAAGGTTTCCTGACACTTCAATCTATATTCGATGTTAACAAATTTATCGTCTTCAGGAACACTTTTCTTGCCAATGCCAGTCTAAATTTTATATCCTCTCTACTTCGACCATCATCAGTTACTCTGCTCCACAAATAGCAAAACTCATTTTCTACTTTAAGTCTCCCATTTAACTCCCTCGTCATCACCCGTTTTAATTCGACTATTTTTCATTATCCTCGTTTTCCTTTTGTTAATGTTCATCTTACATCCTCCTTTCAAGACACTGTCCATTCCGTTCAACTGATCTTCCATCTCCTTTGCTGTCTCCGACAGAACTGCAATGCCATCGGCAAACCTCAAAGTTTTTATTTCCTCTCCATAGATTTTAATTCCTACTCCAAATTTTTCTTTTATTTCTTTTACTGCTTGCTCAATATGTAAGTAGGCTGTTTAGGTTTTTTTATTGGTAACGCCGCCACCACGTAGCGCTTTGTATGAAAATCACTGGGTGTGCCTGTGCAGTCTGTGGCTCGTTTGCATTGTTGTCTGCCATTGTAGTATTGGGCAGTGGCAGCTGGATGCTAACAGCGCGTAGCGTTGCGCAGTTGGAGGTGAGCCGCCAGCAGTGGTGGACGTGGGGAGAGAGATGGCGGAGTTTTGAAATTTGTAAGAATTGATGTCATGAACTTATATATATATATATATATATATATATATATATATATATATATATATATATATGACTATTAAGGTAAATACATTGTTTGTGCTCTTTTAAAATCTTTCATTTGCTAACTGCACCTATCAGTAGTTAGTGACTTCCGTAGTTTGAATCTTTTATTTAGCTGGCAGTAGTGGCGCTCGCTGTATTGTAGTAGCTTGAGTAACGACAATTTTTGTGAGGTAAGTAATATGTGAAAGGTATAGGTTAATGTTAGTCAAGGCCATCGTTTTGTAGAGATTGTTGAAAGTCAGATTGCGATGCGCTAAAAATATTGTGTGTCAGTTTAAGCACAATCATGAATAATTGTTCTAAGGGGACGTTTCAAATATATAGATTGAATAACATCGGGGAAAGGCTACAACCCTGTCTCACCTCCTTCCCAACCACTGCTTCCCTTTCATGTCACTCGTCTCTTACAACTGCCATCTGGTTTCTGTACAAATTGTAAATAGTCTTTCGCTCCCTGTATTTTACCCCTGCCACCTTCGGAATTTGAAAGAGAGTATTCCAGTCGACATTGTCAAAAGCTTTCTCTAAGTCTACAAATGCTAGAAACGTGGGTTTGCCTTTTCTTGATTATCTTCTAAGATACGTCGTAGGGCCAGTATTGCCTCACGTGTTCCTACATTTCTGCGGACTCCAAACCGATCTTCCCCAAGGTTGGCTTCTACCAGTTTTTCCATTCGTCTGTAAAGAATTCGTGTTAGTATTTTGCATCCGTAATTTATTAAACTTCCGTGATTTTCACACCTGTCAACACGTACTTTCTTTGGGATTGGAATTATTATATTTTTCTTGAAGTCTGAGGGTATTTCGCCTGTCTCATACATCTTGCTCTGCAGATGATAAAGATTTGTCATAGCTGGCTCTCCCAAGGCTATCAGTAATTCTAATGGATTGTTGTTTAATCCATGGGCCTTGTTTCGAATTCAGTCTTTCACTGCCCTGTCAAATTCTTCATGCAGTATCATATCTCCCATCTCATCTTCATCTACGTCCTCTTCCATTTCCACAATATTGTCCTCAAGTACATCACCCTTGTATAGATCCTCTAAATACTGCTTCCACACTTCTGCCTTCCCTTCGTTGCTTAGATGGTTCAAATGGCACTGACAACTATGGGACTTTACTTCTGAGGTCATCAGTCCCCTAGAACTTACAACTAATTAAACCTAACTAACCTAAGGACACTACACGTATCCATTCCCAAAGTAAGATTCGAACCTGCGACCGTAGCGGTCGCGCGGTTCCAGACTGTAGCGCCTAGAACAGCCCAGTCACTCCGGCCGGCTCATTGCTTAGAACTGGTTTTCTATCTGAGTTCTTGATATATCTAACAAGTGGTTGACTTTTCTATAAAGGTCTTTTTAATTTTCCTGTAGGCAGTATCTATCTTACCCCTAGTGATATATGCCTCTACATCCTTACATTTGTCTTCTAGCCATCCCTGCTTAGCGATTTGGAACCTCCTGTCGACCTCATTTTTGAAACGTCTTATTCCTTTTGCGTGCAGTATTTACTGCATTTTTATATTTTCTCCTTTCATCAATTAAATTAATATCTCTTCTGTTACCTAAGAACTTCCACTAGCTCTGGTCTTTTTACCTACTTGATCCTCTGCTGCCTTCACTATTTCATCTCTCAAAGCTTTCCATTCTTCTTCTACTGTATCTCTTTCCCCTGTACTTCTCAATCGTTCCCTAATGCTCTCTTTGAAACTCTCTACAACCTCTGGTTCTTTCCATTTATCCAGGTCCCATCTCGTTAAGTTCACACCTTTCTGAAGTTTCTTCAGTTTTAATCTACAGTTCATAAAAAATGGATTGTGGCCAGAGTCAACATCTGCCCCTGGAAATCTTACAATTTAAAACCTGGTTCCTAAATCAGTGTCTTACCAGTATATAATCTGTCTGAAACCTTCCAGTGTTTCTAGTCCTCTTCCACATGTACAATTTTCTTTCATGATTTGTAAACCAAATGTGAGTTATGGCTAAGTTATGCTCTGTGCAAAATTCTACCAGGCGGCTTCCTCTTTCATTCCTTATCCATATTCCATATTCATCTACTACTTTTCCTTCTCTTCCTTTATCTACTATGTAGTTCCGGTCCCCCACTACTATTAAATTTTCGTCTCCTTTCACTATCTCAATAATATCTTTTGTAAGTAGGCTGTTTAGGTTTTCTTATTGGTAACGCCGCTTAGCGCTCGGTATGAAAAATTACTGGCTGTGCTGTGCGCAGTCTGTGTTTAGTTTGCATTGTTGTCTGCCATTGTAGTGTTGAGCAGCGGCAGATGGATGCTAACAGCGCGTAGCATTGCGCAGTTGGAGGTGAGCCACCAGCAGTAGTGGACGTGGGTAGAGAGATGGCGGAGTTTTGAAATTTGTAAGAATTGGTGTCATAAAGTGATATATATATTCTGAGTACTAAGGTAAATACATTGTTTGTTCTCCATTAAATCTTTCATTTGCTAACTATACCTATCAGTAGTTAGTGCCTTCCGTAGTTTGAATCTTTTATTTAGTTGGCAGTAGTGGCGCTCGCGGTATAGCAGTAGATTGAGTAACAAAGATTTTTTGTGAGGTAAGTGATTTGTGAAACGTATAGGTTAATGTTAGTCAGGGCCATTCTTTTGTAGGGATTTTTGAAAGTCAGATTGCGTTGCGCTGAAACTATTGTGTGTCAGTTTGAGCACAGTCGTGTATAAATTTTTCTAAGGCGACGTTTCATATGTCGACCCTTAGCCGAGGATACCTCACTGGAATCTTCTGATTTTTTCTTGTAGTTTGTGTAATTAATGTAGATTTTTTTTTTGCTAGCGCGTAATCATAGAGAGAATTTCCTTTGTAGTTGCAGTCTTTCATTGTTGTACAGTAAAATAGTTGTGGCATGCATGTAGTTTTGCACGAAGTATTTCGCTGCTGCGCTTGCAATTACCTAGATATTATTTTCAGTGCTACGTTAATGTGTTCTCTTATTTTTGTTCTTCAAATTGTGTTTTTCTGTGTTGTCGTGTAAAAAATTGTGACAATAATGGCGTGTGAAAAACGTAATACTAGGCTACAAAGTAAACTGAGAAATGACAGTGAAGACGAAAGCAGTGTGTTAGCGCCACCATGTAATGAATTAACTAATGTTCAAAGTAGTAATTTGGTAATTGTGCATAGGGAAATGGAGCGGGCGGCAAATAATGGTGTAGGCAATGAAACAATTAGTGAACAGGGAAGCATTATCGATCGATCGGTCGGCAACAGCTCGCCTCAGGATTCCGAAATGACAGGACATAATCTTGCAAATACTGTAGATTCAGATGTTGCGTCCTCACCGTTTTCTCAAATAAATCAAGACACATTTTCTGCTTTTCAAAATGCGAATATCGCCGGTTCAAATGCACTGCCGAAAAGCACTGAGGAACATGTTTCAGACAACAGTGCACTGTTATTACAGTTAATGCAACAAATGGGACAAAGGCTACAAAAGTTAGACACAACGCTTGAACAAAATCAGAAACAAATGGGACAAAATCTTCAAAAGCTAGACACAATGGAACAAAATCAGAGACAAACACAACAAAAGCTTCAAAAGTTAGACACAATGGAACAAAATCAGAGACAAACACAGCAAAAGCTTCAAAAGTTAGACACAATGGAACAAAATCTTCGAAAGTTAGACACCACACTTGAACAAACACGTGAAGATTTAACTACTGAGTTACATAACATTGAATCGAAATGCCAAAAAATCTGTAATGACGTAAAAACACAAATTTGTGAGCATTTTCAACCTATGTTTCCGCGGCATGAAAATGCATTACAGAATCATGAAGCAGCCATAAAAGAACTGCAAACTATTGTTCGTGAAAATCACGACACCTTGCAAGCTAAAATGGACTCAGTTGCATCCACCGATTCGGTTACGCAACTTGCAAGAACTCAGGAAAACTTAAAGGTCACAGTATATTCGATTTCAACACAAATGGACACTCTGAAACTTGGTTCAGAAAAACACACTGAGGAAATGTGTTCACTATCGGAGAAAGTAGCCGAACTTTCAGATCAGTTCACTAACTTATCTACAAAGGTAGATGATGATCTGAATGATACAGAAGAGTGCGAACAAATTAGGAAATTCAAACAAAATCAGAATCAAATTAATACACAACAACAAAGAGAAATCCGGGAAGTGCAAGATCAGCTGACACAGGTAATACAAGAATTACGTACTTCAGAGGACAGTCGCGCTCCAACACGGGAAGAGGGACTTACAAATACGGAAAAGCCACAAAATAATAACACAGGGCATTTCGGAAATTGTGAAAGAAATTGGCAAGGTGCACCGAATTTAGAGATGGAACTGCCGACACGACGTAACAATGAACGATATGCTACCCGCCGACACGATGATTTTGACTATAAGCTGTTCATTACTGCACGTAAATTCAAAACATTTAAGAATTCTGGCAACGACATTCATCCACAAGCGTGGCTGCATCAATTCTCTCATTGTTTTCCTCCCAACTGGACATTAGAGCACAGATTAGAATTTATGTGTGGCTACTTGGAGAATGAACCAGCTGTAAGAATGCGATCGGTCATTCACGATTGTCATAGTGAAGGAGAATTTTATCATGCCTTCCTCTCAGCATATTGGTCTCAAGCTACACAAGACCGAGTGAAACATAGCATCATAATGATGAAACATTTCGAACAATCTGAATTTTCCAGTCTTGTCAAATATTTTTAAGACATGTTACATAAGAATCAGTATCTTTCAAACCCGTACAGCCCCTCAGAACTCATCCGCATTTGCTTAATCAAATTACCTGAACATTTACGACAGATTATTTTAGCAGGACGATGCAAAGACGACATTGAAGCTTTTCAGGGACTGTTACAAGAACTGGAAATTGACACTGACAATCGCGGAACGCGAAAGCAGGAGCACAACAATTACAGGTCACACCTGTCACAATCCCACGATGACAGAAATAATACACGAAAAGGCTATTCGTACAACGTAAATCGTGACCAAAACAGACACCACCCATATGACAACCGTTGGCAGAGTAGTAATTATTACAGGGAAAGATCACCTCTCCGCGGTAATGACTATCACAGAGGACGATAACTATGACACTTCCACATAATTATCTTACAACAAGATGCACAGTTTATCGCTACAGTACACGTATTTGAGTGATTAATTTTGTACGTAAAACATTTATTTTTTAAGATATTTGAAGTACAATGATACAAAGGTTTTCCGTGGTACATTTCATTCCATTGCTGTAATCTGTAACACCTGACGATATAATTACATTAATCCTCAGGGGGGTACACGCTTACTTTGTGTACCATGTGTTTGGCAAGCACAAGGAGCCCTAGCTAATATGGTATTTGCTTATACAACTTTACACATCGGTACCATATTTCTCTAACACATAAATTACACAGCTATCTGGTTATTTAACTGAGAGACAAACATTTTTTTTTTATTACGTCAGTGACACATGTTTATGCAATCACACAGTTGTATAATTTCACACTTATGAAATTCTATTTATGATGTATTTGATATGGGATCATGAGTTTTAAAGTACGTTTGAGGTAGATGACACTATTGAAATGAGTAGAGAATATTTTTTTAGCTTTTGAAGTTATTGCAGAAAGCTACGTTGATTTTGAGATTTAGCTGAGTTTTTATGATGTTATTATGATGATGACAATGCGTATTATGCTTTTGTGGTATGTTTGTGATACATAAACTGATGCTATTTGATTATGCTACCTATCTGTTATGATGAAAAATTGAAGAAGTGTCTACGAATATGTGTATATGTAATAAAGGTAAGGAATAACGAGTAGTGGTTAGGGACTCTGGTTTGTGATAAAGGATGTTGGAAACCGAGAATCGTACTTTCAGTGTTATGAAATATGTGTATATGCGTGAATGTATCACTATGCTGGTGAAAAGTTTTCTACAGATTTCTAACGCAAATTTTCAACCTGTGAAAATATTTTTATATGAGACTGTCACTGTAGTGGAAACTGCTGTCGTAAATTTTTCAGTAAGAAAGGTAAGTGACCACCTGCAGGTAATGCGTTGTGGGCACCCAGCTGTGCGACAACCACCTGACAAAAGAAAGCCATTAGTGTGTGCCTGTCAGAGGCACAGGTGGAAGAAAAAAGGGAAACCATTATCCTCGCTAGTTGAAAGATTGTTTACTGCACTATGAAACGCCATACGGATAGCGAATGACGTTTCACGCCTTGCTTTGCCTATTTTGTTTAATATATAGTTTATAGCTGCACTGCAGCATTGGTTACTATAAAATTTAATGGATGTACTAATATAAATATTTTATGCCTACAGATCCAGTAAATAATAACCTTATGATGCACTTAAAAAAAACGAAGGAGCTCAAAAAGACATTTCCCTTGTCAGGAATTGCAAAAATAATTTTTTTACGATTTGGTAACTTATCTGCTAGCGTATGTTCTCGTGATGCATCACTCTACTGTTAAGATGTGACATAAGTATTAAACATTTTTACTGTAATATTTTTTCTGCTTCAGCTTTGTCATGTTTAGATATAAGATACTGCATTTGCTGCTGCTTGCTTTCACATTTTCCATTTTTATCATTGCTATTTGTATTAATTGTTTTGTGCTGCTGCATTGCCTTGTCCCTTAGTTTAGCATCTGAGCTCAGTAGGTTTAAGTTAGCTTAAGAGGGGGAAGACTAAATAAGAAACTAACTATGAGGAATTGGAAGAAATGCATTGAGAAGTTACAAGAAAATGATTTGGCCAAAAAAGTAGTGTACAGTGGAGGAAAACTATTTTTCAAAGAGGACGTGAACAAAATACAGAAAGCATGCTTGAATATGATATTTTTGGTGGAAACAAATGTTGAGATCAGACGAAAGATCTACAAAATGACGTTTTGAGTTGGACTGCAGTACCAAATGTTACACTGAAAACAAACCCTGCCCTTTCCTCTTGTGTTATCCCACTATGCGTTTGTGTACCTTTGTGTATTTATTTTCTTCCTGTCTCTGTGTACTGTTTCATAGAATTTTTTCTCTTCTAATACTAAGCTACATTCACTATGATGAGGAATACTGTTATCCTCAAATATAATTTGAATTAATAACATGTTATTTACTTTGTAAAGATGTTTACACATTATTTATTCTGTTTTGTTCTAATGCTCATGTGTGAAGTTGATGTTTCAAAAGTTATTCTGATCTTTTATGTATGTACTTATGTCGTAATTTTTGTAAGACTGATGTATTTGCTATTTCGATTCTTTTGTAAAGCCTGTACTACTACAAATGTTATCTGTATTGTTATGTTCTTTAAAGATGTATTTTGTACCTTTGTTATTGTATTCTTATGTTATAAAATTGTAATTGACACCAGTTCATCAAATTAAGTAACTTGTAAATCACATTTCACTGCACACGTTTCTGTTGGTCATAGTATATGGACAATATGTGAGAAGTAGGGACTGATAGTGTTTGCACGTGTGTTAATAACTCAGTAAGGGACTGGATAACAGCATTGCTGGTTCTAAGGACATTTCAAAAACAATTTTTCTGAGTGCACAAGTGGTGGTTATGGACTTGCTATATTCTCTGCAAGACTCTTCGATGGTGATCGTGCACCTGCACAGTCACAACAGATGGCTGCTGGCCATCTCTACAAGGACTGCAGTGGGTCTGCATCTTTGATGGCCCACCAATACCATTATTTCTACGAGGTCTACAGCGGGTCTGCATCTCTGGTGGCCCACCAATAGTAATCCCTACGAGGACTACAGTGGGTCTGCTCTGTGATGACCTACCTACCGATAGTCTTCAACGTCGACTGACTCTGCTGTGGCCCATTACCTGTCTGCATGTCAAGAGTCAGCACGGTCTTTCATTGGAAGGACAACACTACTTCTTCAAGACTGCTTAGAAATCGACTACTTCCAAGTGCAATTTCTTTTATTGCTCAGACTTTGAAAAAAAAAACACTGCAATTTTACTATGATGAACGATCAGGACTGTCTTTATGGACTGTGAGAGAATTTTAGCTTCTGACCAACATTGTATCAATAAGTGTGTACATTTGATATCTTTGTTATAGTAATTATGAAAATTTTTATCAAATCATTATTGGCCACTGCCCAAAACAATTTGTAAAAATTTTTTGTGGGGAGCATAGGGGCTATGTAAGTAGGCTGTTTAGGTTTTCTTATTGGTAACGCCGCTTAGCGCTCGGTATGAAAAATCACTGGCTGTGCTGTGCACAGTCTGTGTTTAGTTTGCATTATTGTCTGCCATTGTAGTGTTGAGCAGCGGCAGATGGATGCTAGCAGCGCATAGCGTTGCGCAGTTGGAGGTGAGCCGCCAGCAGTGGTGGACGTGGGTAGAGAGATGGTGGAGTTTTGAAATTTGTAAGAATTGGTGTCATAAAGTGATATATGTATTCTGAGTACTAAGGTAAATACATTGTTTGTTCTCCATTAAAATCTTTCATTTGCTAACTATACCTATCAGTAGTTAGTGCCTTCCGTAGTTTGAATGTTTTATTTAGCAGACAGTAGTGGCGCTCGCGGTATAGCAGTAGATTGAGTAACGAAGATTTTTTGTGCGTAAGTGATTTGTGAAACGTATAGGTTAATGTTAGTCAGGGCCATTCTTTTGTAGGGATTTTTGAAAGTCAGATTGCGTTGCGCTGAAACTATTGTGTGTCAGTTTGGGCACAGTGGTGTATAAATTTTTCTAAGGGGACGTTTCACTTTTATCTCATCATACATTTCATCGATTTCTTCATCATCTGCAGAGACAGTTGACATATAAATTTGTACTACCATTGTAGGCATAGGCATCGTGTCTATGTTGGCTACAATAATGCGTTCACTATGCTGTTCGTGGTAGCTTACCCGCGTTCGTATTTCTTTTATTCATTATTAAACCTACTCCTTCACTATCCCTATTTGATTTTGTATTTAAAACCGCGTATTCACCTGAACAGAAGTCTTGTTCGTCCTGCCATCGAACTTCACTAATTCCCACTATGTCTAACTTTAATCTACCCATTTCCCTACCTGCCCAATTAAGGGCTCTGACATTCCACGCTCCAATCCGTAGAACGCCAGTTTTCTTTCTCCTGAAAATGATGTCCTGAGTAGTCCCTACCTGGAGATCCGAATGAGGGACTATTTTACATCTAGAATATTTTACCCAAGAGGACGCCATCACTATTTAACCATACAGTAAAGCTGCATGCTCTCGAGAAATATTGCGGCTGTAATTTCCCGTTGCTTTCAGCTGTTCACAGTACCAGCACAGCAAGGCCGTTTTGGTTAATGTCACAAGGCCAGATCAGTCAATCATCCAGACTTTTGCCCCTGCAACTGCTAAAAAGGCTATTGCCCCTCTTGAGGAACTACACGTTTTGAAGCTCTAAAACCAACTATGTTTACAGATAAATTATGGGATTTCTGCTCCGGATAACTTTTATGTAAATACATTTTTCAACATCTTTATGCCACCGTCTCTGAATATTCCTATTCAGTTTTGTTAAATATAAAATTATTATGCGAGAAATACTTGATCTTCAAACATGATTTTGTTGTTTACATTTAATTACAATCATTTTCGTAGTATCTGTCTTCTCCTGTGCCCTCTCCCTCCCTGCCTCCCTCTCCTTCTCTCTCCCTCCCTCTCTCTCTCTCTCTCTGTGTGTGTGTGTGTGTGTGTGTGTGTGTGTGTGTGTATGTCTCCCCTTTCTTCATTTGCTGTTGCCTTTTATATGTGGAAGTTTCTTCCGTTGCGAATTGGTATACGCTGTGGATGGATTTTAGTATTTTTAATCTGTGTCTACTTTGTCTGGTTGGTGGTCTTGACGTACTAAATGATGAGCACATAAGCTGTGAGAGCTATTACTTTTTAAGGTTCTGAAGTGTTCTGAATACCTTATTTGAAAGCTTCTTCATGTCGAACCTATGAGTGTTTCTGTGTTGTTCTGTACGCCATTTGAAGTTCCTATTTTCTTAAAATCTTGCCACTTGTGAGAAATACTTTATTATTTATGATGAGTAAGTTCTTTTTACAATTGAAACGGAGAGTAGAGAATGGATATGATACCCACATCTCAGAGAAACTAAACAAAAAAATGCAAATGGTCGGGCACTGAACATGTCAAGACCCACACTAGACACCACACAAGAATTTAAGGAACCATGAAGTCATAATGGGATACAGAACAAACAGAAGAAACGGGAAGATTCAGACCACAGGAGACATCCACAGACAGATTCAACTTATTAGGCGTCCAGCATCTTGCGTGTGATTCTCATCAGTTAATATACGTAGGACAGAAATAAACAAATTACGGTTACATGACGAGAGATTCCTTAACTCGCCATCCAGACTCAAGAATAACTTCACCTAGTTGCAGATGGCAATGTATACAGTTATGAAGTGAATACCCTACAGAACACGGCACCTGGAAAATAGGTAATAAATACAAAAGACATGAATTGTCTTAGGCCTCATTTCATTACAAACATTGTTACTCAACAGGATCGCGTTTTAGAGAACTGAATAAAAGCACCTGTTGAGGATAAGACATCGTCACTCTAACATGTTTTTGCATTAAAGAGAACAGTTATTTGCATAATAGTATTGCCTAAAACGCCGTAACCTACATTTCCCGTTCAAATTCTGTAACTGCCTTCATTGGAACAACAGATCTTCGTACTGTGGAATTATTACCGGTGTATCAACAGTTTCAGAGAACTTCAAACGCTCATCATCTTTTCTAAATGCTTCAGCATTAAACTTTTTCATAGATGGTTCGTTTTGACGTTTATACTAAAATGCAGCCAACTAATTTGTAAACTGAGTTTGTATCAGCTCTTGGGTATGCCTTAAACAAAAATCTGGTTTCGGAACCTGTGTCTTACCATGACGTAACCCCACTCGTAACTTCCTCTGTTTTCAGACCCTGTCACAAGTACACTTTTTCCTGTTTTGAACTAATGCATCTGTTACTGATACACGGAATTTATTACATAATTCAACCATTTCTTCTCTTTTTTTGAGTCCTAATACAGTACTCGTATACTTCTGTAACCATGCCGTAAAATGTCCTTTTATTCTTTCAACTTCTCTAGTGTCACAGTCCCCCATTTTCAACTCCCTTCACCTACTGATTTTCCCGTTCAGCGTTCTCATATAGTTAATAAGCCTTATCATCTGCTTGTGACGTCATTGGTTTTGGTTTGCTTTTGATTCGCATGAAAATAACCATGGCATTGAAATGGTTACTGCCTCTCACACTTCGTCCTAACTTACCGTTTATAATAGAACATATATCCGTTATACAATATTGTGTCACCGTTGGTACAGCTCCATACTCGTCTCACCAAAATTCCAGTCTTCTTTCCATTCCACTTGAGTGATTCTTACTACATCTGGGATCAACAGCATAAAAATTATTAAGGAACGCATTACTTTATTCAAGATATTTCTGACTGAACTAATTGGTTGTGGATTGTACTGCTCGAAAAGACAGAAGTAGTACAGCATCGAGCTGCTTTCTTTTATCCCATTTATGGTAAGACACGTTTTCAATTGCGACTTTTCATTTACGTATTTGTCATGATTACAACTATTCCGAGTGATGTCTAATTTCTTAAAAAAAGTTAAAATAAGTGGCAGATTTTATCTTAAACATAAATTCAACAATATGGAGAATTACGAAATACAGGCTTGTTAAACATGTGATATAAGTTTAAAACGACAACGAGCTAGTATAAAATACTTCGGTAGAAGATAAAATCTTTGAGAGGCTGCTAGAAGAGCTGACAGATGTGTGGAACAAATTTTACCGCATCATTGACTTGTTAATTAGGCGATGGTGAGAATAAGAGAACGAAGAATTTGTTCCAGTTGAAAAGGGCTTGGGACGGAAGACGCTGAAATACGAGGAAGTTATAAAGGGCTGTCACAGATTAAAAATAGTGGGAGAATCATAGAGAGAGCACTGTAAACACATACATCACGAAAAAGCCAGTGACAATAACGCATCAATGACGACGAAGTCACACAGAGCAGAATATTTGGAAAATCCAATTCCTAAGAGTCTTCACAGAATGTAAACCGTATTTGTTAACAACGTTCAACAGCCGTGTAGCTGACGTCGAGACGAAAGCATTGATATAGAATGCTTGTCTAATAAACCAGAAAATAGTGTCAAAGAGACCTACAAAACCAGCCTGAGCTGCAACGGCCGGACGGGGTGGCCGAGCGGTTCTAGGCGCTACAGTCTGGAATCGCGCGACTGCAGGTTCGAATCCTGCCTCGGGCATGGATGTGTGTGATGTCCATAGTTTAGTTCGGTACAAGCAGTTCTATGTTCTAGGGGACTGATGATCTCAGAAGTTAAGTCCCATAGTGCTCAGAGCCATTTGAACCATTTGAATTTGAGCTACAATGCATGTGCACAGCTCAAATTGTGGCTTAAATCGTCCTTCAGTTCTAGAAAGCTCTTCTTCTGGCACTTAAAATATGTCAAATGACATCTGCATATATTCTGCCTCAAAACATAGTGAATGCAAAAAAAAGAAAAAGAAAAAAAAAAGAAAACAAAATTAGCAGTTAAATCGTTTTGTTCGTATGGTCTTCTTACCGCACACCGTGGCTTTTAAGGGTTGAAACAAGATGGAATTGTAAACGTACTTAGTTTTAGAGTAACCTTAACAAAATCCTGTTTTATTTCAGTGCTCTCATGGGGAAGTTTAATACTGTTTACGCAATTGCCAACTAAGTCGGTGGCTTAAAAGAGCAAGCGGATGTAGAAACCCTCGGTCTGCGAGCATGTGCTGTTGCTTAGGCGGCCACTGTAAGCCAGTTCCAGGCTGTCTTCCAGCTTGAGAGACCGCAAGAATATTCTGTGGCGACTTGTGGCGCAGACCATCTAAACCACTGTGGCATGTTATATGCAGTCATCGTTTAAAGATGCTGTACTCCTAGGAAAGTGCACAGTATAAAAACACTCCGAATACGGCGACGAAGGGCAAAAAAAAAGAAAAAGGAGTGTGTTATCTGACCACAGAAGACTATCTTATGCGTTGATGAGGGTTTAGCTACCTCCTTTTTGGGCCCCGTTTGTTGTGACTTGGCCAAACTGTTTAGGAATACTAAGATACACATTGTGCTCTCTAGAAATTTGGGAACACAGTTCCTGCTTCCCCTTCTGGAGATGAGAAGTACATTACTGGCCATTAAAATTACTACATCAGGAAGAAATGCAGAGGATAAACTGGTATTCATTAGACAAATATATTATACTGACATGTGATTACATTTTCACGCAGTTTCGGTGCATAGAGCCTGAGAAATCAGTACCCAGAACAACCACCTCTGTCCATAATAACGGTCTTGATACGCCTGGGAATTGAGTCAAACAAAGCTTGGATGGCGTGTACAGGTACAGCTGTCCATGTAGCTTCAACACGGGTACCACAGTTCACCAAGAGTAGTGGGTGGCGTATTGTGACGAGCCAGTTGTTCGTCCACCATTGACCAGACGTTTTCAGTTGGTGGGAGATCTGGAGAATGTGCTGGGCAGGGCAGCAGTCGAAGGTATTCTGCATCCAGAAAGGCCCGTACAGGACATGCAACATGCAGTCGTGTATTATCCTGCTTAAATGTAGGATTTCGCCGGGATCGTATGACTGGTAGAGCCACGGCTCGTAACACATCTGAAATGTAACGTCCACTGTTCAAAGTGCCGTCAATGCGAACAAGAGGTGACCGAGACTTGTAACCAATGGCACCCCATACCATCACACCGGGTGATACGCCAGTATGGCGATGACGAATACACTCTTCCAATGTGCGTTCACCACGATGTCGTCAAACATGGATGCGACCATCATGATGCTGTAAACAGAACCTGGATTCATCCGAAAAAAATGACGTTTAGCACGTTTTGCACCCAGGTTCGTCGTTGAGTACACCATCGCAGGCGCTTCTATCTGTGATGCAACGTCATAGGCAACTGCAGCCCCGGTCTCAGAGTTGGTAGTCCATGCTGCTGCAAACGAACTGTTCGTGCAGATGTTTGCTGTCTTGCAAACGTCCCCATCTGTTGACTCAGGGATCGAGACGTGGCTGCACGATCCGTTACAGCCATGCGGATAAGATGCCTGTCATCTCGACAGCTAGTGATACGAGGCCGTTGGGATCCAGCACGGCGTTCCGTATTACCCTCCTGAACCCATCGACTCCATATTCTGCTAACAGTCACTGGATTTCGACGAACGCGAGCAGCAATGTCGCGATGCGATACACCGCAATCGCGATAGGCTACAATCCGACCTTTATCAAATTCGGAAACGTGATGGTACGCATTTCTCCTCCTTACACGAGGCATCACAACAACGTTTCACCAAGTAACGCTTGTCAACTGCTGTTTGTGTATGATAAATCGTTTGGAAATGTTCCTCGCGTCAGCACGTTGTAGGTGTCGCCACCGTCGCCAACCTTGTATGAATGCTCTGAAAAGCTAATCATTTGCATATCACTGCATCTTCTTCCTGTCGGTTAAATTTCGCGTCTGTAGAACGTCATCTACGTGGCGTAGCAATTTTAAGGGCCAGTAGTGCATATAAGATTAATTGTGTTGTGACGGACGTTATATTGGCCAAACGGGGAGGTCCTTTACATCCCGTTTCAATGGGCATATTTTAACCAGAAAAGGGCGACGTAAAAAATATTCTCCCTTCGTGCAACATTTGAAAACTTCTCACCCTCGCGCACCATCCTTAAATGATCTCGATATTTCGCATGTTGTACAAAAAGGCAAGAAGGCGGACACCCTCGAAAAATTTGAAATTTCGAAAAGAGTCTGTTTTCAGAGGCCAGGCCTGCTCAATGAACAACCGCGATTACTTCGAGGCTATGATTTTGGTTTATACATTGGTATGGTTTAGTTGTGGTTCATTGGTTTTAACCTATTTTATGGATCTAAGTGTATCGTTACTCTTTAAACACGTTCTCAGTGTTTCAGTCTGGCCACTTTGATTCAAAACTCTGTAACACAAGTCGTAAACGTGTGCCATAAAGACGCTTCACATACGTAGCCTTTGTTGTAAACATGCTCCGTGTTGCGTTAAAGGCGAATACGCGTAACATGGGTAACGTGTGACTCACACGCTTTTATTCTTTAGATTACTCACATACTGTCTGATCCAATGTGTCTTAGCCCTCAATATTTGTTCCTTTATCTCCAGTCTTATTTAAGAGGTTCCTTATGGTTGTTCAGCTTACAGCTCTTCGCCTTGAAACATATTTATTTATTTCCGCAGGTGAATGTGTCGTACGTGTTTTACTGGATGGCGTGCCATTTTTGGTGACTGCGGGACATTCTGTACTCTTGTCAGCAGTCATCGAGTGGCTTTTCGCGGTGAATGGGTCCTGTTAACTTTGTTGGATAACGCTACGATTTCTGATGATTCCAGGAGTTTCTGTACAATTGCCAGTGGTCCTGGAGTGTTTTTACTCGGTGAATTTTCTATGGTTATGCTCTTTTCACACCTCAGATCGTGGTTTCTCAGTTGCTTTATAGCTCATAAATTGTACTGAGGAAACTTATTTTGTCCCCCAGATGCCTGATGATGCTCCTGTGAGTATGAAACGGGTCACAGATTAAATAGATAAAAAATCATTTTGCTACGGAGAGTGCCTGATCTTTCTTGGAATATCTCAAGAGGTTGCTGTACCATGAGCCAAAAGATGGTGTAACCTCCCCAGAAAATAAAATAATATGAATAATATTCACATTTAGTGTAACCTCCCCACAAAATAATTTCCGTAGCCTCCCAACAGAAAGAAATATAATTATTTATAGCATTCAGCGTAACCTCCCACAGATAAATTCCGTAACCTACCAATAATACAATGCGACTAATCTCTCAATAAAATTGCGACTCACTTATAACCTTTCAATAATTGACTGTCAATTTAACCTGGTAAATTTTGGACGTCAGCAGTGCTGCGTCATGGCCCTTATACATCATTCTGATTAAACTGAAAAATTTTACCTTAATTAAGTCGCCGGATATCGCGTATGTATCTGCCCCTATAAGAAATTTTTCTGGCGCAGCTAAGTGCAATGCTGGCCGATAGATTTGTCTTATATAAAAGGAAAGAACTGATTTTTCTTTTCAGTAATCGGGATGACCAAGGATCGGAGAAGTTAGTAAATTCTTTAAATTGAAATGAATGATTGTCAAAAGTTACTTTTTATGAGAAAGATTCTTATCAAGCGATTTCTTAAAAAACATTTATATGGGACTTGATATAACAATACTACAAATGCGTGAGGCTGCTTTTACCTTATACTACAACGCTCAGGCTCCGCCATCGCTGCACACGACCGACCCAGCCAACACGATACACCAGACTGCTCGCTAGCAACTACTTACTGCTACTGCCTCACAGTTCGCGTCGCGGCGACCAGTCACGCCGTCGATTAGTACTACGGCAAAGACTGCGGTCGCGCTGCTATGCCCCGTAATAACGTTGTGCCTGATTAGGCGGGAATTCTCCTGTATTACATTCCAACTCTTGGAGAAGGGTCTTAAACGTTTCCACGTCCTCTTTGCATCGTCCCGCAAGAATGACGTGGCGCAAGTGCATCGGCAATTTGGTGATGCATATCCTAATTAGTTCCGCAGGTCCGTATGGGTCGTATAGAAATAGATTTGCCTGCAGCATGTGGTCGAATAGACGCGCTGGGCTGCCGAAACCAGACTGGTTCAAATTTGGCAGCATAATTATGCCATGCTTGACCCAATCTTGTGCTGCTTCCGGCCAATAGGCGGATAGAAAGGCTTGTCGAAACTCTCGAGTGAAGTTGCAGTGACGCGCTGCCGACCTCATGCGAATCGCCGGTTCGCCTTCCAAATAGCCATACATATATTCTATCTTATGTGAACTTGCCCAGTCAGGGTGAAGACAGAACTCAAATTGCTCCAGCCATGCTCGTGGATGTATTCCTTTTTGCGAATTTCGAAATATCTCAAACTTTCTCACCATAAGGAAATGATTGAAATCAAATCCCCGCATTTCCTCCCGGTGAGGCCCTTGAATATTTCTATTTTGCTCATGTCTGCCCCTCAAAGTACATTCTTCCCTGTCGTTAAAATCTCCCTCGTGGCCGGAGTCCCTCTCTGCACTGTGCGTTCGGCTATTTTTAGTGCTATTGTCGAGTTCGGAATCACACCCCATGCGGCGTTCCAGATGGGCCACGCGTTCTTGTAATTCGCCAGTTACAACTTTGTGCCGCCTGTTCACTTCGAACTGTCCCTTCTGAAATCTAAGAAGCGAACGCACTTCTTCAGTCTCTACGACCGCTACCGGTGTAGTATTGTTATCGCTCTCCGTCACCTTCATCATGCCTACGATGTCCGCTAATGTCTCAATCTTATCATGTATTTGTCTGTTGTCCTCCGCCCCAGTCTGCTTCAATTGTTCTACTTGCTGTTCGAGTGCGTGAATAGATTGACTGTTGTCCGCTACTGTGTTGCTAATCGACGCGAGACAATGCGTTTCCGCCTCCTGGACCCTCGAGAGTACCTGCTGGTGTTCTCTTTGGCATTGTTCTCTCAGCGCTTGGAAATTCCTAAGTAGCTGTTCTTCGATCTCTTTCGATTCCGCATTGCGACTCCGCTTGCACTGTTCTAAGGCTTGCAGACGGTCATCGATTTGTTCAAATGTACGGCCTAATTCTTTCATGATATCACTTTTTATTTCTCTTGCCAGATTGTTTATTCTTTGTGAGATATCCACGGACACTCTCTGCATCGACTTGTCGACTTTATTTGTCTGCTGGATTACTTTTTCGTCTATTTGTTCGCCTAGCTCCCGGATCGATTTTTCAGATTTTTGAGTCATTTGTTCGCCTAGCTCACGAATCGATTTTTCAGATGATTCTTTCTGTTCTCGAAACGATTTTTCAGATTTCTCTGCGTTTTCTTTATTTTGTTGCAATAAGGCTTTCATGAGTTCTGCCAAATCAATTTGGTTAGTTGGAGGAAAATTAATTTCTGGCTCTGATGTTAGCCCGTTCGTCCTGTATTGCATTTCCTCTCAAGTATTTCCCACTGGATTTTCGGAACCGTCCGATGCGTTAATATTCGAAATCAGATTATCCCCTTGGTCCATGTAGCTTAAGTTGTTGGACTGCCTACTTTTAGCTTGGCTACGTGTCAGCATTAGTTCACTTTATTATACCCGCTACGCAACATACTAAACAGAATAAATGTATCCCCCAAAAATCACGACAGTCACACGAAAGGTACCCAACCTAATACGCACTTTTTCACACGCGAAACAAATTTATATCTTTGATCGAAACAGAGCAATTTACAAGACAGAAAAAAACACGCAAATATAGAAAACAAAACTAGACAAACAACACAACGCCGTGAATCTATTGAAAGTCTGTTAAAAAACAACGCAGAAGTTGATGGAGCGCTGCAGGGGGAAAAAAAATTAAGATTATACAACGCTCGCAATCTAACGTTTCAGAGATTCCAGAGTCTAGCGGAATCACAGAACAGGGTCACAATGTGTAATGTTGTTGCTTTAATTTGTTATGTGAAAGCGGTGCTGATAGACAATAAAAGCGGGTTAAAAGCTGTGAGCTATCTGAGGAAGTTAACGTTGCATTACTAAGCAACTGTTTCACCAGGTATCCAGTCTAGCTTACGAAATTTCCAACCAGACTAACATTAATTATAATCTTTTAATAGTCACACGAAAACCGGTGATACATATATAAAAAATAGAATTTAAATAAAAAGAAATAAATCAGTTTATATTTGGAAATTTATTTTAACATTGATCATTGAAATTTCAGCATATTAAACTTGAGTCATAACTAAGCTGGTGCCTTATTTAGGATTGTGAAAATGTCAGTTTGTAATCTTACGGAACACATCAAATAGGGAGCCAAGATTGGGAGACTGCATACAACACTACATTCATAAAATAACACACGAAGAACATTGAAACATATGCAAGAGGAAGTTAACCACAACCAACCGATTCAATTTTCACCTAAAGAAGTTACATTCTTAGCGCAATCCTGTCCGTCATGTAATTACCACACACTGGTATACTAAATTCACACTAACTCTCTGTGAAATCTTCCCGAAAAGAATAGCTGAGGGTTACTTTGATGATTACACCACAAGCTTCACGTGGTCAACTTGGTTTACACGAAGAGTGTACTCCACAATAATCTTGATAATTATAATAAATTAGATGGAAAAGCAATTTACAAAACAAAAACCTCGAACTAGTTACTATCGTCTTACTATTAACCTGATGGGTCAAACAATTGTATAAGCACGGGGTACTGGTCTTACAAAGTACACCCCACGTGAGTTAAACATAAAGAAAAGTTGCTATATTGAAAAATACTGGTAAGATGAGACGTTATAATCTCACACACATTCGCATTTAAGATTGATGATCTTAGTTAGAGTTTCTGATCAACACGTGGTTCCACTTTACTCATCAAGTAGTGACAAAGTAATTACTGGAAGATATTCTGAAGCTGACACTCGAAATACACTGCGTTGCAATTTAAGATAACATTAGATATTTTAGAGCTAAAACCTGAAATAAAGGTGATTAAATTTTCAGTTAGGCTGAACTTAAGAAATCCATTGTCCTACGGACTTAGCAGACACGCGCTTAGCCGGAGATCTTACCACTTCAGACGCTCGCCGCGGACAGACTGACCTGCGCTCCTACCAAGGATGCTTCCGTATACAAAACGGGAGTGACCAGAGGGGGAGCTTCCTATACCAACATGACAAGGGACGGACAGAACCATACTAAGGATAGAAACCTCTTTGCTTTTAGAAAGCGTAGCTACCTGTTCCGACGTTGGTCCTACTGTCCTCTAGCAGACAGGCTTGTCTGCTACCTTCAAGCATGCAACTAGAAATACATTTGCTCACTCATCCTCTCACACAGAAGGGAAGGGGGATGACAGTATCTTATCATATACATTACATAAAATAAAGAGGATGTAGGTTCCGTATGAGGCTGTGTGATATGAATTGCATATAAACTGTGTTTTAAAGCGTAGTAGTGTGACAGATCGTTCTTGTTTATGTGTAAAAGTAACACGTTCCACTACTCAGTCTCCTCGCAGATAGTCAGAAACGCCACAGTAAATTTAGAAGAGGAATTTATGCCGTAAATGACAACAGATTTAAGAAATTAACATGAAAGGAATCCAACAGAGACTTTTTAATATACACGATGATCTTGAAATGAGTGCTGAAGGTCATGAAGCTGATCATGTGACCGTCCCATTATGACCCATGGCGCCACAAACTCTACCCTTCTCATTCGTATCAGAAATGCCGTAATAATTATCAGTAAATCATGAATCAATAAAAAATCACTTACTCAATCAATCGAATAAACAAAATAAATAGCTCAACTGTGCTTTAACCTCCGTATCCCCTCTCAACCTGTGTCCAACCAATCAAAGAGAAGTATTAAAATTATTCATCCCATCACAATAATGGGTATAACTAAGTTCGACACCTTAATATTACGCGAGAGGTATGTGTTGGTGTATGTGTGAGAAACGGAAGAAATAATTATTGGAGAGATCTCAGGTGGACGCAATATAGTAGTTGATATACACGGTCCAGTCACATTAATCTGACAGTTGCCGATGTTCGACCTGAACGTGCAATAACCACTCACAAACGCAAATGGAAGCCACTAGCACTGGAGGGAACTGTCAGGGGGCCGCGGAAAACAGTACACCAGGTGCCGTAACGCGCAAACGGAGCTATTTATCTGACTTCCAAAACGGCATGATCATTGACGTGACGGGTCTAGGGACGCAACATTTCAGAAACAGCTAAGTTTATACAGTGTTCCGCCTTTTTCCATGACACTACCCAAAACCATCGCCGAGGAACTGAGGTGAACGATGGCTGCGCAGATGTATGAGGACAGATCCGAGCAATTGTTGAGCAACTGACCGTCCAGATGAACTAAGGGGCTAGGAAGAGTACCTCCTCGACAACCCTTCGGGGAACGTTGCTACTTATGGACCTCTGCAGCAGCTGCCTGATTCATGGACCTGTGCAGTTTATGGACGACGAGGACGGAAATCTGCACGCCAGTACAGCAACGAGACGCCCACTGAGCGGCGACACGTGGTCTTTTGAGAAGAATCGTGTTTTATGCTCCATCGGACAATGTCCGTTGGCTTGTATGGCGCGAAACGCCTGAAAGAAAACATAAAAGCCGGAGAAGGGAGCGTTACGGTCTAGGGCAGGTATTCATGATATGCCGTGAATGATCTCGTCATTCTGGAAGGCACAATGAATCACCACAAGTATGCATCTATCCCTGGGGAATATTTCAACCCCTACAAGCAACTTGTTTTTCCACAGCACGATGGCCTCTACCAGCAGGACAATTCAACGTGTCGCACAGCTCGTAGTGTGGGTTCGTGGTTTGACCAGTACCTGGGTGCGTTCACTGTACTGTCCTGGCCCCCAGACACCCCGGATTTAAAACCAATCGAGAAACTGTGGGGCCACTTAGGTCGGGCTGTTTTGGCCACGGATTTTCAACCAAGAAACCTGTCGCAGCTGGCCGCAGCACTGGAGTCAGCTTGGCTGGATAGCCCTGTCCGTACCTTTCAGAACCGCCTTGAGTCTCTTCCCGCAAGTCTCGCAGCCGTCCACGCTGCAAAAGGGGGTCACTTTAATGTAACTGCACAGTGTACTGAACACAGAGGCACGTGTGTCTGAAGTTTGATAAGGCGCTTTACATGAATAGTGCATGTCACTGACCTTGCCGTTATTTTAACATTATACGATATATATATCAGCTTTGGCTACTCTTCATTGTATTAGATTTCCTTAGTTTCCAAATTTCCTTCATCCTTTTAGAATATTGTTCCCTTTCTCCTTGAGTCCACTTTCGTGTAATTGTTTTCTTTCTCTCCTGAAATTCTGCCTTTTGAACTGCGTTTCTGAAATGTTTTCTGTTTTCAATTGTGTCTTTTGTTATTCCACCGTTTTCAATGTCCTTTTTAGTCTCTATGAACCATGCGGGCTTGCGTTTGTAGTTATTGAGTAATGTCAATATCCGCTTGGTTAGTCTGTTGTTATCCATTCTGAATATATGTCCATAAAACTGTAGTCTTCTCTTCCTCATTATATCAGTTAGTTTTTCAGTTTTCAAGTATAGCTCTCAGTTTGGTCTTACCCTGTATTCAGCATTGTCGTTTCTTTTAGCTCGCAGTATTTTACTTAAAATTCTTCTTTCGATCTTCTCTAGTTTCTAAAAATCCCCATTTCTTGATAGTTTAAGTGTTTGTGCCACATACACATACACAAGACCTACCAGTCTTCAGGACTGGCAACTGTTTGGTAGTCTCTTAATTTCGTGTTCCAGGACAAGAGTTTTTTGTTATAAACGTTTTTGGTCATATGAAACACTCTTGCCATTTTGTGCTCTCTAGTTTCTATAGCTGTTCTTTCTAGGTATTTAAAGGAATCTTTTTTGTGTATTGCATTGTTGTCAACAACAATATTTTGAGGAGCATCACAGGTGTTTGTCATGAACTTTGTCTTTTCAAACGATATTGTACTCCTACTTTGGCAGCTTCTTTTTGTAGTTCTCTAACTTCTTTTTAGGCATTATGTAGCGAATCTGTAATCAGTGTCATGTCATCTGCAAAGGCCAAACAGTCGACAGTGATCTTGTATTGATTTCTTCTTAGTTGAATCCCTTTGACATTGATGGCCTTCCTCCATCCTCGAACTACGTTGTCTAACACACAAATGAAAAGCGAAGGTGACAAACCGTTTCCATGTCGGACACCTGACTTTATATCAAACGATTTTGGGAGCTCTCCCCTAACTTTTCCTTTCGATTTGGTATTGGTCAAAGTTGCTTTAATTATTTCAGTTGTTTTGTATCTAGTCCCAATTCTTTTAAGAAATCAAGCAGTGTATTTCAATCGAATCATAGGCTTCTTTAAAATCCACAAAGGTAGTTACATATTTTAATTTCCTGATTTTCCTCTTTTCTAATATGTTCTTTAAGTTTAAAATTTGTTTCGCTCATGACCTTCCCTTCCTAAATGGAGCCAGATATTTTCCTAGCTGTCTGTCAATTATTTCTTCTGCTCTTACTAAAAGCGCCTTAGACAAGATCTTATTGGTCACTGGTAAGAGGGAAATTCTCGTATAATTACTAAGGCCTGTTTACATCCCTTTTTATGAAGTGGTACGAAAGCGATCGAAGACGTCCGTCTTCTGGTCGGCTCCTGATCGTTGTCAGAAGGAGGCTAGTTTTTGATTACGCAAAGACTTGGAAAAGAACAACACGAATTCTCTTTACGTAATCAGTATGAATTTTATAATTACCTAAGGGACCTTTAACAATGAACAGAATAAAAATTGCATTTGCAAATGTAATCATTAATCAATGGGGCAGCTATGAGTTGTATAGAAAACAAGAGGCGGCCTTCTGTACACGACCAGGATGCCGCAGTATCCTCTGCTGTAGTAAAGGCTGTTTGACATTTACAAAAATAATATGACATGGAGGTTAAAGAAGTATAAAGGAAAAGAGCAGAATAAGAAATCTGGTAAACACTAAATATATTCAAACAGTTCTACTAGCAAATTGGGGTTTATTTATAAACAATATAACTTACATAAGTACTTTTGTAACTGTATGGTGCGATCAGATTACAGCCTGCCCTGTGCTGTCTCCTTGGTTTACGTTTTTGTCACAAATTACAGTCACTACTTTCTCCTTCGTTAAAGACAATTCTTGCACTGTTCAACACCTTCATAACAATAACTTGCCGATTTACAGTTTCGAACATAAATTACTTGAATTTTATTAATTAATAATATTGTCTGCATGCTGGCAAGACCGCTCACTTTTCTAGCTTAAAGTCGACCTACCTTTACCTTTTCGCGTTACTAGAAAAAGTAGTACATTAAAATTTGAAGATCTACAAAAGTTTCTTTTCTGTCGTCTTTTATTTAGATCGACGTGGAACGTGTTAAAATGTTTCTTTGTCTGCGCAATCGATGTATTAGCATCCGCGCTAGATGCGCATCTTTGCAGTTAAGTAAATTATACAAAACAAATGTCTTTCAAGGAATAGGTCTCATCTCATAGGCTGATTATTTAATGTACAGATAGGTGAATGCCTTTCCTAGGGTACTCACAGCTTTCATACTACGGAAATCAGAATAGTATTAAATCGCTTCCCTCGTGAGGAGTGATGATTCTGAAAGATCGTTACGACTCACGCGCAATCGTAATATTATTGGATTCACGTACTTAGTGAATGAAGTATTTAAGGATCTCTCCTTGTAGGAACATAGGCACATAGAATTATATACGTTTCACATTAAGTCATCAAAGCTATTCACAGTTGCTTGATCGCCAACCAACTTGATTGTGGCATGATGCCAACATAAGTGTTCAAGGATTTAACGTAGGTTCCTTTTTTGCGTGTTCTCAAGAATTACTCTCATTCAATCAATTGAGACATTGAAATACTAACATAAATACAAGTACAAATCAAATAAACATACAGATATATATATACATAAATACTGACAAGAAGAAAAAATTCTATTACAGTATTGGTGCATTTCCTCAAATTTTGAACAGAACGTAAAACTTTTATGTCTTTCTCGCAGCGACATCACTCTTCACTTTGTAGTTGGGAGTATTTCCCATGAACTCGGATGATTTTCACAGGGGAACTCTTTCATCACCTTTCACTTTTCACTGCACTAAAACAGTTGATCACCTTTCCACATTTGGGGGAAAACACTGGGAATTTCACTATGAGAAGGGGGAAGTGATATTTCTCGACTCGACGATCCATCGGGTCATGTCGGGAAAAAGGAAAGCTGATGACTGGTTCAATGACGAATGAGTCAGTTTGGTGGCTGCCTTAAACTAAATCCAATTTATGTTTCAGCACATGAAAATACAGAAAAGAAAATCTGTATTAGGACTTGCTCATTAACTAGCATCTTAATCTAGGGAATATAGAGTAAGAATTTAAGACAATAAAAATTACTACATAGACTGTCGATCACTTATGGTGGCCAATAAAACTGACCGCCCCTGACGACTCTAAGACCGGCCATCTGCACAATCTGGCAACACTGTAAGATGCGGAAGTGTTACGCGGAAGTTTTCTCGACTTCCGAGATGTTCTCGGATTGTGTGAGCCCATGGTAACAGTCGTGCATTCTAAACTTAAAGTCGCCTGCTCGCGTCCAATTGTATTTTTTACCACATTTCGGTCTAAAGTTATGCGTCTGATTGAACATCGAAGATAATTCGCTTGACATTCTACCCACCAGCAATACCCAGTAGTCCAGAAACAATTCCGCAGTACAGCTCGTGGCTGCGTCGTGATCATAACAGCTTACGCTCGAGCGTTTCCCCGCGCTGCAGCGGCTACCGGCCTCCGGCCAGACGCCACCCGCCGCCTGGAATCCGCCGCCGCCCGTGTGAATACGGCGCGACGCTGTCAGTGTATGTATCAAACGTCATTTTGGAATTTGAAGTTCTAGTTATCATCTTGCAGCTAAGCATTGGATTTTGCATACTCGAAAATCATGAACTACAGTTAACCATTGTAAAACTGAGTCGCAAGTGGAAAAAGGTGTAACATCTGCCATACAACGTTGACTTTTGTTATAACTGAGGGGTGAATGCAGAGGAGGCAGCTACAATGATTTGAACTGTGTGTGGAGCGAGGGCTTTCGGGAAAAATACGCCAGAAAAAGATATTGTTGTTTCAACAGAGATCGTTCGGGCATGCATGATTTTCCACATAAGGAAGTTTCGACTACTCATATATGTGGTAGATTCCCATTTTTAGCATCATGCGACATTTCCATTCCGCAGGTAAATTTCAGAAATCTGGTGTAGGAGTACTGCAAGCTCTAATACGAAACAACAGAAACCAACGGAGTGACTATTATTGAACGTCGTCAGGTCGCTAATTGAGCATTCCTATGCAGTACTGTTAGTAGTGACGTGTTATGATGCCTCTTCGTTAACTTCCTCAGAAGAAATGAAAGGCTGAGCCCTACCTAAAGACGTAAACTCGTGCAAAGAGTAACGTGAACATAATGTTTCACACCTTATAGCTCCAAAAGTGTGTTTTGGGATACGAATTCTGCTCCAAGATGTGTGTGCAACACAGCTGGAATTTGATGCCAACAACTGAGACACCTTTCGGTCGCAGTGTAAGAAAATCGAGCTACAAAACTACATCACCTGTGCTACTGCATGATAACGCACTCTGTCGATTTGAGAAACAAAACTATCCAAGAGATTGATAGGAAAGTCGTCTCTCAGGCACTTGAATTGATAGGTACGTCCTCTCTCAAGCACTTGTCACTCTCGTCATATTTTGGTAAAATTTGACCATTCGCGCTCTTGATCGATCAACCGTCAAGGCAATTCATTAATAGACGAAAATGCTCTTAAAACTACACTGGTTTAATGACATCGTTAGATGCAGTAGGTTTCTACGGGCATAGAATTTGTTAACAACTTTAGCATTGTGATTCTTGAGTTACTCCCGGCGTATTTGATAATTTTAGGTGGCGCAACTTTTCAAATTTCTTCATGCTGCGATACATCTCCTCCCCGTAAACGTGTATGATGTGATTCTTGAGTTTCTACCGGCGTATTTGATAACTTTAGCATTGTCAGATTGTTTTAGATATCGTGAAAGAAATCTCTGCTGCTGATTAAATTATCTTTGATGATTACTGTTGCGTTTATTAAACTAATGGAAAATGCAATTAAAATAATCACTGTACTAATAAAAGTTAAATTCAGCTTATTAGCGTTCTCGCTTCCCACGCCCGTGTTCCCGGGTTCGATTCCCGGCGGGGTTAGGGATTTTTTCTGCCTCGTGATGGCTGGGTGTTGTGTGATGTCCTTAGGTAAGTTAGGTTTAAGTAGTTGTAAGTTCTAGGGGACTGATGGCCATAGATGTAAGGTCACATAGTGCTGAAAGCCATTTGAACCTTGAAGGGCAAGGATGAGAAATTTTTGTCGGTCGATTTCTTTAGTGAGATTATTTAGTTTTAGTGTTTGGATCAATGTATCGATGTTTAGTTTTCATATGCATACTTTCTGCTTGTAGGCAAGAGATCTTAGATATTATCTGCCGTGCTAACCTGGACTCCCCAGAATCCGAAAATCCAACTACCGCCTGTCGACAGGCGGGTTGTGTACCACCTGGCATAAAGTTGACTTTGCTTGTGTTTGATTGGTATGGTCTGGGTGATTCCACGACCGGAAAGCACCAGGGGTGTTGAAGCCTTTGGAAGCATATATTTTCAGCCGAGCTCATTGAGCAGCGGTAATTTTCACTCAGACGTGTCTGGAGTTTGTGGTCAACGTTTGGGGTAGCCGTTCAGGATTTTGTTAGTATTTGGTTCACCCCAAGTATTTGATTTCCTCGGTACCACGCATGTGGGGGAGGGATTCCCCTATCCGTCACACGGGATTATTATTATTATTATTATTATTATTATTATTATTATTATTATCATTGTCATTATGTCATCATCACATCCGATATCGTGTATTGTTCGATTCAGTATTTCCATCACATAAATATGGGTTATAATTACGTAACATTACTGCTAGTAGACATATTTCTCAGTTGCTAACTATTACAGGAATTTATATGCGCAGCATCGTTGCAGTACACACGTTCAACTTATCCGATTTCTGTAATTTCATTTCGATACCAGATCGTTCTAATCCGATTCATCCAGTCAGTCTTAATGTGGATATCCGACTACAATTCTCATCATATCACAGGCTGGGTAAACCACATTTTTAAACGGACTTTTGAATCTAGATCACTCATCTATGACAGTGCCTGAATTCTTATACACTGTAGAAAATAATAATCCAATTTGCTTGTTACAAATACGTTATTTAAATGTAAATATATGAAATAATGAGATAACAGTTTATTTACAGGAGTAGAGCCGCATCCATCATAACAGAGCAGTGCGAGATTGGTTTCAGTGCCAAGAGAGGATAAAGCTGTTGCCGTTTGTTCCACCATCACCGAACATCAACCAGATAGAGAATGTGTGGGCAGAGGTAACAAGATCATTGCCATGTGGACCTACAAATGCAAGCGACCTTTGGTGAGGAGTAAACCATGTCACTACACTGTCGGCGACTTAACGAAATCAATGCCCCTGCGCCTTCGAGAAATCTTACGTAATGATCGTGGGTGGGTTGGTTACTAAAAGTACACTCGCCCACAAAACCCATGTGGACAACTACCTGATAATCGGTCAAGCTTTGATTTGTCGCAGCTCTTTAGCCTACAAGTCCATTTACTTTCAGTCTCCTCTTTACAACTCTTTCAATGCAAGGTAATTGAAAAATCTCATCCACTCGACGCCATCCGACGAATTGAATGGTGCATGTGTTGTTCAACACGCAGTAGTTGTCACCCTCACTGGAATCAAATACTGTTTGTGTGTGTGTGTGTGTGTGTGTGTGTGTTTTCGAGTTCACGCACAATCTGAATCAATATATTAACATTATAGAGATTCAAAATGGTTCAAATAGCTCTGAGCACTATGAGACATAGCTTCTAAGGTCATCAGTCCCTTAAAACATAGAACTACTTAAACCTAACTAACCTAGGACATCACACACATCCATGCCAAAGGCAGGATTTGAACCTGCTACTGTAGCGGTCCAGCAGTTCCACGCAGTAGCGCCTAGAACCGCTCGAGCACTCCAGTAAGCTAACATTAGAGAGACAACCATCAATAAATATTGCCTCAAATGTGAATGCAAAGAGTTTTTATTATTTTTCTAATTAAGTAAGATGTATTAACTCCATAGTATTTTTAGCAGAGACAGTGCGCTCTTGTTGTCGAGGCTCGCGACAAGTGCAGTGCCCAATGCCGCCGCGATTTGTTTGTGTTGGCTGAGCGTGGACACTGCAGCAGACGCTTCGCCATGAACAGAAAGGAATCGCCTTGCCTCTGACTGCAGTGAATGGATATCACTGCGTGCGTGTTCTTATGGTAACAAACGTGAGACTCTACTCACAGGTGCCTTGGAGCAGTTGCAAGGGGTATCATGTCATTAGTCATCAGAATATTAACCAGTGATGAATTGTCCACTCTATTTGAATCCCAAGAAAATAGGAACCTTGTAAGGTGTCAGACAAATCCAACACCTTCCATGAAAACCCTGACAAGATAAGTAAATCCAGTAGTATGTCACATAGCTCCGAATAAATCCTGACTTAATTTAACCAAAGTAATACGAGTAACGAGTTAGCAAATGGAATACCACAGACTAACACAAGAATGCCTAAATGCATGTCGTACCTTCCCACCATGAGGCAGACGCAGTTCCGAGGGGAGAAACGAGAATAGAAGCCAAGAACAGAACCGTGTTAAGCTAGAAGGCCCTACGATAAAGGACGGACTGGACACCCACGTCGCCAGCCTACCTCTAAGACTACCACCCGCACATTTTATTGTGACATTGTTTCGCGTGTCTGTTACGTCAAGGACCACCCACCCAGCCCATGTTAAAAGCTAGAGCCCTCCAGAAAAACAGTATAGATCTTACGATAACGCTAAAAGGACCACACCAGCTGCAGGTTTTATCGTGAGACTTTTTCGCACCTCTGTTACGTTGCAAACTTTAAAAACATTGCCCCACCATGAAAAGTATAACGTTTCTCATTCGATAGACAGAATGTTTGTAGGCAGAGCTTAAGGTTAATATTGAGACCCTGATTGGTCAGAAGAAAACACAGCCAGATAGGGTTTTTTTTTAAACCAACTTTATATAGTTATTGAGAAGCCACATCAGCCACTGTAATTTACGACAAGTTAGATACGTAATTAGAGATAATTGAGGGTCACTGTAGACCATTTTGATAGTTTGCTCTTTTGTGAAACTTAATTTAAACCTAGATTATAGATGTGATATGGCATAGGTCACCCTTCGATCGATTATAGAATGTGGAAACCCATTCAGGGAATATTCGTTCACATTTTTGTTGAACGCAGTTGGTTTTTACATCCTGTATTAAAACATTTCCTTTTATCAATAGTGCAATTTATAAACGATGTTTTGTGAGTAGAATAAAATTTCCAATGGCTAACTAAAAATAGGAAAGCCTTGAACCCTTTCCACTAAATTTAGTTAGTATTAAGATTCTTCTACAGGGGGTGCAGTGGAGCTGACGCTGAGATCATTAAGTATTTGGTTATATCATCGCTAGTTTCACTGAACTCTTCTGAATTCTACATGTCATGTGTGGTCTGGCGTCTCCTTACCAGCAACAGGTCCCATGCTCAAACTAGTTAAATCCCTAAGAAACACGCTCAGAGCGTCGTTGCATGAAAGTGGTAGGGAGACACGATATAGAACAAACAGACAAAACCATGGATGTTTAGAAAATGGCGACCCTGCCAGGATGGTAAAATACCATCATGATTGAAGGACGACCACATCCCTAACTAGGTCAGAAAAATACCTGCTGAACAATTTTCGTAGAAATAATTTTTTTTTCTTAAACTTATACACAGTCGAAAACAGTAGCTGCAGCGATAGATAGTTAGAAAGTATTCAATATATAGTGAGTCATTGTAGCAGAAACAATAGCATAATTAAGTTATTAATTTTAATATTGTTAGAATTAAGTTTTCTCTCCAATGCATGCGCACAGGTTGCGGATACACCGTTGACAAGTTGGTTCTGACCCAAAAAGTAAGTGAATGTTTTGGCAAGTCGTGTGTGCAAAAAGTTTATGAAACGCGTGAGATCGTATGAGCGCATGTTAACGCGAAGTAGGGCGCGTGAATTGCTTTTAAAACAGAAAATAAGGGATTCGGAAAGATTAGCAATGGCAGATCGATACCTTGACCGAATTGAGGTATAGACCCCGCATGAAAATGGACACAGAATAGAGGACTGTACAACAGACGATGCAGTATCGCGAGAAATAGGACAGATAACGCACCATAAAGAGGATAATGTACGCCAAGGCATAGAAAACGTAAGTCAGCATGCGACAGAGGAGCAGGAAAGTAGAGAGATAGTCGATGAGGATTCTACCTTGCGTCTTGAATACGTAGAACCCATAGTGCAAGTAATCGGATTCCCTCACCACAGAGTACAAGGAATGCGAGCAGAAACGTGTCACAGCACAGTTCAATGCAATCGGTTGCGAACCAACACTTGGGCGAAAACACAGAGCGTAGGACGTCGGAAGAAAACGCAATAGGACTCACCAATCTGGCAGAATTATTACAACAAATTACGGAAACCATGGCAAGGCAAAATAAAGACATAGCGAACCAAATACAAATTCAGAATGCAGAAACCACGAGACAAATGCGTGCGATTAAAGAACAAAACAAAAAAAATCAGTTACACCTAAGTCAAATTGAAGACGAGGCAAAACAATCTTGAGAAGTGATAGGAAACTTAATAACAGGTTACAATCAGTTGAGAACAGACACTCACAATGTACAAGTGGACGTACAAACATTGCGTAATGACACTCAGGACAAGATCAAAACATTACGTAACAACATCCAGAGAGAAGTCAAGAAACTAGAGAAACAGATAAACTTTTTTTAAATTACTAGACAAGCATCAGGTACAGCGCGTGAAATTGTTGAAAACAGTGTGTTACACAAACGTATCACAAAAACAATGCTGAAAAGATATGATAACCGCTTAGTCAAAATAGAAGGCCAAACGAAGCGACAATTTCAGAAATTGCGAACAGAGTTGTTGCAAACCATTGAAGAGCGTAGTGAACAGGATCGAACAAGCACAGAGTCTGCAACCACATCCGTATGTGTAACAGCACCGCAAAAACAAGCAATTAACGACGATATTACGCATTTGCGATTCCAATCACAGGCGGAAAGCAACATACGTGAAATCAGACAGCCTACACAGCAACAAACATGTTTCGAACTTTGATGAACAAAACGTCATCACAAACACATGCGGAACCACAAATGTATGTTTCAAGACAGTTTGGATCGTGCAATGAAGCAGCAAGGTTAGCCAGACAAGATACCCAACCAATACGTCACAATGGAAAGCCAGGTCGCGAAGAGTACAGTGCAATGCAATCAGCTACACGTTCACAACCGATGGAAGAAAATTACTGCGTACCACTCCAACGATACTACGCAAGGGTAGGCGAAAGTTACAGTGGACAATATCCAATGGATCTACCACAACAGGGAAGAACGACGGGAGAAATGATCAGAAACAAAAGTGGCGAAGACTCGCGAATTTCATATGGAACTATGACGAAGTACGACAACGATCATTTCCTCACAGTCAGAAAATTTCAACACTTTTGAGAAGAAAACTCATTACATCCACGAACTTTTATTGATCAGTTCCGAGTAGGATTACCAGAACACTGGACGCTAGCACACAAATTAGACTTTATATGTGCACACATGTCAGGAAGAGTCGCAGAAACCATGCAGAGCGTTGCAGCGACATGCCGAACGTATGAAGATTTCAGAGAGAAGTTTCTCTCGCGGTATTGGTCCAGCGAAGCACAGGACAGAGTGAGGTACGAATTATTACAGAACCTATATTTTGAAAATTCAGGAGAGAAGAGTCCCGTGAAATTTTTCGGAGTAATGGCAAACAAAAATCAATGCTTAGATGTACCATACAGTGACGGTGAGTTGATTAAATTATGCGCGATGAAGCTACTATTGAAATAGCAGCAATCATTAGTAGGTCGCGGAGGCAATGACGCTGAATCATTTAAAGGTATTCTAAGGGAACTAGAGCTCATATTTTCGGTAGATGAAGCAAGAAAAAGACAAAGCGCACGTGAAAACGAAAGCAAAAAGCAGTGGAATCCACAAGACACAGTACGAAGAAAGAATAATTACGAATCACGTGATAACTTCGCACCAAGAAACGACAATAGATTTCAACAAAGAACCGTTTATGGATTTAGAAGAGAATATGGCAATAACTATAATTCACCCAGGAACGGCAACAACTATTACATAGTGAATAAAGACAACTGGAACGGGTACTGGAGAACCAATAGGCCGACAAATTATCAACAAATAAACCACTATCAACAGGCTTATCAAGAAAAGAGAATACATATAGGAGAGGTGGAAGTAAGGACATCAGACCCCGATAAAAGTTCGAATTGACAGCTAAGCGCCCATGCCAAAGAGAATGACGCACCGACCAAGGACAATTGCAGCACCTTGAACACAGAAATCAAAATCTTATCACGAGAAGAGAAGAAGGAAGAAACAAATCCGCAGGAACCAGATGAAAACGAAGACAAGAAAATAACAATATCGTGTTGGGACGAAATTAACTGGGAGAATACTGACGAGGAAGATGAATTACCAGAGGCATGCATAACGATTCTAGGAGGAAAGGACGAGTAATGAGTATTGCAGAGCTATTTGAGATGGAAACCAGGGAAAGCGAATTCAATGAGGATAATGCGCAGTCAACAGAAATTGAAAATAAGTTACGAATGGGCACACAACCCAACGTACACTCCTGGAAATTGAAATAAGAACACCGTGAATTCATTGTCCCAGGAAGGGGAAACTTTATTGACACATTCCTGGGGTCAGATACATCACATGATCACACTGACAGAACCACAGGCACATAGACACAGGCAACAGAGCATGCACAATGTCGGCACTAGTACACTGTATATCCACCTTTCGCTGCAATGCAGGCTGCTATTCTCCCATGGAGACGATCGTAGAAATGCTGGATGTAGTCCTGTGGAACGGCTTGCCATGCCATTTCCACCTGGCGCCTCAGTTGGATCAGCGTTCGTGCTGGACGTGCAGACCGCGTGAGACGACGCTTCATCCAGTCCCAAACATGCTCAATGGGGGACAGATCCGGAGATCTTGCTGGCCAGGGTAGTTGACTTACACCTTCTAGAGCACGTTGGGTGGCACGGGATACATGCTGACGTGCATTGTCCTGTTGGAACAGCAAGTGCCCTTGCCGGTCTAGGAATGGTAGAACGATGGGTTCGATGACGGTTTGGATGTACCGTGCACTATCCAGTGTCCACTTGACGATCACCAGAGGTGTACGGCCAGTGTAGGAGATCGCTCCCCACACCATGATGCCGGGTGTTGGCCCTGTGTGCCTCGGTCGTATGCAGTCCTGATTGTGGGGCTCACTTGCACGGCGCCAAACACGCATACGACCATCATTGGCACCAAGGCAGAAGCGACTCTCATCGCTGAAGACGACACGTATCCATTAGTCCCTCCATTCACGTCTGTCGCGACACCACTGGAGGCGGGCTGCACAATGTTGGGGCGTGAGCGGAAGACGGCCTAACGGTGTGCGGGACCGTAGCCCAGCTTCATGGAGACGGTTGCGAATGGTCCTCGCCGATACCCCACGAGCAACAGTGTCTCTAATTTACTGGGAAGTGGCGGAGCGGTCCCCTACGGCACTGCGTAGGATCCTACGGTCTTGGCGTGCATCCGTGCGTCGCTGCTTTCCGGTCCCAGGTCGACGGGCACGTGCACCTACCGCCGATCACTGGCGACAACATCGATGTACTGTGGAGACCTCACGCCCCACGTGTTGAGCAATTCGGCGGTACGTCCACCCGGCCTCCCGCATGCCCACTATACGCCCTCGCTCAAAGTCCGTCAACTGCACATACGGTTCACGTCCACGCTGTCGCGGCATGCTACCAGTGTTAAAGACTGCGATGGAGCTCCGTATGCCACGGCAAACTGGCTGACACTGACGGCGGCGGTGCACAAATGCTGCGCAGCTAGCGCCATTCGACGGCCAACACCGCGGTTCCTGGTGTGTCCGCTGTGTCGTGCGTGTGATCATTGCTTGTACAGCCCTCTCGCAGTGGCCGGAGCAAGTATGGTTGGTCTGACACACCGGTGTCAATGTGTTCTTTTTTCCATTTCCAGGAGTGTATATTATGAAGGAAGTTATGAAGCGATAATTAGAGCATTTAGATGTGGTTATGTGGAAGTAGCGATGAAGAAGACTGACGAGGATGAGAAAAAAGTAGAGGATGTAGAAGAAAGCGTAAATGAAGGAAGAAATAGAGAATAGGAAATAAAAGAGAGAGAAGTAGCAGTTCGAATTCACAAGGGAAATTCCTAAAAAGACTCATGAATGATTCAGTGGAGGATTCGTTGATGCAAGAAGAAGAAGAACAGAACCAACCCTTTCAAAATCAACCAATTGTGAAGGCCATGGTAAAGCATATCCCAGTCAATATTGTAATTGATAGCAGAAGTGAACTGACTGCGATCTCAGAAAATTTATTCATGCAGTGTAATGGCAATGAGGAATTACCAGTTCTGAAAACACGTAAGATTAAAGTAAGAGGTCCTATTAGAAACAATGCTGCGGAAGTTACGAGACAAACAAGGTTAATTCTTTCGTGCCAAGGTCAAAAGATCGAAGCCAACTTCGTGATTATACCTAAACTAACTGTAGATTTGATTATAGGTGCAGATTTTTTAAATGAGAGACGAGCGAAAATAGATTTGGGGAAAGGTAGCGTAACATTCGGGAATGTCACACTTCTCTTTGAGCAAAAGCTAAAATTAGAAGAGATACCAGTTATAAACAAACAATTAAGAATGACGCTAGATAAAGAGGATGAAGAATTAGAATGGAATGCACAAAAGAAGGAATCGCCTCAACTCATTTTAGAAGTCCATAATGAAATGGACGAAAAATTGCAAGAAGTTCAAGGTATTTTGGAACACAGTAAAAGAGAATTAGAGGGTATTTTACGAGATAAATCAGAGGTATTTTTACCTAAGACTGGCAGTATTAAACACTTTCAGTACAAGTTTGAAGTAAAACAGCACAAACCATTTAGAGTGCCACCCTATAAAATCCCATTAAGCTACAGGAATAAAGTATTCCAGGAGATATCTAAAATGTTAGGTGATGATATTATTGAACCAGCTACCTCCACATATAACAGCCCGCTCCATATTGTACAAAAACGAGATGGGAGCATCAGGTTAGTGCTTGATTCCAGACAGATAAACACAATCATAATCACTGAGACAGATGACCCAGAAAAATTAGAGGAATTGATTCAAAACTTCCACGGTGCTATTTTCATCAATTGATTTACGTAGTAGTTTCTGGCAGATAGAATTGGCCCCAGAATGTAGAAAATTTACAGCATTTATCGCATTCGGTAGATGTTACCAGTTTAAAAGATTGCCATTTGGTTTAAACATATCATCAGCAGCGTTTATTAGGGGATTTAATACTATACTCAGTCCTGAAATTTTACAAAAAATTACATATTATTTTGATGATGTGATTATAGCAGAACCCTCTTGGGAACATCACAACGACACATTAAATCAGTTTTTACAGATCATGAAAGAGCATGGGGTCACAGTAAATATAACATAATCCATATTTGGAAGGCGAGAGGTCAAATTTCTAGGACACATAATTTCCGAGAAAGGGGTAATGCCCGACCCAGAAAAACTAACATCAATCAAAGAAATCTGTACTCCATATAATAAGAAAACTCTCAGAGGATTTCTAGGTCTCACCGGATTCCATAAAAAATTTATTTGGATCGACTCTCTCGCAACACCATGCCTATGTGCATTGACTGGAAAAACCACGCCATGGGTATGGGATCAACAAGCCAACGAAGAATTTTTAAAAGTGAAAAACGTTCTAACAACAGCACCGATTTTAGCACATCCTGATCTAACACAAAATTTTTGTATGGCCACTGATAGCTCGAAAACAGGTTTAGGAGTTGTGTTATTATAAGAATACGAACAGGCAGGGCTAAGATCATATAGAAAAATTGCCTTTGCCAGTCGTGTATTCACAAAAAGCGAGAAAAACTATTCAGTCACGGAGCTGGAAGCATTGGCCATTGTAAGGGGCTTCCAACGTTTTCCATACTTCCTATTCGGAAGAAAAACAAAAGTATATACTGACCACAAAGCATTAGAATTTCTGTTATCCGCCAAAGTAACTCATGGGAGGTTAGGCAGATGGATGTTAATACTACAAGAATTTGACTTCACTATTACACACATACCAGGACCAGCGAATGTATTGGCAGATGCTTTATCACGATGTCCACAGGGTGCATCCAATAACATAGGTTTGGAAGCAGCAGAAGACCAGTTTACAAAGTACTATATGAAACAAGTACCTTTCGAAAACTACATTACGACAGCATTGAAAAACATAGGCAAAGAACTGGACAAGGATCCCGAAATACTAGGAATCAAACACAAGTGGAGAAGTAAGGATTTTCCAGACATTCGACAGCACTATCTCTTAAAAAACAATGTTTTATTTTTTAGACGAAATGTTGCAACGAATGAATGGTTAATTTACATCCCAGATGAACTAATTAATAAGTACATATGGTATACACATTTAAGAAATGGCCACTTTGGATCAAAGAAATGCTTTTTAAAAATAAAACAAACAAGCCATTTTCCTAATATGGAAAGACGAATTAGAACAGTATTAGTCAAATGCAAAAAAATGTATGAGGGCTAAACACGTCACTTTCCAAACCAAACCACCTATATTTCCAATAATCCCTAAAAGATTAAAACAAATATCTGCAACAGATTTGATGTGGCCCCTCCCACGCAGAAAAAAAGGATACATTTTCATAGTTGTCGTTTTTGGAACTTACTTCTAATATGTTACCCTGACACTATTAAAACGAGCAACAGGACTTGCTATAAGTAAAGCGTTTAGACAAGATTTTCTCAGACAAGTAGGTCGAGTGGAACGAATAATTTTTGATAATGGCCCACAATACAAATCAGTGCAATGGCAGAACACGTTAAAACAACACAAAATAAAACCCATCTACATATCTAAGTACAAGCCTATCGTAAATCCAGCAGAACGATCTATGAAGGACATAGGCACTCTATGCCGATTATATTCAGGCAAAAGACACAACACTTGGGATATACACCTTAAAGATTTTCAAGAAGTAATAAATGAAATGCCACATAGCACTACACTACTACTGCCAGTTACTGTACTTAAAAATATTGAACCCCCAAACATAACCAGAGAAAATCTTAGATTTCCTGTTGTACCACGTAGACAGCACAAACAAATCATAGCAACAGCATTCTCCAACATCAGAAAGGCAGCCATTAAAAGAAAAGAAAGAGGAGATAGAACATCAAATAAAAGAACATTCTTAGTAGGCCACAAAGTATTTGTAAAAACACACCATCTCTCCAGCAAACAGAAACACAAAATACATAAGTTTTTCGCTGCATACAAAGGACCTGTCATAATTAGCTGAATTGCTCATGATAATGCTGTGGAACTAATGAACCCAAAAACAGGCAAACCTTAGAACTTCACCATGTGAGCCATATCAAAAAGTTTGAAGACTAACTTTATTACTGGTAAATAACCAGCACAATATTTCAAGATTATGTTGCAGATAATATCTTCAGGAGAAAGAAGAATGAAGAGAAAGGAAGGTGGAAAAAAGAAAATAGTTTCAATAATAACACCAATAGTACTATAGATTAAGGTGAAGGGATAAAGTGTAGACGTAGATAGTCTAACAGAATGAAATACTCAAATGCTATACAGAACGACACTACACAAAATAAAAAACAAATTTGAGGATTCTTGAGTACACATTAAGACTCCAAATATCTTAGAATTGTAACATGGAAAGGGCGCCGACATTTGTAAAGCTTTTTAAGAAGGCATAAAACAAGTAGATACTAGACATATATTAGATGATTATAAGTAAAACTTTTTGTAAGAACCATTGTAAAAACTCCAGCAAAGAAGAGATGCAAAGACCCACAAGTTGCAACGCGAGAAGTATCAGGAAAGAAAAGGACGTAATTAGCAAGACACAAGGACAGCGAGACCAACAGAAGGCCCTTGTAGCTGAAATGGGCTGCTGTATATCTGCCAAGCGGAACCATACAGTGCTTAAGCCCTGTAGCGACGGGACGCCGAACGACAGGACGCCGAACGTCAGAAGGGTGCACAGACAGACAAGCAGACACCCAACTTTCGCCGCTTGTAAACCCCGGGGCGCCCCCAACTCAACGGAGCGAGCAAAAAACGGCGCGACGAAAAGACCGCTAGGACAAGCCACTGCTGGCAAAAAAAAAAAAAAAAAAAAAAAATGTAAAAGTTACACTACTGCTATTAAACAGCACGCTGATGCACAAAACTGAAGAAAACTTCCACAAAGTAAAAATGACACGCCCAAATAATTTATCAAACTGTTACTAGGAGGAGAACTTCAAAGCGACCAATTATCAATAAATATTTCCATATCCTGCCCAGAGAAGAACCAAGAAGCAAGTAAGAAGCAGAGAAAAAGCAGGAAGAACAGAAGTTGAAGATTCGCAAGACTGAGACCATGAAAGAAGATGGGTGAAGAATAGACGACATACCTTCCCAAATCCCTATCCTATTGCAAACTAGTCGTCTGCAAAGTACTAAAACGAAAAACGTCGCTTTCAGCGACACATAATGATGACTTTCACACATACAAAGCCAGTACACCACGAAATTCTGCACTCACAGCTGCATTCCATTATGGGACCTCCACAACAGCGACACACACTTGCAAAGCCAACAGGGAACGACGAACGTAGCTGTACATAAAATACTTGCCCACATCCATTTCGCTCAAGCCCATCACCTTCGCGCAAAAACATTCGCCAACCTCATGCTTAAACATTCATAGGATTATGTGAACATGTGAAATCTAATTATGTGATGAAGGAATTGTGCAAAAGAAACGTGTGAAAAACTAAATAAGTTAAACACACCAGACACCTAATAAACTACAAAATAACAATCATTGACTATGGACTTAAGTAAAAAATAGATCCTTCTAATAATTTCCGGGTATGCAGCCGGATCCCGTCGACATTCTGCCACGATATTTCGGCCCAGAGACGTCCGGCCATCATCAGGGAGTACACAACTACTGAAGAGCCCAGGTGCAGTCGCGGTATTTATTCCGATTCTCGCGCACGTGTTGACATGCGCGGCATAGCCGAGTTGTACGTGCTGCCCTCGGTGGTGAAAGTAAAAGATCATCTAGTCATTGAGTATCGAATGACGCTGTCTATTCCGCTGTGAATGTACAATTTTAATAACAGGATTCCAAGTTTTATCCAGTTGAAAGCCGTTGTCACGATTTATAAGATTATCGGCAAGACGTATTTCCACTGATTCCTTGATTACGGAATCCCAAAATCCGGAAACCGGAGCTAAAATTTTTGTTCCATTGTATTCCATTGAATGTCCCAATGAAATACAGTGCTCTGCTACTGCCGATTTTGACGGTTGCCGCAGACGGGTGTATCTTTCATGTTCTGTATATCGTTCAAGACAGTTCTTGTCGTCTGGCCAATATATGCAGAGCCACATTCACAGGGAATTTTGTAGACGCCTGCTTTCTTCAGTTGTAAATCGTCCGAGGGCAGCACGTACAACTCGGCTATGCCGCGCATGTCAACACGTGCGCGAGAATCGGTATAAATACCGCGACTGCACCTGGGCTCTTCAGTAGTTGTGTTCTCACCTGATGATGGCCGGGCGTCTCTGGGCCGAAATATCGTGGCAGAATGTCGACGGGATCCGGCTGCATACCCGGAAATTATTAGAAGAACAAATACGCCGGGAAAATTTCAGAAGTCACAACAAAAAATAGATTGTCTATAAAAATAAGTCATTAGTTCTGAAATGGACAGTATATAAAGAACAAAAATTATCTTGTTGGATGTTTTCACTTTTTTAACATTTGTACCATTTATTAGGATAATATCTCAATACTTGTGTATGTATATTTCTTTGTCAAAGCAATTCTTGGAAATAATTCTTATTTGTTAGTGTAACAACGTTGAAATGAGTGTCTAGAAACAAAAACATTTTACTTGCACATGATATTTAGAAAATGTGTTAGGAATGGATTTTACTTCATTACTACATTTATAAAAACAATATTTCTAGGAAAATCGATGTGAAACACTCCTCACTTTCGATAACAAACTTCTTAAAAAAACAAACTTCACACTTAAATAAAGAAATAAAATAATTAAAAATTAATAATAGTATAAAAATATTCTTCTCTTGTCATTTTTAATTATAATGTGGAAGAATATAAAAATATAAATTGATAATACAAATTAGCATAGAACAGAATAACGTGGCTGAACAGTACGCAACAAAATTGAGATAAATTACATATTTTCTGACTGACTTAGACAACGATTCAATCACTGCCTAAATTCAGTGCAAAAATTAAGTTCAAAGGGTGGTGATATGTAAGGTGTCAGGCAAATCCAACACCTTCCATGAAAACCCTGACATGATAAGCAAATCCAGTAGTATGTCACATAGCTCCGAATAAATCGTGACATTAAATTAACCAAAGTAATACGAGTAACGAGTGAGCAAATTAAATACCACAGACTAACACAAGAATGCCTAAATGCATATCCTACCTTCCCACCGTGAGGCAGACACAGTTCCGAGGGGAGAAACGAGAACAGAAGCCAAGAGCAGAACCGTGTTAAGCTAGAAGGCCCTACGATAAAGGACGGACTGGCCCCCCCCGTCGCCAACCTACCTCTAAAACTACCACCCGCACGTTTTAGCGTGAGACTGTTTCGCGTCTCTGTTACGTCAAGGACCACCCCCCCCAGCCCATCTTAAAAGCTAGAGCCCTCCAGAAAAACAGTATAGATCTTACGATAACACAAAAAGGGCCACTACCACCGGCAAGTTTTAGCGTGAGACGTTTTTGCGTGTCTGTTACATTAGGACCACCCCCAGCCCATGTTAAGAGATAGAGGCCTCCAGAAGAACAGTATAGATCTTGCGATAACGCTAAAAGGAGCACACCAGCTGCAGGTTTTAGCGTGAGACTTTTTAGCGTCTCTGTCACGTTGCAAACTTTAAAAACATTGCCCCACCACGAAAAGTATAACGTTTCTCATTGGATAGACAGAATTTTTGTAGACGGAGCTTAAGGTTAACATTGAGACCCTGATTGGTCAGATGAAAACATAGCCTGATAGTTTTTTTAAACTAACTTCGGTAAATTGTAGTAAGGAGAAGTTAGAGGAGAGTTGGTTCCGAGACGGCGAGCTGGATGGCTGCTGCGCCGGCCGCTGCCGCCCTGACGCTGCCTGAACACCGACAAGGTAATGAGAGCACGCGATGCCGCATTTTTGAGCGCATAAGGCTTCACTCAGAACTGCAGAAGTCTCATCTGTAACACCCCCTTTTTGCGTAATACCAATGTCGATCGTCAATTAAAGCTCATGGTGTTCACATTTGCCACTTGAAGTAAAGATCTGAAACGCGATGATTTTTCTGTTATATAGTTATTGAGAAGCCACATCAGCCACTGTAATTTACGACAAGTTAGATACGTAATTAAAGATAATTGAGGGTCACTGTAGACCATTTTGATAGTTTGCTCTTTTGTGAAACTTAATTTAAACCTAGATTATAGATGTGATATGGCATAGGTCATCCTTCGATCGATTGTAGAACGTGGAAACCCATTCAGGGAATATTCGTTCAGATTTTTGTTGAACGCAGTTGGTTTTCACCATCCTGTATTAAAACATTTCCTTTTATCAATAGTGCAATTTATAAACGATGTTTTGTGAGTAGAATAAAATTTCCAATGGTAAACGTAACTGCTTTTTCGACGTTATTTTACCAGCTAACTAAAAATAGAAAAGCATTGAACCCCTTCCACTAAATTTAGTTAGTATTAAGATTCTTTTACGGGGAGTGCAGTGGAGCTGACGCTGAGATCATTAAGTAGTTGGTTATATAATCAATAGTCTCACTGAACTCTTCTGAATTCTACATGTCATGTGTGGTCTGGCGTCTCCTTACCAGCAACAGGTCCCAGGTTCAAACTAGTTAATTCCCTATAAAACACGCTCAGAGCGTCGTTGTGCGAAAGTGGTAGGAAGACACGATACAGAACAAACAGACACCACCATGAATGTTTAGAACCTTCTCACAAAAGAATGTGAGGTGATATCAAAATTTATCCAATATACAAAATTTAACTGCATGGCTTTCATGTATGCAGTAGTAGCACACAAGTAAATATTATGTCTTGGAAGCGTATATTTCATTTCCTCTTCTTATATTAACGCCCTTGTTGTAGTATGAAGTGAGAAAATAAACACGAAAAGCTTAAGTTCCTGAGAATCATGTAAGTCATTTCCTCTTCTCATATCATAACTTTTGTTTTAGCATGAAATAAAAAATAAACAGTATGGCGTTCTTCAGCCTAATAGGAATGCAAAAAGCAGGGAACTGTCCATTCTTTTGTACAACAGTCTGTTTCCTTTTATGCATTCCTCCCGCTAGGACATTCTTTTTATGGACTTATGGGCATCAAGTTCCTCAGCAGAATAAACCTTGTGTTATTATGCTAATTAAAAAAAATGCAACAAGGACGTGTTCCCCTAGAGCAGTGAGCATATTTGCATATGTCTGTATTCAGGAATGACTGCCGGTTGCCACAAGACTTCACAGAATCTTTGCGGCAAGCAACAGAACTGCGCGTGCTCTTCAGACTTCATCCAGTAAGACGTCAGGAGATGGATGGAAATGTCAAATTAACGTCGCTTTCCGAGTCGTATTCAATCCAGAATGAGGTATTATTAAGGTTCAAAATGGTTCAAATGGCTCTGAGCACTATGGGACTTAACATCTATGGTCATCAATCCCCTTTTTTTTATTTAGGCAGTGGCGGGGATCGAACCCGGGACCAAAGACGTTTTGATTATGAATCAAATACGCTACCCTTTTTTTTCTTTTTCTTTTTTCTTTCGTGTGTTTCGATGTTTGTTTAGGTGTAGCGTCCCCATACTTACCTCGCATCGAACGGACGGACGGTTGGACGGACAGATAATAACTGTCTGAAAATAAAAATCAAACTTTTTTTTCACCTATCTAGTCTAAAAACAAAAACAAAGCTAGTGCCACTGCCACTTTCATCCTACAGTTAACTGGGACGGCCGTTCTCCACCACTTCAGGTTTCGACAATGAAACGAAAATTAAATATGCCTCTGAACTTTTAATATAAAAAAAATAATAAAAGGAGAAAGGAAAGGGTATAATACGTTATTATATTTGATTTGTTGTTCATTTTGTTCTTAGTTTGTTCTTGTGTATTTGTTTGGATTCGAAACGCAGGTCTCCTGCCCACTTTTGTGTTATCTTTTTTTTTTATTTATATAGGTATAAATGTGCGAACAGTCATAGTTAATCAAGCCTGGAAATCTAAAACAGAATGAAGACACCATCGAAGATATTAAACGTAAATAACATGGAAAGAAAGCTAGTACATCGTAGTTAGGCTTCCCAACGACTGATAAAGATTGTTCAATATATGCTCGTTTGCAGTTTGTTTTGACCTCATCTGCCACATCCTGGAACATTCCAGATGCATGGGGGTCTGTGAAAGGCACTCCATAGGTAGTTTGCGAAGCATTGTCGATATCTGGTATGCCCGGAAATAGCATGATGTCTTTCTTGCAAATAGAGCCAGAAGTCAAGGAAATTCTTGTGTCCGTCACGACAGAGGTAATGGACCGCATGTCCACGTATCCAGGTGACGGAGTTGGTTCGAGTCTTGGGGTATAATGTCTCATCCGGAAACAATAACGTGCGTGCAGATATATGCTCCGGCCTAACTCGCAAGAGATAAGCCTGCATCTGCCGCACTAGGTGCCAAACCGGTTCCACCTCTCCGCACCTGAGGCGGTGCTCGTCAGAATCTACTGTGTTACAACCCACACAATTAGGAGATTCTGCCATGTGGATATTGTAGAGACGTTCTTGGGTCACCAGCTTCCCATTAACGACTACGTACCATTGGGAAACAACGTCGGAATCAAGCATGGCATCGTGAACAGTCTTCCACACCACGCGCCACCGTACGTCACGATATTTTAGTTCGACCACATTTAGGGGGCGGCGTTGCATCATGTCGTGATATATACGTCGAGTCGTGGCCATTTGTGGTGTCGTGAGCGCTACACTGCAATAACTTTGTTCTAAATAGAAACACCCTATATAAAAGAGGGGCGCTGGGATGTCCTGTAGTGCACCGGCGCTCTTAGTGATGCTGGTCGTAGCACCGTCAGAAGCAGACTCGTGAGGCTCGTAGGACAACGGCGCAGCAGACATAAATGTGAGCTAACATAGAGGGCAATGGCGCTATCATGGACGTTGACCAGGCCGAGACCAATTTTTTCCTTGGGGAGAGTAAGAGATACGTATCTGATCTTCAGTAACGTACCAGCGGTGACGAAGTATCCGAGCGCTGCCATAATGTTACGAGCCCAGGGTTTAAGAATGGGTACCGTTTGGGCGACATGCGGTATGCGGGACGCAAGGTATACATTGGCATAATACGCCCGCTGAACGATGTTGAGGGATCGCAAGCGCTAATTTGCAATTCCGGCCCTACTTTCGTGAAGAAGGCGTCGATAATTGAGCGTCGTCGCGCGTCACATGTCGTTCATGAAATCTAAGCCCAAGCAGCGGACAGTATCACTGAAGCGTAAGGGGACAATGTGTTCCTGCGGTGGCCGGTGCTCAAGGTGACAGATTTGTCAACGTTGATTTGGCTACCAGAAGCTGTACCGTAGGTTGCAATCCAGTCCAACGTCGCAGACATATCGTCAGCTCCTCGTATGACGATCATCAAATCATCCGCATATGCGGTGCAGCGATAGATGGAGCCGCCGAACTGTATCCCAGTGAGCCTGTCTCGGAGACCACACAAAAAAGGTTCTAAGGCCAATGCAAATAACAATGTTGATAATGGATATCCCTGTCGTACTGATCGGCGGATCGGCATGGGTGCCGTCAATCTTCCATTAACAAGAACTCGAGAAGTAGCCCCATGCAGAAGGCGTGTCAACACTGTGATAAAGGGGTCGGGATATTCCATGCGCCGTAGAACGGCAGTGAGGAAAGTGTGGCCCACATGGTCAAAAGCCTGGCTAAAGTCGATAGACGCCAGGGCTGCCGGCATACGTCTCACCCGTGAAAGGGAGAAGAGATCTCTGTAACGACATAACGCAGTTCTGATGTTGTTGGGTCCCCCCAAGGACATCTGATCGCTGGACAGGACGTGCAATAGTGTGCCCCGAAGACGTTCTGATAGCAGCCTCGAAAAGATCTTGAAGTCGTTGTTCAATAACGTAAAGGGGCGATAATCGCGGACATGGTTCCGTCCCTTCGTCTTATGGATGGGGACAATCAGTCCTTCCAAGAACGGTGCAGGCAACGATATACCCGGGGACATCAATTCCTGGCAGATTTCAACCCAACACGGTACCAACAGGTGTTTAAATGCTCGATAGAACTCTAATGGTAATCCATCGATTCTTGGTGATTTATGGGGAGCACCTTTACCAATGGCGACGAACACTTACTGTTCTGTCACTTCTCCCAGTGAAGTCGGTACCATGTCTGGTGGAACTGTACCGTGGACATGTGCTGAAACGGTATCTACCGTCGCCATATCAGGGTGCACTGCTGAATAAAGTTGAGCGTAATGCCCATAGAAGGCTTCTGCTATATCTGCTTGTTCTGCTACGTGTCGTCCGTCGTCCGTTATCATGTCGGTTACCAGTGCCCTACGGCGCCTCCTGCATTCTAGGAGCACGTGGTGCATAGATGGCCTTTCTGATGGCCTTTCTCCATGTCTGGAGCACGCGACCGTATAACAGCGCCTTCTAAATGATGGCGTGCTAAGGAGACGAGCTGCTCTTTCGCGCGATTTACTATGATATGCCGGTCAGGTGAGGGCTCCATAGCAAGACATCCCCGTAGGACGGTGTAATAAAAGTTTTCCGTGCTCCTCCTCCATACCGCCGCTTCCCGGCCGTAAGCCATGAAGGTGCGCCTAAGAGCAGGCTTCGCACATTCAATCCACCAACTGAGGGTCGATCGGTAACGTCCACGACGCTGTAAGGACGCGTTCCACGACTCTTCGATAGCAACTTTACATGCCGGCTCGTCCAGATGGGCAACGTTCAGTTTCCAGGGGGGCCTACTGCGCCACACACATGCAGCTTGGAGGGCAATGGTGCAAATATAGGCTGCGTGGTCGGTGAATGCAGTGGGCCAGAGCTCTGCTCCTCTCGTCGCCGTCGAAAGAGTGCTTGTGACGTAAATCCTGTCTAACCCACTTGATGAACGACTTGTATAGTGGGTGTATCCAGGATCTGGGCCATGCATATGGCGCCACGTGTCAATCAGTTGGAGGTCACGCACTAGCATTTCCAATTCCGCACACTGGACGTGATGTGGCTGCTGATCAGACGGAGATAATGTACAGTTAAAATCTCCTCCGATCACCATATCGTCTATGCGGTCCATGCATAGACGCGTGATATCTTCGGAAAAAAAGCGGGCCCGATCTCTCCGTCTCCGTGATCCTGAAGGGGCATAGACATTGATGAGTCGTACACCGCTGACAGTTACTGCCATGCACTCGGTATGTACAGTACGGCCATAGCCGCCAAACCGCCCCGTAGCAGAACACAATCGGTAGAAGAGGCGTGGGAGATGTGGGCGGTATATCCGTAGAAGTCAGGGAAACTAGCGACACATACTTCCTGTAAGAGGGCCACGTCGACGTCCGCCGCATCAAGCATGCGTTGTAGCATTGTCAGTTTGTGTGGTGCCCTTATCGCGTTGATATTGATTGTGGCAAGGCGAAAGGTGTGCTGCCTAGCCTCTTCACCTAGGGTAGACCCATGGCAATCAAAGCTAACCGCAAGAGATGCCGGACCCACCAAACCCGTTACAAATTATGCGTCTTTTACGATAGGAGTGGCATCTCTAATGCCACCCACTCCCCTGTCACCCGTGCCCTCTTTAGGAAGTTCCTCAACATCGTCCGACCACAGTGGCTGCAACACGATGCTATGTAGCTGATCGGCACCTAAATCTCCCGCACGTACGTCGTCTTTGGTAGAGGTAGACGGAGCGCCATCTATCGACGCGACCTGCTGAATCCGTGGTGCAAGAAGTAACTTGGCACTCGTGGTATGGGCAAGTGAACCGTCTACACCACTTAGACCCTCGGCAGGCGCAGCATCCATGCCGTCTGAGGAGATGTCACCTTCTTGACCGGCCGTGTGTAGGAGGCAATCGTCAGAAGGGGTCCGCCGACTCGCTTCGGTCGTCGAGGCGAACTTTGCTTTCGAACGTGGACATCCGTATCCGAATGTGGGAGGCAATCCAGCGTCGTATCACCTTCCGCTAGGAAAGCCGCGGTCGGGACAATTCTCGCGTCCACGTCCATCGCGCTCTGAATGTTACGTTGCGTCTGGAGTCCATGGGACTGCTGCTGCTATTGTTGCTGTGGAGGGGGCGACATATGGGTTGGCATCGGGGGTCCTTCCTCTTCCTCCCTTGGTACTTCTGGCGTCGATGGGTGTGTCTGATCGCCCGTTTCGTCCTCAACTATGGTGCGCATCGTCGTCTGAGCGTACGTGAGTGGCAGGATTGTCGTCCCCGTCGGGGAAATGGAGTCTCCCACTGGTATCTGCGTAATTCGACGTTGTAAGCAGCTCGATCTAACATGGCCTTCCTGCCCACATCCGGAACAGGTACGCGGCTGACCGTCGTACATGATGATTGCTCGACAGCCACCGATGTTCAAATAGGACGGCACATGTTTCTTGAGCTCAAGTTTAATTTGGCGCACACCATTGTAGACCTTATACGTCGAGAAAGTTTGCCACTTTTCTGCAACGTGGTTGATAACATTGCCGTATGGTCAGAAGGCGTCCTTGACAACTTCCTCTGGGACCTCGAAGGGGAGCTCAAAAACCCTTACAGTCCTTAGGCCCATGCCTGCATGATCCACCGTCACTGCACCGATATGCCCGTCAGAATGTTTGAATCTGAGAGAGTTCGAGTATTTAGACACCACTGTCGCGCAGACCTGGTCATTTTAACATGAACCACGCTCGCCGTTATAGAAAAATGTATTCCGACGACAGTCACCGGATCTAAACGTAGATCGTCGCGTATGAACTGTTCTATTTCATAGGCTCGAGGACGCGCGTGATCTGGTTGGAAAGTAATTTTGATCGTATCGTGGCGGCATGTGTGTGCCATAGTCGCACTGAACTTGGAACTAATACAACTCGCGCCGCGAGAAGGTAAACACAAGGAAGCGCTCACGGTCGCGCAAGGCGGGGCGCAGCGGACGTCCTCGCCCCACCGCTGCCGAAAGCAGACTGCCCCTAGAACTTAGAACCTAACTAACCTAAGGACAGCACACAACACCCAGCCATCACGAGGCAGAGAAAATCCCTGACCCCACCGGGAATCGAACCCGGGAACCCGGGCGTGGGAAGTGAGAACGCTACCCCACGACCGCGAGATGCGGGCTTAATAAGGTAGTTGAGCGTTCTAGCAATCACACTTTCATAATTCCTATATTATTCCGATAGCCAAAAGAACCCGTTAGTGTGAAACCGCCGGGCACTGCATTAGTATCATACTGCAGAACTTGAGACAATATGTGGACTCTTCTCTTCGCTGGGTGACCTGTTACAGTTATTTAGGTTTCTCTCCGTCCTAGTCGTAATGCAAATGGAACTTCAGAGACGCTTTCTACTATTCTTGACGAACATCAGCAACTTGTAATCACTGCGAGGCAGAACTGCGTGATGATAATGGTTCAGGTTTTCAGTAGTTGTGGTGGTGTTAAGCTGTCAAACTACTTACTGTAACGTTAAAGGTGGCGCACATAAATTAGCGCTGACTACCTACTTAAGTAAATATAGTGACGTGGTGTCGTCACTTCTCTTTATTAGGCCGATTTAACGCACATAGTGATCCATTCGCGGGCTGCTAAGGATTCAGTATGTCTACAGAGATCATCGTGCTGGTATTAATTAAATTCTGCAATGACCTGCTTAACAAATGCTATCCTCTGCTATGCAGGTGCCTCATTACACAGGTACTCTATGTTGCACATGGTTAAGTGATCAGTTCACTGCAATTCTGCTTCTACTGTTCGTAAATACTTGTATACTTCAAAAATGGTTAAAATGGCTCTGAACACTATGGGATTTAACTTCTGAGGTCATCAGTAAGCTAGAGCCTAGAATTACTGAAACCTAACTAACCTAAGGACATCAGAAACATCCATGCCCGAGACAAGAATCGAACCTTGCGACCGTAGCGGCCGCGCGGTTCCAAACTGTAGCGCCTAGAATCGCTCGGGCACCCCGGCCGTCATATTTGTATACTGACCATTCGTTATTTGACTAAATATGATCTACAATCTATTTCGCATATATATGACATGGTTTAGCGCCGGCACAAAGCAATGACTAAGGGTTGGGTGCCGCTAAAGTCCCGTTACATTGATGGCAAGACAAATGTTCGCAGATCACCTCTATTGCCCCAAAAAACAATTGCATCTTAAACTTCGAAGGACCGACTTCCACACTGTCACAGCGCGTTTAAATACAGAAACGACGGCATATAAATTTTGTGTGCAACCGAGCGTCGAACTTGGACCTCCTGCTTACTAGACAGACGTGCTGACCACGGCACTATACTTTTTTTTTAATTTTGAGAAGACTTTCAGCACCAAGACATCTAACCAATCTCTAATTTATTAGCAAGGCTGTCTACTTCGATTCGTAGTGTCTGTTCTTTCGGAAATGTCCGAAAGAAGACACACACACACACACACACACACACACACACACATATTTATCTTGCTATTCGGAAAATGTTTGGTAACTCAGTGATAGTGCCGGACTGGAGCTGCATCAACTTACTCATTTTATTAGATATAGTTGTAATTCTCTGAACAATTCCTCTTTAATAAGTGACAGCGACAGTGGCTCTCATCGTTTACTTTGTCGGAAACCTGATTCAAAAAAATGATTCAAATGGCTCTGAGCACTATGCGACTTAACTTCTGAGGTCATCAGTCGCCTAAAACTTAGTACTAATTAAACTTAACTAACCTAATGACATCACACACATCCATGCCCCAGGCAGGATTCGAACCTGCGACCGTAGCGGTCGCTCGGTTCCAGACGGTATCGCCTAGAACCGCTCGGCCACTCCGTCCGGCTAAACATGCTTCTCTCTGCCCTAACCTATACTACAGCAATGAGTGATTGCTCACATTCTTGATACCTCACTGGACGTGCTACTGCAACTGTAGCCTAAAATTCAAATTCCACTGGAAAAGTATGTTTCAAGTCAGATGGTTTACCTGCTCCTCACTGAAACGATCACTACGAAATTAAGTATAGATATCCCATGAAACCCTTGAGTTCGTGCTCCGATGCTGTGCAAATGAATAAAGTAGTTTTTCAGAATTATCAGATGACAGATGGTTTTGTCAGATTCCACTAATTATGATTGCATTATTAACTGTTGGTTAACAGGCGCTTTTCTGCCGCTTATTGTAACTGTTATTTGAATGTTAGAGGTGGAAGAATAGCAACATCAAGTTTTCGCCATATGGAATGTTCGAATTCACCTTAGTATTCACGTATCGAGCAAAGGGAGAATATCCGTCAGTAAAGCTGACAACAATAAGCCAAGCCATGCCCGTCTTCTGGCTGATGTGCCATTGACAGTGGCTCTGATCACTTTGTGACTTAACATCTACGGTCATCAGTCCCCTAGAACTTACAACTACTTAAACCTAACTAACCTAGGGACATCACACAACACCCAGCCATCACGAGGTAGAGAAAATCCCTGACCTCGGCGGGAATCGAACCCGGGAACCCGGGCGTGGGAAGCGAGAACGCTACCGCACGACCACGAGATGCGGGCGAATGACAGTGATCTCAATAACAATATTGTACAGCAAATATACATTGCTAACTCAACCACCGGAGAAGTTCCAAAACTGTGAATCGCTTTTGGTGAATACGCTTTCCAGGTTTCGATCCGATTAAGTCAGTAAAACACAACTAATTGCCGCAGTTATTAATTTATGACACTTAGTTTGCATTCAGTGCATCGATGTATTACAAGTAATTGCACTCTAGCCCCTAAACCTAGTTACAGAAATGCGAATAAGACTCATTGACACATAACGAGGATCTTGCGGCCCTCGCCACCCGCAACTTTGAGACGAAGCTATAGTCACTTCCGAGGTCACTCACAGAACACATCAGCTGGTATCCTTCCTAGCAGTATAACTGAAACTTGGCAACAGCGCGGAATATGTTTGGCAACTCTGTGACCGATGAGTTACTTCCTTGATGGCACAGAACTATCCTCCTAAATTCACTTCATATTATCGTGTCATTTCAATTGAATATGAAGTGATTTTCTCTTTAGATGTGACGTAAGGATTTCAGTTAATGCTTTTGAGTCAACGAAAGTGCTTCCACACGGGAGATACAACTACTCTCGTCTCTTATTTGCGATTTATCTGCCGTAGCGGCTACTGAGCCAGTAGGGACGCCAAAGACCCGCTCCTGCTCGCTAGCTCCTGGGCAACGTGCCTGCCTGTCAGGTGCACGCTGCCTTTGTTCGCCTTTCGAGACTCGCTGAAAACTAGATTTTTAATTCTTTGGTAGCAGAACTACAAGCAGGCAGATACAAATTCAATGAGCGAATCGTAAGACAACGCTCTAGCAAAATTCATCTTGCTACTTTTAGTAACCCTTAGTGTCAAAGCAAAAACCTTATGGTACTGCCAAATTCATAATGCCACTTTTGTTTTCTGCCGACATATTTTGTGTTGTTGTGAATACGTAATTTTATCTATGAACTGCCACATTTTCATAATACTTGCGAAGCAAATCATGTGAAGTAGCACTTCACCAACTTGTTGGGAAGGTGGAAAAAGCACTACCCTTTCTGGATGCTGTCTGTATCTTCCTGGATGTCGAGGGGTTTCTAGTAATACTACCTTCGAGTAAATGGTTAGAGCTGAAGAACTTAGTGGCGAATGAACTCATAGATGAGCTGATTGCGAGAGACTACTCTTAAAAAGAATAAGTAGACAATTTATTCACAGTAAGACGTAGAAAATTTGCCACTAGTGTTAAACCTATGTGCACTGAACAATGTGAAAAAGTATTTAAAAATAAGCCCCACGAAAATTGGTGTAGTATTATTTATGGGGAAGCATGTCCAGCACACATACTGAAAAATTATGTTTCTCGGTGAAACTTTAGAGAGGCTTGTAGTGTATCTAGAGGTAGCCCTGGATGGAAAACTATTATGAACACCTAACATAAAGAATATGTTCCACTGCGAAAGATAATCTTATAAGCATTAGAAGCTGATGTAAGGTAAACTGGGGTCTAAACCCAGTACGTACTGGATACACACCTCTGAAAAAAGACCAATGATAATTTATTGGCCTATAATATGAACAAGGCAACGGCCTTGCCGCAGTAGTAACACCGGTTCCCGTGAGATCACCGAAGTTAAGCGCTGTCGGGCGTGGTCGGTACTTGGATGGGTGACCATCCAGGCTGCCATGCACTGTTGCCATTTTTCGGGGTGCACTCAGCCAATTGAGGAGGTACTCGACCGAATAATAGCGGCCTCGGTCAAGAATACCATCACAACGGCCGGGAGAGCTGTTTGCTGACCCCACGCCCCTCCTATCCGCATCCTCCACCGAGGAAGACACGGCTGTCAGATGGTCCCGGTAGGCCACTCGTGGCCTGAAGACGATATGAACGAAGTCGAACAGAAGGGGCTGCTAGGGAGTCTGGCAAAGTGCAGAGACTGGCCTGCTTTCACAAACAGATGCAATTAGCAGGATATCCACTCTTAGGATGGATATTATGCTAGACATACCCACCTTACACCGGTAGCTGAAAATGGAGGCAGCGGCAGGGACATTAAGGCAAAAAACTGGAAATAACTGGATATAGTTAGAATATACGGAATCCCAAACCCAAATGGCTGGGGAAATGCTGACTAACTATACAATAGCTTCTAGCTGTTTCAATAAACCTTGTCATGTAACAGCTGGAAGCAGGGAGCAGTGGAAGAACAAACCACTACATCGTGCAGGAGACATAACATAGTGGTTTACTGAAAGGTCGGAAACAGTTGAAAGTACCGGGTCTGGTGTACTGCCTAGAATCTCTTTAGGGAAGATGGCCACAGTATTATACGGTATCTTCTATCAGCATGTGCACAGAGGAGAATTAGAGTAGACACTAAAAAATCGTAGCACCTACTTTTATTCAGACAGCCAAGCAGCTCTGAATCTCTATGAGCTCCTGCAGCTAGATCGAAGGCGTTGCAGAATGCCATGAAGCATTTTCTTTCGGACATGTCCGAAAGAACAGACACCACACACATATCCATATACATGGTGTTTCAGGAGGAATAGTAGATATTTTAGCAGGTGGTAGTACAGACGAATTGCATAAAAAAATTCCATATAAATGCGTCCCCTTTTTATTGAGTGCAGAGATACAGCAGTTAGTACGTAACCCTAAAAAACTCAAAACAAAAGCAAATGAGGACATTAGAAGTTAATTATCAAAAGTTCCCCCACCAACTACAATGCGCATTTGACTTCTCTTCATAACACCACGTGTAGGTCTTCTGAGGTCGTCTTTACGTTCTTTTATGAGGGCTGCACTATTCATAATCCAAATGATCAAATCGGCTCTTAGGTTTACTTTTTATTTGTAGACTTCGCCTTTAACCATCCCTGCAGGCAAAAATCCAAAAAGATAAGGTTCGGGGACCTTGAAGGTCAAGAAAAGTGCCTATATCCAATGATCCACCTTCCGGGAAACGTTAGGTTTGGATAATGTGTCACCTGACGACTAGAATGTGCAGGAGCCCAGTCATGCTGGAACAACATACGCATTCTTGTAGCCAAATGAACCTCTTCCAGTAACGCTGGAAGCTTATTTTCAAGGAATTGTAGACAACTGGGCCCTGTAAGGGCCAACATACGAAACGAAAATCCATTGAATCCAGCTACATGAATGTTCAATAAAAATTGGACGCATGTTATATGTCATTTTTTCTGCAATTTGTTGGTACTACGATCTCCTACAATATTTACTATTCCTCCTGAAACATCCTGTATAATTATTTGGGTCTCCAAGGGTCATCGAAAGTTTTCAGTGCTACACGCACGACATCGTCGGGGAGGGGGCGTACCGCGCATGTGGCGTGCGGTAGAGATGGGAATACGCGTGTAGAGAGGTGCTGCAGAGAGGTTGGTTGCTGTGTCCCGACAGTGCCCACCGTCGGAGGTTCGAGTCCTCTCTTCGGCATGGGTGTGTGTGTTGTCCATAGCGTAAGTTAGTTTAAGTTAGATTACGTACTGTGTAAGCTTAGGGACCGATGACCGAAGTAGCTTGGACTCATAAGTTCTTTGCACAAATTTACAAAACATTAAATCCAAAATACTGCATCTCGCTTCTTACAATGGTGCAATAGGTGTGCACTAGTTAGATGTAACTGAAGAGAGACTCCAACTCGGATTGTGGTTAAGGGCGAATCCCAAGCGCTAGGCCACGAACAATTGGGAGCGGAAACTTAATGTCATTGGAACCTAGCTGAAGGATCATGACAGGCGATCGTTTGGCCGACTGCAGAAAGTTCACTTTATAAATACATACATACTTAGCAAAGTACACTCCTGGAAATTGAAATAAGAACACCGTGAATTCATTGTCCCAGGAAGGGGAAACTTTATTGACACATTCCTGGGGTCAGATACATCACATGATCACACTGACAGAACCACAGGCACATAGACACAGGCAACAGAACATGCACAATGTCGGCACTAGTACACTGTATATCCACCTTTCGCTGCAATGCAGGCTGCTATTCTCCCATGGAGACGATTGTAGAGATGCTGGATGAAGTCCTGTGGAACGGCTTGCCATGCCATTTCCACCTGGCACCTCAGTTGGATCAGCGTTCGTGCTGGACGTGCAGACCGCGTGAGACGATGCTTCATCCAGTCCCAAACATGCTCAATGGGGGACAGATCCGGAGATCTTGCTGGCCAGGGTAGTTGACTTACACCTTCTAGAGCACGTTGAGTGGCACGGGATACATGCGGACATGCATTGTCCTGTTGGAACAGCAAGTTCCCTTGCCGGTCTAGGAATGGTAGAACGATGGGTTCGATGACGGTTTGGATGTACTGTGCACTATTCAATGTCCCCTCGACGATCACCAGAGGTGTACGGCCAGTGTAGGAGATCGCTCCCCACACCATGATGCCGGGTGTTGGCCCTGTGTGTCTCGGTCGTATGAAGTCCTGATTGTGGCGCCACCTGCACGGCACCAAACACGCATACGACAATCACTGGCACCAAGGCAGAAGCGACTCTCATCGCTGAAGACGACACGTCTCCATTCGTCCCTCCATTCACGCCTGTCGCGACACCACTGGAGGCGTGCTGCACGATGTTGGGGCGTGAGCGGAAGACGGCCTAAAGGTGTGCGGGACCGTAGCCCAGCTTCATGGAGACGGTTGCGAATGGTCCTCGCCGATACCCCAGGAGCAACAGTGTCCCTAATTTACTGGGAAGTGGCGGAGCGGTCCCCTACGGCACTACGTAGGATCCTACGATCTTGGCGTGCATCCATGCGTCGCTGCTTTCCGGTCCCAGGTCGACGGGCACGTGCACCTTCCGCCGACCACTGGCGACAACTTCGATGTACTGTGGAGACCTCACGCCCCACGTGTTGAGCAATTCGGCGGTACGTCCACCCGGCCTCCCGCATGCCCACTATACGCCCTCGCTCAAAGTCCGTCAACTGCACATACGGTTCACGTCCACGCTGTCGCGGCATGCTACCAGTGTTAAACACTGCGATGGAGCTCCGTATGCCACGGCAAACTGGCTGACACTGACGGCGGCGGTGCACAAATGCTGCGCAGCTAGCGCCATTCGACGGCCAACACCGCGGTTCCTGGTGTGTCCGCTGTGCCGTGCGTGTGATCATTGCTTGTACAGCCTTTTCGCAGTGTCCGGAGCAAGTATGGTGGATCTGACACACCGGTGTCAATGTGTTCTTTTTTCCATTTCCAGGAGTGTATATCAAGTCGCAGCTGTCTTACCGATACTGCAGGTCGCGGCACATAAAGTATTAGCCGTAGCCTCTTGGCATTTGTGGAAACAAAATAGCCGGCCGGAGTGGTCGAGCGATTCTGGGCGCTATATTCTGGAATCGCGCGACCTCTACGATCGCAGGTTCGAATCATGCTTTGGGCATGGATGTGTGTGATGTCCTTAGTTTGGTTTAAGTAGTTCTACGCTCTAGGGGACTGATGACCTCAGAAGTTAAGTCCCATAGTGCTCAGAGCCACTTGAACCATTTTTTTGGAAACAAAATATCTTCAAAGTATCCTTCCACGCGGCGAATTTGAAGAGGCAAAATGGTGGACTTGGATTTAAATACGTGATTTTAAACAAATACATACCACTAAGACAGGCATCACGAAACTTCTGTTCCTCTCGTTAGGTTCTGGGGATAGGAACGCTCCTGTTAATGTAGCACAAACAGATGACAGCCTAGATTACGTCCAAAAGTACTATGGCGATTGGTGCTGTATAAGACTTCCACCAGCACAAACCAACACTAGAACCATCTATGATTATATTACCAGACATCGTCTTCACAAACCAATTCTGGTAAATTAACCTACAAAAAACTGGAGGAACGTCTGGAAAAATATCAACAATAAAATTCTACCAACTGCAGTCAGTGCCATACGGTGCGACGTTGTAAACCATACCCACTGCGGGACGATTATGGAAAATCAAATTGAGACCATCTCCATAATGCGACAGATGTCGGCTTGTAGAAACTGTAGGGCACATCTTCAAGTGTGAAAATATAATCAGAATTTGGAACTGGACTAGGAAGAAATTAGCACTATCAGCATAACCGCAGAAAGTCATATGCCGATAAATTTAGCTTTACAACCCGACTGGAAATGTTACCCGTCCGCAAAGAATAACAGTTATTCGTGGCTTCTGGGACAGTTTATGTTTTACGTCGTAATAAACAAAACTTAGAACTTAGAAGAGTACATGGTTTATATTGCAGAAGAACATTTTAAGCTGAAAAAGAGTAACAAATATAAGGAATGGTTTAAAATTTTTTATCTATTGCTTTATGCGTGCTACAAAGAGGAGGGCAGCTATTTTGATTAGAAGCAGAATACTAATCTTTCACTTTTTTTATTCCTGGAATATTCTTGTACGTTGGTTCTAAAATCAGAACTGTTCTAATTTGGCAAACCCCCTCCGGCTCTGAAAATCTTTCATTTGTTGAAAAATATGTGGCTTCCTTACAGACCTCATATGCATCCAGTGCATAATAACTTAAATTGTGAATATATTTCTGAATGAATGTTTGTTATGTATTTTTCCATCACCCTTTTCACTGTTATAAGTAATGATCTACAAGAAAAATACGCCATTTCAGACGACAATCTGTAATTTATTTTATCTTAATTACTACTTCAATCGGATCTTTGACACATGCTCTATTTGCCTCCGTCTACCTGGTGCTCAAAAATCTTCTCAAACTTAAAAAAAAATAGTGCTGTGGTCAGCACGTCTGTCTAGTAAGCAGGAGGTCCAGTTTCGAAGCCCAGTCGCTCACAAATTTTCATCTTCCGTCGTTTCTGTATTTCAATGCGCTGTGACATTGTGGAAGTTGGTCCTTCGAGATTTAAAATGCAATTGTTTTTTGAGGCAATAGAGGTGATTTGCAAACGTTTGTCTTGCCATCAATGTAACGGGACTTCAACGGCACCCAACCCGTAGTCATTGCTTTGTGAAGGCGCTGAACCATGTCATATATATATGCAAATTAGATTGTAGTTCATATTTAGTCAAATAACGAAAAGTCAGTATAGAAGTAAAATACTTAAGTAAATTAAACAAAGAACTATTCACCCTTTAAACATTGAATATTTAAAGGCAATCAATGTAAAAGTAAAAGATGATATTCACGAAAATAACCAAGAGAACAAGTATAAACACCAGAATAATAGTTAGCATGCTGAGAATAAGAATATATATATAAAGTATAAACAGCTCTAAAAAAAGATAAAAAATTAAAGCAAAAAATCTAAAAGAAGATCAAGATATAATTCTATTTAATAATCTAATTTCACCTACCAAATTTAAAGAAGGAGGAGCAGCCATATTTGATGATCTTAAAAGAAATCATCATAAAGCCATTCTTGGTATTAAGTTAATTATACCCTTTTTAATTAATAATCTTCATCTACCTAAACATTCATAAATAATATTAGACAAACAAAATAAACCAGAAGAACATAAACCATGGCCAACCATTAAAGAAAGAGAACCTACACAACCTCATCAATTCATAGTCATCAATCCACCAATAACCATTCTTATATGAGCAACAGAAGAATATGCAATTAAAGATTTCAAATCAACCTGACAAAAACTATGTAAACGAGCATTTTTCAAGTATTGCAGAGAAGTTACAGCAAAAATTCCCCAAAACAAATATAATACCTGCAAAAATTGTTGCACTAGATACAATGATGTTACTTCCAACCACAGAGAATGAAGTCAATAAAACTGTTCAAAAGCTAAAAAATAAAAAGTCAGAAGGCTTAGATGATGTACCAATGTGTGTACTGAAACAATGCATAGGGATTATACAAGGCCCATTAACAAATATAATAAATGAATCCTTCACATCAGGGACATTTCCAGAGCAGCTAAAACAGGCAAGAGTTGTACCTTTGCTTAAGAAAGGTAATGCAGAAGACATAGAAAATTACCGGCCCATTTCCCTGCTGTCAGCATTCTCAAAAATAATAGAAGCAATTATGAAAGACAGATTAATGAATTATCTGAATAAATACAATCTTTTAAGCAAATCACAGTTTGGTTTTCGAAGTGGCAAAAATACGGAGTCAGCCATAGTAGAATTCACAAAAGTTGTACTTAATGCTCTTGATAAAGATGAGTGTGTCACAGGCATATTTTTGGATCTTTCTAAGGCTTTTGATACAGTCGACCACAAGATTCTATTAAATAAATTAGAAGCATTAGGAATAAGAGGGGTAGCTAATGACTGGTTTCGATCATACCTAACAGATAGGGTACAAAGAGTAGAGATAACACATACTTCAAATAGATCTAAACATTTAGTAAAATACTTATCAGAACCAAAACATATTAATATAGGGGTTCCACAAGGTAGCATATTAGGACCAATACTATTCCTGATATACATCAATGACTTTCCCAGTAGTATTACTCATGGTGAGAAAATTCTCTTCGCTGATGACAGCAATATTATAGTCACTGAGAGAACAAGAGAACTCCTTACCGAGAAAGCAAATGAAACTCTCAAGGAAGTTTACGATTGGTCAATAAGCAACAAATTGACATTAAACATAAAGAAAACTAATGCCATGAACTTCAGTTTGAAGAGGAAAAATGACAATGTTAAATTAAATGTAGATGGCACCTCTATAGACTGTGTAACAAATGCAAAATTTCTAGGAATGAATATTGACTCTCAGCTGAAGTGGTGCGAACACACAAAGGTACTTGCAAACAGAATGTCATCAGCATGTTATGCCCTTAGAATTCTATCATCTGTGTGTAACATGCAGTGTCTTTTAGTTACATATTATTCTTATGTACACTCAATTCTTAGCTATGGCTTTCTTTTTTGGGGAACAAATCCACAAAATATGAACACAATTTTCAAACTCCAGAAAAGAGCCATAAGAATAATAACCAGAAATAGTAGTCGAGCTCATTGTAAAGATCTGTTCAAAACACTGGGAATTTTAACTGCTCCATGTGAACACATTTACCAGTCAGTTGTACACATCAAAAGTAACATTGGCAATTACTGCACAAACAGCTCTGTCCATGACCATGCAACAAGAGATAGACTCAACTTACATTTACCAAGAAAAAATAAACATAAAACTCAAAACAGCATTTTCTACCAAGGAATAAAACTGTACAATATATTACCAAAAGAGATTAAAGAAATTTCAAAAATACACTTATTTAAGAAGGCAGCTAAAAAGTATCTGTTATGCAATACATTTTATACATTGAAGGATTACTTAGATAAAGCAGAGTAGGGGTTTGATAAAAAAATGTTATACAAACAAATAATAATAATAATGATGATTATAAAACATCCAATATTCCACATAACACCTTCACTTTATTATTTTTCTTCTTTTTTCCTTTCTAGAGACACTCTCCCCTCAAGCTATGCATAGCACAATACTAACACCTCTTCCTCTTTCTGAGCTCAACATCTCACTCATTATGAAGAGATGCTGACTCAGTTTTTCAGGATAGCAAATGGGAACTTGCAGTACAGAAAATGGCCCAAGGATCACCTGTGTGTGTGTGTGTGTGTGTGTGTGTGTGTGTGTGTGTGTGTGTGTGTGTGTGTGTGTGTGTGTGTGTGTGTGTGTGTGTGTGTGTATGTAGTGAGTGAAGTGCTATGAAACAATGTGTGTATAGTGTGTGCAGTGACTGATAGTGAAATATGAGTGAATTGTGTGGCATTACATTATTTAATGAGTTATTTGTAAATAAATTATTGTATACCAGGAGTAAAATCTAATGATTGTCTCTAACTAGAAGTCTGTAAATATATGTGTATACGAATTAGCTTATTGTAAATTGATCTAAGCTTGTAAATACTTTGACATGTCCTATATCCTTGTAAAAAGAGATCTACGGATGAATAAAACTACTACTACTACTACTACTAAAACAAATAAATCTTACAATAACACCTCCAGACAAGCCTAAAGATAATCAGAAATAATTAAACTTTAAACCCAAATAATAAATAACCTTTATAACACGAAAAATACCATAACCACCTAACTTCAATAAAACACCAGCAAGAATCATTCTACCTGAAATAGGAGCCTCTACATGAGCCTTAGGAAGCCATAAATGAACTAAAAATATTAGTATCTTAACTAAAAAAGCTAAAATTATAAATACATAAAACATAAAATAATAAGAAACAAAATCAACCAATAAAGGAAAATGCATAGTATTAGAAAAATCATAAACTTTAAATAAAACTAATAATAAAGGCAATCTAGCAACTAAAGTATAAAAAATTAAATAAACACCAGCCTGCAAACGCTCATGTTGATAACCTCAACCCAAAATTAAAAGTAAAGTAGGAACCAATCTAGCCTCAAAAAAAATATAAAAGGAAAGAAGACTTAATTTAGCAAATGAACAATAAAGCATAATTATTAAAATTAAAACCATAAAAACAAAAAAATTAGAGTGATATGAACTTAAATAAACTGAACCTCTAGCATTAATTATTAAAGAACAAATCCAAAAACTAAGCAAAATTAAACTAAAAGAAAAATAATCAATACCAAATAATATCTAATTATATTCAAATCAGCATATGAATAAACACAAATTATAAACACAAAACTCGACAGAAACATTAAAGAATGAACCAACCATCAACAATTATTCAATAAACAAAGAGGGAGCAAAAAAATAGTTATAAATAAATAAATACTTTAAAATAAAGATAAACCAAAAGAATTAAAATAATCATTACCATGAGAACGAATTATTGAAACTAAAATAGAAAGACCTAAAGCACCCTCACAAACAGAAAAAACTAAAAAAATAACAGGAAAAAAATAATCATAATCAAACTCAATAAGAAAAACAATAATTAATATAAATAAAGAAAGAACAATATATTCTAATCTCAAAAGAACCATTAATAAATGTTTATGTTTAGAAGAAAAAACATAAACACCAACAAAATAAATCAACAAAGAAGTAAAAACAGAGAATATAAACATTAGTTTTAATAGACAAAAAAAACGCCGGTCTTGTAAACCCGAAATAAGTCAAGCCCCACTTTTAAAACTTCAGAGTTGGAAAAGCTTCCATCATCGGTCCCCAAAACCGATATTTTAAATAAACTAACCCCTGAAATGATTAAAATAATAATTATATCACTATGAAATGTAATAAATATTAATTTTATTAAATTGGGACACCCAATATCAATAATGCTTTTTATTATCCTTCAAACATTCCTAGTTGGATTAATAACAGGAACAATAATAGAAAGATATTGATTATCATATATTTTAATTTTAACTTTTCTTGGTGGTATAAGAGTCCTATTCATTTATATTACTAGAATTGCATCAAATGAAATATTTCAACCTAAATCAATTACTATAATTATTAGATTAACAATATGAGTATTTATCATATCAACATTAATTATTCTAGATATAACAATATTTATAGACTTTTTCAAAAATACTGAAACTATAAATACTGATAATTAAAGCAATTATCAATAAATAACAATATCTTTAGAAAAATTATATAACAGACCTACATTCATTATTACAATAACAATAACAATTTATTTATTTTTAGCACTACTAGCAGTTGTTAAAATCACTAATAATAATCAGGGACCTATTCGTAAAATGAGATAACTCACTAATGAATAAACCCTGATGATTAAGGCCTCCTTTAATTAAAATTATTAATAACTATTTAATTGATTTACCTGCACCAACAAATATTTCATTTTGATTAAATTTTGGGTCCCTACTAGGATTATGTTTGGTAATTCAAATCGTAACTGGACTATTTTTAGCTATACATTATACATCAAATATTGAAATAGCATTTAGTAGTGTAGTACACATCTGCCGAGACGTAAATAATGGTTGAATTATTCGAACCTTACATGCAAAGGGAGCATCTATATTTTTTATTTGTATTTACTTGCATGTAGGACAGGGAATTTACTATGGATCTAATATATATATATATATATATATATATATATATATATATATATATATATATATCTGAATAATTGGTACACTGATTCTATTTTTAGTTATAGCAACTGCATTTATAGGATACATTTTACCTTGAGGTCAAATATCTTTTTGAAGTGCAACAGTAATTAATAATTACATTAAATCGATTTTTTACATTCCATTTTGTATTACCATTTATCATTGCTGCTATAGCAGCCATTCATTTATTTTTTCTTCACCAAACAGGGTCTAATAACCCTCTAGGCCTAAATGGAGATATTGAAACAATCCCAATCCATCCATACTTTACTTTTAAGGATTCTATTACATTTCTATTAATAACATCACTATTAATTATACTATGTTTAATCAATCCTTACCTATTAGGAGATCCAGACAACTTTGTACCTGCTAACCCATTAGTAACACCAGTTCATATTCAACCAGAATGATATTTCCTATTTGCATATGCAATTTTACGATCAATTCCTAATAACCTAGGAGGTGTTATTGCATTATTCTTATCAATTGATATCTTAATGATCTTACCATTTTACAATAAACACCATTCCGAGGTATTCAATTCTATCCTATTAATCAAATTTTATTCTGAATTATAGTAGTTGTTGTATGCTTACTAACGTGAATTGGTAAACGACCTGTTGAAGAACCTTATATTATAACAGGACAAATCTTAACAATTATCTACTTTACATACTTCTTATTTAATGTCCATGTTGCAAATGCATGAGATAAATTAATTAAGGAATAATAAAGTTAATTAGCTTAGGAAAAGCATATGTTTTGAAAACATAAAATTAGAAGTTTAACTCTTCTATTAACTTTTCTCAAAAAATTTCACTAAATAAATGAGATAAATAAAATCTTTAAACTAACAAAGAAAATAAAAAAATAAAAGATAAAGGTAAAAACTTTTTCAAGCTAAATACATTAATTTATTATAACAAAATCGCGGTAATGTACCATGAACTCAAATAAAACCAAAAGATATAATAGCAACCTAAATAAAAAATATAAAAGAATAAAATTCACCACCTAAAAAAATTAAAGCTAATAATATTTTTATAAAAACAATTCTAGTATACTCAGCAAAAAAATTAAAGTAAAACCACCAGCACCATATTCAATATTAAATCCTGAAACTAACTCAGATTTACCCTCAGCAAAGTGAAAAGGAGTACGATAGTTTCAGCTAAACAAGAAGCAAAACAAGCTAAAGCTAAAGGAAAAGAAATAGTAATAAATCAACAATAAAGCTGATAATTTATAAAATCAAACATGTTAAAACTACCAATTAAAATAATTAAAGATAATAAAATTAAAGCTAAACTAACTTCATAAGAAATTGTTTGAGCAACAGACGGAAGAGAACCTAATAATGAATAATTTGAATTAGAAGATGAACCAGCAATCATAACTGTATAAACACCTAATCTAGTACAACATAAAAAAAATAAAAATCCATAAGAAAAAGAACATATGTAAGTTAAATAAGGAAAAATTACTCAAACAGCTAAGAAATCATTAAATTAAAAACAGGTGAAAAATAATAAAGTAAGTAATTAGATATAATAGGAATTGGCTGCTCCTTACAAATTAACTTAATAGCATCTCTAAATGGTTCTGGAATTCCAACAAATCCTACCTTATTTGGACCCTTTTGAATCTGAATATAACCTAAAACCTTACGCTCTAACCAAGTTAAAAAGGCAACACTAATTAAAACATAAATAACTAATGAAAGAAAATTCAAAATAAGTATAAATAAATCATAAAGTATCAATACTATTTGTAGAAAATATCTACATAAATGAATTCTAAATTCAACACATTAATCTGTCAAAATAGTAAATAAATTAATATTAATCAATATAACAAAAAATATTTCAACCATATGGTCCTTTTGGACTAATATGGATTAATAGTCTTAGGACAGAAACCGACCTGGCTCACGCCGGTCTGAACTCAGATCATGTAAGAATTTAAACGTCGAACAGACCTAATCATTGGGCTCCTGCACCCAAAATTTTTCTTAATCCAACATCGAGGTCGCAATCTGATTGTCGATATGAGCTCTCAAAAACAATTACGCTGTTATCCCTAAGGTAACTTAATCTTATGATCATAAATTATGTATCAAAACAACAAACATAAATCAATGATATAATAATGGAGAGTTTATTTATTCTTCATGTCACCCCAAAAAAACATCATCATTAAATATAGAAAGACAAACAAAAAACTATATAAAAGTAAAATGTCAAGCTCTAAGGGTCTTCTCGTCCTAAAGAAGAATTTAAGCCTTTTGACTCAAAAGTTAAATTAAAAAATTTATTAAGAGAGAGTTTATTTTTCATTAAGCCACTCATTCCAGCCACTAATTAAGAGACTAATGATTATGCTACCTTTGCAAGGTCAAAGTACCGCGGCTCTTTAAAAATACGCTCAGTGAGCAGGCCAGACCTCAAAGTACTTTCAAGAGGACATGTTTTTGATAAACAGGTGGAAATCAATTTTGCCTAGTTCCTTATAATAAGTTCACAAGGTAAAAATTTTATACAAATCAATATACTAATTCTATCATTATTACAAAAATTTTAAAATTAAATTATTAATCTTAATAAAAAATCTAAGATATTTATAAAATCAAAATAAAAAATAATAAACTAAAACGTAATCTTAAAGATAGCTCATTTAAAGCTTACTATCATATTTTTATAAAATAAATTATAGGTTATTAACTTCAAAGCTTATCCCTTAAAGAATAAATAAGTTAATATTTATACTTAAAAAATTAAATAAAAACAACTAACTTTAAAAAATTAAATTTTTTCTTAAGAAACTAGATATCTTGGGAAACGATTAACATCTCATTTCTATAAATAATTTAATAATAATTATGATACATTAACTATAAATTATTTATAAATCAACCCAAATCCAGACAAGTGAAATAAATACTGAAATTTTGATAAACCCTGATACAAAAGGCACAAGAAAAAATATCTACTTCAAAAAATTTAAAATAATATTTCATAAAACACTTACATTACCAATACACTATAATTTAAAAAATCAATTCTATAAAATATACTAAGACAAAATCCAATAAAATTATTTATATTAAATAATTAGATAAACAAAAAATAAATATCATAAAATTAATAATCAAGATATCCTGATTTGCACAGAAAAATTTTCAGTGTAAGTGAAACACTTTACTAATAAGTTATATCTTGAACCTCTTCCTAGATACACTTTCCAGTACATCTACTATGTTACGACTTATCTCATCTAAATTGAAGCTACTTTAAAATAAAATAGAACCACCAATAATGAGAGCGACGGGCGATGTGTACACATCTCAGAGCCAATATCAGTTAAATTAAATTAATTAAATTACTATCAAATCCACCTTCATTAACAGTATTTCACCATCAAATCCGATATAAACAAAAATCTATTGTAACCCACCTCCTCTTAACTATAAGCTGCACCTTGACCTGAAATATTTTATAATTATAAATCTTGAGAATTATAACTCTAAAAAGATTCTCTGATAACGGAGATATACAAACAAATAAATTAAGTAGAGTAAATCGTGTATTATCAATCACGGGGTAGGTTCCTCTGAATGGAATGAGATACCATCAAATTCTTTGGGTTTAAATTAACATTTAAAATAATAGGGTATCTAATCCTAGTTTATTATTTAAATTTCACAGATTCATAAAAAGAGCCACAAATAAATTTTAACGTTTCACCTTACAAATTTATATTTGTGGCTCTTTTTATGAATCTGTGAAATACCCGAGCGATTCTAGGCGCTACTGAATGGAACCACGTGGCCGTTACGGTCGCAAGGTTCGATTCCTGTCTCGGGCATGGATGTTTCTGATGTCCTTAGGTTAGTTAGGTTTCAGTAATTCTAGGCTCTAGCGGACTGATGACCTCAGAAGTTAAATCCCATAGTGTTCAGTCCCATTTTAACCATTTTTGAAGCATACAAGTATTTACGAACAGTAGAAGCAGAATTGCAACGAACTGATCACTTAACCAAATGCAACATAGAGTACCTGTGTAATGAGGCATTCCAGCTGCATAGCTGAGGACAGTGTTTGTTAAGCAATTCACTGCAGAATCAATGTAATACCTTCATGGACATCTCTGTAGTCATACTGTATCATTATCAGCCCGCGAATGGAGCACTGTGTTCGTTATTCGGATTACTCAAGCTGAGGCCGAATAAAGAGAAGCGACGACGCCATGACAGTATCTTTACTTCAGTAGGTAGTCAGTGCTAAATTAAGTACTCCACCTTTAACGTTACAGTAAGCAGTGTGACAACATTACACCGCCACAACTACTGACAACCTGAACCATTATCATCACGCAGTTCTGCCTCGCAGTGATTACAAGTTGCTGATGTTCGTCAAGAATAGTGGAAATCGCCTCTGAAGTTCCATTTGCATTACGACTAGGACGGAGAGAATCCTAAATAACTAGAATAGGTCACCCAGCGAAGAGAATAGTCCACATATTGTATCAAGTTCTGCAGTATAATATTAATGCAGTTCCCGATGGTTTCACACTAATGGGCTCTTTAGGCTATCGGAATAGTCATATAGGAATTACAGAAGTGTGATTGCTAGAACGCTCAACTACCTTAATAACACCTCATTCTAGATGGAATACGAATCGGAAAGCAACGTTAATCTAACGTTTCCATCCAGCTCGTGATATCTTACAGAATGAAATCTGAAGAGCACGCACAGTTGTGTTGCCTGCCACAAGGATTCTGTGAAATATAGTGGCAACTGGCATTCATTGCTGAATACAGACATGTGCAAATATCCTCACTGCTCTAGGGGAACACGTCCTTGTTGCATTTTTTTTAATACCGTAATTAGCATAATAACACAAGGTTTATTCTGCTGAGGAACTTGATGCCCACAAGTCCTTAAAAAGAATGTCCTAGCGGGAGTAATGCATGAAAGGAAACAGACTGTTGTACAAAAGAATGGACAGTTCCCTCCCTTTTGCGTTTCTGTTAGCGCGTACGATAAGAGTCTGGTGTCTTATTATGCTGTAGAGCGCCAACTGTTAATTTTTTTATTTCATACTAAACAGAAGTTATGATATGAGAAGAGGAAATGGCTTATATGCTTCTCAGGACCGTTATTATTTAGCCGGCCGGCGTGGCCGAGCGGTTCTAAGCGCTTCAGTCTGGAACAACGCGACCGCTACGGTCGCAGGTTCGAATCCTGCCTCGGACATGGATGTGTGTGATGTCCTTAGTTAGGTTTAAGTAGTGCAAAGTTCTATGGTACTGACGAGCTCAGATGTTGAGTCCCATAGTGCTCAGAGCAATTTGAACTTTAGTTTTTCGTGTTTATTTTCTCACTTCATACTAAAAAAAGGGCGTTAATATGAGAAGAGAAAATGAAATATACGCTTCCAAGACATAATATTTACTTGTGTGCTACTACTGCATACATGAAAGCCCTGCAGTTAAATTTTGTATATTGGATAAATTTTGATACCACCTCACATTCCTTTGTGAGAAGGTTCCTATTTTCTTGGGATTCAAATAGAGTGGACACTTCATCAGTGGTTAATATTCGGATGGCTAATGAAATGATACCCCTTACAATTGCTCCATGGCACCAGTGAGTAGAGTCTCACGTTTGTTACCATAAGAACACGCACACAGTGATATCCACTCACTGCAGTCAGAGTCAAGGTGATTTCTTTCTGTTTATGGCGAAGCGTCTGCTGCAGTGTCCACGCTCAGCCAACACAAACCAATCGCGGCGGCATTGGGCGCTGCTAATTGCGAGCCTCGACAACAGGAGCACACTGTCTCTGCTAACGATACTATTCAGTTAATACATCTTACTTAACGTAATATGCAGGACGTGTGTTGGGTTAAAGTTCAGTTTGTAGCTTCCCATCACATTAAAATACATTACAGTCATGTTTGATGCAATATTTATTGATGTTTGTCTCTCTAATGTTAATAGTATTGATTCAGATTGCACGTGAACAAGAAAAAACACACACACGCGCACACACACACACACACACACACACACACACACAAACAGTATTTGATTCCAGTGAGGGTGACAACTACTGTGTGTTGAACAACACATGAACCAGTCAATTCCTCAGTTGGCGTAGAGTGGATGAGATTTTTAAATTACTTTGCACTGCAAGAATTGAAAGGAGGAGACTGAAAGTAAGCGGACTTGTATGCTAAAGAGCTGCGACAAATCAAAGCTCTCCCGATTATCAGAAACTGTCAACATGGGTTTTGTGGACGAGTGTACTTTTAGTTACCAACCCACCCACGATCATTACGTAAAATTTCTCGAAGGCGTAGGGGCATCGATTTCATTAAGTCGTCGACAGTGTAGTGAGATGGTTTACTCCTCACCAAAGGTCACTTGCATTTGTAGGTCCACATGGCAATGACCTTGTTACCTCTGCCCACACATTCTCTACCTGGTTGATGTTTGGTGATCGTGCAACAAACGGCAACAGCTTTATCCTCTCTTGGCACTGAAACCAATCTCGCACTGCTCTGCTATGATGGATGGGGCTCTACTCCTGTAAATAAACTGTTATCTCGTTATTTCACATATTTATATTTAAATAACGTATTTGTAACAAGCACATTGGATTATTATTTTCTACAGTGTATAAGAATTCAGGCACTGTCACAGATAAGTGATATAGATTCAAAAGTCCGTTTAAAAATGTGGTTTACCCAGCCTGTGATATGATGAGAATTGTAGTCGGATATCCACATTAAGACTGACTTGATGAATCGGATTAGAACGATCTGGTATCGAAATGAAATTACAGATATCGGATAAGTTGAACGTGTGTACTGCAACGACGTTGCACATATAAATTCCTATGATAGGTAGCAACTGAGAAATATGTCTACTAGCAGCAATTTTACGTAATTATAACCTATATTTATGTGATGGAAATACTGAATCGAACAATACACGATATCGGATCAGATGATGACATAATGACAACAACAATAATAATAATAATAATAATCCTGTGTGACGGATAGGGGAAACCCTCCCCCATATGGGTGGTACCGAGGAAATCAAATACTTGGGGTGAACCAAATACTAACACAATCTTGAACGGCTACTCCATCCGTTGACCACAAACTCCAGTCACGTCTGAGTGAAAATTACCGCTGCTCAATGAGCACGACTGAAAATATATGCTTCCAAAGGCTTCAACACCCTCTGGTCCTTTCCGGTTGTGGAATCACCCAGGCCATACGAATGAAACACAAGCAAACATGATCTGTAGAAGCAAAGTCAACTTTATCCCAGGTGGTACACAACCCGCCTGTCGACAGGATTCTGGGGAGTCCAGGTTAGCACGGCAAAGAATATCTAAGATCTCTGTTAAATTTGCCTACAAGCAGAAAACATGCATATGAAAACTAAACATCGATACATTGATCCAAACACTAAAACTAAATAATCTCACTAAAGAAATCGACCGACAAAAATTTCTCATCCTTGCTCTTCAAGAACCACAAGAACGACGACTTACTGACACTGAAACCTTGCATTATGGCAGCGAAAGTCGCACCAATCTTTGGCAATGCATTTCTCGAACACAGATCTATCATCAACTCTGTCAAAGAAATCACACCCACCAACAATCGACTTATGACTATACTCATTCAGAGCCCCAGTAAAAAACACACACTCATCAGTGCACATGCCCCCACCAACATCGAAAATAAGAAAATCACCAAAATGTTGAAAAATTATGGAACACACTCGATAAAACTATGAGCAAAATTCACCAAGATCTCGTGAAAATACTAATGGGAGACTTCAACTCTCTATTTAGGACAGAAAAAACGTTTAGAAAAATCATTGGTACAAATTCAACACACCGAAACACTTCGACCAAGTGCACACGTCTGACTGACATTTGCCAACAATTCAACCTAAAAAGGATGTCATCCCATTTTAAGAAAAAAACAGTACTCAGGTAACATGCTTGGGTACCAGGTGCAAGCTGCTTTCGTTCGCCTTTCGAGACTCACTGAAAGCCAGATTTTTAATTCTTTTGTAGCAGAGCTATAAGGAGGCAGATACAAATTCAATAAGGGAATCGTAAGACAACGTGCGAGCAAAATTCGTCTTCCTACTTTCAATAACCCTTAGTGTCTGAGCGAAACCTTTACGGTACTGCCAATTTCATAATGCGACAGCTCTTTTTTGCCGACATATTTTTTGTTGTAGTGAATACATAATTTTATCTATGAATTGCCACATCTTCATAATACTTGGAAGTGAAGTAAATACAGATCTTTTCGAAGTCAAAAATCGGTAATATCCTACTAATTCGTGTTAAAATGGGATCATTCGCCTTACAGACACTTACTGTTTCGCTACAGTCTGGAACCGCGCGACCACTATGGTCGCAGGTTCGAATCCTGCCTCGGGCATGGCTGTGTATGATGTCCTTAGGTTAGTTAGGTTCAACTAGTTCTACGTCCTTTGGGACTGATGACCTCAGAAGTTAAATCCCATAGCACTCAGAGCCATTTGAACCATTTTTGAATTTAATGTTTTATTAAGATAGACTGCCATCGTGATGTTTCTGTAATAAGCTGAATTTAACTTTTATTAGTACATTGATTATTTTAATTGCATTTTCCATTAATTTACTAAACGCGAACAGTAATCATCAAAGTTAAATTAATCAGTAGCAGAGATTTCTTTCACGATATCTAAAACAATCTGACAATGCTAAAGTTGTTAACAAATTCTACTCCCGTAGAAACCTACTCTTTCTAAAGATGTCATTAAACCAGTGTGGTCTCAAGAGCATTTTCGTCTATTAATGAATTGTCTTGACGGTTGATCGATCAAGAGCGCGAATGGTCAAATTTTACCTAAATATGACGAGAGTGACAAGTGCTTGAGAGGGGACGTACCTATCAATTCAAGTGCATGAGAGACGACTTTCCTATCAATCTCTTCGATAGTTTTGTTTCTCAAATCAACAGAGTGCGTTATCATGCAGTAGCACAGGTGATGTAGTTTTGTTGCTCGATTTTCTCACACTGCGACCGAAAGGTGTCTCAGTTGTTGGCAACAAATTCCAGCTGTGTTGCACTCACTCCTTGGAGCAGAATACGTAGCCCAAAACACACTTTTGGAGCTATAAGGTGTGAAACATTATGTTCACGTTACTCTTTGCACGAGTTTACGTCTTTAGGTAGGGCTCAGCCTTTCATTTCTTCTGAGGAAGTTAACGAAGAGGCATCATAACATGTCACCAGTAATAGTACTGCATAGGAATGCTCAATTAGCGACCTGACGACGTTCAATAATAGTCACTCCGTTGGTTTCTGTTGTTTCGTATTAGAGCTTGCAGTACTCCTACACCAGATTTCTGAAATTTACCTGCGGAATGGAAATGTCGCATGATGCTAAAAATGGGAATCTACCACATATATGAGTAGTCGAAACTTCCTTATGTGGAAAATCATGCATGCCCGAGCGATCTCTGTTGAAACAACAATATCTTTTTCTGGCGTATTTTTCCCGAAAGCCCTCGCTCCACACACAGTTCAAATCATTGTAGCTGCCTCCTCTGCATTCACCCCTCAGTTATACCAAAAGTCAACGTTGTGTGGCAGATGTTACACCTTTTTCCACTTGCGACTCAGTTTTACAATGGTTAACTGTAGTTCATGATTTTCGAGTATGCAAAATCCAATGCTTAGCTGCAAGATGATAACTAGAACTTCAAATTCCAAAATGACGTTTGATACATACACTGACAGCGTCGCGCCGTATTCACACGGGCGGCGGCGGATTCCAGGCGGCGGGTGGCGTCTGGCCGGAGGCCGGTAGCCGCTGCAGCGCGGGGAAACGCTCGAGCGTAAGCTGTTATGATCACGACGCAGCCACGAGCTGTACTGCGGAATTGTTTCTGGACTACTGGGTATTGCTGGTGGGTAGAATGTCAAGCGAATTATCTTCGATGTTCAATCAGACGCATAACTTTAGACCGAAATGTGGTAAAAAATACAATTGGACGCGAGCAGGCGACTTTAAGTTTAGAATGCACGACTGTTACCATGGGCTCACACAATCCGAGAACATCTCGGAAGTCGAGAAAACTTCCGCGTAACACTTCCGCATCTTACAGTGTTGCCAGATTGTGCAGATGGCCGGTCTTAGAGTCGTCAGGGGCGGTCAGTTTTATAGGCCATCTTAAGTGAACGACTCGGATTCAGTCTCTGTGGCGGCCGCCCGGCGGGTAGTTCTCATGTCTAAGACTGTGCATATACATTATATATTATTCATGTTTTGTGTCTAGGTTTTATATTCTTTCGTTAGCAAATATTAGCAACACACGTTTCGTCTTGTACAGGTCTTTCTTAAGCAATGTATTTAGCAATACTGCCGTAGCAATTTTCATAGTTAAGGAAAGTCATCACTGGTGTGCTTTTCATGTAAATATAGTAAAATCGTGAGTAGTTTATCGAAGTTTTATTATTTTTATGTCCATTTTCATCTCAAATCTGGAGCACGCTCGCGCTTGTTATGGAGAGGAACGCTAATTGTTGAGCGCGGGCCGGCGAGCGGTCATTGAATGTTGCCACAGTGCTTCACAGTCACGTGGTAACGAACTGGCGGTTTAACAGCGTTGGCAGTCCGCGTCCTGTACCAGGCAGATAGTTCAGTGGCTACCAACCATTTTTTTTTTAACTTGTGCATTTTGTTGAATCATGGGTACTGGAGCAGCTCGTCAAGCTGAAGTGGTCAACCTGGATAGTAATAAAACAGGATGAATACAAGCAAAATACCTTAAAATTCCTGGAAGACAACAAGATAACAAAGCTAACCAGTGACCCAACACAAAGATACCAGGAAAACACAATAACACTCGTAAAAAAATCTCACACATATTCACAAATCAGAAAGCAAAATTGTTGAAACAAAAGAACCCCCAAGTACCCACACTGAACAGCCTACTAAAGCTCCACAACGATGGCATTCCTATACGCCCTGTAGTCAATTTCAGAAGTGCACCCACATACCACTTAGCCAGAGAAATTCACACATACATACAGAAACATTACATATACACAAATAACAGAAGCATACGCAACACTGAAGATCCGGTAAATGACATCACATCCATGTACACCAATATCCCCACCACTGAAACCATCAACATCATCAGACAACAATTAGAAGAACAAGCCAAAATTCCCGAACACCACATAAAAGAAATAGCTAGCATCCTAAAACTTATCACACAACAAAACTACTTCTCCTTTGACGATCAGTTTTACTCACAAGAAGATGGGCTTCCAATGGGGTCACCAGTCAGTGGAGTCCTAGCCAACATCTTTCTCAATCACATTGAAAATAAAATAATCGAAACAATAGTTAGACCCAAGCAATACCGGATAATATATTGGTACCGTTACGTAGATGACATCATATGCCTTATAGATGAAACACCAAGTCGCATCCAACAACTCCACAGTGATATAAACAAAGTACACCCAAAAATAAAATTCACCATAGAAACAGAACACGACAAAAGGCTAAACTTCCTTGACCTCACAATATACAGACACAACAACCAACACCAATTCTCTATATTCAGGAAAGCGACCACCACTAGCACAACCATTCACAAAGGCTCTAATCATCCCATTACACACAAACTAGCCGGCTTCCAATATATGCTACACAGACTAAACAAAACCCCACTCACTGATAACAACTACAAGAATGAATTGCAGGCAATCAGACAAATAGCAGTGGAGAATGGATATGACACAAACACTATAGATAAACTAAAACACAAAATTAAAGCAAAATTAAAAAGGACACCCAACATACAAAAAAAAAAAAAAAGCCTCAACCTACAAACACACAGAACCCACCAATGAACACACATGAACAGGAAACACCCATAATGACAAACAGATGGTTCACTCTCACCTATAACAACAAAACAGTACACAGAATAGGCAACATACTCAAAAAACAAGGTATAAAAATAGCCTACAGGACAGACAACTCAACACAGAAAAAACTAAGGACAACCAACACAAGCACAGACAAACACAACACATCTGGTATTTACCAATTAACATGCTAGGATTGCAAAGCAGTTTATATAGGACAGACAACCAGAAACTTTAATACCAGATATACAGAACACAAAAGAGCATTAAAAAGTAACAGCTGTCATTCCACATTTGCTGAACACCTCATGGACAAGAAACATAGCCCAACAAACATCAATACGGATTTGAAAATTCTCAAATGCAGCAACAGTCCCTCACAAAAACTGATAATCGAAGAAAATTACCAGATACAAAAAGCCATAGTGGAAGGCAAACAAATGCAATGGCACTCTGTTCTCTGCCCTCAAAGAATTAACAGACAAAACCAACCTATAGAGATCTTAAACCCCTCCCCACACACCACAAAAAAAATCCTGAAACCTAAAATCTCTCTCTCTCTCCCTTTCTCTCTCCCTCTCTTTCTCTCTCTGTCTCCCCCTTTTACACACACCCACCCACCCACACACACACACACACACACACACACACACACACACACACACTAAAAAAAAATATCAGTCACCTCTGAAAGGTTCAAAACAACCGCCAGGAACACCTCCAGCTGTTCCACTGCCAGCCATGTTTTGGTTTTACAGCTGATAAACATTGAAACAGTGAGTGACAGTGACAGTGGCAGTGGCAACTCAATATTCAGTGTTTGACAGTGATGAGACGAAAAAAGAGTAAGTGAAATGCCATGTAAATAGACACTCACACACACACACACACACATAGAATTAAATAATTTCAGGCATAATAATAACATAGTTCTTCAAATCGTAATTTTGGCTTAAACAATTTATCTACTTTAAGGTATAACTGGTTGCAGATGACAAACTGTCGGTCAATGTAGAAACAAAAGACGTCAGAAAACCACACCATGTGGTAAAAAGGTATGGATTTTCATAATTTATGTGTTTTTTCAAATATCTATAATTACATTTTTTAGAAACTAATAGCTACATGCATACAAAACAACAAAGAACGTTCTTTATCTTTAACAGATGGAAAATAAAAGCCCACTGAGGATGCTGCAACTGCAGTGAAACATGTTTGGGTTATAAAACAAACCTGTGTTTTGCTAAAGGCGGACCATATCCAAAAACATATAGATTGAAAAATTGTTGTCGAGATGTGAGCTTGCGGAACTTTACTTTATGTTCTTGGCTGGACAACTTAACTTTGGTCCTCATAAGTCGAATCACTACACCCTTATCACTGCAGCTGAGGGTACATGTACCTTCATACAAATCTATGGTGACACGATTCTTACGTAGAAACTTCTACATCTACATCTACATCCATACTCCGCAAGCCACCTGACAGTGTGTGGAAGAGGGTACCCTGAGTACCTCTATCGGTTCTCCCTTCTATTCCAGTATCGTATTGTACGTGGAAAGAAGGATTGTCGGTATGCTTCTGTGTGGGCTCTAATCTCTCTGATTTTATCCTCATGGTCTCTTCGCGAGATATACGTAGGAGGGAGCAATATACTGCTTGATTCTTCGGTGAAGGTATGTTCTCGAAACTTTAACAAAAGCCCGTACCGAGCTACTGAGCGTCTCTCCTGCAGAGTCTTCCACTGGAGTTTATCTATCATCTCCGTAACGCTTTCGCGATTACTAAATGATCCTGTAACGAAGCGCGCTGCTCTCCGTTGGATCTTCTCTATCTCTTCTATCAACCCTATCTGGTGCGGATCCCAAACTGCTGAGCAGTATTCAAGCAATGGGCGCACAAGCGTAGTGTAACCTACTTCCTTTGTTGTCGGATTGCATTTCCTTAGGTTTCTTCCAATGAATCTCAGTCTGGCATCTGCTTTACCGACGATCAACTTTATATGTTCATTCCACTTTAAATCACTCCTAATGCGTACTCCCAGATAATTTATGGAATTAACTGCTTCCAGTTGCTGACCTGCTATTTTCTAGCTAAATGATAAGGGACCTATCTTTCTATGTATTCGCATCACATTACACTTGTCTACATTGAGATTCAATTGCCATTGCGTGCACCATGCGTCAATTCGCTGTAGATCCACCTGCATTTCAGTACAATTTTCCATTGTTGCAACCTCTCGATACACCACAGCATCATCTGCAAAAAGCCTCAGTGAACTTCCGATGTCATCCACCAGGTCATTTATGTATATTGTGAATAGCAACGGTCCTATGACACTCCCCTGCGGCACACCTGAAATCACTCTTACTTCGGAAGACTTCTCTCCATTGAGAATGACATGCTGCGTTCTGTTATCTAGGAACTCTTCAATCCAATCACACAATTGATCTGATAGTCCGTATGCTCTTACTTTGTTCATTAAACGACTGTGGGGAACAGTGTCAAACGCCTTGCGGAAGTCAAGAAACACGGCATCTACCTGTGAACCCGTGTCTAAGGCCCTCTGAGTCTCGTGGACGAATAGCGCGAGCTGGGTTTCACACGACCGTCTTTTTCGAAACCCATGCTGATTCCTACAGAGTAGATTTCTAGTCTCCAGAAAAGACATTATACTCGAACATAATACGTGTTCCAAAATTCTACAACTGATCGACGTTAGAGATATAGGTCTATAGTTCTGCACATCTGTTCGACGTCCCTTCTTGAAAACGGGGATGACCTGTGCCCTTTTCCAATCCTTTGGAACGCTACGCTCTTCTAGAGACCTACGGTACACCGCTGCAAGAAGGGGGGCAAGTTCCTTCGCGTACTCTGTGTAAAATCGAACTGGTATCCGATCAGGACCAGCGGCCTTTCCTCTTTTGAGCGATTTTAATTGTTTCTCTATCCCTCTGTCGTCTATTTCGATATCTACCATTTTGTCAACTGTGCGACACTCTAGAGAAGGAAGCACACTGCAGTCTTCCTCTGTGAAACAGCTTTGGAAGAAGACATTTAGTATTTCGGCCTTTAGTATGTCATCCTCTGTTTCAGTACCATTTTGGTCACAGAGTGTCTGGACATTTTGTTTTGATCCACCTACCGCTTTGACATAGGACCAAAATTTCTTAGGATTTTTTGCCAAGTCAGTACATAGAACTTTACTTTCGAATTCATTGAAAGCCTCTCGCATAGCCCTCCTCACACTACATTTCGCTTCGCGTATTTTTTGTTTGTCTGCAAGGCTTCATTCTTAGGAGGCAACTTACTGACAGATTTTTAACAACTATAAAAGTACATGATACGGTGTCTGATGCAATTCTCAGTGGTACATGAATTTGTAGCGTCACCTTTTGAACTAGAGAGCCTACAGCTCCGGAGACGGTACACCCCTGTACTGGTAACGACAGAACTTTTGCTACAGAACACACTCTCTTATATACACATAAAGACAAAACATTGATATTGGCACCAGTATCTATCATAGCAACAAGTGGTACATCATGAATATGAATCATAGTGGATGCCTGAACCTGGTTTTCCCATAAATCCTCGCCATTCAAAACGTCATTCTCCTTCAGCAAGTCATGTCGTAAGTCACATTCATTGTCATATCGTATAAGGTTGATTGGTCCTCTAATGAAATCGCCCCCAACATGTTCCGCAGCTTCCCCAAGGAGGCAAGAAAAAGAAGCTGCTTTTAGTTTTCCTCGTGCTCATTAGACTGAATTTCGTTCACAATTAGATTTGAAGTACCGGGCGGTACGCTCGGTACGAAGTTTGCTTCCGTATTCCACCTAAGTTGCGAGCTATTTGCCGGAATTTCAGTCGAGATGGTGTGTGTTGGCGGGTTTGCTCGACTATAATAGATGCGAGAATTTTGAGGTTCATGATTTTGATTTTGATAGTTAGTAAAAGATGGAGCATACCGTTGTTTGTATTGCTTGGAAGGATCTGCAGCATTTCTCTCTTAAGAACAGTGCTGGAATCTAGGCTGGTTAGCATACTGCTGTTGACTGTTGGCGTTACTCCAACATCCTTTTCCATTGAAATTATTATTGCCTTGGCGATCGTTATTGTAGTGATAACGATCATTGTAATTAACGGGTGAATTACCGTATCGCTGTTGTGTTGTGCGGTATATGGGGTGGCACCTGTTTTGATCCTGGAATTTATGTTTCTGCTTCCCGTTGCGGCGATAGTAGTTGTTATTATGAGACGGCACGTCGCGTCCTTTACTGTTGTGGGGGCGGTATGACGTACTTGAGTCTGCGCCTACGCCGTGCGGCTGTGTAGTGCGAGGGCCAAGGTTACAATTACTCCGTGCACTTGCACGCACGTCCTCTTGAATCATGTGAAGGTTGTCAAGTACTGTCAGAGAAGCCTCCGTGTCGTCGTCACTGACATTTACTGACTTCTCCCTGACTGATAACGGTAGCTTTGACTTTTTTTTTTGGGTCATTAGTCTACTGATTGGTTTGATGCTGCCCGCCACGAATTCCTCCCCTGTGCTAACTTCTTCATCTCAGAGTAGCACTTGCAACCTACGTCCTCAATTATTTGCTTGACGTATTCCAATCTCTGTCTTCCTCTACAGTTTTTGCCCTCTACAGCTCCCTCTAGTACCATGGAAGTCATTCCCTTATGTCTTAGCAGATGTCCTATCATCCTGTCCCTTCTCCTTATCAGTGTTTTCCACATATTCCTTTCTTCTCCGAGTCTGCGTAGAACCTCTTCATTCCTTACCTTATCAGTCCACCTAATTTTCAACATTCGTCTATAGCACCACATCTCAAATGCTTCGATTCTCTTCTGTTCCGGCTTTCCCACAGTCCATGTTTCACTACGTACATCCTCAGAAATTTCTTCCTCAAATTAAGGCCGGTATTTGATATTAGTAGACTTCTCTTGGCCAGAAATGCCTCTTTTGCCATAGCGAGTCTGCTTTTGATGTCCTCCTTGCTCCGTCCGTCATTGGTTATTTTACTGCCTAGGTAGCAGAATTCCATAACTTCATTGACTCCGTGACCATCAATCCTGATGTTAAGTTTCTCGCTGTTCTCATTTCTACTACTTCTCATTACCTTCGTCTTCCTCCGATTTACTCTCAAACCACACTGTGTACTCATTAGACTGTTCATTCCGTTCAGCAGATCATTTAATTCTTCTTCACTTTCACTCGGGATATCAATGTCATCAGCGAATCGTAACGTTGATATCCTTTCACCTTGTATTTTAATTCCACTCCTGAATCTTTCTTTTATTTCCATCATTGCTTCCACGATGTACAGATTGAAGAGTAGGGGCGAAAGGCTACAGCCTTGTCTTACACCCTTCTTAATACGAGCACTTCGTTCTTGATCGTCCACTCTTATTATTCCCTCTTGGTTGTTGTACATATTGTATATGACCCGTCTCTCCCTATAGCTTACCCCTACTTTTTTCAAAATCTCGAACAGCTTGCACCATTTTATATTGTCGAACGCTTTTTCCAGGTCGACAAATCCTATGAACGTGTCTTGATTTTTCTTCAGCCTTGCTTCCATTATTAGCCGTAACGTCAGAATTGCCTCTCTCGTGCCTTTACTTTTCCTAAAGCCAAACTGATCGTCACCTAGCGCATTCTCAATTTTCTTTTCCATTCTTCTGTATATTATTCTTATAAGCAGCTTCGATGCATGAGCTGTTACGCTGATTGTGCGATAATTCTCGCACTTGTCAGCTCTTGCCGTCTTCGGAATTGTGTGGATGATGCTTTTCCGAAAGTCAGATGGTATGTCACCAGACTCATGTATTCTACACACCAACTTGAATAGTCGTTTTGTTGCCACTTGCCCTAATGATTTTAGAAATTCTGATGGAATCTTATCTATCCTTTCAGCCTTATTTGACCGTAAGTCCTCCAAAGCTCATTTACATTCCGATTCTAATACTGGATCCCCTATCTCTTCTAAATCGACTCCTGTTTCTTCTTCTATCACATCAGACAAATCTTCACCCTCATAGAGGCTTTCAATGTATTCTTTCCACCTATCTGCTCTCTCCTCTTCATTTAACAGTGGAATTCCCATTGCACTCTTAATGTTACCACAGTTGCTTTTAATGCCACCGAAGGTTGTTTTGACTTTCCTGTATGCTGAGTCTGTCCTTACGACAATTATATCTTTTTTCGATGTCTTCACTTTTTTCCTGCAGCCATTTCTTAGTAGATTAAAACTGAAGAAAGTGCAAAAAGGTGGGAATTTAAGGAGATGGGACCTGGATAAACTAAAAGAATCAGAGGTTGTACGGAGTTTCAAGGAGAGCATAAGGGAGCAATTGACAGAAATGGGGGAAAGAAATACAATAGAAGTAGTGAAGGCAGCAGACGATAAAGTAGGTAAAAAGACGAGGGCTGCTAGAAATCCTTGGGTAACAGAAGAAATATTGAATTTAATTGATGAAAGGAGAAAATATAAAAATGCAGCAAATAAAGCAGCCAAAAAGGAATACAAACGTCTCAAAAATGAGATCGACAGGAAGTGCAAAATGGCTAAGCAGGGATGGCTAGAGGACAAATGTAAGGATGTAGAGGCTTACCTTACTAGGGGTAAGATAGATACTGCCTACAGGAAAATTAAAGAGAAAGGTGGAAGGAGTATATAGAGGGTTTATAAAAGGCGATGTACTTGAGGACAATATTATGGAAACGGAAGAGTATGTAGATGAAGATGAAATGGGAGATACGATACTGCGTGAAGAGTTTGACAGAGCACTGAAAGACCTGAGTCGAAACAAGGCCCCTGGAGTAGACATTCCATTGGATCTACTGACGGCCTCGGGAGAGCCAGTCCTGACAAAACTCTACCATCTGGTGAGTAAGATGTATGAGACAGGCGAAATACCCTCAGACTTCAAGAAGAATATAATAATTCCAATCCCAAAGAAAGCAGGTGTTGACAGATGTGAAAATTACTGAACTATCAGTTTAATAAGTCACAGCTGCAAAATACTAACGCAAGTTCTTTACAGACGAATGGAAAATCTAGTAGAAGCCGACCTCGGGGAAGATCAGTTTGGATTCCGTAGAAATGTTGGAACACGTGAGGCAATACTGACCCTACGACTTATCTTAGAAGCTAAATTATGGAAGGGCAAACCTACGTTTGTAGCATTTGTAGACTTAGAGAAAGCTTTTGACAATGTTGACTGGAATACTCTCTTTAAAATTCTGCAGGTGGCAGGGGTAAAATACAGGGAGCGAAAGGCTGTTTACAATTTTTACAGAAACCAGATGACAGTTATAATAGTCGAGGCACATGAAAGGGAAGCAGTGGTGGGGAAGGGAGTGAGACAGGGCTGTAGTCTATCCCCGATGTTATTCAATCTGTATTTTGAACAAGCAGTGAAGGAAACAAAAGAAAAATTAGGAGTAGGTATTAAGGTCCATGGAGAAGAAATAAAAACTTTGAGGTTCGCCGATGACATTGTAATTCTGTGAGAGACAGCAAAGGACTTGGAAGAGCAGTTGAACGGAATGGATAGTGTCTTGAAAGGAGGATATAAGATGACCATCAACAAAAGCAAAACGAGGATAATGGAATGTAGTCGAATTAAGTCGGGTGATGCTAAGGGAATTAGATTAGGAAGTGAGACACTTAAAGTAGTAAAGGAGTTTTGCTATTTGGGGAGCAAAATAACTGATGATGGTCGAAGTAGAGAGGATATAAAATGTAGACTGGGAATGGCAAGAAAAGCGTTTCTGAAGAAGAGAAGTTTGTTAACATTTAGTATAGATTTAAGTGTCAGGAAGTCATTTCTGAAAGTATTTGTATGGACTGTAGCCATGTATGGAAGTGAAACATGGACGATAAATAGTTTGGACAGGAAGAGAATAGAAGCTTTCGAAATGTGGTGCTACAGAAGAATGCTGAAGATTAGATGGGTAGATCACATAACTAATGAGGAACTATTGAATCGGACTGGGGAGAAGAGAAGTTTGTGGCACAACTTGACCAGAAGAAGGGATCGGTTTGTAGGACATGTTCCGAGGCATCAAGGGATCACCAATTTAGTATTGGATTGCAGCGTGGAGGGTAAAAATCGTAGAGGGAGACCAAGAGATGACTACACTAAGCAGATTCAGAAGGATGTAGGTTGCAGTAGGTACTGGGAGACGAAGAAGCTTGCACAGGATAGAGTAGCATGGAGAGCTGCATCAAACCAGTTTCAGGACTGAAGACCACAGCAACAACATTTCGTCTTAGCTTCACTGCACTTCCTATTTATTTCATTCCTCAGCGACTTGTATTTCTGTATTCGTGATTTTCCCGGAACATGTTTGTACTTCCTCCTTTCATCAATCAACTGAAGTATTTCTTCTGTTACCCATGGTTTCTTCGCAGCTACCTTCTTTGTACCTATGTTTTCCTTCCCAACTTCTGTGATGGCCCTTTTTAGAGATGTCCATTTCTCTTCAACTGTGCTGCCTACTGCGCTATTCCTTACTGCTGTATCTATAGCAAACGTATCTCGTCATTCCTTTGCGTATTGCGTATTGATTCTTCCTGACTAATGTGTTGAACTTCAGCTTACTCTTCATCACTACTATATCGTGATCTGGGTACGCCTTACAATCCAGTATCTGATTTCGGAATCTCTGTCTGACCATGATGTAATCTAATTGAAATCTGCCCGTATCTCCCGGCCTTTTCCAAGTATACCTCCTTCTCTTGTGATTCTTGAACAGGGTATTCGCTATTACTAGCTGAAACTTGTTACAAAACTCAATTAGTCTTTCTCCTCTTTCATTCCTTGTCCCAAGGCCATACTCTCCTGTAACCTTTTCTTCTACTCCGTCCCCTACAACTGCATTCCAGTCGCCCATGACTATTAGATTTTCGTCCCCCTTTACATACTGCATTACCCTTTCAATATCCTCATACACTTTCTCTATCTGTTCATCTTCAGCTTGCGACGTCGGCATGCATATCTGAACTATCGTTGTCGGTGTGGATCTGCTGTCGATTCTGATTATAACAACCTGGTAACTGAACTGTTCACAGTAACACACCCTCTGCCCTACCTTCCTATTCATAACGAATCCTACACCTGTTATACCATTTTCTGCTGCTGTTGATATTACCCGATACTCATCTGACCAGAAATCCTTGTCTTCCTTCCACTTCACTTCACTGACCCCTACTATATCTAGATTGAGCCTTTGCATTTCCCTTTTCAGATTTTCTAGTTTCCCTACCACGTTCAAGCTTCTGACATTCCACGCCCCGATTCGTAGAACATTATCCTTTCGTTGATTATTCAATCTTTTTCTCATGGTAACCTCCTCCTTGGCAGTCCCCTCCCGGAGATCCGAATGGGGGACTATTCCGGAATCTTTTGTCAATGGAGAGATCATCATGACACTTCTTCAACTACAGGCCACATGTCCTGCGGATACACGTTACGTGTCTTTAATGCAGTGGTTTCCTTTGCCTTCTGCATCCTCATGTCGTTGATCATTGCTGATTCTTCCGCCTTTAGGGGTAATTTCCCACCCCTAGGACAAGAGGGTGCCCTGAACCTCTATCCGCTCTTCCGCCCTCTTTGACAAGGCCGTTGGCAGAATGAGGCTGACTTCTTATGCCGGAAGTCTTCGGCCGGCAATGCTGATTATTTATAAAAATTTAGGCAGTGGCGGGGATCGAACCCGGGACCGAAGTCATTTTGATTATGATTCAAAGACGCTACCCCTTTTTTTCGTTTTTTTTTTTTTCAGTATTATATGTACGAAGACAGTAACTTGTTCTAGAAAGAACAGTTACTGTTAATGACTGTGTAGCTTTTCCCTGGAATTAATAATGACCAACTGAAAACGTCAACTGCCGACAGGTATTGTTGATATACCTCGATGTAGACATCTGAAAATGTGTGCCCCGACAGAGATTCGAAGCCGGGATCTCCTGCTTACAGGGCAGACGCTCTGTGCTGTCCTAGGGATAGGAAAAGAATCGAGACATCAAAAACAATTTGGAAACCAAAAAATCAACACAAAGGCCGCCCTCTTTTTTTTTGTAACAACAATAAAGTAAATGACAATCCTAGTCACGGGCGGACACCCCAGCAATCGTTAGGATTGTGAAAAACACTTCCTAAAAAATTGGAAAAGTAAGTCCTGTATTTCGTATGACTCCGTATGAGCTCGTGTTGTTCTTGTAAATACATCCAGTAATCCATCACGGACTTAATATCGTACGAAAACAAATATTTCGTAGCATGTCCAGCGATCCAATTGACCGCATATGTCTTTTGTTTGGGAAAAAATGTATTGTCCGGTAGAAAAAGTACATCCGATGTGATTTCTGTGTAGTTAGTGCGCTGAAGGAAGGCCAGTATTCGACGCGTCAGCATCCAGACGTCCCTCGCTGCGCCACACACTAAACCATGTTCTTTCGTTGCTAACAGTCCATAGTTGGTGCAAAGAGGAGAATCGACCATATGAATTGTATGTAATCGACTCCTGGTCACAAGTTTACGGTTTATAAGAATATACCACATCGATATTGCTGCTGTTGACAGTAATGGAGTATGCACTGCACACCAAATGTGGTTCCACGTTCTCGACGGGTATTTGAATTCCATTATATTGCGGCCATGGTGATCCATCAAGCATCTATAGATCTCCCGAGTCGTGGGTATTCTCGTCGAAGGTACTTTCAGACGAACATAACTCTAATCAACAAGAAATGAGGCAATGTGTGCAAGAGAAGGCGAAATATTGCCCATCGCAATAGGGGGTTCGTACGAAGGCGGAACAAGTACTTCTGTCAGAGCTGACGTTATGGTATGCCTTCTTTGTTGCCAATTTCGTATCATCGCTCGCATGTAAAGCGCCAGAGCTTTGTTTCTCACGTTTGTGAGGTTGAGGCCACCGTTCCGGAACTGTAGCGTTAACGTATCATACTTGATCTTAAATAACATCCCAGTACTAATATGGTAACCAAAGGCAGCCATGAGGCGATTGGTAGGATCTGCGCTAAATGGGGCAGTCGTGACGCTATGTGAACGTTGGTGTATGCCACACGTTGGATCATGTCAAAGGCTCTCAGTGAGTTGTTGCGTATCGTCAGACGAACATTCTGCAGAAGCCGCCGAAAACTCGCCGCCGCTGACCTCCGTAGTCAACGAGTAAATGCGATCCCCAGACATCTCAGCGATTCCACCGTCTGAAACGGTCCCGGTACGTCTTCCAGACCCCGTCCAATGTGCATAATTTTGGATTTCGTCATGTTAACGGCACTGCCTGCCGCCGTCGCGTAAGAGTCTAGATGTTCAACAGCCTTACGCACTTCATGTCCTGATCTGACAAGGAGGATCATGTCGTCCGCATATGCGCGGCAAACGAAAGAGTTCTCATTAATCGCTATCCCAGTAAGTGAGCGCTTCATAACACACATCAGCGGCTCAAGCACTATCGCAAACAGCATCATGGAGAGTGGGCACCCTTGTCGGACTGAGCTGTTAATGGGAATCGAGCCCGCTTCCCGGCCGTTTACAATCACCTTCGATGTAGCCCCTCGTATTAGCCTCATAACGATGGAGATGAAAACAGGTGGAATCGCCATGCGGCTCATGACTGACGCCAAGAAGTCATGGTTTATCCTATCGAACGCACGATCGAAGTCCACAGATATCATCGCTGCTCGCATTTTACACGTTTCCGTCAGAGCGATAACGTCATTGTATTCACTTAACGCCGAGGAGATGTTGCTTCGCACCCCTAGGCAAGCCAGATCAGGGGATATTGTCCTGGATATCGCCAGCTTGAGACGAGACGCTAGTAGTCTTGCAAAGATTTTATAATCAGTGTTTAGCATAGTGAGAGGCCGATATTGATTAACATTGCGACTCCCCGCCATCTTCGGGATGGGAAGAAGAAAGTCCGTCACAAAATCCGACGGTAGGCGCATGTCCGGACGCATCGCCTCATTGTACATCGACACCAACTGTGGCATCATCATGTCCACGAATTCTCGATAAAACTCTAGCGTAATCCCATCTGGCCCTGGTGATTTATGGGCCGCTCCTTTTTTGAGTGACACCTTTATATCGTCTTCTGTGAGTGGCTCCATAAGCGCTGCCTTATCCGTCTCTGTCAGTGTCGTTTGCAGATGTTGCAGTATCTCTTCCCCCACGAGACGGTCCGTCGGTGTACCGGCATAGAGGTGGCGGAAATGCTCTAAAAATTCATTTGCAATGTCCTGTTGTGTTGTCAGTTGACGGCCATCTAAACCGTGGAGGACTGTTACCAATGCCCGGCGGTAACGTTTATGTTCCCGCGACACATGGTGCATCGAGGTACGTTCCCCAGTGATGGTGTCGAGACATCGTGCCCGTATTGGGATGCCACCCAGTCGTCGTCGCGTGATAGATAGGATTTGTGCCTTGACACGATGAACTTCCGCTTGATGTTCTGGAGACGGCACCTGGAAGGACAGCTCACGAAGCATGGTGTAATAATAATCAAGAGTGTCTCTTTGCCATCTCGTCTTATCCCGACCATACTGTATGAGCGCTCTTCTTATTGCCGGCTTAGTACACTCGAGCCACCATTGAAGCACGGAGGTATATGTTGGTAGACGGCGTTGACATGTGGCCCATACCTCATCGACTCTCTGACGACATTCGGTGTCTGCCAAAAGTGACGAATTGAGCTTCCATGTCCCGCGGCTTCTCCACACACTTTGCCTAGGGAGTGATATGGTACAAATGTAAGCCAGATGATCAGTAAATGTCGCAGGCCACCTTATCCTGTAGGGCAATCGAAACATATATTCGATCGAGTCTGTTCGCCGAGTGACTGGTATAAAAAGTATATCCCTCACGGTTCCTATGAATCACGTCCCAGGTGTCGCTTAACTCCAGATCCCGGCATAGCACATGCAATTTACGAGAGGAATTTTAATGTGGAGTCTGGTCTTTGTGGGCTAAAACACAATTGAAGTCACCACCTATAATGAAATGATCGAATCTGCCAGTAAATAAGGGCACAATCTCTTCCGAATAATATCTCGCACGCGCCCGTCTCTTGTCGGTGCCGGAAGGGGCATAAACATTGAGAATGCGAATTCCATTAACAGTTATCGCCAGTTCTCGTGCCGAAGGTAGATAAGCCAGGTCGCGAACCGGAATCCCGTCCCGGGCCAATATCGCCGTTCCACTGTCGTTGTTCGAGAGCGGCGAGGTGTATGAGATGTAGCCATGGACTTCCTGAAACTCAGGAATGTAGATTTCCTGCACCATCAGTATGTCCACATCCGACGCGTATATCATGTCCCTAAACAACTGCTGTTTCACGGGCGATCTAATGGTATTTACATTCACTGTCCCTATTCTGTATGCCTGGGGTCGAGTAGCTGTCATCTCCACATGATGTTAAAATGACAAAGTTGCACCGTATCGACAGTCCCTTTGCACATCCGCAGAGGGTCGCCCGACGGACGAGTCCCTGCGGTATTAGGTTTCTTGAGATGCAGACGGATGCGAGTCCCCACCAGTAGAATGGTCCGCATCGGTGATTTCATCGTCCTGCTCATACCAGCTGATATCATTGTCGTGCTCCAAATTTGCCTGTGCAGCATTGATGAGTAACAGCTGTTGTTCTTTTGCAGCTTTAGACTCCACCGCAGAAGGGGTAGCAGGCCCCTGAGCGGATGCGTCGTCTGAGCGACATGACATCTTTTCACTGTCCGAATTCATATGGTCTGCGACATCCGAAGCTTGTGGTTCCGAGTCAGACAGGTCCATAGCGTTAGTCTCCTCTGGGCTTCCAAGAAGAGAAGATAGCGTCTCCGCAGAGTTTAGTCGGCGCTTCTTGCGGCGCTTTGGCGAGCGTTGTTTGCGGGCCCTCACCTCGGCCTCTGGTGTCGGTGAATCTTGTATCTCCTGCAGTCTCGCCGTCGCCACAACGCCCTGGGGCCGTTCCACTTCAGCTTCCATGCCTGTTGTGATGCTGTCAACCTCTTTTTGCACCACCTGTAATGTCTGGGATTGGAGGTTGGTCGGAGCCATTCCTTCTTCAGTGGGGTCCGAAGGCGCCTCAATCAACTGCGGCGTCGGTTCGATAGTGCGTTCCGACCTCGGTGTCACCTCCCCGCGAAACACCGCCACGTAAGTCATCGGCAGTGACGCTGGTGTAGTCGGATTCTGGAGGTCTCCGCTGGGGAGTTGCACGAGTCTCCTCTGTATACACGCAGATCGAAGATGTCCTTCACCACCACACCCAGAGTATGTCCGGGGCTGTCCATCATAGATGACAATAGCTCGACAGCCGCTGATGTTGATGTACGATGGCACATGTTTCGTAAGGGCAATTCGCACCTGTCGGACACCATTGAGCACTGGATACGTGCTAAAACTTGCCCAACGTTCGGCCGTATGACTGATAACTCTGCCATATGGCTGGAGCGATTCAGTGACCAATGATTCTGCTACCTCGAAAGGCAGCTCGAAGACTCGAATCGTACGCACGCCCAGGCCCGAATGAGCGACTAGAACTTCGCCAATATGACCATCGGAGTGTCGGAACTGGAACCCTCGTTTGGCGGCTTCAATGATCCTATCGCATGCTGCGTCGTCAATCATCTTTACGTAAAGAGTGCTGCTCACGATTGATAAATGAATTCCAATAATCTCCGTGTAATTAAGTTGCACTTCGTCCCTCAAGAAACGTTCGATTTCGAAAGCCTTCGGTCGTGCATACTCGTCACAGAACGTGAACTGTATCGTGGTTTTTCGGAAATTATGTGCCATGGCGTTCGATTCAAACAGTAACACACGCGAGTGACGACGGTGTAAACACCGCTTCTTTCGCGAACGTTCGCAGCCGGGACGTAAACAAGTCCGAGCTGCTCCGCAGCTAAAGGCGGACTAATTACTCAGCGCACTTGCACGCACGTCCTCTTGAATCATGTGAAGGTTGTCAAGTACTGACAGAGAAGCCTCCATGTCGTCGTCACTGACATTTACTGACTTCTCCCTGACTGATAACGGTAACTTTGACTTTTTTTTTTTGGTCATCAGTCTACTGACTGGTTTGATGCTGCCCGCCACGAATTCCTCCCTTGCGCTAACCTCTTCATCTCAGAGTAGCACTTGCAACCTACGTCCTCCATTATTTGCTTGACGTATTCCAATCACTGTCTTCCTCTACAGTTTTTGCCCTCTACAGCTCCCTCTAGTACCATGGAAGTCATTCCCTCATGTCTTAGCAGATGTCCTATCATCCTGCTCCTTATCAGTGTTTTCCACATATTCCTTTCCTCTACGATTCTCTGTAGAATCTCCTCATTCCTTACTTTATCAGTCCACGTAATTTTCAACATTCGTCTATAGCACCACATCTCAAATGCTTCGATTCTCTTCTGTTCCGGCTTTCCCACAGTCCACGTTTCACTACCATACAATGCTGTACTCCAGACGTACATCCTCAGAAATTTCTTCCTCAAATTAAGGCCGGTATTTGATATTAGTAGACTTCTCTTGGCCAGAAATGCCTCTTTTGCCATAGCGAGTCTGCTTTTGATGTCCTCCTTGCTCCGTCCGTCATTGGTTATTTTACTGCCTAGGTAGCAGAATTCCATAACTTCATTGACTCCGTGACCATCAATCCTGATGTTAAGTTTCTCGCTGTTCTCATTTCTACTACTTCTCATTACCTTCGTCTTCCCCCGATTTACTCTCAAACCACACTGTGTACTCATTAGACTGTTCATTCCGTTCAGCAGATCATTTGATTCTTCTTCACTTTCACTCAGGGTAGCAATGTCATCAGCGAATCGTATCGTTGATATCCTTTCACCTTGTATTTTAATTCCACTCCTGAACCTTTCTTTTATTTCCATCATTGCTTCCTCGATGTACAGATTGAAGAGTAGGGGCGAAAGGCTACAGCCTTGTCTTACACCCTTCTTAATACGAGCACTTCGTTCTTGATCGTCCACTCTTATTATTCTCTCTTGGTTGTTGTACATATTGTATATGACCCGTCTCTCCCTATAGCTTACCCCTACTTTTTTCTGAATCTCGAACAGCTTGCACCATTTTATATTGTCGAACGATTTTTCCAGGTCGACAAATCCTATGAACGTGTCTTGATTTTTCTTCAGCCTTGCTTCCATTATTAGCCGTAGCGTCAGAATTGCCTCTCTCGTGCCTTTACTTTTCCTAAAGCCAAACTGATCGCCACCTAGCGCATTCTCAATTTTCTTTTCCATTCTTCTGTATATTATTCTTATAAGCAGCTTCGATACATGAGCTGTTAAGCTGATTGTGCGATAATTCTCGCACTTGTCAGCACTTGTCGTCTTCGGAATTGTGTGGATGATGCTTTTCCGAAAGTCAGATGGTATGTCACCAGACTCATATATTCTACACACCAAAGTGAGTAGTCGTTTTGTTGCCACTTGCCCTAATGATTTTAGAAATTCTGATGGAATGTTATCTATCCCTTATGCCTTATTTGACCGTAAGTCCTCCAAAGCTCTTTTAAATTCCGATTCTAATACTGGATCCCCTATCTCTTCTAAATCGACTCCTGTTTCTTCTTCTATCACATCAGACAAATCTTCACCCTCATAGAGGCTTTCAATGTATTCTTTCCACCTATATGCTCTCTCCTCTTCATTTAACAGTGGAATTCCCATTGCACTCTTAATGTTACCACAGTTGCTTTTAATGTCACCAAAGGTTGTTTTGACTTTCCTGTATGCTGAGTCTGTCCTTACGACAATTATATCTTTTTTCGATGTCTGCACATTTTTCCTGCAGCCATTTCGTCTTAGCTTCCCTGCACTTCCTATTTATTTCATTCCTCAGCGACTTGTATTTCTGTTTTCGTGATTTTCCCGGAACATGTATGTACTTCCTCCTTTCATCAATCAACTGAAGTATTTCTTCTGTTATCCATGGTTTCTTCAGAGCTACCTTCTTTGTACCTATGTTTTCCTTCCCAACTTCTGTGATGGCCCTTTTTAGAGATGTCCATTCCTCTTCAACTGTGCTGCCTACTGCGCTATTCCTTACTGCTGTATCTATAGCGTTAGAGAACTTCAAACGTATCTCGTCATTCCTTAGAACTTCCGTATCCCACTTCTTTGCGTATTGCGTATTGATTCTTCCTGACTAATGTGTTGAACTTCAGCCTACTCTTCATCACTACTATATCGTGATCTGAGTCCATATCTGCTCCTGGGTACGCCTTACAATCCAGTATCTGATTTCGGAATCTCTGTCTGACCATGATGTAATCTAATTGAAATCTGCCCGTATCTCCCGGCCTTTTCCAAGTATACCTCCTTCTCTTGTGATTCTTGAACAGGGTATTCGCTATTACTAGCTGAAACTTGTTACAAAACTCAATTAGTCTTTCTCCTCTTTCATTCCTTGTCCCAAGGCCATACTCTCCTGTAACCTTTTCTTCTACTCCGTCCCCTACAACTGCATTCCAGTCGCCCATGACTATTAGATTTTCGTCCCCCTTTACATACTGCATTACCCTTTCAATATCCTCATACACTTTCTCTATCTGTTCATCTTCAGCTTGCGACGTCGGCATGCATATCTGAACTATCGTTGTCGGTGTGGATCTGCTGTCGATTCTGATTATAACAACCTGGTAACTGAACTGTTCACAGTAACACACCCTCTGCCCTACCTTCCTATTCATAACGAATCCTACACCTGTTATACCATTTTCTGCTGCTGTTGATATTACCCGATACTCATCTGACCAGAAATCCTTGTCTTCCTTCCACTTCACTTCACTGACCCCTACTATATCTAGATTGAGCCTTTGCATTTCCCTTTTCAGATTTTCTAGTTTCCCTACCACGTTCAAGCTTCTGACATTCCACGCCCCGATTCGTAGAACATTATCCTTTCGTTGATTATTCAATCTTTTTCTCATGGTAACCTCCCCCTTGGCAGTCCCCTCCCGGAGATCCGAATGGGGGACTATTCCGGAATCCTTTGTCAACTGAGAGATCATCATGACACTTCTTCAACTACAGGCCACATGTACTGTGGATTCACGTTACTTGTCTTTAATGCAGTAGTTTCCATTGCCTTCTGCATCCTCATGTCGTTGATCATTGCTGATTCTTCCGCCTTTGGGGGCAATTTCCCACCCCTAGGACAAGAGAGTGCCCTGAACCTCTATCCGCTCCTCCGCCCTCTTTGACAAGGCCGTTGGCAGAATGAGGCTGACTTCTTATGCCGGAAGTCTTCGGCCGGCAATGCTGATTATTTATAAAAATTTAGGCAGTGGCGGGGATCGAACCCGGTACCGAAGTCATTTTGACTATGATTCAAAGACGCTACCTCTAGACCACGGGTACACCCAGATTTGAGTTATGGATCATAATTAGGTCCTAAGTGGAAATGGGCGTGTCCCAATATTGTATTTCTCAAAGTACCTACAGAGACCAGCACTCCTCGTGTTAAACGGTTCAGCATTATAGACTTCCTTTCAAAGCGTTGTTGTATACGAGAACTCCAAAATTTGTTCAGAAATTGCTTTTCGAAGTAAGCGTAATTATTACGTCTGTTCCCCAGACAGAACCCTCTCCTTGAATGTAACCTACTATAAAGCGCATATGTTGCTTGTCATCCCAGCTCTCACTAAAAACACCATTAAATGACTTCAGAAAATCCATTGGGTGGATGTTGCGTTTCTCTGGCATAAAAGACTGGAATACGCGGTGCTTGAGAACGCTTTCTTCTTTCATGAGCTCGACAAGAGTTACTTGATCATTCTGGTTGCGTACTAACGGATTCTTACTGCTGTGGCCATGTGCAAATGGAGAGAATTTTACACGAGACACAAGATTATTATTGTATTCATGTTCTGAAGAAAGCAAGTGTGAATACTCACTTCTATTGTCATTAGGAAAATCATTGACTTGTTGTTTCAACTGCTCGATTTCCCCAATGAGGTGTCGTTTCCACTCGGGAACATCTCGGTGAAAAACTCTACGAATCTCTCCTAATTCAGTGAGAAGCGTATCTCCTGAAGTACCTGGAGCAGCTAAAACTTCAACTGTGGCCGACTTAACGGCTTCTTTTAAGTCGTGTTGAATCTTGTTTTCTATATACTGTTCTTTAGTCTCGACCCATTCTACAAATTCTTTTCCTATCGTCGAACGTACGTTTGCTGCAGCATCATTCACTCTCTTTTCAATGTTAATGTCGGATAGCGCCTGTGTCAGGTCATTGACCTGGCCTTGCAGAGTGATGACATTGTCTGCAAGCTTGTTTACTTTAGCTCCGACCTCAGGGGACTTTTTTGAAACTTACGTTGTAACTGCCTGGCAACTTTCGATTTGTACTTTGATGTCTTTGTGCACATTACCTACTGTGCTCTCACATGCATCTACCTTCTGCAGAATACCTTCTATCCTTTCATTAACTTTAGTACTTAATTTCGAGATATATTTAACCGTGACTGTCCTTATTCTTGCCTCTAAGTTGGCATCAATATTATCTAACCTATTTTTCATTGTACCAATCATGGTATTTAGGTCAATCATTTTCGCTCTGTCTCCCGTTCCTTTTCCCTTTCTTTTTGTTCCCTTTCTTGTCTATCTCGTTGTTTTTGTAATTTATAAGCTTCTCTTTTCCGTTTCTCCTGTTCTCCATCACGTTGTTCTTCTAATTTACAAGCTTCCCTTTCCAGTTTTTCCTGTTCTCTTTCTTGAAAAAAACATCATTTCAACCATCGAATTTTCTCCCGCTTGCTGTGACGATGATTGCTGTGACGATACGATTTTTACCCTCCCCGCTGCCCTCCAATGCTAAATTTGTGATCCCTTGATGCTTCAGGACATGTCCTACCAGCCGATCCCTTCTTCTAGTCAAGTTGTGCCACAAACTTCTCTTCTCCCCAATCCTATTCAATACGTCCTTATTAGTTACGTGATCTATCCACCTTATCTTCAGCATTCTTCTGTAGCACCACATTTCGAAAGCTTCTGTTCTCTTCTTGTCCAGACTAGTTATAGTCCATGTTTCACTTCCATACATGGCTACACTCCATACAAATACTTTCAGAAACGACTTCCTGATACATAAATCTATATTCGATGTTAACAAATTTCTCTTCTTCAGAAACGCTTTCCTTGCCATTGCCAGTCTACATTTTATATCCTCTCTACTTCGACCATCATAAGTTATTTTACTTCCTAAATAGCAAAACTCCTTTACTGCTTTAAGTGTCTCATTTCCTAATCTAATTCCCTCAGCATCACCCGACTTAATTCGACTACATTCCATTATCCTCGTTTTGCTTTTGTTGATGTTCATCTTATACCCTCCTTTCAAGACACTATCCATTCCATTCAACTGCTCTTCCAAGTCCTTTGCTGTCTCTGACAGAATTACGATGTTATCGGCGAACCTCGAAGTTTTTATTTCTTCTCCATGGATTTTAATACCTACCCCGAATTTTTCTTTTGTTTCCTTTACTGCTTGCTCTATATAAAGATTGAATAACATCGGGGAGAGGCTACAACCCTGTCTCACTCCCTTCCCAACCACTGCTTCCCTTTCATGCCCCTCGACTCTCATAACTGCCATATGGTTTCTGTACAAATTGTACCTAGCCTTTCGCTCCCTGTATTTTACCCCTGCCACATTCAGAATTTTAAAGCGAGTATTCCAGTCAACATTGTCAAAAGCTTTCTCTAAGTCTACAAATGCTACAAACGTAGGTTTGCCCTTCCTTAATCTAGCTTCTAAGATAAGTCGTAGGGTCAGTATTGCCTCACGTGTTCCAAAATATCTACGGAATCCAAATTGACCTTCCCCGAGTTCGGCTTCTACTACTTTTTCCATTCGTCTGTAAAGAATTCGCGTTAGTATTTTGCAGCTGTGACTTATTAAACTGATAGTTCGGTAATTTTCACATCTGTCAGCACCTGCTTTCTTTGGGATTGAAATTATTATATTCTTCTTGAAATCTAAGGGTATTTCGTTCGTCTCATACACCTTGCTCACCAGCTGGTAGAGTTTTGTCATGACTGGCTCTCCTAAGGCCTTCAGTAGTTCTAATGGAATGTTGTCTATTCCCGGGGCATTGTTTCGACTCAGGTCTTTCAGTGCTCTGTCAAACTCTTCACGCAGTATCTTATCTCCCCTTTCGTCTTCATCTACATCCTCTTCCATTTCCATAATATTGTCCTCAAGTACATCGCCTTTTATAAACCCTCTATATACTCCTTCCACCTTTCTGCCTTCCCTTCTTTACTTAGAACTGGGTTGCCATCTGAGTTCTTGATATTCATACAAGTGGTTTTCTTCTCTCCAAAGGTATCTTTAATTTTCCTGTAGGCAGTATCTATCTTACCCCTAGCGAGATAAGCTTCTACATCCTTACTTTGTCCTCTAGCCATCCCTGCTTAGCCATTTTGCATGTAATGTAGGTTGATTCTTACAAAGAAGAAAACAGCAAACAGCCACTATTAATACTGCTATTTATTTAAGTGAATAGCGCCGTAACCGGTTTCGAACTAAAAAGTTCATCTTCAGACGGCTGTTCACAATATTTATAAGACGCACTTTACATAATTATCAGTTTTAAAACTGTCAAAATTATCAGTTTTAAAACTGATAATTATGTAAAGTGCGTCTTATAAATATTCTGAACAGCCTTCTGAAGATGAACTTTTCAGTTCGAAACCGGTTACGGCGCTATTCACTTAAATAAATAGCAGTATTAATAGTGGCTGGTTGCTGTTTTCTTCTTTGTAAGAATCAACCTACATTAATTGTATACAGCCACGGTCTCACCATGTCAGTTTTAGACAAAATAGCATTTTGCACTTCCTGTCGATCTCATTTTTGAGACGTTTGTATTCCTTTTTGCTTGCTTCATTTACTGCATTTTTATATTTCCTCCTTTCATCAATTAAATTCAATTTTTCTTCTGTTACCCAAGGATTTCTAGCAGACCTCGTCTTTTTACCTACTTTATCCTCTGCTACCTTCACTACTTCATCCCTCAGAGCTACCCATTCTTCTTCTACTGTGTTTCTTTCCCCCATTCCTGTCAATTGTTCCCTTATGCTCTCCTGAAACTCTGTACAACCTCTGGTTCTTTCAGCTTATCCAGATCCCATCTCCTTAAATTCCCACCTTTTTGCAGTTTCTTCAGTTTTAATCTACAGGTCATAATAAATAGATTGTGGTCAGAGTCCACATCTGCCCCTGGAAATGTCCTACAATTTAAATCCTGATTCCTAAATCCCTGTCTTACCATTATATAATCTATCTGATATCTTTTAGTATCTCTAGGATTCTTCCATGTATACAACCTTCTTTTATGATTATTGAACCAAGTGTTAGCTATGATTAAGTTATGCTCTGTGCAAAATTCTACCAGGCGGCTTCCTCTTTCATTTCTTCCGCCGAATCCATATTCACCTACTATGTTTCCTTCTCTCTCTTTTCCTACTCACGAATTCCAGTCACCCATGACTATTAAATTTTCGTTTCCCATCACTACCTGAATAATTTCTTTTATCTCATCATACATTTCATCAATTTCTTCATCATCTGCAGAGCGAGTTGGCATATAAACTTGTACTACTGTAGTAGGCGTGGGCTTTGTGTCTATCTTGGTCACACTAATGCGTTCACTATGCTGTTTGTAGTACCTTACCCGCACTCCTATTTTTTTATTCATTATTAAACCTACTCCTGCGTTACCCCTATTTGATTTTGTATTTATAACCCTGTATTCACCTGAGCAGAAGTCTTGCTCCTCCTGCCACCGAACTTCACTAATTCCCACTTTATCTAACTTTAACCTATCCATTTCCCTTTTTAGATTTTCTAACCTACCTGCCCGATTAAGGGATCTGACATTCCATGCTCCGATCCGTAGAACACCAGTTCTCTTTCTGTTGATAACGACGTCCTCCTGAGTAGTCTCCGCCCGGAGATCCGAATGGGGGACTATTTTACCTCCGGAATATTTTACCCAAGAGGACGCCATCATCATTTAATCATACAGTAAAGCTGCATGTCCTCGGGAAAAATTACGGCTGTAGTTTCCCCTTGCTTTCAGCCGTTCGCAGTACCAGGACAGCAAGGCCGTTTTGGTTAATGTTACAAGGCCAGATCAGTCAATCATCCAGACTGTTGCCCCTGCAACTACTGAAAAGGCTGCTGCCCCTCTTCAGGAACCACATGTTTGTCTGGTCTCTCAACAGATACCCCTCCTTTGTGGTTGCACCTACGGTACGGCCATCTGTATCGCTGAGGCACGCAAGCCTCCACACCAACGGCAAGGTCCATTGTTCATGGGGGGTCACATGTGGTATGATAAAAAAATTATTAGGTTATATATATTTCAATTCTTTCAATTTAAATCTGTTTCATACTAGAATGTCGTGTTCCCAGATTGGCACAGCTTTGCCACAGGAGACACGAAAGCGGTCGAAGACGTCCGTCTTCTGGTCGGCTCCTGATCGTTGTCAGAAGGAGGCTAGTTTTTGATTACGCAAAGACTTGGAAAAGAACAACCCGAATTCTCTTTACGTAATCAGTATGAATTTTATAATTACCTAAGGGACCTTTAACAATGAACAGTAAAAAATAATTGCATTTGCAAATGAAATCATTAATCAATGAGTTGTATAGAAGACAAGAGGCGGCCTTATGTACACGACCAGGATGCCGCAGTATTCTCTGCTGTAGTAAAGGCTGTTTGACATTTACAAAAGTAATATGGCATGGAGGTTAAGGAAGTATAAAGGAAAAGAACAGAATAAGAAATCTGGTAAACACTAAATATATTCAAACAATTCTCACTAGCAAATTAGGGCTTATTTATAAACAATATAACTTACATAAGTACTTTTCTAACTGTATGGTGCGATCAGATTACAGCCTGCCCTGTGCTGTCTCCTTGGTTTACGTTTTTGTCACAAATTACAGTCACTACTTTTCTCCTTCGTTAAAGACAATTCTTGCACTGTTCAACACCTTCATAACAATAACTTGCCGTTTTATAGTTTCGAACATAAATTACTTGAATTTTATTAATTAATAATGTTGTCTGCACGCTGACAAGACCGCTCACTTTTCTAGCTTAAAGTCGACCTTCTTTTACGTTTTCACGTTACTAGAAGAAGTAGTACATTAAAATCTGAAAGTTTTTTTTTTCTTTTTTTTTTTTTCTTTTTGCTGTCATCTTTAATTTAGATCGAGGCGGAACGTCAGTTCAGCTTCTGTTAAAATGTTTCTTTGTCTGCGCAATCGATGTATTACCGTCAGCGCTAGATGCGCATCTTCACAGTTACGTAAATTATATAAAACAAATGTCTTTTAAAGAATAGGTTTTATCTCGTAGGTTGATAATTTAATATACAGATAGGTGAATGCCTTTCCTAGAGTACTCACAGCTTTCATACTACGGAAATCCCAATAACATTACATATTACAACAAGAAACATTAGCATCTGTCGGAAATAACGTTCCTAACCCAACCTTTCTATATAATGTTATACAGTGTTAATGTGCCTTCGTGTTGTGTGTTGTCGAAATCTGGCGAGCGTATTAGCTTTCTCTCGTGTTGTTTCCATTTGTTGGACGCCTTTTATACAAGGGAGACGGCGAAGTAGGCATACCTGTCAGACAGAGTTGAGATAGGGGTGAAGGATGGACTTGCCGTGTTTTATTTTGCAACGCCAATACTTTACTGTGATTGACTGGATTCTAGGAAAACAAGGGTGTCATGTACAGCAGAACTGATGTTGTTACACGATCATGGATTTTTTAAAATTTATTTATTGAAGAACCGTTCTGATTGGATTAACACTTTCCATACTTTGCGGTAATTTTTTGAAAGAGGGGAGGGGAGGAGGGGCATGGAGCATAGAGAAAAATTGGGCTAATTGGATTTTTTAAAATTTGTTTTCTTTATCTTGTTGCTTGATTGATTGATTGACTGAGTCATTGATAAGGATTACGACGTCACTGATGATAGTGGTGACGACTGTGATAAAGATGGTGATTTCTGTGACATCAAAGGTGATGTGATCACCTTCGTGACCTTCAGCAGACGTTTCAGGGTCAAAATATTCTGGAATGGCTACAAATAAACTACTCACAAGCTTTCAGTTTATCGTGAGACAACTGCCCTGGTGAAAAATATTTCAAATTTTCCCATAAATAAGTCCTGATCACATGGCAATTTCTGTCCGCAGACTATTACGCTAAAAAACTCATTAGGAAGCTAGTTACTAACCAAATAATTGTAGTTAGCCTTCATCGTCTTGTGTTGTGAGCTGGAAATTTACGAACAGTTCGTAAAAAAGAGTGAGTCGCAACGAAAGGCACAAAGGAACAAAAAGAGCAGCTCAGACGTTGTACATCACCACAGCTGTTACAATACGAACACTGGCAGATTGCAGGGGCCCCTCTGACTGACAAAAACGTGACCAGCTGTTTCCACCGCTTCTTCCACCGGTCGACACGTTTCTGATCGTGTTGAGCTGCGCCAGAAATAGTTATGAACTGTTTTGTGTCTTTTATAGTCAGAAAACATTTTCGTTGCTTTGTGCTTTTTGTAGGGGCATTTGGAAAACATAGAGCCATTTCATGCAGTGCTGGGAGACAAAACGTAAACAAATTTTTTTAAAAAAGAAGGGAAAGCATTTCGCTCTGGCTTGTAAAGTAATTTCGTGCATTCAATGAATTTTTAAACTCAGGGAACTGTGCCTCAGGTGAATTTCAGATTAATTAAAAACTCAGCGAGGGCGCTTACAAACTACACAAACAGCCTATCTACAGCAGTTGAAAATGCACTTTTTCGATTGTGCACATCAGATGCTCAATTTCCAAGTGCAATGGCCGAAATATGATTGTGAAAATGCAGCAATAACTTGGCCCCAGGTTCTCATCGACATTTCCCCGCTCCATACTTACTCGCGCACTAGGACTTCACAGCGCGATTCCTCACACACTGGCGATACAAAAATGTCTTTCACAAAATTTCGCCCTGGTCATATTTCGGACAGTAAACGAACGTTAAAAATTGGCAGTGTGGCAACACTGTAAACACATGCCACTGCATCTACTAGATTCCAAACGTTTTCAGTGTAGACTCCATGAATGGGCCCATCGAAATTGTTTGCAAAGCATGTTGCTAGCCCTTCTGGTGAAGTAAGGCCCTAACGAAATGGAATGGACCTGAATGTAGCAATAATAATATTTCGCATTCATCCATGGGATCATTTGGGGAAGGATATACACAAAACAAGTTTAGAAACTAGTAGATGCAATGGTGTGAAACAATTCACACACAGGACGTGCAAAAGGTTTCTTTGAAAGCTGACCAATGAAAAAGGTTGTATTTCCATTTCTGTGTTCGTAGTATGTAACTCCAAATGTTGTTGCAGGGGACGCGGTGTATCGCTACATAACGATTAAGACGCCAGATACCGTATCAAGCAGACTTCTTTTAGCAAGTACAAGCAAATAACCCTCGACCCATAATCGCACCCTCAACCTCCTGCATCCTAGCCCTAAAATGCTATCCACTGCACCAACTGCAGAGCACTTCTGTGATGCCCTGACAGCTGTAGTTATCGTACACATGACAAGTGTTGCCGATTACCAATCTTCAACGTCCGTTTACTCAGTGGCGGCTGCTTTGTAAGACCACAAGAGCACGTGAGCACCCTGTCGTTTGACACCTTGCGGATTTGTTGCTTATTTTTCTCTGAATGCTGTTCAACTTAATGTAGATGCGGTAATCTGACTTTTTTTTCTTTATTGTATTTCCAACTCCCCATCTGAGGTGGTCTGATGCAGCAAAGGCGCTCCTCTTCAGCCGAAAGACATTGTAAGTCGACAGAAAGACATTGTAAGTCGACAGAAAGACACTTAAAACAATATAAAGAAGAAAACATGGCGGAACATAGAGACAAAAAGGGCGGAACGTAGGAGAAGGCAGCATAAAAGAAGCGTCGACTGTAAAACGGAGGTAAAAATCTAAAAAAAGTATGTTACACAAAGGAAACATACACTGTGACGATTAAAAGGAACCAGGCAAAGTACTGCCAGAGCATAAAAAGTAGCAGAACAATTAAAACAGCCTCGTTACAGACGGCATAGCATGGAACAGTCATGTACTATATACAGGTCAAACACTCAATGAAAATCACAACACTGATGAGACTGTACAACGGCACCAGACACAACAATAATGCAGCACCCCTGACGATGAATAAAAACCTGGATAAACTGCCAGGGGTGAGGGACGAGCGAGAAGGGAAAAGGAGGGGAAAAGGAGGCGAAAAGGAAGGGAGAGAAAGGAGGATGAAGTGGGGGGTGCTCTGAAGAGGGATTGGGCAGGAAAGGGATGGGAGAGGAAAACAGTTGAGGAAGGGGTGCAGGCACTCAAGGGGGAAGGAGGAAAATCTGCTCCAGGAGAAGGAGGGGAGAAGAAAAAGGGGACCCTGTAAGGGGGGGGGGGGGGGGGGGGGGACAAGGGCAGGCTACAGATGGTAGGAAGGGTAGATGTCATCGCAAAGTTCAACTTCTGGGAGGTGCTGTAAATTGCCCTGATGAAGGAGATGGATGGTGTGGAGGATACAGAAATAGAGGTGCGGCAATGAGTAGGGCTGGAGAGGAAGGAGGAAACCAGGAGGTGGGGAGGGACCAAACCTGTGGACAATGTAAAGGATCGGGACATGTTGGAGAAAAAGGAGGAGGTGGGGGAAGGGAATGTCATACAGGAGTTGTGTGGGGGAAGGAAGGCAGAGTGTGAGGCATTTTAGGATTAGGGCCTTATGAAAGCGGGGGTTTCAGGTGGTGGAGGCAGGAATGGACTTTCTGCTGCATTCTTCTCGAACAACAACGAGCCCTACAAATGAAGTGGAGGGAACCAAAATTAATACTGCAGAAGTGGTTGTGTTGTCAACGGATTTGTGGAGCTCAATCAGAATTGAGCACTACTTATCGGTGACAGTACACTTTGTTAATGTCCTGGTGCTACCTGTTTCTCTGCTGGATAATGTGTCACTAGAAGCCTTCCTAAAAGACAATTTCCATTCCTTCCGAACTGACTATGCGAATGTAGACGAGATGTGGCTCAAATTCAACAGCAATTGAGATATTCATACCTCATAAATTGGTAAGAGATGGAACGGATCCCCCGTGATACACAAAAAAGGTCCGAACGCTGTTGCAGAGGCAACGGAAAAAGCATGCGAAGTTCAGAAGAACGCGAAATCCCGAAGATGGGCTAAAACTTACAGACGCGCGAAATTTGGCACGTACTTCGATGCGAGATGCCTTAATAGGTTCCACAACGAAACATTGTCTCGAAATTTGGTAGAAAATCCGAAGAAATTCTGGTCGTATGTAAAGTACACAAACGGCAAGACTCAGTCAATACCTTCGCTGCGCAGTGCCGATGGTACTGTTACCGACGACTGTGCCGCTAAAGCGGAGTTATTGAACGCAGTTTTCCGAAATTCCTTCACCAGGGAAGACGAATGGAATATTCCAGAATTTGAAACACGAACATCTGCTAGCATGAGTTTCTTAGAAGTAGATACCTTAGGGCTTGCGAAGCAACTCAAATCGCTTGATATGGGCAAGTCTTCAGGTCCAGATTGTATACCGATTAGGTTCCTTTCAGATTACGCTGATACTATAGCTCCCTACTTAGCACTCATATACAACCGCTCGCTCACCGATAGATCTGTACCTACAGAAAATTGCGCAGGTCGCACCAGTGTTCAAGAAGGGTAGTAGGAGTAATCCATTTAACTACAGACCTATATCATTGACGTCCGTCTGCAGTAGGGTTTTGGAGCATATACTGTATTCAAACATTATGAATCACCTCGAAGGGAACGATCTATTGACACGTAACATCGCTCTTGTGCAACACAGCTAGCTCTTTATTCGCACGAAGTAATGGCCGCTGTCGACAGGGGATCTCAAGTTGATTCCGTATTTCTAGATTTCCGGAAAGCTTTTGACACCGTTCCTCACAAGCGACTTCTAATCAAGCTGCGGAGCTATGGGGTATCGTCTCAGTTGTGCGACTGGATTCGTGATTTCCTGTCAGGAAGGTCGCAGTTCGTAGTAATAGACGGCAAATCATCGAGTAAAACTGAAGTGATATCAGGTGTTCCCCAGGGAAGCGTCCTGGGACCTCTGCTGTTCCTGATCTATATAAATGACCTGGGTGACAATCTGAGCAGTTCTCTTAGATTGTTCGCAGATGATGCTGTAATTTACCGTCTAGTAAGGTCATCCGAAGACCATCATCGGTTCAAAGCGATTTAGAAAAGATTGCTGTATGGTGTGTCAGGTGGCAGTTGACGCTAAATAACGAAAAGTGTGAGATGATCCACATGAGTTCCAAAAGAAATCCGTTGGAATTCGATTACTCGATAAATAGTACAATTCTCAAGGCTGTCAATTCAACTAAGTACCTGGGTGTTAAAATTACGAACAACTTCAGTTGGAAGGACCACATAGATAATATTGTCGGGAAGGCGAGCCAAAGGTTGCGTTTCATTGGCAGGACACTTAGAAGATGCAACAACTCCACTAAAGAGACAGCTTACACTACACTCGTTCGTCCTCTGTTGGAATATTGCTGCGCGGTGTGGGATCCTTACCGGGTGGGATTGACGGAGGACATCGAAAGGGTGCATAAACGGGCAGCTCGTTTTGTATTATCACGTTATAGGGGAGAGAGTGTGGCAGATATGATACACGAGTTGGGATGGAAGTCATTACAGCATAGACTTTTTTCGTCGCGGCGAGACCTTTTTACGAAATTTCAGTCACCAACTTTCTCTTCCGAATGCGAAAATATTTTGTTGAGCCCAACCTACATAGGTAGGAATGATCATCAAAATAAAATAAGAGAAATCAGAGCTCGAACAGAAAGGTTTAGGTGTTGGTTTTTCCTGCTCGCTGTTCGGGAGTGGAATAGTAGAGAGATAGTATGATTGTGGTTCGATGAACCCTCTGCCAAGCACTTAAATGTGAATTGCGGAGTAGTCATGTAGATGTAGATGTAGATGTAGATGGAGGTCTTCAAATACGTTGAAAGGCACAAAATGGTTCAAATGGCTCTAAACACTATGGGACTTAACATCTGAGGTCATCAGTCCCCTAGACTTAGAACTACTTAAATCTAACTAACCTAAGGGCATCACACATGCCCGAGGCAGGATTCGAACCGTAGCAGCAGCGCGGTTCCGAACTGAAGCGCCTAGAACCGCTCGGCGTCAGAGGCCGGCTTGAAAGGCAACAGAAAGTCTCCGAAGAACAGCAACGAGTTACCAGGAAATTGGACACTGAAGGAAGTGTCGTGAGTGTAGTTAATGACATTGCTGCTAATCACGTCAAAGACTCATAGCCTGTAAACACATCCCCTTTTTGCACAGAGTCTGTATTTAACTGTTTAAAATGACATTCAACTTGTGGTGTCGCAAGCACAGCACGCGCCACCAGGCAGCACCAGGTCGACAACCAACTCCAGGGACGGCGTACAGCCCAGCGACTGCCGTACCGAGAAGTCACAGAGGTGGCGCCGCTGGAGGAATGGTACGCGCCGGCGCCACAGCAGAGCGCGCAGTTCCAGGTCAGCTCGACTACCGAGGAGACCGCTTTCTACTACCGTAGTTAGCGCCGCATCGTCTGCTTCCAGCGAGTGCATACCAACCTCGTATTCAGTGAACATACTGGTGGGACAAGAACTGTCAACTATCCAGCCTCAGCTGCTGGAATCGTCGTTGAACTTCAGGATCTGCTGCCACAGCCGATTTTTACAAAGTTGACTATTTTTCAATAAATGTGCGTGTACTTATCATTAATCATTATCAGTGTTTCAGTGTTCTCCTCCTTTCGCTCTCATAGTGTTTCCCTCAGCGCATTATAAATTTCTGAGGATGGCGACGAGTACAATCTCCTTCTGTGGTTGTTTCAAAAGTGCGATACAACCGCTGGCGCCGTGGAGGAAAATTATTGCCCAAGTTACAGGATTAATATTTCTTTCTGACCACCCACCTGCCCTTGTTACTTGTTATTTGTATCTTGCTATAGCTGTTTATACCTCTAGTACACTACGGTGTGGACTTTTGACTCAGGATGGACACTACTACTGGTTTTGTGTGCGGCGTCTGATTACATTGTTTACAGTCATGGCTTATGCGTCACAAGACGGTTCTCTAATGCCTGTTATTCAGTGATAAGGAGAGAAATAGAAGAGATACTAAGCTGTGGCGCAGCTAACACAACAACAATAGAAGAATCTACAAGCAGTGCAACAGCCGCAGATGCAGCCTCAGATGCAGCCCCATCAGCCGTACCATCTTTCTGTAGTTTCAACAAACACTTAGCTCTACTAGTGAATCATAAGGAGGCACACCAGTTGCAAGATATGAAGTGCAAAGCATTATTTCTTTCAGCAATGGGCACGGAAATTTACAGCCTGTAAGAGGTCCATGACCAAGGATTTTATTGTTAGCTCACTCGAGCAGATGTAATTTCGATGGATTGCTCACGCGCTGCCTGCGATGTGTGAGCTATAAGAGAATCTCAGACCAAAGAGCAGTGTTGGCTGCAGTAAGAGCAGTGTCGGTAGGAGTTAGCAGTAGGTGGCAGTCGTGTGTATGGAGTTGGCTGGGCCGGTCGTGGGGAGCGATGGCGGTGCCTCAGCGATGTAGTATAAGGTAAAAGCAACCGCGCGCATATGTAGTTTGTTACAAGAAAATTTGTACTATTGTCATATCAAGTCCCATGTAAATGTTTCAAAAAATCTTTTAATAATAAACCTTTTTATAAAATTAACTTTTGGACAATCATTCATCTGAATTTAAAGAATTTATTAATTTCTGCAATCCATGGTCATCCAGAATATCGTAAAAAAATCAGTCGTTTCCATTTATACATAACAAATCTAGCGGCCGGCATTCCACTGGACTGCGCCACAAAAGTTTCTTATAGGAGCAGATATATATATGCGTTATTCGGCGACTTCATTGAGGTAAGACTTTTCAATTTATTTAGAATGATCTTTCAGTGCCATGACGCAGCACTGCTGACGTCCAGAATTTACCAGTTTAAATTCACAGTCAATTATTGAAAATTTATAAGTGAGCCACAACTTTATTGAGCTTTTAGTCACATTATATTGCGAGTTTACGGAAGTATACTGTTCGGAGGTTACACTAAATGTCAATGTTATAACTAGTTTTTCTGTTGGGAGGTTACACTAAATGTGAGAGTTATATGATAATTTTTTTCTGTTGGGATGTTACAAGGCTCATAGTGCAATTGTTTCCTTACAAACAACCAGAACAGTTAGAGTTCGAAACTTAAGTTACTAATAATGAACAGATACTCGGGTGTGCTGCAAGGTTCACGTTCTTCCTACTTCCACGGGCAGCAGGTCGAACACATCAACAGTGGATCACTGAATTACAAGGTTTAACTAGGCATTGCAAATTTTTGTGCCGTTCTGAATAGTCATATAGTGATATCATGCTGTGCGACGCTATAACTCAAAATGTTTGTGACGATAGAATCCGTGGTGCTATTTTGAAACAACCTCATCCTCCTTTAGATACAGTGATACAGTTCAATTGAGGCTCGGGACACTTTATGATTTAGCGAAGTCTGAGATGCAAAATGACAAATGTTAACTAACTGCGTAGTGACAGTGTTCGTAGTGCTGCAGAATGTAAACATTCCCGTGCCCCCCGGCCCGTGTGACAGAACGAGTGACGTCACGTATAGTGACACACACAGTGCCTTGCCGCGCTGGCAATACGCCTGAAAAAAAAAAAAAAAAAGCAAAGACTTGCCCAAAGTGCTTTAGTCGCCATAAGCGTTCTCAGTGCCCAAATCGCGACTCTATTTGTTATTTTTGCAGCACAAAAGGTCATGTTTAGTCAGTGTGCACGAAAACGCTGCGCGAACATCAAATTTGCAAACAACTAAACCAGTTCAGAGCACTAATGTTGTCCCAGCCACGGAACAGTGCGACCCGGTGGCTACAGTAAATGTTGTGAAAGGTCGCCCAAGTACAAAACACCAGTCGGGTCATTTTCACGTGCTAAATAAGTCACGCCGATGCAAACACAGGCCCGCTACTAAATCTTAGCCCACATCATCTGCCACGCACTGTAGTAGCTCACAGCAAGAGGCAGGAGTGATAGTTCTGCCTTAGACGTGGAGCATATTCGGAACAAGGAGTTTGCTACTTTTACAGTAGCTAAGAAAGATGTCCAACAGCAACTGGAAACTGGTGTTTCGGATACACTTCTGAACAAACTTACTTATGAACGATTAGGTTCATCAATACTGAGTCTTGCTATGGATGTGTTGCCAGCTAATAACGGACAGAAAATTACAGTTTTAGCAATTGTCAGCTTGCCAACTACTGTTCAAGATGTAGGGAAGACAGTTGTATTCACAGTAATTTCTGCTAAATCTTCGCACAATATTTTTCGCTTGAATTTTTTTGACATTTTCGGATTGTAGGTCCACAAGACACTTTTGCAGATTATAACAGATGTGCCTACAGACAAACTTCAATCTCTGTGTGACCAATTTAATGAACTTCTTAACTTCTTGGTTGTGCGAACAATGTTTTATCTCATATATCACTCAAAGACAATGCACACCTACAGTTTTGTCGCGCTAGGAAAATGTCCATTTCCATTAGGAAACAGGGCACTGAACAATTGTGCCAACGGCAAGCTGATGAGATCATCAAGCCGATGAGTGAAAGTCAGTTGTCTCTCCTTTAGTTATCCTGCGCAAAACGTAAGGACATCTTCGACTGTGTATTGATTTTAAGTCGAATGTGAACCCTCAGTGACAGACATGTACCCTTTCCCCGGCCCAGAGGAAGTGGTGGACAGATTAGGCGAGGGCCGTTATTTTTCCAAGACAGCCGTGGCGGATCTTAGCTCCAATTGCCTTCGGATGATTGCACGAAGATATTTTTGTTTATTAACTCTTATCTCGTTAGTTGAATTTCAATGCCTCAGACCCACGAGCGATATTTCAACGCTTTTTAGAATAAGTGACTGTCAAGGTAACTTCTTGCCCAATTTTCTTGGATCCAATTTTCGTGTCTGGACGCTATGCAGAAGAACATTTAGTCACTCTGGAGTGACTTTTTCAGGCAGACCTCAAGTGTCGCAAAGACAAGAGCTCTTTTTCCCAGAAGTAAGTAGAATATCTAGGACATGTCATTAATGTGCATGATATTCACCTCGCCCAGATTCATTCGCGAGCTATCAAAGATTTACCGGCTCCCAAAACTCTAAAGGAAGTGCAAGAAATGGTAAGCAAACTGAACCCGTACTTCAAATTCATTCCTCACGCCTCTCAGATTGCAGCTTCATTTCACAAGTTATGATATAAGGATGTTCCGTTTGCATCGACCAAGGAATGTCAGTTGGCTTTTGATCAACTGAAACTGCCGCCACAAAATAACACGTGCCTCATACGTTTTGACCCGGCTAAACCAGTGACGTTAGCTGTTGATGTTTCTTCTATTGGCTTAGGCCTCGTTGTGTCGAATTATGTCGGCCGAACTGATAGTCCAATAGCATTTTCTCTCAACTTCTGACTAGGACTCAGGAAAATTGCTGTCAGATTTAACCATGTCTCATCATTACCTCTATGGAAGAAAATTTTAAGTTTCACTTCGTCACAGATGACAAACCACTTCCTTAACTCTTCCAACAAACCAAGCCTGTTCTGCCACACACGGGACAGAAGATGCAAACGATGAGCTTTACTGCAGTCTATGAAACCTTGTACCGGCCTACGTCTCAACATTCCAACACCGATATGTTTTTTAACGTTATCTATGGGCAAGGATGATCAGTTTGACTCCCCCAAAGCATCGCGTCATCACAGAGATGATCTGGACTCTTCCACACTTGACATTTTCCCTTGGACTTTCGTTGCACAGTACAGGAGACAGCTATGTATATGGGTTGACTTATTAGAGAGAAAGACATTGTTCGGTCGGAAGTACGTCGATACTTCACTTCCCATAGAGCCTTGTCTGTACAGTGTGGTGTATCACTGTGACACACGGAGAGTGGCCAGGCCTGTATCACCTTCCCAGGTATCCTTCAGCAAGACGTTTGAAGGTTGTTGCATCAACGACACTGACGTATTGTGAGGACGAAGCACCTTACACGACACTATTGTTACTGACCAAGGATGGACGCCCAGACTGAAGACATGACGTCACGCTGAGCCACTTGCATGGAACAACAGGCGCCTCCGTCTTTTCTGACTGGCCACGCCCGAGCAACCCACGGAAACCCATCCGCGTTGATTTTGCTCCACCTTTCTTGAACGCACGATGGCTTATTGTAGTGGATGCCTTCAATTTCTTGCTCTTTGTGGTTCTCATGAAATCTACGAAGTACTATCAGAAAATATTTCAATTTTTTTCACTGAGGGCTTGCTTGAAGTGTTAGAACCTGATAATGGACTGCAGTTCACCTCAGGGAATTTGAACAGCTTTGCATGTCCAACAGTGCTGAACATGTGGCCATAGTGCCAGTCCACCTATAATCAGGTGGTGAAACTGAACGTTTCATACGAACATTAAAGGTCCAGATGAGTAAATTCCGTGGCGACTCACTAAAAGGAGCGGTCCTTCCAACTGTTCCTGTCCACATATCGCGTGATGCCTCGAGATGGACCTTCCGTGGCTGAACTCCTGTACGGCCACTGGTAGCACATCCTGCTTCATCTGCTGCTCCCACCAACGAGGAGAACCAGGCACGACAGATATTCTCATTTTCAGATGCAGAACGCAGTACTCTTCAGAACACAGAGATGGCAGCAGGGGACCGTTTCGTGTACCCTTCAAAACAATGTGTTCTTCGTTTCTCCCCCTAAAAGGCCGCTACTCAAAAGACACTAGAACCAACTTTGTCCTGTGAGACTCCAAGATCCTGCAGCGGCGTTTGGTTTGACAGATTCAGCATCTAGGCAGGAGCCAGGTTCGCGGCCGTCCACTGCAGACCACATGGCATCTCAGCCCGAGGCGCTTCGCATTGAAGTGGACGCTCCCTGGTGCCCAATGTCATCACTACAGCAGTCCGTGCAACCCTGGGCGACAACTTTGCACCCTACCGCCTTCCTCTCTGAGAGGGGTGCTCCAATGCTCCAACTCCCATCCTGGGCTTAGGCGTGCGCCCTCTATGTGGTCTGCCGGACGTGTCCACGGCGGCTCAGGGCGAATGGCGGTCCGTGGATGGGAGCCTGCCTCCGGCTTCAGTCCCTGTCCCCATCCCGTCTACTGCACCTGCACCCAGGCTTCCCCCTCGCTGACGGTTCGTACTGCAATCGTATGTGAGCAGAGCCCAGAGAATTTGGAGGGCGGGAACGAGTCTTGCGTTGTAAGTACAGCGCGCACCACCAGACAGCCCAGTGATGGCCGCACCGAGGAGTCGCAGCAGTGGTGCCACAGCAGAGTGGACGCTTCCAGTTCAGCTCGACTACCGACAAGACCGCCTTCTACTTGTGTACTTCGCATCGCATCGTCTGCTTCTTTCGGGTCCACACCAGCCCGTCTTCAGCGAACAATCTATCGGGCCAAAAACAGTTCATTATCCAGCCTTCGCTTCTGGAATAATAGTTGAACTTCACGTTCTGCTGCTTGAGCTGACACATACAAAGTCGAACATTCGTCAATAAATGTGTGCTAATTATTATCAGGATTTCAGCGTTCTCGTCGATCTCTTCTCATAGTGTTTCCCTCAGCGCACAGTAAATAGTTGAGGGTGGTGACGAGCAAAGTCTCCTTCTGTGATTGTAACAAAAATGTGATACACCACAACTAATGCTGAATAAAGTGAAAAAAAATTGCACGTTTTTTTTTTTTTTTTTTTTTTTTTTTTCAAAAGAAGCTTGCAGGCGCTCACGAATCATACGGATACGCAGGAAGAGATGAAAGACCGAGCCCAGACACTAAAGCAGGGTACCATCACAAGATGGAATTCAACTTCTGATATGCTGCAAGAACAGCTCATGTCAATAATTCCTTGACAGCACTTAAAACTGCACCTTGCAAATTTGACCGCATACGGCATTGTAAGCATAATACAATCGTGTGATGTGTTGAAAGTTTTTACAGAATGGACTGAGGAAGTGAAAGGGTCATCACTGCGTCGAAAAATTATACTCCACAATAGGTCGTTCTTGTAGGTTTGTCAATAACACTGAAATCTAGTGATGTGATGCAGATGGTTGAATAGATGAAGAGCTAAAGCGGCTGTTTCGCAGTATAGAGGAAAATTCAGTCTTAGCAGAAACACCTTTCTTGGATTCACTGTTCATATTATATGGATTTTCTGTTGCCAGTTAGGGTGAGAAAGTAAAATGAAACCTAATCAAGCGTTATGAGAAATACGTGAAGGAGCCTCCATTGCTACTGCAAAAATCCTACCTCCAATTTCCGAATCTACTTTTGGCCTGTTGGCTTAATTTACTGATGTGTTTTCCAGGCTGCAGAATAACCCACACTCGAGAACTGCTGCAGTAATGAAAGTGAACAAATATCTGCGACAGCCTCTGCCATAGGGGAAAGGTAATAACTTCAGTGGTCCGAAATGCAGAAGGTGCACTTCTCACTCTTTCAACTAGCAAAAATGCAACTGTGCATTATTTCAACCTCCACGCAGTGTGAAAGAGTGGACTGGAAGGCACGTCTCCCTCTGACAGACATATGAAATCACCTAACAAGAGGAAGAGTGGAATAAATTACTTTTTTATTCTGAAATCTCTCAACATTCGCTTCAGAAGTGATATTAGGTCCTTTTACTTTTACTCATATAAGTACCTTCTTAATGTGATCAGTCTGATGCTCAAAGTGTTATTTAGTGCAGTTACTATGTATGAGATAAGCACTCCAACACGGAAGATTCTCTTTCGGCTTTGGAATGAGCGCATTCTTCCCTTCGAAGCTCGCAAGGTAAACACTTTACTTGCATGCTCGCTGTGCCCACACTGACAGTGTCATCGTTCATACCTTCAATGGTGGTGTAGGTCACAGCTGATAGACAGGATGGGACCGTGAAGTGAAGGGGAAATGAGTGACGTAGCGCCTATATAGAGAGAGAGGGAAAAAGAGTGAGGGACCGAAACACATACGAATCGAATGAGTTGTGTATGAAATTGAGTGGTTAGTTCGCACTTCACAGGAGTCGAGTCTTCCTTTTGAAGGACTCAGCCATGAGCTCCCCGTCATCACTCGGAAAGTAGTTGTGGACAGGCAGCATGCAGTGACGATTCCTCTGGATTTGTCTAGATGCCAGCATCACGGATGACAAGCAGTTCGTTGCAGTTAATGAACATGAAAAATCGTACAGCATGAAGCGACTCTTAAACGGCCATAGGCCACGATTTTAAATAATTTCGTTGTGTAATTGTGAATTAATTAAGAATAACAATTTCAAAAGAATAAGATGTGTACCAAGAACTTCTAGACGTAAGACGATATAGTTATGTCAACTTTTGTTCTGTGTAAGTCTATAAATGGAGAGACAATAGTGTCTCGGTTTCATTTGGTCATTTTCTCAATTTATCGATTTACCTCAGCTCATCTTGTCTCAAGCTGTGTGTAATGTGTTCGCCTTCGATTTTTAATAGTAAAAATGTATAGTGCGAAAGTATTCATAGCCTTAGCTTCGGAAGCACCTTCCACTTTATCTTTTGAGAGGGAAAAGTTATATTATAAAAGATGATAGTTAGTATTTAACGGAATTCAGGGAACTGAGATAGGGAGTTTCAGTGGACGGAGATTAATTCAAACCTTAAACTGTAAACCTTCAATTATTTCTGATTGGTACATTTCGCAGCCCAGCGCAGCGATCGTCAATTTTTTTAAGAAAATCGAAAGATGAATTAACATAGGAATAGACTCTCTGGGTGCCAGCATTGAATTCCTAATAACTCGAAAAAATAACTTTTCACGTGAATTTAACTTACTTGCAATAGTGTAAAATTGATTTGGACATGACTTGCTTATAGATTATCGTCTTTATTCATTGATAATCCACCAAAGTTAAAGAGAGAAAGGTACTATGAAATATCCAGTACTACTATGAGCCCTGTTTTACGACTTATTTCAAAGACATTAATTTGTGGCGTCTTCTTGCAGAGAAATTAACAATTAACACGCCGCGAGATTAGAAATAATACAATATTAACGACGATTACCCACTAACAACTAGTCAAGGAATATCAAGATGGCGAGAGCCGTCACAAACACCGCAAATCAAGTTGGGACACGAACAAAGGACAAGAACTAGAGACTGCAATAAGCAGATTAACGTGGGACTCAAACAAAGAAGTGAACAATTAGATAAATATCGCCAGTTGACACATTATTGTGTTATCGGTTATTGAACACTAATTGTGCAAGTGTGCTTAATTGAACTGCGTAGTGTAATCGTGATTGTGATTAACCTGTGGATTTCCGCTGCATGTATCTGTTTAATTGATTGAGCGTCACTGAGAAAAATGTTTGTCTCTGAGTCCTCGTCTAAGCATTAATGTGCTCAAGCAGAACTACTCAAGTCTACATAAAGGTAACCACTTTGAAATTTGTGATCTTGCCTTGTTACAGCACATTAATTTTGATGAGTAATAGTGCAGTAATTTAGATTAGTTTCTTTAATTAAGTCAAAATATACTCTAGTTTGCTACAATAGATAGTTTCGTGTAATTTCATCAATTAGGTTGCATTTAAGTGCGTAGGGAGATTCATTTACTGGGAGAATCTGTAGAAACTATAGCGATCTGTTTAAGACGATCCCATTAGTTTAACTAAAGTTTTCGTGTTTTTATCAGCAGTTGTAAGAACACGTAAGGGAACGATGACGTCTGATACATTGATCGATGTGGACTCACGGGAAAATTACTTCTGACCCATTCGCTACTCTTTTAATGACGTTAGATGAACGAGATACGGAAAGGGAGAAAAGACATGTGGAAAGGGATAAGCGATTAATCGCTGAACTTGAGTAAAGGGAAAAAGAACTAGACAGAAAATTATGAGGGAGGACAGACAGATTTTCAACGATTTGGTACAAATCCATACCAAATTGGCCCATGTTAATCGTAAATGTGAGAGTCTGACGGAGCTTGTCACTCAATTACAGTTAGGCTTTGAAAGTTTCCAGGTAAAGCACAATAAGATCGAAAATACTGTAAAATGAATTACACAAAAGATCGAAAACTTGGAAGTAGACAACCAAAAACACGTAATAAATATTTGGTTAAACAATCTAAAAAGTGGAAACAGCATATGTCGAAATGGATGGAAACCAAAGTACCGAAATAAATGCTAAGGTCTCTTCCGAAATAGCTGCAGCAGTTCAGACAGCAAATAAAGGCAATAAAGATTGAAATACGAGTACGCAGGAAACGATCAAAGAAATGAAAGCTGACGTCAGACAAGTAAAAAGAAGGTCGTACTTGAACTTCCGAAATGGCAGAGTGACATTAGTTGCAATTTTACCGCACACGGAAACGATGTTCCTTCTGGAACCAACAAAGAACAGAGCGAGTTTCCAAATCAATATAAATTATCTGAAAGTGATTCGCCTAGCTACAAATATGTCAATGAAAGACCGTATCCTGAAAGCAATGACAATCCAAGAAGTAGCTGTCAGTCTGTATCTTTACGGAAACTTGGGCAAAGTATAATCAAAAGCTGTCAATTGCAAACATATTCTTCAGAAAAAGATGTTCCACACTCAACAGTATTCATAGAAAGTTGTAGGAATATTTTTCCACGATCCTCCAATGAGTAGCATGAAATTCAGTTCGTTGTCTCTCATATAATCGGTGATTCCGCATTTTGAGCCAACGAAGTCGTGGGATTATGCGGTATGTACGAAGATTCCGAACGTAGACTTATCACCACATTCCGGTCCCCTAGCAAACAAGAAAAACTGATGAAGGATGTATACAGTTCCGAGTATTACAATCCGAATGAAGGTAGCTTGCGAAAATATTTTGAGTGCTACATAAATACAAACCAGTATTGGGATGAACCAATTATACCCCAAGAAGTACTCAGAATTTTAAAAGCTAAATTACCGATCAACATTAGAGGAAAACTTGGCTATGTTCCTGATACCGATCTAGAACATTTCTTATCAATAGTAGATTCCCTTGACCTGATGCAAGAGGATCTCAAACAACTAAATCGAAACACAAATAACAAAAATAATAACGGACAATCTGAAGTTTACCATAGGTCTTATACCAATCATAGCAGCAGCAACAACGATTTCCATTCCAAGAAGAGTAATCAAAATTACAAGAGAAATAGGAACGGTTGGAGTTATGACAGTGGAAACGGAAATGGAAATTTTACGTATAATTCAAGTCCGCTCACTAATTTCAGTCCTAACTTCCGTCCATACTGCCACCAAAACCAAAATCATTACGCACAGAACAAGAATACTCGGGGAGATAAAGTGTAGTGAAAATTACAGTGCCGGTAACGACAATAAAGATAACTCAAATGTGAAGCCTCAGTGGCATAATAATCATCCAGCTTCTTTGCAGCCTTCTGCTGCTGCTGTTGCAACTGAACAGCAATTGCAAATGCGACATCAGTTGAACATTCGTGTAAATAATCCTACACATATGCCAGGCACGTGAAAATCTTAGCCAGAGAATAATCATAGTGTGAAAATAGTCGACGTTACGGAAGAATTCCGTAACGTAACGACTAAACAGGGAAACTGAATACAACCAGTCTTTGCTTTGCGAGGCTGGTCGCGGAAGAAGGGAGCGGTAAATGTGGAAACCGAATTCTGAAGCTAAAATACAACGATAGTGAGAAAATTCAGGACGAATTATGTAAAGAATATCTAGAATTTAAATCAGCCAAGGACAAAATGATACAAACCTTGGTTAAGGCATCAATTAATGATATACCTGCTAATATAATTATAGATACTGGAGCTACTACTTCCTTTTATGAATTACAATTTATACAGATAAGTCAGTGTGAAGGCTAAGTTACCGGTTTTCCTCGTTCATAAGTGTAATGTTACTGGAGCTTTTTTTAAGGGGGGGGGGGGGGGGGGCAATCACAGACTGTAAGATTTCAAATACAGGTTGGCATTATGATCCAGAAGGAAGTATACTGAGGTTACTTGGACCCAAGAAGTGAAAATTTTGTGTATTTAGTACCACATGATAGTTTAAAACCATTAATTATGCCGATATCCTAAATTCTTTTATGTTTGTGATATTTTTCTAGCAGTTTACATTTGTTTCAGACCAAATTTTATTTTTTATATGTGAGTAAAAAATTATTGAAATTTGGATCGAAATAATTCCAGGGTTTGGCTAACATGAACCCACATATTATTTTCCTTGTAAAAAGCAGTTAAAACGTGCATCCGGTCCAAGTAGGACCTGGGCTCTGGAAATAAAGACATTTACAGATATTTTGGTGTGAAGAATGTTCATTTAATTTGACATTTAATTTCACAATATCCAAAAAATACATAATAAACTGTATTCACTGGTTTACACTGATGTAAATATTCATAATAATAAATTATGGTGCACTGGTTATTATGGTCACTGTAAACAAACCCTTTCTAATGAAAGTGGGAGGGTTAATTTTTCTCTTAATGTCACACCACTTGTAGAATAAAATTTCCTTTTTGAAGGCCATGCCCAGGCTTTCCTTGACGGCTTCATGCAGTCAACAATGGCACTCTTGTCGCAGAATGGTCATTACTTGACCTGGCAATAAAACGTTATTCCAAGTCACAAGAACAAAATCCTGTTCTTGCAAGGAACCTTTTAGCATTTGTTCGTCTTCTTTATTTTCGTTCTCTGGAACATTACTGCGAAGGGGTGGCATACAAATTTCATCTTCAGAAGAAAGTAAGTCGCTTTCTGCGGAGTCCCTGAGACTATAAGCTTCCTCGTCCTCAGATGTTGACTCATCACATGACTTTTTCGTGGAGTTTCGTTGTTTCATCGAAGACACTTTTTCCTCTGTAGCTGTTTTTATTGCACGTTCATTTTCTCTTTGCCTTTTAGAAGATGAAGTTTCTGCTTCTTCAGGCTGAATATCAGAGACAATGCTTTTCCCTGGTGAAACTTGGATTTTTCTTTTCCTAGCCTGGGGCTTTACAAACTCACACCTCTTTTCTTGAAGGTGAACTAAGAACGCGTCTCCAACAAGGCCTAAGTTTACTGATTTATCTTGTATCGGAAAACGAGATAAAAGTTCATCCTTATATGTGAGGACAATGCCAGTTTTCTTAAACGTGCTTTCAAATCGAGTGGCAACTTAGGCTCCATCTTGTTTAATACAGTTTTTTGTAAGATGTGGATTTGATCTTTTGGCAAAGGTGCTGATTTCTTTCCAGTTTCAGACTGTTTCCATTTGGTTAATATTTGTCTCCATTTAACTTTCAAAGGCTTAAAGTAGGCTACATCGAGAGTCTGTGTCATATGTGAGGAGTTCGGTGGCAGGCACACAAATTTTATGTTGTGTTCTTCACACAGCTTAACAACATTTAAGCTGATATGAGATGACAAATTATCTCCAATTACAATCTTAGTGCCTTCTTGTTTCTTCAGCACAGTCAGGAGGTGGACAATAAACCAATCTACAAATATTTCATTGTCAATCCAACCATGCTTACTTCGGTTGTACCTAGCACACACTGCTCCATTTTCTGTCCATGTTGTCCAAAGGTGTTCTGCTTTATATATTACGTATGGAGGAAGAGATGATCCCGCAGCATTGCCACAAAACACGACAGTCACGTTAGTCTTTGCGGAATTTATTATCCTCTCTGGATATTTGCTGCCTGGGCGACACATCATCTTCTTCCTACCTGGATCGCAGGCCGCGGTGGTCTAGCGGTTCTAGGCGCGTAGTCCGGAACCGCGCGACTGCTACGGTCGCAGGTTCGAATCCTGCTTCGGGCATGGATGTGTGTGATGTCCTTAGGTTAGTTAGGTTTATGTAGTTCTAAGTTCTAGGGGACTTATGGCCTTAGAAGTTAAGTCCCATAGTGCTCAGAGCCATTTTGAACCTACCAGAATCATCAGACATGCTGGTTTCATCGTAATTGTAAATGTTATCTGGTGGAACGTCTTTAGCCAAAGCACTCAGGTTTTCAAAATACTCGTCAATTAAAGATTCAGCGATGGGAGCACGAGCTCTTTTTATGTTGTTTGCAAACCTGACAGGTAACTGGGGAAACCTCTTCAAAAACAATTTTACCCACTCAGTCTCAAGGAGGTTGTTTCGGAAACACTGTACTGTTCTTCCATGCATTGCGAAGTACGACTTGATAATAAAACGTAAGTCCATTTCATCCACGGGAAATCCGAAATCAGAAATTTTATCTGAGTGGCTTGCGAAAGCCTGCTGTTCTTCATAATTAAAAATGGTCAGATATCTTGGTTTGTTCATATAGTCATTCTTCAGTCTCCTTTTTATCGTTGACCTACTTATTTTGAAGTGTGCTGAAGCTACTCGTTGAGTCATTTCTCCAGACCTTACAGCATTTTAACATTCTTGCAATTTTTCTGTTCTGAAATCTGCATACGTTCTGCTCCCAGAGGATCTTCTGTAATGTAGAGTCATTTTTTTTTAATTTTTTTCTTACTCCAGATCGGCAAATAAATAAAAATCAACGTTGTATAAATGATTTAATCAAATAAATTGACAACAGTTAATGATATGCATTATTTTCCAGTGAAATTTATAAGTGTGTAATTTAAATATAACGCTTGGGGCTACTTGAACCCACTGCTGGGCTGGGGTCCAAGTAACCCCATTATTAGGTTATAAGCACACTGTTCCACCAATATATCAATTTTACTAGGCGTTCTTTATCTACGTAGTTACAACAATAGTTATTTTGTCAAGGAATGTGAATAAAACGTCAGTTTTACTTTATGTTGCCTGCAACTCCAGTGGAAAGGGCGGTGAAAGTGGAAGTTTTCCGGTAGTGACAGTCCTTGGTTTCACTACACAACAATGTAACGTTAGATGTGAGAAGGCACAAAAAGCAGAGGGAATGCAGAGGGCATTGAGCGCTAGCTAGTGCTGCTACCTGTCGACGAAATGGTCAATCAGCTGTGTACGTGCATTACTGCACACCCAGGACTGATTTAAAACAATTTTTTTTGTTTTTTTTTTGTTTTGCGTCTCAGTTACACATCAGGGCTGAAGTAACCTCAATTTACGGTACTGAAAAGCACGTTCTTGGTATTAAATATAATAAATTGTTAGTGTCATGTGTTTGGGGATGGGCTATCCTATGCAAGAGGAAAACCATTAGGTAAACCATTAGGAAAACCATTAGGTAATAGTGTAAAACTGGACCTAGTGAAGCTGCCACAACTTTTCGGTATATATTGTCAGCTAATTAATATCAGATGTGTTAGTCCTATGGTACTATACATAACAACTAAAAATAATCGGTATGATTCAACCCAGAGTATGGAAGATGAGAATATGGATTTCATCAAAATTAAAGTAACAAAATCCATATATCTGAGGGGTGAACACCAAAGAGAACCGTGTCATCTGTTAAAAAATTATGTTAAGGTATTTGAAGAAAAGCCCTCATAAATCATTTATTCGATTGTCTTATTCAGTCCTTTGGTCAAACAAAGAAATAGCGACTAAATAAATTCGGATGTTGGACAATCAGATAACTGAACGGCCCAATTCTGTCTATAGTAGTTTGCTGCTCGCCATAGATAAAACCATTTAGTTCAGGATGTGCGGGATATAACATTATTGTACCTGTCCATACACAACCAGAGAACATATAAGAACTGTTGCACAGATTGTATGCAGTAAAGTATTTAACCTCTGTAGTTTAAAAATGATCATACTGGCAGATCAAATTAGACAAAGAATCCAGGAAGTACACAGACTTCATCGTCTTTAGTCGAAGTTATTAGTTTCAAGTGATGCCATTTGACTTGAATTTAAGTTATGATAGAGTATTAGGACCAAGCTGCTTGACAAAGTCACCTTATCAGGTAGACAACTTGCTAATAGCAACAAACATATTAAATTATTAGAAATAGTATTTGAAATGTTCGCAGAGTATAGTGTTACTGTAATTCCAAAATCCAGTTTTGCCAAAAATCAGATTACATAATAAAACCTTATTGAACGGAGTTGGGTGCTATTACTAATTTTCCTCACCCCACCAATAAAAACAATTAAAATCATCACTTTGATACGCCTCACTCTTCGTCGGACTCCTTTCGAATCACTTATTGAATAATTTTGAATTTTAAAACTACTGAGGTTAAATATTTCACTGCATAGAATCTGTGCAACAGTTCTTGTAACTTCTCTGGTTGTGTATGGACCGGTTATATTAATTTTATTGATATGCCGCACATCCTGAGTCTTTTAGGAAAGAATAAGCCGTGGTATTGGTTTCCCAGGTGTTTAAAAATGGTTCAAATGGCTCTGAGCACTATGGGACTTAGCATCTATGGTCATCAGTCCCCTAGAACTTAGAACTACTTAAACCTAACTAACATAAGGACATCACACAACACCCAGCCATCGCGAGGCAGGGAAAATCCCTGACCCCGCCGGGAATCGAACCCGCGAGCCCGGGCGTGGGAAGCGAGAACGCTTCCGCACGACCACAAGATGCGGGCGTTCCCAGGTGTGCAGAAGCATATGAGCAAATAAAAATTTCTTTAATAGAGTCAGATATTTGCACCATCCGAACATGAATGAGGCTTTTTGTTTACCTGCTGATGCATTGCTGACGTGATGTTTGTCTAGTCTATGAAAGACAGACAACGAGCAAGAGATTAGAATGTAAGGTTTTGCCACCAGATGCTGTCGAACTTTGATACATGTTACAATGTAACTGAGTTTGAAGTACCAGTCGTAAAATAGGCTTTGGAGAAATGTAAATATTTTGCGTATGGGAAAAGAATTAAAGTGTACTGCGATCACCAGTCAGTAAGGTTCTTATTGTCTCACAAATTATTCCAAGCCAGTTTTGCGTGACGGCCACTAGTTTTACAAAGTTATGATATAGAAACCGCGGGGGTAGCCGTGCGGTCTCGGGCGCCTTGCCTCGGTTCGCACTGCTCCCTCTGTCGGAGGTTCGAGTCCTACCTGGGGCATGGGTGTGTGTGTATTGTCCTTAGTGTAAGTTAGATTAAGTAGTGTGTAAGCCTAGGGACCGACGACCTTAGCATTTGGTCCCACAGGAACTTACCACAATTTTTTTTTAAAGTAATCCATAACTAAGGAAAAGACAATACGGTAACTGATGTCCTTCGAGACTACCTCAAGGTCTGACGACACTGCACAAAATAGTTGAACACTTGCCCAACATTAAAATATTAATAGTAAAAAATTCACCGTTTCGTTAAAAATACACGAACATGTGCAAAAACATAGTAAATTTACAAAACGCCGATCCTAAATGGAGTAAAGTTAAGCCTTTTTCCTGGATAATGATCAAGCTGTTGGTCAAAAATATAAATTATGTTCTGTTACAGTGATTTGTAAGAGTAGTAATGAGGAAAAAACTTGGAGAAATATGCATTCCATCACAGTGTATTTTGAGATTTATTTGGTTCACCCATTACTTCGGATCTAATAGATGCACATCTAATATGCGTAGGCATTGTTGTTATCCCAACCTAAGAAGAAAAGTAACTACTGTACTAAGAATTTGTGTGGTATGTCAAAAGCAAAAGCCAATAAACCGACGTGGCAGGATGCAATTACATTCCCTAATTCGTACGGAACCTTTACAGTTAGTGTCTTGTGATGTGGCTGGCTTCCTACCGTCTGCCAGATGTGGTATTAGGTACACATCAGCATTACATTATCTATTTTCTAGACACGTTGAATTGTATCCCAGAAGATTAGTAACAGCTAAATCTGTCACTAGAAGGATCATACGAGACTGTATTCTACGGGTAGGTAAATCCGACGCTATACTGTCAAACAACGTATCTTGCTTCACAGACATAAATTTAAATCCTGTAGGAGGCAACATGCCACCCCCATGAACCATGGACCTTGCCGTTGGTGGGGAGGCTTGCGTGCCTCAGCGATACAGATAGCCGTACCGTAGGTGCAACCACAACGGAGGGGTATCTGTTAAGAGGCCACACAAACGTGTGGTTCCTGAAGAGGGGCAGCAGCCTTTTCAGTAGTTGCAGGGACAACAGTCTGGATGATTGACTGATCTGGCCTTGTAACAGTAACCAAAACGGCCTTGCTCTGCTGGTACTGCGAACGGCTGAAAGCAAGGAGAAACTACAGCCGTAATTTTTCCCGGGGACATGCAGCTTTACTGTATGATTAAATGATGATGGCGTCCTCTTGGGTAAAATATTCCGGAGGTAAAATAGTCCCCCATTCGGATCTCCGGGCGGGGACTACTCAAGAGGATGTCGTTATCAGGAGAAAGAAAACTGGTGTTCTACGGATCGGAGCGTGGAATCTCAGATCCCTTAATCGGGCAGGTAGGTTAGAAAATATAAAAAGGGAAATGGATAGGTTAAAGTTAAATATAGTGGGAATTAGTGAAGTTCGGTGGCTGGAGGAACAAGACTTCTGGTCAGGTGACTACAGGGCTATAAACACAAAATCAAATAGGGGTAATGCAGGAGTAGGTTTAATAATGAATAGGAAAATAGGAATGGGGGTAAGCTACTACAAACAACATAGTGAACGCATTATTGTGGCCAAGATAGATACGAAGCCCACACCTACTACAATAGTACAAGTTTATATGCCAACTAGCTCTGCAGATGAAGAAGAAATTGAAGAAATGTATGAAAATAAAAGAAATTATTCAGATAGTGAAGGGTGACGAAAATTTAATAGTTATGGGAGACTGGAATGCGGTAGTAGGAAAAGAGAGAGAAGGAAACGTAGTAGGTGAATATGGACTGGGGCAAAGAAATGAAAGAGGAAGCCGCCAGGTAGAATTTTGCACAAAGCACAACTTAATCATACGTAACACTTGGTTCAAGAATCATAAAAGAAGGCTGTATACATGGAAGAAGCCTGGAGATACTGACAGGGTTCAGATAGATTATATAATGGTACGACAGAGATTTCGGAACCAGATTTTAAATTGTAAGACATTTCCAGGGGCAGATGTGGACTCTGACCACAATCTATTGGTTATGACCTGTAGATTAAAAGTGAAGAAACTGCAAAAAGGTGGGAATTTAAGGAGATGGGACCTGGCTAAACTAAAAGAACCAGAAGAATGGGTAGCTTTGAGGGATGAAGTAGTGAAGGCAGCAGACGATCAAGTAGGTAAAAAGACGAGGGCTGGTAGAAATCCTTGGGTAACAGAAGAAATATAGAATTTATTTGAGAAAGGAGAAAACATAAAAATGCAGTAAATGAAGCAGGCAAAAAGAAATACAAGCGTCTCAAAAATGAGATCGAGAGGAAGCGCAAAATAGCTAAGCAGGGATGGCTAGAGGACAAATGTAAGGATGTAGAGGCTTATCTCACTAGCGGTAAGATAGATACTGCTTACAGGAAAATTAAAGAGACCTTTGGAGAAAAGAGAACCACTTGTATGAATATCAAGTGCTCAGATGGAAACCCAGTTGTAAACAAAGAAGGTTAAGCAAATGGCTCAAATGGCTCTGAGCACTATGGGACTCAACTGCTGTGGTCATTAGTCCCCTAGAACTTAGAACTACTTAAACCTAACTAACCTAAGGACATCACACACATCCATGCCCGAGGCAGGATTCGAACCTGCGACCGTAGCAGTCGCACGGGTCCGGACTGCGCGCCTAGAACCGCGAGACCACCGCGGCCGGCAAGGTTAAGCAGAAAGGTGGAAGAAGTATATAGAGGGTCTATACAAGGGCGATGTACTTGAGGACAATATTATGGAAATGGAAGAGGATGTAGATGAAGATGAAATGGGAGATACGATACTGCGTGAAGAGTTTGACAGAGCATTGAAAGACCTGAGTCGAAATAAGGCCCCCGAAGTAGACAACATTCCATTGGAACTATTGACGGCCTTCGGAGAGCCAGTCCTGACAAAACTCTACCACCTGGTGAGCAAGATGTATGAGACAGGCGAAATACCGTCAGACTTCAAGAAGAATATAATAATTCCAATCCCAAAGAAAGCAGATGTTGACAGATATGAAAATTACCGAACTATCAGTTTAATAAGTCACAACTTCAAAATACTAACGCGAATTCTTTACAGACGAATGGAAAAACTAGTAGAAGCCGAACTCGGGGAAGATCAATTTGGATTCCGTAGATATGTTGGAACACGTGAGGCAATACTGACCCTACGACTTATCTTAGAAGCTAGATTAAGGAAGGGCAAACCTACGTTTCTAGCATTTGTAGACTTAGAGAAAGCTTTTGACAATGTTGAATGGAATACTCTCTTTCAAATTCTGAAGGTGGCGGGGGTAAAATACAGGGAGCGAAAGGCTATTTACAATTTGTACAGAAACCAGATGGCAGTTATAAGAGTCGAGGGACATGAAAGGGAAGCAGTGGTTGGGAAGGGAGTGAGACAGGGCTGGTCTCTCCCCGATGTTATTCAATCTGTATATTGAGGAGGCAGTAAAGGAAACAAACGAAAAATTCGGAGTAGGTATTAAAATCCATGGAGAAAAAATAAAAACTTTGAGGTTTGGCGATGACATCGTAATTCTGTCAGAGACGACAAAGGACTTGGAAGTGCAGTTGAACGGAATGGATAGTGTCTTGAAAGGAGCATATAAGAGGATCATCAACAAAAGCAAAACGAGGATAATGGAATGTAGTCGAATTAAGTCGGGTGATGCTGAGGGAATTAGATTAGGAAGTGAGACACTTAAAGTAGTAAAGGAGTTTTGCTATTTAGGAAGTAAAATAACTGATGATGGTCGAAGTAGAGAGGATATAAAATGTAGACTGGCAATGGCAAGGAAAGCGTTTCTGAAGAAGAGAAATTTGTTAACATCGGATATAGATTTATGTATCAGGAAGCCGTTTCTGAAAGTATTTGTATGGAGTGTAGCCATGTATGGAAGTGAAACATGGACGATAAATAGTTTGGACAAGAAGAGAATAGAAGCTTTAGAAATGTGGTGCTACAGAAGAATGCTGAAGATTAGATGGGTAGATCATGTAACTAATGAGGAGGTGTTGAAGAGGATTGGGGAGAAGAGAAGTTTGTGGCACAACTTGACTAGAAGAAGGGATCGGTTGGCAGGACATGTTCTGAGACATCGAGGGATCACCAATTTCGTATTGGAGGGCAGCGTGGAGGGTAAAAATCGTAGAGGGAGACCAATAGATCACTACCCTAAGCAGATTCAGAAGGATGTAGGTTGCACTAGATACTGGGAGATGAAGAAGCTTGCACAGGATAGAGTATCATGGAGAGCTGCATCAAACCAGTCTCAGGACTGAAGACCACAACAACAACAATGAGGTTACATAATATTAAGCTTATTTTAATATCCAACTTTGATCCAGAATTGATTCCCACTAATCGCGTATTTAGAGAATTTAATATATTTATAAAATCATATGCTCCAAAATAGCAGTCAAACTGGATCGACTACGTAGCTGTATCAGAAATCGTGGTTAATAATAAACCTCATTCGTTTGCGAAACACACTCCGTCTGAGATAATGTTTAACGAAATGAAAAAGAATGGATGGGTAGACCCAGTATCTAAAGTACCCTAGTTAGCCGGCAAGAAAGATAATCAGATACGCCATGTCTGACAAGAATGGTGACGTAATGCTCGTTGGAGAAAGTCAAAGTTTGATAGAAGGCTGGGACAAATAACACAGAATAAAACCCTCTGACCGCACCCTAAAGCACCTTTATTGGAAAAAAAACAAATAAAAAGTGGTGAGCTGTTTGTTATGGACCATACATTATTTTAGCTATGCCTCATGAAAGGAGCTACTTACTTCGTTATCCAGAAACCATAAGGATATCAATTGTTTCACTGGCCTCAGTCTAGAAGCAGCCACTGTATCGTATTTATTAAATTCCAGGCAAAGCTGTCAAAGTTATCAGTGAGCCTTACAATTTCCCTCTTAAAAATTTCCATTCTCTATTTAATCTTAAATATTCAAGATTAAACATTAATTGACCCTAACGGTATTTGCTCACTATGAATTTCAATTGTTTCGCAACTAAAGAATGGCAACTTAAAACTAGATGAGCCTAACACACTGCTTAGAAATTTTACAAATAATTTTAAAATTTTCATTTATGTCTCTTCTTGTGCTGTCTTCTTTCTGTAGCCAGGTCAACGATCTCAGGAAATTGGAGTGCACAGGTGTGCTATCCCACTGGGTCTGTAGCTGGCTGTTTAATAACCGAAACCAGTGGGATCATTTTCTCGAAAGTCATTGAGCGCAAAGATGTGCCAACCAACTAGGTCTGTGACTGACCGTTTAAGAACCGATCCCTGTCGGACCATTTTCTCGAAGATATTTAGTGCGCATATGTGCCAACCCACTAGCTCTGTGGCTGGCGCTTTAAGAACGGAGCACAGTTGGATCATTTAGCCTTTATCAATGCATATAGCGTCAAATACTGCTAGTTTCGATCTAAATAGGAAAGGAAATTCTAATTTCGAAACACTACAGGTCCAAGAGACCTCCCTTCATTTTACATTCGAAAATTAATCTTGATGAGCAAGTAAGCGTAGTCGGTGTATTTGAACAATGCTTGTTAAAACACGATCGAGGACATCTCATTTTTTGATTAAGATTCTATTTATGTAATAACAGGTAAATATTCTAACTGCGGGAAAACATTTCATTGACAGCAGAACCTTGAATACGAGCTGAAGGCTCAAACTTTTTGGAAATTTCACTTAACTTAAGGATAACACATAGAAAAAAATGTTTTGTAGAAAACATCTAGAAACCAAATGATGAAAGAACCATTTTACTTAAAGAATTGTATAAACGCTAATCACTACATCTGCAACACAAGAAATTAAATATCTTGTTCATAATTTGCACAAATAGTCTTCATTTGGTGTAATGACATTACTAAGGTATATGTTCAGAATACAAACGCTCGCGCTTTGTAATGCGCCAAGCCGCCTTCAGCCTGTGAAAAGGGCGTCACTTGTTTATTTAGCTTCAACTTACCATCGATTTTTATGTGATAGGTGAATGGAGACTTTGTTAACTTGTTTATATAGTTTTCTTATACTTATGCGTTAAAATATTGTAGATATGTGATACCTGATGATCAAGAACAGCTGTGTTCTGTCAAGCTGGCGAATTTGCTACGCCCAGCTGCCTGCTGAATCGCAGTGTGCGGCAAACAACTACACTCATGCTCGTAAATTAAGGATAAGTGCTGAATGTGGTGCCACACAACATGCCACTACACAAAACTGGCGCTAGTAGCATAGGTACATAGGGAATACACACGAAACAGATCTGTAAGTCCACAGTATCTGTATTTGACCAGCCTCCAGTCGCCCTAGTATTGTACCCCTCATAACGTCATCAATATGTGTTCTTTGAACCATTTATTAGAGAAAACGCTAATCCTCTCCAAAAGAGATAATCGAGTGCTGGGTTTAGAGTTTCAAATATCAGTGGATCGCCTAAGTCAACGCCATTAGTGGATGAGTATTGTTTGATTGTTGAAAGATCATATAGTTGAAAAGTGGCGGTGACGTTTGTGAGGTTTGGAACAGAGCACTAGCACTCGTAAAGTAAAACGCCGACTTGTGCCCGTAAACAATTAACTGCAGGAAATAAAGAATTAAAGGTTTTAAACAGAAAAAATCAGTACCCGGCATTTCCTTTATCCCCAAACAATTACAAAAAAATAAAAACAAAAAAAACCGAAAAATAATCAAAGGCGTATTTCAAAGCGAACTAATATCTTGAATACATCTTTTCGTAATAAAGTAAATCCAAAGAACAATAAAGTAAAAGACTGGAATATTGGTAAAAGCAAAGTTCAAAGAAATTAAAGAGAAGGAATATTGAAACTTTCTGGCAGATTAAAACTGTGTGCCAGACCGAGACGCGAACTCGGGACCTTTGGCTTTCGCGGGCAAGTGCTCTACCATCGCTTTTTTTTCTTTTTTTTAGGGGGGGTGGGGATAGGGGACCGGTGAGGGCTCGGGGGGCAAAGTGGGCAGGAGTCGAAGCCCGAGGCCTGGCCACAGTGTCCCCCTCACCACACCGAGCCCAGTGGTGCTTAGGGAAGTGGGAGGCACAGGAATCAACAGCAGTGGAAGGCCTTGTTGTTATTTATTTATTTGCATTACATTTTTGGAATATTCACTATTACCATGAAATTATGTGGACACATTGGCGAAAGAGAAAAAGATATATGTATATAAATTCTGGGTAAAGAGAAAGGAAAAGCAAAAAGAAATAAAATGCGCGCAATCTGCTACGCTCTCTCCCATCCGCGGAGGTCAGAAGTAGATTCGATCGTAGGCGGCTTACACTCAGACACTCAGACAGCGCCGCAGCAGGCTGTAAAAATCCTTAGTCCTGAGTGGACGCGTATCTGGGAGACTGCTATGTATGTAACTGTAGTCAACGAAAAAGGTCGAAATATGAGACAAATGAGGCATGATATGGCCGACACACACCGGTGGTGAGGTGGATGCAGGCAGGAGGACCTCAAGCAAGCAGCGTGTTAGAGATGTACCCTGGACGGTCCACTGTTTCTCATGGTACTCATGTACAAGGCTGCAGCTCGCATACGGACATTGACGAGCCCGACACCACCATCCCGTGGGGGCAGGACTTTAAACATGGAACCAACCATGAGATAATAGCCAAAAGCCGCCTGAAGGTTGCGCCCAATTGCAGTTGGCAGAGGGAGAACTTGCGCAATGTGGACCACTTTTGATGCTACATAAAGATTAAGAAACTCAACCCGTTGAAGTGTGTCCTGGCGGCGCAAGAGGTTGCGTATGACGTGTAATAGGTGACGAAAATTCGTTGCTGCTGTGCGTGTGACCGCGGGGGTAAAGGTAATGCCCAGGTACCGGAAAGTCCGCACAAGCGGCAGGGGTGCCACTTCACCCTCCTGGAGGCCTCGTCCACTGTGCATCGCTGAAGATTTGGTGACATTCATGGCACTGCCAGCGGCAGCCCCATAACGGGTAATCAATTCGAGCACTGCTCGAATCTCAGAGCCGGAGCTAATGAGGAGGAGGTCATCAGCATATGCCCGAAAAGTGTGTTGGCGTAGAGTGAGGCCACAGAGCTTGGTCGTCAAGCCCCCAATGAGGGCAATGCCATACAGGAGAGTAGAGAGGGGGCACCCTTGCCGTATCGAACGGCAGATAGGTACCGGCCCTGCTAAACGTCCATTGACTTGGACACGTGAAGTGGCACTGTCGTAAAGACGCCGGATGACGTCGAGAAACGGAGGGGGGATGCCCATTCGGGCTGCCACCGAAAACAGGAGAAGATGACGCACTTAATCGAAGGCACTGTCGAAGTCTATAGCGACGACCGCTGCACGGAGTCTGCAGGCCACCGCCATCGCAATTAAGTCGTGGCATTCCCCTGTGGCAGTCTGTATGTTAACCTGTCCTTCAGGCGTCGTTTGCTCTGGCGAGAGGATATGAGGGAGTATTGTTCGGAGCCGTATTGCCAGTAAGGGCGCGAAAATCTTGTAATCGGCATTGAGTAGGGTGAGTGGTCTGTAACTCGTGACCATCGAACCACGGGCTGGTTTGTGGACTGGTATGATGATGCCCTCAACAAAGACAGGTGGGATTGCCTGGTCAGATGTCATCAGTTCTTGATACATAGTTGCCCACTGCGGTGCCATGAGGTCCCGAAAGGTACGGTAAAACTCAATCGGTAATCCGTCAATGCCGGGCGATCTATTGACAGCACCCTTGGCAATTGCGTTGTTGACTTCGTCTCGCGTGACCGCCACTGTCAAAGCATCCGCCTCCGTGTGGGGGAGGGTGCGCGCGACGTAATGCAAAATGGAGTCGTCTGCAGCAGTATCTGCATCTTCTGCACTATAAGTACGACGGTAGTGCTCGACGAATGCGTGGACGATGTCATTCTGAGTGGTCACCTGCGTGACGTGAGGCTTGGTCAGAGTGCTGATGACGCCGTCATTCGTTGGACTCTAAATGATGCATGGATGGAATTTCTAAACCCGCGTGATCGTGGCGTCGCGTCCCTATCACCACCCATTCCAATTTCCGGCGTGCCAGCGCAATTATCTTCGCCTTAGTTCTTTGCCGTTCCAACTGGTTGTCTGGGGTTGGCGGTTGCGCGTCCAGACCTCGGAGAATCGCATAATAGAAGTTAACAGTGTTGCGATGCCAGTCGGCCATATCATTCCCGTATCTCATCAGTGTCCTCCGGATCGCCGGCTTGGCGCAGTCCAACCACCATGTCAGTGTCGAGCGGTAGCGGGGAAGGCGACGTTCGAAGGCAGTACACGTTTCGTTGACTTATTAGTGACATGCTAGGTCATGCACGTGAGAAGCATTGCCATACTGATTGCGGCGGAAGGAGGACTGTACAGATGTAAGCTCAATGGTAGGAAAAGGCCAGCGGCCAACGTTCGCAGATCTAAGAGTGTGTGAGGCATATATCCTGTGTAGTCGGCTTGCGGACTGACTGGTAAGAAAGGTATGGCCAGAACAGCGCCGTGTTGAACTTCCCAGGTATCGTGGAGCAGGAGGTCTCGCACCACTATACCTAGTACCTGGCATGTAGTATAGTGGGGAATCTGATCTTTGGGATGCAGAACGCAGTTGAAATCAGCTCCTAGTATGCAGTGATCATAACACCCTAAAAACAGGGGAGCGATTTCCTCGGAATAAAACTGGGCTCTTTCGTGCCGTCGGACGGTCCCTGAGGGAGCGTAGACATTAATGATGCGTGTCCCCATGGCAGTGAGTGCCATGCCCCGAGATGATGGAAGGAAGGCGACGTCGGTCACAGATATCCCGTGGCTGACGTAGATGGCCACTCCGCGGCCCGTAGGATCACTCGCGGAGGCGTGGGCGGTATAGCCATTGATATCCGGGAGACTAGCCAAGTGAATTTCCTTCAGAAGGGCGAAATCAATATCCGAAGCCCAGAACATCTCCTGCATAAGGCGGATTTTCACCCTGGAACGGATGTTGTTGGTGTTGATGGTTGCTATCCGGTAGGCCTAGCGTCGGACGGCTGGAGGCTGGTCCACTCCGCCGTCCGCGCAAGGGCGCGGGCGTCGCAGCAGAACGTTATCCAGACTCCCACAGGGGAGTCTCGGGAGAGAATGATTAGTGGTCCCGTAACGGGTCCTGCTCCTCGACCTCCTCCTCGTGGCACGCCATGGAAGCGGACACTGGTGTATCTTCCATTTGGTGCGTGGTGTACTGTCGCCTGTGATACGTTCACGATTTAGTTCAGCGTCAGCACGGGGCGCAGGCACCCCGGTGGATGTCTCCGCGCTCAGAACGTCTTCGTCAGCAGTAGCGGGTTCTGGGGCCTCCTGCTGGTCGACGGTTGCGTCCTCCTCGACTTGCAACGTCTCCTCGTGGCCGGAAACTGTGCGAAGTCTTAGCTTGCGACGTTTCGGAGAACGTTGTTTCCTAGTGCGACCCTCCGTGTCCGACGACGGAAGGGAGTCGCGTCACTCTAGCAGAAAGGCCGCTGTAGGAACGATGAGCGAGTCGATCTCCATCGTGTTTCCGAGGTCAGGGGCAGCGTCCGGTTGCGCCGGCATCTTCGGACCGGCGTCGATGGCCGGCCGAGGCGGCGGGTCGTCCGAGGCGCTCTCCGTCGGTGTCTGGTCGGGCTCGTCGGTGGCGTCGTTTGTGGTGACCGGCGACGCTGCAATGCCGTAGGAGAAGCTAGAGCAGCGGCGTAGGTCACCGGTAGCACCGTATGTTGCGACGTAGGTGGTTCTTCGGCAGCTGGAAGTTGCGCAATAGGCTGTTGTAGGCATTCGGGTCTAAGGTGGCCTTCTTTGCCCCACCCGGAATAGGACCGAGGGTGGCCGTCGTATATAATTATTGCACGGCATTCGCCGATTTGTACGTAGGACGGGACGTGGCTTCGGAGATCAATGGTGACCTGTCGGACCCCGTTTAGGACAGGATACGTCCGAAACTGTGTCCACTTCTCTGCAGTGTGGCCATGGACTGTGTCATATGGGCGTAGTGCCGCGACGACTTCCTCACCAGGAAGTTCGAATGGCAATTCGAAAATGCGCATCGTTCGCATACCTAAGCCTGCGTGGTCGACGGTCACCTCCCCCACATTGCCATCAGCATGACAGAAGCGGAACCCCTGTTTTGTCTCACGTAGGATGCGTTCCCAAGCGGCGTCGTTAATGATAGACCGTGCTGCTCACGATTGACAAATGTATGCCGATAATATCGGTTGCTGGGATCTTCACTTCTTCTCCCAGAAAACGATCCACCTCGTGTGCTTTGAGTGGGGCATAATCGTTGCAGAAAGTAAATCGGAGTGTTGATTTACGGTAACGGTTCGCCATGGATCGTACAAGGTAAGCCGGCACTTGAGCAACGGCCGTCAGAATGTAAACAAGGCGAGCTCGCGCTCGACACGCGGTCAACACGGACGCGTCCGCTCTGTTGCCCTGCCGAAGGCAGACTGACATCTGAGCTACCCAAGCACGATTCACGCCCCCTGCCAGTACCTCGCCTCCTACCTTCGTACACAGTTTTAATTTGCCAGGAAGTTTCAGTTGCATCCATATCATTCACAACGAGTCCAGGCAATGCTTGTGACTCACTGCGCCATGGGTTGCATTGGACCAGTGGTTCCTCAAACAATGGATTAATCGAACAGATTTCCTCCAAATCGTGCTGTTTACTGATGAGGACTCATTTGAACGTGATGGTACTTCGATCAGCAGGAATAGCCATGTGAGGGATGAGGAAAACCCTCACGCTGTAGTAGAGTCACACCATCAAGCACCTTTTTGCTGTGAAAATCTGAGCCGGCATTGTAGTCAACAACCTCATTGGGCCATATCTTCTACTTGGCCTGTACTTGAGGTTCGTGCAAAGAGTTCTACGTGAGTTGTCGGAGAATGTACCCTTAGGGGATCGTGAGAGGATCTGCATTCAATACGACGGTGCACCGCCTCACTTCAGTGTGGATGTCCGCAGCCATGTCAATGCTGTGTATGCTGGTCGCTGGATTGGAAGGGGTGGTCCGAATCCATGGCCTCCGAGGTCATGTGACACGAATCTCCTTCATCATTTCCTATGGCGATATCTAAAGTCACCTGTGTATGAGACCCCAGTGGATATGGAAATAGAATTAGCTACGAGAATTGTAGCTGAGTGCCTCAGAATCTTGTTCGCCGACATCATGCTGGTGTGTATGAGACCCCAGTGGATATGGAAATAGAATTAGCTGCGAGAATTGTAGCTGAGTGCCTCAGAATCTTGTTCGCCGACATCGTGCTGGCACTGAGGTTGATTGCCGTCACTTTTATCACATTTTGAAAGATACGGGGCAAATGGTACTTCATTATCAGTGATTGTATTAACAATTAACTGTAACTAATGCAAATAAAAAAGTACACAGTAATATGATTTATTCCTATGATCTCCTTAAGGTGGCTTCTCCGATCCAGGGCCCCTACCTCAAATGTTCGGTGGAGCATCCTCTGCGTCCTGTTAAATTTTTGGGCGCTCGTACGGAAACACCCTGTATATAGCAAGTCTCCTCTTGCGGCAGATAGTGGTCCTGAAACGTCAATGGCTCTTAACTCCAATGGTTTGGTGGGAAGCATACGATGTAGTTCCGTTTCGCGATATACACTACAGGCCTTTAAAATTGCTACACCAAGAAGAAATGCAGTTGATAAACGGCTATTCATTGGACAAATATATTATACTAGAACTGACATGTGATTACATTTTCACGCCATTTGGGTGCAAACATCCTGAGAAATTAGTACCCAGAACAACCACCAAGGGCCGTAAAAATGGCTTTGAGTCAAACAGAGCTTGGATGGCATGTACAGGTACAGCTGCGAATGCAGCTTCAACACTATACCACAGTTCATCAAGAGACGTGACTGGCGTATTGTGACGAGCCAGTTGCTCGACCACCGTTGACCAGACGTTTTCAGTTGGTGAGAGATCTGGAGAATGTACTGGCCAGGGCAGCAGTCGAACATTTTCTGCCCTTACAGGACCACATACGGTCGTGCTTTATTCTGCTGAAATGAAGGGTTTCGCAGGGATCAAATGAAGGGTAGAGCCACGGGTCGTAACACATCTGGAATGTAGCGTCCACTGTTCATAGTGCCGTCAATGCAAACAAGAGGTGACCGAGACGTGTAACCAATGGCACCCCATACCATCACGCTGGATGATACGCCATATGGCGATGACGAATACACGCTTTGAATGTGCGTTCACAGCGATGTAGCCAAACACGCATGCGACTATCATGATGCTGTAAAAAGAACGTGGAGTCAATGCTGGGCCATCAGCAGGTGTCACCGTGCAAACCGTTCAATGAATCATCATCGCTATGGCCTTTAGAAGGCGAAATACCACTCGTGTACCCCTGATGACAGCAAGGCACAAAGGTTTATGCCTCGCCTGGGCCCGTCAGCACCGACATTGGACTGTTGATGACTGTAAATATGTTGCCTGGACCAATGTCGTTTCAAATAATATCGAGCGGATGGACGTGTATTGGTATGGAGACAACCTCATGAATCCACGGACCCCGCTTGTCATCAGGGGACTATTCTAGCCGCTGGCGGCTCTGTAATGGTGTGGAGTGATATGAAACCCGCTGTACGTCTAGATACATCTCTGACACGTGACATGTACGTAATCATGGTGTCTAATCACCTGCATCCATTCACGTCCATTGTGCATTCCGACGGACTTAGGCAATTCCAGCAGGACAATGCGACACCCCACACATCCAGAATTGCTGCAGAGTCGCTCTCTTCTGAGATTCAACACCTCCGCTGGCCACCAAATTCCCCAGACGTGACTGTATTGTGCATATTCTGATTGCCTTGCAACGTGCTGTACAGAAGACACATCCATTCCCTCGTACTCTTACGGGTTTGTGGACAGCCTTGCAGGACTTATGATGTCAGTTCCCTGCAGCACTACTTCAGACATTAGTCGAATCCATGCCACATCGTGTTTCGGCACTTCTGCGCGCTCGCGAGGCCCTCTACGATATTATGCCGGTGTACCAGTTACTTTGGCTCTTCATTGTATCTCGCAAAAAAATTGTAATTTATTGTATTCATTTGAAAAGTTATCTTACATAAAATTTCACTTAAAGTAAATATCCTGCACAGGATCACACGAATTGGCTGTCACGTTATCTCAGTTACTCATCCTGAGTGCATTACAATGGTCAAACCGTTTCTCTGGAGCGCCGACCGGTGTGGACGAGCGCTTTTTGGCGCTTCAGTCTGGTACCGCGAAACCGCTACGGTCGCAGGTTCGAATCCTGCCTCAGGCATAGATGTGTGTGATGTCCTTAGGTTAGTGAGGTTTAAGTAGTTCTAAGTTGATGCCTCAGATGTTAAGTCCCATAGTGCTGAGAGCTATTTGAACCGTTTTTGCGTCCACTCATCGCCGCGGGAATTAGACTGGCGTGCGTGCTAGCTTATACTAGCAAACGTGGAAACACTTCGATACCGGCGTTATATATCCTTGTAACTGTAGGAAGCAAAAACTACCGTTTGCAAAAACGATGTTATGTGGTTGCCGCCTCTGTCGGAAGAGATCAGCATGACGTCATCGTGCAGGTCTCCCTCTACGTTTAATGAATCCAGAAACCAGGTGCCTAACTATCAGTTCTCCATCTATAAATATGTGCACAGTTCTGTGTATGCCTTTAAACTGCCGGAATAAGCTGATCCCGAAACAGAGACGAGAAGAACTGACTGCAAGGCTGATGACGGAGAGTGTAGCAGACATTACTGTCCTCATACACACGTACCGTAAGTGAAAGCAGTAAGTTCGTTTCCATACAAGGTGCACACCAGATAGCGTCGACATCTGCTCTGTTGTCCAGATAGTTTCAGTGCTCTACGGATACAAAAATAAATGGGCATAAGAAATGCAGTTACTCTGTAAGGAGCCAAAATAGTCAGGATGAACCGCTGAACAGCCTGTGCAGTTATGTAGGTGGCGTTCACGTTCAGCCTGTGTGTCGATACTGACAGTTACTGATAAATCGTATCGAAAACTAGCTTATATTTTGATACATGACATTGCAAAATAACCGTTACTAGTGTGAATCACGTCGGAACGCCAGTCAGATCCGAATTGATCTTTGGGATACTTTAGTGCTACTTTATTTGAATGACTGTAATAAAAAGATACAAAATATTCCACGACAAAATTCGTTTATTTTCGTTGCCACCAATACGTTTCAGCTATTTATGCCGGAGCTTCAGTGAGTGCATGAAGTGAACGAACTGAATAGGTAAACGAAAAGTGAATGAATTGGTTCTTGCTGAACACCGAAAACATAAACCTGTTTTTTAACTATTCTGGGCATTTATCTCCATCATATGGCCGGCAACCAATGGCGTTTACTTGCTGCTCGATATTCAAACAGACGTAACAATCTTTACATCATTTTGAAATATTATCAAGGTCTTTCTGGCTACCTGAAAGGTTTTTTAAACAGTACCTCATTACGCAAGTAGCATTAAAAAATAAATTGCAAACGTCGTCCCACACTAACAACGGGACTGTCCAGTCGAAATTCTTGTACAGGAAGAATAAGCCAAAAAAAACCTCAATGTCAAAACTTTAGCTGCGAAGACGGACGGCAAGTATTTTATTTTTTTAATGTTGAAATATACTAAATTCTGTGCTCGCGGTCGGCTGGACACTAGACTCGCATTCGGGAGGACTACGGTTCAAACACGCGTCCGGCCATCTGATTTAGGTTTTGCGTGATTCCCCTAAATCGTTACAGGGAAATGTCGGAATAGTTCCTTTGAAAGGGCACGGCAGACTTCCTCCCACATCCTTCCCTAATCCGGTGGGACCGATGACCTCGCTGTTTGCTCCTCTCCTGCAAATCAAAACATCATCGTACGAACCGGCGAGGCAGCTGGCGAAATGTGCGCTCCTGTCGCAGTTGCAGTTGCAGCTGCAGCGCGCCCATCATGGCGGCCACTACCCACAGCTGGCGACACATCGATCAACAGAGAATACGGCACAATGCGATCGTAATTTTTGATCTGAATTTCAGTTTCTATTGCTAGTTTCTCTGACACAGTTATTCACACTTACTTTTTGCTTACATTATTAGTTACCTTTTGCGGTATCGCTTAGCGTTAACAATGAAGATAAAACTGAATTAATTTTCTTTTTGGTTTCTTCACACATGCTTGATAAAACTGTATATCCTTGTGCAGGTTCCAGTCTTTCACAGTAACGTGGATTTCAATCAAAGTTTTCAAGCTTGCAGAAATGAAATACGAAGAATGTGGTTTGCAACCGAAATCAGCTACTTTTCCTGACGACCTATTTATTTGTTTATTTAGTAGTTGATTTCTCGGACATTCACTCGAATGATGTTGACGTTTTGTTAGAAATTCTGAAAACACTAAAGAAAACATGAAATAAGTCATATCATTTCGTGAATTTTAGTTCAGACGATGATTGTGTATTAGCTGAAGTCTAGAACAAAAGTACAGTATCATCCACGCCCAATGCTTAATGTACAGGGGCAGCTTTCAGTGACACAGAAAAGACCATAAATTTTTTAGTTAAATGGAAGAGAGAGAAAACGCTTATACGTATTCAGTGTGCCAAGCTGGTTTAGTTTCATGAAATCTGAACATGCGTCGTGTAAACGTAAGAAAGATTTTTAAAAAGTATGAAATATGCACCAAAATGAAACTGACAAAAGTGGGAAGAAAATTATTCGAAAGATCTAGAGTTGCTCGTGAGAGACAATGCACTGTTACCCGACGAAATCTACGAGACTGGACGCTCTGAATTGCAAGTGAGATGAACATTAATGATTTCCAGGCTTCTTCTACCTGGTTAAACAGAGTCAGAAAATTATCTGAAGAGAAAGTCGCAAAATTATGACGTTTACCTCACGTAAACGTGTAGAGGAGAACTCATTAAGAGGCGATATTGTTATCCCCTAAAATGCTGCGTATAATGGCACGCAATCAGAATTCGTTCAAACCGGACTTTATCATTTCGAACGAAAAAAATACAGAGTCGCTTGTGCAATCGGTGAATTCTGTGACGTTTCGTTTACAAAAATGCCAATTATAAGACTAGTGGATTATTGTTTCCGCAGTTTTACATCTGTCTTCGGTAACATCAAGGCAAATTAAGATCAAAAATTAGGAAAAGGACAATTTACTTGAAAAATGTTGTATTAGACGTAGCAATATCTGGAAAAATAGGGGAGAATAATTTTCACAGTGTAACCGGTACGTCCGAAATATCGTCTTACCATTTGCAGAAAATATTTCATTGCTTTTGTTGGACTGTTGACACGGACGTAACGACACGCCTATCTTTAAGAGATGAAGAAAAGGCAGTTCATATAATTCGGACCCCATCCACAACTGCTAGTGTGACTCAGGCTCTCGATTAAAAAAACTAAAAATGTCGGACTATGTTATTTCTATTAGCTCTTTGTCATTTCAGGTTTATCAGAGGGACAATATTTTTTTTAACTTCCATTTATTTCTGTATTGTCAGTTTGCATCACCGCATTTTACAGATTTGATCAAATACGCTTGGTACGCTGCACAAAAACCAGAACAACGACCACGACTCTTTCTTACTCCATTCAAGTTCGGTCTACATACCGCTAGTAATTACTGCGGCATGCCTGAATGCATAAACTTTTTATTTATCACATGCGCTTGGTGTAAGAAAGGTTTTTGTTTTCGTCATCCAAGAGACACTTCGTAGTTTTGTGACCATCACAGTCCGAAACTTCAACGACGCATGTCGAACTGGAAATCATACCCAACTATTCCCTATGCTGAATGCGAGATACGGCACTACCTGTGTACTGGAATACCTGGATTCATGAACGAAGTTTTGAAATAGCTAACTCATCTCTCATTAGTAGCGGATGAATTACGTAAAAACAAGGAACAAATTAAAAAATCCAAGGACACTACAGAACTTTCTCGTTCGCTGCACACTAATAACAAGCTTTTTGCAATCAGTCATAAAGCCTTTAATGGCATTTACCATTATAATCATACCAGCAGAAACTGTTTCACGTTATGTAAATTTTACATGTCATTGTTGAGTTGTTGGATTAAGATTATATGCATGTTGTTCATTCAACTTTACGCTAAAGTAAACATCAGCAACGGGAGGACAATTTGATCAAAAGTAGGGCAAGAAACTAACAGTGAGTTACACCACTCCGAAATGACGCACACAATATTTACAGGAAAAGTTCCTGGCTACCCAATCCATATCATAATTAGTTCGGAGTGTTAAGATAAAATGAGCAGAAAATCCGTGAGTTGAGGATGCTGTTTAAACGCACCAAGACGTAGAACTGGTTGTAAGGTTTCATGGACTGCAGTAATTCATTGGAACTCGTGTATAGGAGACACAACACCTAACTTGTAGTTTATTCGTGAGACTGTATTGAGATAGGAGTTGGTAAAGTTTACGACTGTTATATCTGGAGTACTGTAAATTCAGGTTTTGACTTCCGTTAACAAATTAGCATTAGACATATCCTTATCGTATTAAAGAGACGTAATCGTATTCTGACGCTGATCGCACGGGAGGACAGATCATTTTTCAGTTCCTATTATAATAGAATTTCTTAATATGTTATGAGATTGAGATGTCCTCTGCACGAGCAAAACAAAGTACTTTTTCATAACAGAGAATACGGCACAATGCGATCGTAATTTTTGATCTGAATTTCAGTTTCTATTGCTAGTTTCTCTGACACAGTTATTCACACTTACCTTTCGCAGCAGGGAGTCGAGATTTGCTTCCCAGTTGTGCAGAGTTTCGGCTTCGCAGCTCATGTTCAGTACCCGGTGCCCTGCTGCCTTGACCTCTCAGTTATCGACTGATTGGCTGGCGCGCGTTTAATGAGTCACCAGGACGCCGAGCGCCGCCGCCAAATAATTTACGGCCTCGCAGTGAAACCGCAGTCCGACGGCCGCGGCCGACCTGGCCCTGGAACCGATGAACGCCGGCCTGGGACGTGCGAGTCGATTCCCACAGCGGCAGAATGCTGCTCCCAGTTCTCCGCTGCAGCCCCGGAGACACAGCTCGCATTTTGAGAACACGCTGTAGGTTTCGCGTTCATAAATCGTTATTCCACTTAAATGTGCCAGACTTCCTAGGACAATGCAATGGCTTGAAGTTACTGTACAGATCAGGTTTTGAGTTAATCAAAACCTAGAATATTACGCTGCAGAAGTACAAATTCTGCAAAGATAAAATCAAATATTTTCATTAACGAAAAGACCGTAAGCCACTTTCCTTGGTGCAATCTTTGGTCAAAGATATTTCTAGCATCTTCCTCATTTATCTGCTCTGCTGCCTAAAGAACAAAGTTCATTCCTCGACACGGTCCTCTGCTCGTATCACTCACTACCTCTTCTGTGTGAAGTATCAGAGGGGACAATGGAGAAACCTACTTTAAATCACACTTTTCCATGTTTTGATCTCTTGCATCACTCTGAGAGCTGATTGCTCCAGTCTGCCTCACGTACATATAGCCTATTACCACCTTCGCATCCCTGCACGTCATGTCACACTCCCTCAGAGTGGAAAAAGTTTTGTTCTGTTCCACACTGCAAAAACCGTCCTCTGAGTCTGTGAACGCAATACTTGTTTATACCTTTTTCCTATATTTTCCGCCTACTACTAAGAGTACTTCCCGTGTCCCTGCTGCCTTAAAAATCAAACTGATTCTTTCCTACTCTATCTAAACTAATTTCCCATTTCTCTTCCATTTTTCCATAAAGCATTCTACGGAGAAGTTTTGATACAAGTTATATAAGATTCACTGTCCCTTAATTTTCAAATACTTGCGCTCTGCTTTTTTTTCTGAATAACTATGTTATTTTCAAAAACATTTTGAACACTTCTAGTTACATTAATTTCACTGATGAGGCTCTATGGTCATTGCGCTGCTCTTTGGCTTGTAACCCTTAAGAATTATGCTCGTATTTCATTACTACCTGCACGTTTCTTCATTACAAACTAACGTAAAATTTCCTGAAATTCGGAAGTAACTACTGATTCGGCCGCTTGTTCCTTTTGCAGACTGTCATCACTTTCAATTGGCATAATTTCTTCTGGTAAACTAAAGATTTTCTGATTACTGATTTCATTCTCTGGCCATATTTCCCACTTCCACTGAGCAATGATCCTCCACACCTCTAACCGTTGTGTCCCTTGTACTGTCCTTCTTGCTCAATCTTAGCAAATTTTAACAAGAAGTGCAGAGCTGTAATGCAGCAAAAAAGTATCAGATTTTTACCGAACACTGCGTTGCGATATGATCAGAATGTACAACAAGTAATACTAACAAAGTATTTTGGTAACAGAAGCCATTGTCATTAATTTTTTGACACATTCACGATCGATTTTGGGGTCGTGGCAGTCTGTTATAGAGGTCCCAAGATGGTACTAAAGGCATGTGTAACATGAATGTGTGCAGCAGAAATACTGAACGCGAAAATAAAGATTTGGCCCTGCTTGACTACCCCCTGAAGCAGATCTTAGGATCTCTTAATGATGGTTATCTCCTTCTTGCTCTTTAACATATAAATTACAACATAAACATAAATGAATGATTAAGGGAACTAGTCACTACCAATTGATAAATAATGTTTCCACTTAAATTTTTATTGTAGATTAAAACTTCTTTATATTACAAATGTTTATATATCAATGTCCAATGGACATATAGAGACACAAGCGAATTTCCTAACTAATACGATTGATCAGTTTCCCAAATCTGCCCCTTTTTATGTCTATGCGATCTAATATAAATAACGCGAGCTGACTGACATCTTCTACATACCAAACACTAGAAGACACTACTTTGAAAGATGATCTACAGTGATGTGCAACCTCAGAGGAAATAAAATTTACGCGATCACAGCTGTTTAGCTTTATAGCACAAATAAGCCGAAGCAAATAGCAATATAATCATATTTACTGTAACCAGTGCATCGGAGTGATGGATATCGTACACGTCTGCGTCAATGGAAGAACCCCAGCCACAAAATAAAACTCTTTCAAACACTAGGACGGCAGAATGCGGTCCACTATAATAATCTCATACTGTCTTCCCCTCTCGGTGTTCTACAGACAAGAAACGCAAACTTCCAGCCATTAGGACGGAATTCGGATAACGTCTCTACGTGAGTATAGACAGAAGAAGTGCTTTCAATCCCCGAACGCTGCGTACTCAACGATGACTCTCTGCCTGGAGGGGAAGTCCAGAATCGTATAAGTTTGGAACATCACAGTACCTAACCGTTATAACTATAAAATCTCCTGAGAGCAAAGACAGCAAGTCCGTCTGTACCAACAACAGCTGATACTGAGCGACCGTCAAACCCGGGCACTCATAACGGAAGACCTCTTCTCTCCACCGCTGGCTTCCCAGCAGAGCTTGGCCCCCCTCCCTCGTAACTCAGAAGGCGAATCATATTCTCAAAACCACGGAATATTCTCCCTTCAGATTCTTCCAATTGCCGACCAACCATATTTTAGTCTTTTGTCATCCAGCACGGAAAGTTTGCGAGAAAATACCTACACTCATACAATGGTATCCCTCTCAGAGTAAAACCTGTGGTGTCACCGCCAGACACCACACTTGCTAGGTGGTAGCCCTTAAATCGGCTGCGGTCCGTTAGTATACGTCGGACCCACGTGTCGCCACTATCAGTGGTTGCAGACCGAGCGCAGCCACACGGCAGGTCTAGAGAGATTTCCCAGCACTCGCCCCAGTTGTACAGCCGACTTTGCTAGCGATGGTTCACTGATTCCATACGTTCTCATTTTCAGAGACGACAGTTTAGCATAGTCTTCAGCTACGTCGTTTGCCACGACCTAGCAAGGCGCCATATCCAGTTACTATACTAAACAGATAATATTGTGAATCATGTACCGTCAAGAGCGACGTTCATCATTAATGGATTAAAGTTAAGTATCAAACTAATTACGTCCGATTTCTGAATTCTAATTCCTTGTCATGTTCCAGACCCCACGTCAGTATAGTCCTTCCCTCCTCACAGCAGCCTGCGTGAGCTAAAACGCGTACATTTCGGCCTCCTCTAGTAACACGGTGTTGGCTCTTCAGCCAACAAACAAAAATCCTCATAGATAAACCAACCTGTGATTTCCGAGGTAACGCTTCCTTGTTCCTCTCTGCTGGGTCCAATATTTTCAGAATTTCTGAAGTATTACCCAGTTCTCCTTCCGGACCCACTACAAAACCGCCCAGCTGCCGCTGTATTGTGCTTCAGCGCTCAGCTGCCCACGGCGTCCGTCTTGGAACTTCCTGTGTTAAGCAGGACCAACTCACCTGTGCGGGCTTTTTCACCCAGGGCTGGAGTTACACCTTCCATTTCATTTACACTGGCGTTCCAACCTCTATTGGTATAGTCATTCATTCATTACGCCGTTTTGATAATAAAGACACTCCGGCACCTTTCGTGCAATGAGCATTAAAAATTATTTGCAATGTGTACATGACAATTTCAGGCTTCTTTCAATATTCATATATACGATATAAAACCTACCAAATGATACCTAATTCTGGTTGTAAATCACGGCAAAGTATGTTTATGAGTGCTTGTAACGTGCTAAATTAAAGCCACCTTACAGGGTGAAGACATATTCCAATATAAGAAATACAAATAGCCAATTTGATCTTTGGTAGCAGTGAAAGAGAATCTTACCATAAACTGTAACATTATATAGCAACAAACATAACATACTCACGGCACTTCAGTAGCATGTGGTAGGTTACTATGCTATGACTATGTCAATTTTTTCTGACATCCGTTATCGCAGCTTATGGGATGTGACATGGATTCCCGTGATTATGTTATCATCTGAACAAAGGATCTCAGCTTCGTTTTGACTCTCAAGACAAGGTTGAATTAGTCACTATACCACTAACCATTGGTTTATGAAACACCCGTTAAACGTACTAGGCTGAACACGTGATTAGGATTGTGGAAAGGTCCAAATAAGGTGTCGGTTAGATTCACTAAAAATTGTAATTTATTGTAATTTAATAACACCTTTAAACAAAAACGGCACGTAGCAATCCTTTAGAACTAGGAGTTTCAAGAAGGCAATTTTTTTACGGCTGAATGCCTCCAAGTAGGAAAACTTAAATCAACAAGATAAATTTCAAGTGGTAAAAACATGCACATAAAATTGCAAATAAAATAATTAACATATACATACACAGCGAGGCTGAGAACCTCAAGGCAAGGGTGAATGCACAAACACAAACAAGATGCAATACAAACGGCTGAAGGCCCACAATAAAATTTGTAAGATTTTAAAATAAATTACCAAAACCTTTTAAATGCAGAAGTCCGCAATACATAAAATCCAGTAAAACTAAGAATTTTTTAAATCATTGGCTATGATAGATTAGAAAGAGACAAATAACACCGGTGAGAAGAATAAAGGAAACGGGACTCAGAAGCCTCCAGGGAGGTCAAAAAATGTTCAGATGTGTGTGAAATCTTATGGGACTTAACTGCTAAGGTCATCAGTCCCTAAACTTACACACTACTTAACCTAAATTATCCTAAGGACAAACACACACACCCATCCCCGTGGGAGGACTCGAACCTCCGCCGGGGCCAACCGCGCAGTCCATGACTGCAGCGCCTTAGAGCGCTCGGCCCAGGGAGGTCGGTCTGCCGTCGTTCACTTAGGTGAGACATGTGGTGAGCCCAACTACACTTGATCCGTCGGAAACCAACCAGGGGACCGACACGGACCCACTGACAAAACGACTTGCTTGCCACCAATCGGTACATGAGTACTCTAACACCAAAAGTTACGAACGCGATTAAACCACTCTGAAATATGTATTAGCTGACAAAACTACACATCACATTGGACAGCGACAACAGGTGAGGAAACGACGCTGCCTGAAATTACGTTAGTGGCCAGGGCAGGTAACCGGAACACTAACGGGCACAAGGCAGAAAATTCCGCTAGTACACATGAATTTGAAACACGGTGAAAGATCTCTGTTGGATTCCTTTCATGTTAATTACTTAAATCTGTTGTCATTTACGGCATAAATTCCTCTTCTAAATTTACTGTGGCGTTTCTGACTATCTGGTAGGAGACGTGTTACTTTTACACATAAACAAGAACGATCTATCACACTACTACACTTTAAAACACAGTTTATATGTAATTCATGTCACACAGTCTCATATGGAACCTACATCCGCTTTCTTTTATATACTGTATATGAGAAGGTGCTGTCATCTCCCTTCCCTTCTGTGTGAGAGGATGAATGAGCAAATGTATTTGTAGTTGCATGCTGGATGGTAGCAGACAAGCCTGTCTGCTAGAGAATAGTAGGACCATCGTCGGAACAGGTACCTACGCTTTCTAAAAGCAAAGAGGTTTCAATCCCTAGTATGGTCCTGCCCGTCCCTTGTCATGTTGGTATAGAGAGGTGCCTCTCTGGTCACTTCCGTTTGTATTTGTGAAGCACGCACGGTAGGAGCACCGCAGGTCAGTTCTGTCCGCGGCGAGCGTCTGAAGTGGTAAGATCTCCGGCTAATCGCGTGTCTGCTAAGTCCCTAGAACAATGGATTTCTTACGTTCAGCCTAACTGAAAATTTAATCACCTTTATTTCAGGTGTAGCTCTAAAATATCTAATGTTATCTTAAATTGCAACGCAGTGTATTTCGTGTGTGAAGTTCAGGATATCTTTCAGTAGTTGCTTTGTCACTACTTTGTGAGTAAAGTGGAACCACTTGTTGATCAGTAACTCTAACTAAGATCATCAATCTTAAGTGCGAATGTGCGTGAGATTATAACGTCTTGTCTTGACAATATTTTTCAATATAGCAACTTTTCTTTATGTTCAACCCACGTGGGGTGTACTTTGTGAGACCAGTACCACGTGCTTATACAATTGTTTGACCCATCAGGTTAATAGTAAGACGATAGTAACCAGTTCGAGGTTTTTCTTTTGTAAACTGGTGTTCGATCTAATTTATTTTAATTATCAAAATTATTGTGGAGTTACACTCTTTGTGTAAACCAAGTTGACCACGTGAAGCATGTGGTGTAATCATCAAAGTAGCCCTAAGCTATTCTTTTTGGGAAGATTTCGCAGAGAGTTAGTATGAATTTAGTATACCAGTGTGTGGTAATTACAGGACGGACAGGATTGCGCTACGAACGTAACTTCTTTGGGTGAAAAATGAATCGGTTGGTTGTGGTTAACTTCCTCTTGCATATGTTTCAACTTTCTACGTGTGTTATTTTATGAATGCAGTGTTGTATGCAGTCTCCCAATCTTGGCTCCGCATTTGATGTGTTCTGTAAGATTACAAACTCACATTTTCACAATCCTAAATAAGGCACCAGTTCAGTTATGAATCAAGTTTAATATGCTGAAATTTCAATGATCAATGTTAAAAGAAATTTCCAAATATAAAGTGATTTATTTCTTTTTATTTAAATACTCTTTATATATATATATATATATATATATATATATATATATATATATATATATATATATATATATATATCACCGGTTATCATATGACGATTGAAAGATTATAATTAATGTTAGTCTGGTTGGGAATTTGGTAAGCTACACTGGATACCTGGTGAAACAGTTGCGCAGTAATGCAAGGTTATCTTCTCCACATAGCTCACAGCTTTTAACCCGCTTTTATTGTCTATCAGCACCGCCTTCATAACAAATTAATGCAACAACGTTACACATGGCGACCTTGTTCTGTGATTCCGCTAGACTCTGGAATCTCTGAAACGTTAGATTGCGAGCGTTGTATAATCTTAATTTTTTCCCTGCAGCGCTCAAACAACTTCTGTGTTGTTTCTGAGCAGACTTTCAAACGATTCACGGCGTTATTGAGCCCTGTTGTGTTGTTTGTCTTGTTGTTTTATTTTCTATATTTGTGTGTTTTACATGTGTGTGTGTTTTTTTTTTTCCTCGCTTGTAAATTGCTCTGTTTCGATCAAAGATAAAAATATGTTTTGCGTGTGAAAAAGTGCGTACTAGGTTGGGTACCTTTCATGTGACTGTCGTAATTTTTGGGGGATACATTTATTGTGATTAGATGCACCCAATGTTGACTGGTACTGATTCCAAGTGAGGAACACAGGACACACACCCTGCGTGACATTTTCAAAGAAAGATCAGTTGACAAGGAAATGGAACTATATACACTTAGTTTTAGTGTCTCCCTATCCGCCATACCAGCGCATATCGCCTTTTGAAGCACGGACAGCAGTTGTTCTGCACTGATGAAATGGTTCAAATGGCTCTGAGCACTATGGGACTTAACCTCTGAGGTCATCAGTCCCCTAGAACTCAGAACTACTTAAACCTAACTAACCTAAGGACATCACACACATCCATGCCCGAGGCGGGATTCGAAACGGCGACAGTAGCGACCGAGCGTTTCCAGACTGAAGCTCCTAGAACCGTTCGGCCACACAGGCTGGCTTTGCACTGATGGCAATGCAGCCATTTTAGACATAGGGAGCCACTACACTAAACTCCACCATGCTCGTTCACAATGAAACGACTTCACGAACTCCTTATGTCGAAATAAGATTTCCAGGGTTTTTTACAGAGGTGGAGACCCTACACGCCCACACCGTCATGATGGCCACAATAAAAGGTCTACCGCCATCTCTGCATAAGGGTTAGTATTCACTAAAGTGAGGTGTCGCAGGATGTGGGTTCTGCGATGTTTTCGTACGTCTTGTTAAGATTAACCATTAATACGCGCTCATCTGGAGATAGATTGGTTGAAATCTGACTAAGGGTAGCGGTTTTAAGGGCAGAGGAAAAAAAGTGCCAAGGGAAAAAACCTCTGCGATAGTTAGGTCGGGTGGTAAGAGCAGTAGCGGTTGTCTTGCTGCCTTGCGATAGGTCGTGCAAGGATAGGTTTTGTTAGTAGTGAGTATCATGCATGTCGGTACCTTGGCGTTGTGCGTTTGTGCTGCTGGGCGGCTGGCGCTGGCTGCTGGTACAGAATCCTCGTTCAGCGTCAGCAACCTGCAACAGTTACGTTTGTTAGCGACCTCGTGTCCGATAGGTCATATACCGGAAGCACAGTGTGAGGGAATGTTGGCAGATTGTTTGTGCGTCTGTGGGCGAGCTCGTCGGTGTCCCTGCTGTGGCCTGTTGGTCGGCTCTAATAGCACCTAGTAGTTGCCAGTCAGTGTTGTTGATATGCAGGGGCTTTCCAACGTTTGTCGCTGTTTGCGTATGTTAGTTTACCAGAGGCGGCTATTCCCTAGCTAGCAGTGTCTTTGGCCGCTTGTGCTTCCACCTGTGGTTGTGATAAAATTTCCTGGAAGTTTCCATTCCCCCTGTTACGTCCTTAGCACTCCACTATACAGTTGTCCCAATTTATATCATTTGTTCCAAGATTGCTTTCTTTACTCATTAACCACAGGACATTAGTGACACCCTAGCTGTCACACCTTGCAGTAAAATCCACAGTTCTGTATCGCGGCAAGTACAGCTCAATAGCAAAATTATCAGTGACAAAACAAAATTTACTGACAGATCAGTATCAGTGTTAACATAGTCTCTACGCTATCTGTTCTTGCAGTGGCAACCTCCAGTCCATCAGTGATAGCGCTGACGCAACTCAACCTCCAAATCTAACTCACTCATTCATCACCAAATACCAGAAGAAAGTACATATGCTGAATAAAAGTCACATCATTTTCACCCAATAAATACAGAATAAACAATGTAACAAAATACAAAATAATGGTTAGCATGTACAGAAGATTATTGTTTGATACTGACATACACTATGTAATCAAACATCCACATAGTCCCCAAAACATACTTCTTCTCATTAGGTGCATTGTGCTACCACCTATTACAAGGTACTTCATATCAGCGACCTCAGTAGTCATTAGACATCGGGGCAGAGAAGAATGGGACGCTTCGCAGAAGTCACGGACTTCGAATGTAACCAGGTGATTGGATGTCACTTGTGTCATTCGCCTGTAAGCGAGATTTCCACACTCCTAAACATCCCTTGGTCCACTGTTTCCGATGTGATAGTGAATTGGAACTGTGAAGGGAAACGTACAGCACAAAAGCATAAGGCCAACATCGTCTGTTGATTGACAGAGACCATTGACAGTAATGTGTAATAAGCAGACATCTGTCCAGACCATCACACAGGAATTCCAAACTCCATCAGGAATCACTGCAAGTACTATGACCGTTAGGAGGGAGGTGAGAAAACTTGGATGTCATGGTCGAGCGGCTGCTTATAAGCCACACATCACGCCGGTAAAAGCCAACCAACGTCTCGCTTGGTGTAAGGAGCGGAAACACTGAACGATTGAACAGAGGAAAGACGTTGTGTGGAGTGACGAATCATGGAACACAATGTGGCGATCCGATGGCAGGATGTGGTTATGGCGGATGCCCGGTGACAGTCATCTGCCAGCGAGTGTAGTGCCAACAGTAAAATTCGGAGGCGGTGGTGTTACGGTGTGGTGGTGTTTTTCTTGGGGGGGGGGGGGGGGGCTTGCACCCTTTGTTGTTTTGCGTGGCACTATCACAGCAAAAACCAACACTGATGATTTAAGGACATTCTTGCTTCCCACGGTTGAAGAGAAATTCAGAGATGGCGATTGCATCATTCTACACGATCGGGCACCTGTTGAAAATGCACAGCCCTGTAATGGGCGGCGTGCACAGAGTCCTGCCCTGAATCCTGTAGAATAGCATCAGGATGTTTAGGAACGCCGAGTTCGTGCCAGGCCTCACCGACCGACATCGATATCTCTCCTCAGTGCAGCCCTCCGTGAAGACTGGGCTGCCATTCCCCAAGAAACCTTCCAGCACCTGATTGAACGTATGCCTGCGAGAGCGGAATCTGTCATCAAGGCTAAGGGTGGGTCAACACCATACTGATTCCAGAATTACCGATAGAGGGCGCTTCGAACTTGTAAGTCATTTTCAGCCAGGTGTCCTGATACATTTGACCACATAGTGTAGTGGGCAATGAACACAATAATATTTTCATGACTCATGACATTCACACTGAGTCCGTAAAATGAGAAGCTTCCCAAGACAGGAGCAATAGTTCTGGTTTGGCATGGCATGACACTAGAATCAGATAAGGAGCGGACTTTGACACCAGCTCATATTAGCATGAGTCTGTGGTGCATTCATTCGCTCAATTCAACAACAGCTAACGCACTAATATAAAGCACGTAAAGTACGTCTCTACTGATATGACTGTTGCTCCACAGCAAGTGAAGGTGTCGTTCTGCGTCACAAGTGCGCTGCAGATTTTTGAAGTCATGATGAATTATCGGTGTTCTGACATGGGCGACATATTGATTAGAACACATGGTACTGTGATAGGAAGGAGATACTTGGGTTGTACTTCTGAACCACCTTATATCTGGTGATTAGCATCTGCTGTTAGTGTACTAAGCATATTGTGATTGTGCATGCATTCTACAGACCTCTGCTGTTATGTTCATAGGCTGTCGCTGTTTACAGTTGCATGAGAGAACTTCACATTAAGTCAAGTTGTTTTGTGGAATCGGACCTCCTTACTATTTCTCGCTATCTTCGTTTCCTTGAACATTAGTTTTCTTGTGTCTTGAGACTTCTTTCTTGAATTTCTACCTCTATTGTGCCTTCAGTGTTTCCTAATTTCACACTTCTTAGAACACATTTCTTGTGTTTGGGCCAAGTTTGGTTTCAGAATGGTTGCACTTTTGAAGTGGTAAAAATGATAAATAGTATTATCAGACCAGAGGGTCATCCCGAGTACTGATTTTTCTGGTTCTTACATCGTTGTGTTTGGATGCAAGGCCTAGGTGAGAAGATACCTGCTTTGTACCAATTAAAGTAGCCTGATATTACTGCCGATAACTATAGAGTGACGTAACTGTGATAGTCTAGCAGAGTCTGTCTCCCCCCATTTTAATCAGAATTGTGCAAATCTGCTTGTACAGGAGCCTGGGTCAGTGATGCCCTTCGCTTCTGATGTCACCTGCCTCTGCTGCCAGCGTACCTGTTCGCTGGGGCCGCATCCTGTGGCACAGTCACCGTCTTGCTGTCCTCAAAGCGCTCCCCAGGGACCACCTCTGGCAACCCCCTCGGATGTGGCTGACTTTCGCTTTCGTGTGGCCTGTTACATAACATCCCCCAGGTGTCAACTCTACCCCAGTCTTGCCACCAGCTCCGGCTCCCTCCCACTTTCTCGGCTTCTGCTTTCATGATGTGTGTCCTCTGCTGAGCTGTTGTCACCGTAGTGCTTCTTACGCCATTCAACATTTTGCATGAGCTGTAGAAGATTACTTAACACTACATACTCATAACTAGTAGAAAATTTGTTTTTCGATTTTCTCTACATTTAATGCAAATGATTCTGATTAGAGAATATCAATATGTTTGTTATTACACTTAAATTAGATAAATATGTCCTACATTTCCCACGTTTGTATGGCACAATACTTGTAATAGTTGGTGAAAGATATTACTGAAAGATTTATGATCATGGCAGATGGTATTGAGGGGTGAATACATGTTGTAATGGTAAGTGCATTTTTCTATTTCATGCGTATTTCATTAGTGTATTCGATGCCTAGCATAATCATAATTCCACTGTTAACGTTAGTTAGAAAATTAATAAGGATATTTTCTCGTTATGTGATGCGGCTTCCCACTGTGCACGCATTTGTTGCAGGTGGGCTGATGTTATAAACTGTGAACAGAACACAGTACCCCATTCCAGGTACAATTGTTTCTCATACTGTTGTCTTCTTACAATGAGTTCCACATTCTGTTCTCAAATGTGATGGTGACTTAATATATCCCAGCTAACCAAACTGAAAGTGCTACTTACCTTTTATGGTTAATTTTTTACCTTGTAGTTTTATCTCTTTTTCCTTCTTTCCCATTGATCGATTCCCGGTCATTCGCAACTTCCTTCCCAGTGCTATCTTTATTTCTTACATGATTTATATCTCGCAGCTGTCGAACATGTCTGCATTTGTGTTTCACAGGGTACAAATTAAATATAACTTCCTCACTCATTTCGTACAGAACTTCCGTTATCTTATCCTTGTAGTCCCATGAGACTATTTTCCCCATCTACCTGCATAAAACGATTTCGGTCCTCATGCCATGTTTTTTTTTTTTTTGTTTTGTTTTGACATTAACTCCACTTGAGCACAATGTGCCGATGCCCCTCAAAACATCAATGAAAAGAAGCTACATCGCTTCTACAACGACTAACCGAACTTCAGACATTGGCTTTCAATCTCGGTCTGATAGTGTGAAGTACTATAATAACCGTAGTCACATTAGCTGCGCAAGAAACGCCTAACACCATTACGTCACCCACACTGGAAATTCTTACCCTTGTGCTGTCGTTCTAATATGCAGGTCGCCTGCACGATCTGACTTACTCGTAAAACAAAAATTTCATCACGTCGCCGTTCGCCTCAGACTTTTAGTGTTTCATTACACCTCCCTACATGACATATTTCGTTCAAACAGTTGACACATTACAGTTCGCTGAACTCAGCTTTTCAGTGCGTGGGAGGACCACTCATTATGGTGTTAAAAATATGGTATGCCTCCAACACCTCCATTGTCGCTTGCAATAAACTGCCTCATAATGCAGCAAAAAGTGCCACATGTTACTGCAAAAAGTAACAGTTTGCATCATGTTACAGAAGAATTGTAACATATTGTCCCATGCAACATCATTTGAGCTAAGGCATAAGTGATGTATTTGTATGGTAAGGATTTTGCTGTAACATGAGGCAGCCTGTTATAATTTCTGCTGTAACATGTACTAATTGACTGCTACTTCATTTGTAGCAAGGAACAATTTGTTACAAGTTTGAACGCTGCCTCCTGTTAATTGGTGCAATTTTTTCTTCAAAAGGGAGCAATTTGTTACTACTGTAACATTTTGCTGTAACATGAAGCAGTTTGTTAAAATTTTTGATGTGACATTGCGCCAATTTGTTTCATTTTATGCTGTAACTAGGAACATTTTGTTATGATTGACAGGTGTCAGACTGTAAATTGACAATCATGTCATCAGTCAGAGCAATGGCAAACATTTTAAATTGACCACTATTGCCCAGGCGTTAAAAGTAGTCACACTGTAAACTGACCGTCAGTGTCCACCTGGGAAAACGTTGGTTGCTTTATTAATTGACAATCGTTACCATCTGGAGTAGTGGTTGTCTAGTCGAAAACTAACCGTCAGTGCCACCTCACCTCTGCTGCGGCAGTATTGGTCACCTTGTAAATCAGCCATAATTGCCCTCAGATTTGAAGGTAGTCACACTGTGACTTGGCCATCATTGCCGTTACCCCAGTGGGCACTGCTTGTCAGTTTACATTGTGCTAGCCACTTGGGAAAATGGTGAGCACCATGTAAACTGGCAAGCAGTGGCCACTGGGGTAATTGTGGTTTCCTTTCCAATATACCATCATTGCCACAGGGGTATGGTAGTGACTCTGTAAATCGACCATCATTGCCTCCAAAACCAATAGTGGTCATACTGTATATTGACTATCATTGCCTCTGTGGGAAATGGTGGTCTCCTGTGAACCATCTTTACAACACCCTGAAAACTATCACTTTCCAACCGTTTAAACTATCATTTCCCCATATTGTAAACTGACAACCATTTTCCCACTGTAACATGTTAAAATTGTTTTATAACATGTTTAGGTATGGCGCAATTTGTTACTTTCTTGTTCTAAAATGTGTCAGTTCGTTACAGATTTAGTTTAACAAGAGACTTTTTCTTACATTTTAGTTATATGAAACATTTGTATTTTTTAGTAATGTGGTGATGTGTGGAGTATTTTCTTACATATTTTCTACAATGGAAATTAGTTACATTTGTGGTGTAACACAGTGATATATAGGGAAACTTGTTAAAATTTTGCTGTAATATCTCCATGCATGGGGCAATTTGTTACCATTTTCATGCTAAATGGTTGTGTATGGTGTGTGAAGTGTGTTATATTGTCCACTGTGTGATACTGAAAGACAATAAACCTTTGTCCTGCAAGATAAAATTAATGCCATATCATGGGTTTACTATAATGTTGGACTGACTATAAATGTGAGTAATTAAATGCATAGTCAGCCTTGGTTCTTATGGTCCTCGTTCTATCTCCCTCCTCTGTTGCTTTTGTTTGCCAATGAAATGACACTGTAACTGGTCTGTCTCAAAGCATTAAAGTTGTGTTCTTATTGAAATAAATTTTTCCTTGGAGGAAAACTAGAGATCCGTTCCTGTATGTACATCTACAGTAAGTCCGGAAATAACTAGAAACTTGTACTTCAACAGGAAATTTCCCAAGGCTAGAGATAAGAAGGCTTCATATTTTACAGGTCTGTTACAGGTTGTTATAGTTTCGAGAACATACCTTCACCGAAGAGTCAAGCAGTATATTGCTCCCTCCTATTTGTTTGCCAATGAAATGACACTGTAACTGGTCTGTCTCGAAACATTAAAGCTGTGTTCTTATTGAAATAAATTTTTCCTTGGAGGAAAACTAGAGATCTGTTCCTATATGTACATCTACAGTAAGTCCGGAAATAACTAGAAACTTGTACTTCAACAGGAAATTTCCCAAGGCTAGAGATAAGAAGGCTTCATATTTTACAGGTCTGTTACAGGCTGTTAAAGTTTCGAGAACTTACCTTCACCGAAGAGTCAAGCAATATATTGCTCCCTCCTACGTATATCTCGCGAAGAGACCATGAGGATAAAATCAGAGAGATTAGAACCCACACAGAAGCATACCGACAATCCTTCTTTCCACGAACAATACGAGACTGGAATAGAAGGGAGAACCGATAGAGGTACTCAGGGTACCCTCCGCCGCGCACCATCAGGTCGCTTGTGGAGTATGGATGTAGATGTAGATGTAGATTTTGCCAGTGGCACCCATTACCAACTTCAAAACTAATGCTTTCTTATTTCTGATGTATTCACAAAGTGCTTGTGAGACTGTACAAACCCCTTGCCCATTGTCTACTAGACAGTGAGTTTACATCCCAGACACCTTCATTTCTATCACTATTACACATAGTAATTTCAGAGTTTTTCGTTACAATATTTCGACTACATTAAACACTGAATCAGTAGTAAGCACGTTCACTTTTATTAAAGCGTTTACCACATTTTTTCTGTCACATTTTTCAGCCACACACAACCCGAACCAATTGTGAGCGTCTGCACTTCCATTTGGGTAGGGTTAGAAACCTCTTCTGCAAACCTTCTGGAGTACACTCTGCAATTTATAATCTGTCACTGACACGAGACCATATTTGCCTCTGTGTCAATTACTTCAGTTGTATTTCTGGTCCACTTGAGGGCAATTCATTGCCTGGATGACGCTGCAAGCGGGTGTACGATCCCATGGCAAGCATTGGTTGTCAGCACAGCACAATGTTGACTTAGTTGAATGCGTAGTTTGTGCTAGACACTTTGATAAACAAGTATGTGATAATATGGTCCTGTCTAATGCATAACAGAGGGCAGTGTTTTTCGATTCTGTCCATTTCTCTCAGTTCTTTAAGTCTTTTTTATGTCCATCTTAGTGTTTGAAATTCACCTACGGATTTTGAGTCACTCTTGTCAATACATCCAAAATTATTATGAATATGAGTAGACATCAGGGTCAAGTTTTTAGAACAGGCAACAGTTGACAAAAAGTTCACCTGTCTAATATTAGTGTTAGTAAGAGCACTAGATGCTACTTCCACTTTCCAGACTCTTCATATGCAGAATTTGTGAAAATTCCTACTAGTTTCTACTTTGTTAGTTAAGTATACAACATTACACTGTGTGATCAAAAGTATCAGGACACACCCGAAAATATACGTTCTTCATATGTGCATTTTTCTGCCACCTATTGGGAGGTACTGCATATCAGCGACCTCAGTAGTCATTAGGTATAGTGGGAGAGCAGAATGGCGCGCTCTGCGGAACTCACGGACTTCGTACGTGGTTAGGTAATTGAGTGTCACTTGTGTCATACGTCTGTAAGCGAGATTTCCACACTTCTAAACATCGATCGCTAGGTCCACGGTTTCCGATGTCACAGTGAAGTGGAAACGTGAACAGACACATGCAACACAAAAGCGTACAGGCCGACCTCGTCTGTTGCCTGACAGAGACTGCCGACAGTTGAAGAGGGTTGTAATGTGTATTAGGCAGACATCTGGATCATCATACAGGAATTACAAACTGCATGAGGATCCACTGCAAGTACTATGACAGGCGGGAGGTGAGGAAACATGAATTTCATGATCGTGCGGCTACTTGCAGGCCACGCAACACGCCTGTAAATGCCAAGCGACGCCTCGCTTGGTGTACATAGCGTAAACATTGGACGATTGAACAGTGGAGAAATGTTGTGCGGAGTGACGAATCACGGCACACAATGTGGCGATCCGATGGCAGGGTGTGGTTTTGGCGGATGCCCGGTGACCATCATCTGCCAGCGAGTGTAGTGTCAAAATTCCGAAGCGGTGGTGTATGGTGTCGACGTGTTTTTCGTGGAGGGGGCTTGCACCCTTTGTTTTTTGCGTTACACTATCACAGCACAGGCCTACATTGATGTGGTGAGCACCTTCCTACTTCCCACTGTTGAAAGGTAATTCAGGGATGGCGATTGCATCTTTGCTTTGTTGATAATGCACGGCCTACGGCGGAGTGGTTACACGACAATAACATCCCTGTAATGGACTGGCGTGCACAGAGTCCTGACCTGAATCCTATAGAACAGCTTGGGATGTTTTGGAACGCCAATTTCGTGCCAAGTCTCACCGACCAACATACATACCTCTCTTCAGTGCAGCACTCGGTGAAGAACGGGTTGCCATTCTCCAACAATCCCTCCAGCACCTGATTGAACGGATGCCTGCGAGAGTGGATGCTGTCATTAAGGCTAAGGATGGGCCAACAACATATTGATTTCCAGCATTACTGTTGGAGGGCGCCACGAACTTGTAAGTCATTTTCAGCCAGGTGTCCTGATACTTTTGATCACATAGTGTATAGTCAATGCTGATGGCTTGTTGTTGTGTTTCGTCGATGACAGCAATTTTTTGGGTATACATATTCCTCATTCCAGCTACTCATCCACCAATAGCTTAACAGTACGTTACGTGCACGCTGAATGTGGCAATCTTAACTTTAGGATATGGGATAAGAGGGTTAATTTTCAGCGAGCACTCCGAAAGATATTACAAGATTCTTTTACATGTGTCTCGTGGGATCAAGTGTCATACTAACTTTTGTCTAATAAAAAACCGTGCAAAGAGAGGTTTAAGCCTTAGAGCTTTTATACAGTAGAGTAGAGGCCATACAACTAACACACTGAAGCGCCAAAGAAACTGGTACAGGTATGTGTATCCAAAAAGGCAGAATACGGAGCTGCGGTCGGCAACGCCTATACAAGACGACAAGTGCATGGTGCAGTCGTTAGATCGGTTACTGCTGCTATAATGGCTGGTTATCAATTTTCAACATGGTGTTATATACGGCGCACGGAGGATGGGACACAGCGTCTCCGAGGAAGCGATGAAGTGGGGATTTTTTGGTACGAACATTTCACCAGTGTACCGTGAATGTCTGGTATCCGGTAAAACATCACACCTGCGACATTGCTGCGGCTGGAAAGAGATCCTGCAATAACTGGATCTACGACGACTGAAGAGAATCTTTGAGCGTGACAGAAGTGCAACCCTTCCGCAAATTGGTGCAGATTTCAATGCTGGGCCATCAGCAGGTGTCACCGTGCAAACTCGTCATTGTATCTCACAAAAAATTTGTAATTTATTGTATTCATTTGAAAAGTTATCGTACATAAAATTTCACTTGAAGTAAATATCCTGCACAGGATCACACGAATTGGCTGTCACGTTATCTCAATTACTCATCCTGAGTGCATTACAATGGTCAAACCGTTTCTCTGGAGCGCCGGCCGGTGTGGACGAGCGCTTTTTGGCGCTTCAGTCTGGTACCGCGCAACCGCTACGGTCGCAGGTTCGAATCCTGCCTCGGGCATAGATGTGTGTGATGTCCTTAGGTTAGTGAGGTTTAAGTAGTTCTAAGTTGATGCCTCAGATGTTAAGTCCCATAGTGCTCAGAGCTATTTGAACCGTTTCTGCGTCCACTCATCGCCGCGGGAATTAGACTGGCGTGCATGCTAGCTTATACTCGCAAACGTGGAAACACTTCGATACCGGCGTTATATATCCTTGTAACTGTAGGAAGCAAAAACTACCGTTTGCAAAAACGATGTTATGTGGTTGCCGCCTCTGTCGGAAGAGATCAGCATGACGTCATCGTGCAGGTCTCCCTCTACGTTTAATGAATTCAGAAACCAGGTGCCTAACTATCAGTTCTCCATCTATAAATATGTGCACAGTTCTGTGTATGCCTTTAAACTGCCGGAATAAGCTGATCCCGAAACAGAGACGAGAAGAACTGACTGCAAGGCTGATGACGGAGAGTGTAGCAGACATTACTGTCCTCAGACACACGTACCGTAAGTGAAAGCAGTAAGTTCGTTTCCATACAAGGTGCACACCACATAGCGTCGACATCTGCTCTGTTGTCCAGATAGTTTCAGTGCTCTACGGATACAAAAATAAATGGGCATAAGAAATGCAGTTACTCTGTAAGGAGCCAAAATAGTCAGGATGAACCGCTGAACAGCCTGTGCAGTTATGTAGGTGGCGTTCACGTTCAGCCTGTGTGTCGATACTGACAGTTACTGATAAATCGTATCGAAAACTAGCTTATATTTTGATACATGACATTGCAAAATAACCGTTACTAGTGTGAATCACGTCGGAACGCCAGTCAGATCCGAATTGATCTTTGGGATACTTTAGTGCTACTTTATTTGAATGACTGTAATAAAAAGATACAAAATATTCCACGACAAAATTCGTTTATTTTCGTTGCCACCAATACGTTTCAGCTATTTATGCCGGAGCTTCAGTGAGTGCATGAAGTGAACGAACTGAATAGGTAAACGAAAAGTGAATGAATTGGTTCTTGCTGAACACCGAAAACATAAACCTGTTTTTTAACTATTCTGGGCATTTATCTCCATCATATGGCCGGCAACCAATGGCGTTTACTTGCTGCTCGATATTCAAACAGACGTAACAATCTTTACATCATTTTGAAATATTATCAAGGTCTTTCTGGCTACCTGAAAGGTTTTTTAAACAGTACCTCATTACGCAAGTAGCATTAAAAAATAAATTGCAAACGTCGTCCCACACTAACAACGGGACTGTCCAGTCGAAATTCTTGTACAGGAAGAATAAGCCAAAAAAAACCTCAATGTCAAAACTTTAGCTGCGAAGACGGACGGCAAGTATTTTATTTTTTTAATGTTGAAATATACTAAATTCTGTGCTCGCGGTCGGCTGGACACTAGACTCGCATTCGGGAGGACTACGGTTCAAACACGCGTCCGGCCATCTGATTTAGGTTTTGCGTGATTCCCCTAAATCGTTACAGGGAAATGTCGGAATAGTTCCTTTGAAAGGGCACGGCAGACTTCCTCCCACATCCTTCCCTAATCCGGTGGGACCGATGACCTCGCTGTTTGCTCCTCTCCTGCAAATCAAAACATCAACGTACGAACCGGCGAGGCAGCTGGCGAAATGTGCGCTCCTGTCGCAGTTGCAGTTGCAGCTGCAGCGCGCCCATCATGGCGGCCACTACCTCCAGCTGGCGACACATCGATCAACAGAGAATACGGCACAATGAGATCGTAATTTTTGATCTGAATTTCAGTTTCTATTGCTAGTTTCTCTGACACAGTTATTCACACTTACTTTTTGCTTACATTATTAGTTACCTTTTGCGGTATCGCTTAGCGTTAACAATGAAGATAAAACTGAATTAATTTTCTTTTTGGTTTCTTCACACATGCTTGATAAAACTGTATATCCTTGTGCAGGTTCCAGTCTTTCACAGTAACGTGGATTTCAATCAAAGTTTTCAAGCTTGCAGAAATGAAATGCGAAGAATGTGGTTTGCAACCGAAATCAGCTACTTTTCCTGACGACCTATTTATTTGTTTATTTAGTAGTTGATTTCTCGGACATTCACTCGAATGATGTTGACGTTTTGTTAGAAATTCTGAAAACACTAAAGAAAACATGAAATAAGTCATATCATTTCGTGAATTTTAGTTCAGACGATGATTGTGTATTAGCTGAAGTCTAGAACAAAAGTACAGATCATCCACGCCCAATGCTAAATGTACAGGGACAGCTTTCAGTGACACAGAAAAGACCATAAATTTTTTAGTTAAATGGAAGAGAGAGAAAACGCTTATACGTATTCAGTGTGCCAAGCTGGTTTAGTTTCATGAAATCTGAACATGCGTCGTGTAAACGTAAGAAAGATTTTTAAAAAGTATGAAATATGCACCAAAATGAAACTGACAAAAGTGGGAAGAAAATTATTCGAAAGATCTAGAGTTGCTCGTGAGAGACAATGCACTGTTACCCGACGAAATCTGCGAGACTGGACGCTCTGAATTGCAAGTGAGATGAACATTAATGATTTCCAGGCTTCTTCTACCTGGTTAAACAGACTCAGAAAATTATATGAAGAGAAAGTCGCAAAATTATGACGTTTACCTCACGTAAATGTTTAGAGGAGAACTCATTAAGAGGCGATATTGTTATCCCCTAAAATGCTGCGTATAATGGCACGCAATCAGAATTCGTTCAAACCGGACTTTATCATTTCGAACGAAAAAAATACAGAGTCGCTTGTGCAATCGGTGAATTCTGTGACGTTTCGTTTACAAAAATGCCAATTATAAGACTAGTGGATTATTGTTTCCGCAGTTTTACATCTGTCTTCGGTAACATCAAGGCAAATTAAGATCAAAAATTAGGAAAAGGACAATTTACTTGCAAAATGTTGTATTAGACGTAGCAATATCTGGAAAAATAGGGGAGAATAATTTTCACAGTGTAACCGGTACGTCCGAAATATCGTCTTACCATTTGCAGAAAATAATTCATTGCTTTTGTTGGACTGTTGACACGGACGTAACGACACGCCTATCTTTAAGAGATGAAGAAAATGCAGTTAATATAATTCGGATCCCATCCACAACTGCTAGTGTGACTCAGGCTCTCGATTAAAAAAAACTAAAAATGTCGGACTATGTTATTGCTATTAGCTCTTTGTCATGTCAGGTTTATCAGAGGGACAATATTTTTTTAACTTCCATTTATTTCTGTATTGTCAGTTTGCATCACCGCATTTTACAGATTTGATCAAATACGCTTGGTACGCTGCACAAAAACCAGAACAACGACCACGACTCTTTCTTACTCCATTCAAGTTCGGTCTACATACCGCTAGTAATTACTGCGGCATGCCTGAATGCATAAACTTTTTATTTATCACATGCGCTTGGTGTAAGAAAGGTTTTTGTTTTCGTCATCCAAGAGACACTTCGTAGTTTTGTGACCATCACAGTCCGAAACTTCAACGAGGCATGTCGAACTGGAAATCATACCCAACTATTCCCTATGCTGAATGCGAGATACGGCACTACCTGTGTACTGGAATACCTGGATTCATGAACGAAGTTTTGAAATAGCTAACTCATCTCTCATTAGTAGCGGATGAATTACGTAAAAACAAGGAACATATTAAAAAATCCAAGAACACTACAGAACTTTCTCGTTCGCTGCAAACTAATAACATGCTTTTTGCAATCAGTCATTAAGCCTTTAATCTTTAATGGCATTTACCATTATAATCATACCAGCAGAAACTGTTTCACGTTATGTAAATTTTACATGTCATTGTTGAGTTGTTGGATAAAGATTATATGCATGTTGTTCATTCAACTTTATGCTAAAGTAAACATCAGCAACGGGAGGACAATTTGATCAAAAGTAGGGCAAGAAACTAACAGTGAGTTACACCACTCCGAAATGACGCACACAATATTTACAGGAAAAGTTCCTGGCTACCCAATCCATATCATAATTAGTTCGGAGTGTTAAGATAAAATGAGCAGAAAATCCGTGAGTTGAGGATGCTGTTTAAACGCACCAAGACGTAGAACTGGTTGTAAGGTTTCATGGACTGCAGTAATTCATTGGAACTCGTGTATAGGAGACACAACACCTAACTTGTAGTTTATTCGTGAGACTGTATTGAGATAGGAGTTGGTAAAGTTTACGACTGTTATATCTGGAGTACTGTAAATTCAGGTTTTGACTTCCGTTAAAAAATTAGCATTAGACATATCCTTATCGTATTAAAGAGACGTAATCGTATTCTGACGCTGATCGCACGGAAGGACAGATCATTTTTCAGTTCCTATTATAATAGAATTTCTTAATATGTTATGAGATTGAATGTCCTCTGCACGAGCAAAACAAAGTACTTTTTCATAACAGAGAATACGGCACAATGCGATCGTAATTTTTGATCTGAATTTCAGTTTCTATTGCTAGTTTCTCTGACACAGTTATTCACACTTACCTTTCGCAGCAGGGAGTCGAGATTTGCTTCCCAGTTGTGCAGAGTTTCGGCTTCGCAGCTCATGTTCAGTACCCGGTGCCCTGCTGCCTTGACCTCTCAGTTATCGACTGATTGGCTGGCGCGCGTTTAATGAGTCACCAGGACGCCGAGCGCCGCCGCCAAATAATTTACGGCCTCGCAGTGAAACCGCAGTCCGACGGCCGCGGCCGACCTTGCCCTGGAACCGATGAACGCCAGCCTGGGACGTGCGAGTTGATTCCCACAGCGGCAGAATGCTGCTCCCAGTTCTCCGCTGCAGCCCCGGAGACACAGCTCGCATTTTGAGAACACACTGTAGGTTTCGTGTTCATAAATCGTTATTCCACTTAAATGTGCCAGACTTCCTAGGACAATGCAATGGCTTGAAGTTACTGTACAGATCAGGTTTTGAGTTAATCAAAATCTAGAATATTACGCTGCAGAAGTACAAATTCTGCAAAGATAAAATCAAATATTTTCATTAACGAAAAGACCGTAAGCCACTTTCCTTGGTGCAATCTTTGGTCAAAGATCTTTCTAGCATCTTCCTCATTTATCTGCTCTGCTGCCTAAAGAACAAAGTTCGTTCCTCGACACGGTCCTCTGCTCGTATCACTCACTACCTCTTCTGTGTGAAGTATCAGAGGGGACAATGGAGAAACCTACTTTAAATCACACTTTTCCATGTTTTGATCTCTTGCATCACTCTGAGAGCTGATTGCTCCAGTCTGCCTCACGTACATATAGCCTATTACCACCTTCGCATCCCTGCACGTCATGTCACACTCCCTCAGAGTGGAAAAAGTTTTCTTCTGTTCCACACTGCAAAAACCGTCCTCTGAGTCTGTGAACGCAATACTTGTTTATACCTTTTTCCTATATTTTCCGCCTACTACTAAGAGTACTTCCCGTGTCCCTGCTGCCTTAAAAATCAAACTGATTCTTTCCTACTCTATCTAAACTAATTTCCCATTTCTCTTCCATTTTTCCATAAAGCATTCTACGGAGAAGTTTTGATATAATTTATATAAGATTCACTGTCCCTTAATTTTCAAATACTTGCGCTCTGCTTTTTTCTGAATAACTATGTTATTTTCAAAAACATTTTGAACACTTCTAGTTACATTAATTTCACTGATGAGGCTTTATGGTCATTGCGCTGCTCTTTGGCTTGTAACCCTTAAGAATTATGCTCGTATTTCATTACTACCTGCACGTTTCTTCATTACAAATTAACGTAAAATTTCCTGAAATTCCGAAGTAACTACTGATTCGGCCGCTTGTTCCTTTTGCAGACTGTCATCACTTTCAATTGGCATAATTTCTTCTGGTAAACTAAAGATTTTCTGATTACTGATTTCATTCTCTGGCCATATTTCCCACTTCCACTGAGCAATGATCCTCCACACCTCTAACCGTTGTGTCCCTTGTACTGTCCTTCTTGCTCAATCTTAGCAAATTTTAACAAGAAGTGCAGAGCTGTAATGCAGCAAAAAAGTATCAGATTTTTACCGAACACTGCGTTGCGATATGATCAGAATGTACAACAAGTAATACTTACAAAGTATTTTGGTAACAGAAGCCATTGTCATTAATTTTTTGACACATTCACGATCGATTTTGGGGTCGTGGCAGTTTGTTATAGAGGTCCCAAGATGGTACTAAAGGCAGGTGTAACATGAATGTGTGCAGCGGAAATACTGAACGCGAAAATGAAGATTTGGCCCTGCTTGACTACCCCCTGAAGCAGATCTTAGGATCTCTTAATGATGGTTATCTCCTTCTTGCTCTTTAACATACAAATTACAACATAAACATAAATGAATGATTAAGGGAACTAGTCACTACCAAATAATAAATAATGTTTCCACTTAAATTTTTATTGTAGATTAAAACTTCTTTATATTACAAATGTTTATATATCAATGTCCAATGGACATATATAGACACAAGCGAATTTCCTAACTAATACGATTGATCAGTTTCCCAAATCTGCCCCTTTTTATGTCTATGCGATCTAATATAAATAACGCGAGCTGACTGACATCTTCTACATACCAAACACTAGAAGACACTACTTTGAAAGATGATCTACAGTGATGTGCAACCTCAGAGGAAATAAAATTTACGCGATCACAGCTGTTTAGCTTTATAGCACAAATAAGCCGAAGCAAATAGCAATGTAATCATATTTACTGTAACCAGTGCATCGGAGTGATGGTTATCGTACACGTCTGCGTCGATGGAAGAACCCCAGCCACAAAATAAAACTCTTTCAAACACTAGGACGGCGGAATGCGGTCCACTATAATAATCTCATACTGTCTTCCCCTCTCTGTGTTCTACAGACAAGAAACGCAAACTTCCAGCCATTAGGATGGAATTCGGATAACGTCTCTACGTGAGTATAGACAGAAGAAGTGCTTTCAATCCCCGAACGCTGCGTACTCAACGATGACTCTCTGCCTGGAGGGGAAGTCCAGAATCGTATAAGTTTGCAACATCACAGTACCTAACCGTTATAACTATAAAATCTCCTGAGAGCAAAGACAGCAAGTCCGTCTGTACCAACAACAGCTGATACTGAGCGACCGTCAAACCCGGGCACTCATAACGGTAGACCTCTTCTCTCCACCGCTGGCTTCCCAGCAGAGCTTGGCCCCCCTCCCTCTAACTCAGAAGGCGAATCATATTCTCGAAACCACGGAATATTCTCCCTTCAGATTCTTCCAATTGCCGACCAACCATATTTTAGTCTTTTGTCATCCAGCACGGAAAGTTTGCGAGAAAATACCTACACTCATACAATGGTATCCCTCTCAGAGTAAAAACTGTGGTGTCACCGCCAGACACCACACTTGCTAGGTGGTAGCCCTTAAATCGGCTGCGGTCCGTTAGTATACGTCGGACCCGCGTGTCGCCACTATCAGTGGTTGCAGACCGAGCGAGAAATACGGCAGGTCTAGAGAGATTTCCCAGCACTCGCCCCAGTTGTACAGCCGACTTTGCTAGCGATGGTTCACTGATTCCATACGTTCTCATTTTCAGAGACGACAGTTTAGCATAGTCTTCAGCTACGTCGTTTGCCACGACCTAGCAAGGCGCCATATCCAGTTACTATACTAAACAGATAATATTGTGAATCATGTACCGTCAAGAGCGACGTTCATCATTAATGGATTAAAGTTAAGTATCAAACTAATTACGTCCGATTTCTGAATTCTAATTCCTTGTCATGTTCCAGACCCCACGTCAGTATAGTCCTTCCCTCCTCACAGCAGCCTGCGTGAGCTAAAACGCGTACATTTCGGCCTCCTCTAGTAACACGGTGTTGGATCTTCAGCCAACAAACAAAAATCCTCATAGATAAACCAACCTGTGATTTCCGAGGTAACGCTTCCTTGTTCCTCTCTGCTGGGTCCAATATTTTCAGAATTTCTGAAGTATTACCCAGTTCTCCTTCCGGACCCACTACAAAACCGCCCAGCTACCGCTGTATTGTGCTTCAGCGCTCAGCTGCCCACGACGTCCATCTTGGCACTTCCTGTGTTAAGCAGGACCAACTCACCTGTGCGGGCTTTTTCACCCAGGGCTGGAGTTACCCCTTCCATTTCATTTACACTGGCGTTCCAACCTCTATTGGTATAGTCATTCATTCATTACGCCGTTTTGATAATAAAGACACTCCGTCACCTTTCGTGCAATGAGCATTAAAAATTATTTGCAATGTGTACATGACAATTTCAGGCTTTTTTAAATATTCATATATACGATATAAAACCTACCAAATGATACCTAATTCTGGTTGTAAATCACGGCAAAGTATGTTTATGAGTGCTTGTAACGTGCTAAATTAAAGCCAACTTACAGGGTGAAGACATATTCCAATATAAGAAATGCAAATAGCCAATTTGATCTTTGGTAGCAGTGAAAGAGAATCTTACCATAAACTGTAACATTATATAGCAACAAACATAACATACTCACGGCACTTCAGTAGCATGTGGTAGGTTACTATGCTATGACTATGTCAATTTTTTCTGACATCCGTTATCGCAGCTTATGGGATGTGACATGGATTCCCGTGATTATGTTATCATCTGAACAAAGGATCTCAGCTTCGTTTTGACTCTCAAGACAAGGTTGAATTAGCCACTATACCAATAACCATTGGTTTATGAAACACCCGTTAAACGTACTAGGCTGAACACGTGATTAGTATTGTGGAAAGGTCCAAATAAGGTGTCGGTTAGATTCACTGAAAATTGTAATTTATTGTAATTTAATAACACCTTTAAACAAAAACGGCACGTAGCAATCCTTTAGAACTAGGAGTTTCAAGAAGGCAATTTTTTTACGGCTGAATGCCTCCAAGTAGGAAAACTTAAATCAACAAGATAAATTTCAAGTGGTAAAAACATGCACATAAAATTGCAAATAAAGTAATTAACATATACATACACAGCGAGGCTGAGAACCTCAAGGCAAGGGTGAATGCACAAACACAAACAAGATGCAATACAAACGGCTGAAGGCCCACAATAAAATTATTAAGATTTTAAAATAAATTACCAAAACCTTTTAAATGCAGAA